>NC_090926.1:259660089-260265202 GCF_040938575.1 Ambystoma mexicanum | reverse complement strand
CTTGCCTACAACCAGGCACTGGGCAACACATTTAGATTACAAGTGGGTTGGGTCTTAAATGACCATTACTGGTTTTATACATAAATTATATTTTACTACGCTTTATGTTTTATCCTACACACTTATTTGACCGCCTAGATATAGATATATATATATATATGTGATTTATTAATAGTGAATATTTTCAATGTAGCACTGTTGTGTGTTTTCTTTGCTTATCTGTGTGGATAAACTTTAATTCACCGTCAGCATTCACTCCTCCCTTGAGTTAAGCCTGACTGCTCTGCCAGAGCTACCACATTGGAGAGCTTTACCTTCCTTTTGGTGGGACTCACTATTATACATTAAGGTTAGATGGTTTCATGGCCCTCACTAGAGGATTGTGTAAAAATCTCCCTAACAATAAGAATACCCTGGATCAAGGGTCTGCAGCCTGTGGCTCTCGAGATGTTTTGGACTGCTACTCCCAGGATCCCTCACCATTGACTTTGCTGGATAGGGCTGATGGGCGTTGTAGTCTAAAACATCTGCAGAGCCAAAGGTTGCAGACCCCTGCCCTGGAGGGAGAGATACATAGAGGGAGGAAGCATACCTTTAGTTTTTATTCAAGAGAAATCGATCATTAATGGCATCCTGTTACACTTTCCAATGACAAATTCCCCATTTTGTTATCATTTTGCCTAGATTCTAGAGACGTTCATCACATCCCAACCTGACAAAATCTGTAAATAAAACCCTTGAATTACATCACACTTAACTCTGATATCTTATTTCTGGCATCTCTGTCAGGCCACCTCTGACCGGGAAAGAACCCGGCCTAGGAGTGGTTTTAAAGATTCTAACTGGTGCCAAAAACCCACTGACTGTGACAATCTAAAGTCAGTCCGGGTCAAGGAAAGCAGAAAATCAACATTGGACTAGGTCAGACAAGTAAAGGGATCCAGCCCTTTGTCCTGGTACCAGTCAGAGAGCTTCTCCTATCCATAGGTGAAAATTGACATGTTAGCTGGCGTCCTGGTGAAATGCAGCCCATCTGGGACCTTGTCAGCCAGATCCCATTCATCTCTCAGCTCCTCAGCAGCCAAGCATGAAGGCTGCGACTGCTGATGCTTAGATGAAGGACCTTGCCCTCTGAATGTGGGAGCAGGTCCATTCTCACATGGATGCACCAGGAAGGACAGACTGACATGTCCAGAAATTGTGGGTACATTTTAATCCAGGGCAAGTCTAAAGCAATCAAGATGAGGTTGGCCAATCTCGTGAGGGAACGCAGTAAGGAGATCAAAGTTCCACTCTATAGCAAATGCATCCCCCAGACACTCCTGTGATGAACATTCCCTGGAGTAGAACAACTTTCCCTTAAGGCGGACAATGGAGACAAAAAGGTTCTCTTGAGGACACCCCACAAGAGGCTAATAACTTCCAACACTTCCTAACAGCTCCTACTAGTGGGACTGTGATAAATACCTGCTCAGAGGATATGCGATAATGCTCTCTATGGCGGACAGATGGACTGCTGACGGTTCCATGTGTTAATATCCCTGCAGAAATATCACCATACAAAAATATCGCCATATTTTTGCGGCGATATTAAGGCATGGAACCTACGGGGGACACCCCTGCAACTCCTGCATTATTTTTAAAGGAGCGGGGGACGCCCCCGCAACCGCCTCTCCCAAAAACCCCAAAAATTATTCCCCCAACAATATTGCCTATGGCCGTTCCAGATGACCATATATACGGCGAGATTTTTGGTGGGGAGAATATGTAGTGATACCTTGCTGACAGGGAGAAATTATTCTCCATTGCCCAGAGCCATAGTCCACTTCGTTCTTGCGCCGGGGCAGGGACGCCTCACCATTCTTTTGTCACAGTGATGCAGGGCCACAGAGTTTTCCATCAGGATCTGGCAAGCTTGATGGCACGCATCTCCTAGAGGATGCTGTGCTCCATCATTCTGCGGGAGACGATAGGCCACGCATGGGCATATCTTCCAAGTATGCTTTACAGCCCTTCAATGAAGCATACATTATCACTGTCACTTAAGACCAAAGTTGCTGAAAAGGGTGTCTCGTAGGGCACACCACAAGAGGACCTATGACACTGTTCGAGACCTGCATGAGGGCTATCAAATTGAGTCCTGTGACATCAAAGAAGCCACTGTAACAATCGCCTGTGAGGCCTGCTCTCTGACTCTAGGAACTTGCAGGCCACACCACCCTGTACAGCGGTACCCCTCCTCTGTGCCCCTCCGTCTCCTACCCCCGATGTATATCTGTTCTGTTACCTCTGAAAAGTGCTCCATTATGCACCTGTATTGTTGTATACTTCTATAAAATACTCCATTGCTTCTCGAAGCTCGGTCCGTCCTCAAATACCACAATAATAATTTTAAAGAAGGGGACATGGCTTAGCAGCCATGAGCTTGGATGTCTTCTCTGCAGGCTCCCGCAGATCTGTCTATGATCCGGCACCTCAAGAAGAAAGAAATGTAGCTTGAGTCACTGGAACGGCAAATACGGCTGTGGGAAACCGTTCGGCACAGTTTGAACCTGTCCCGGAGAAGATTGGAAGCGAATGGAGGCAACCGTAGCAGAAACCGCAACAGAGACGAACAAAGAGACACTGACAAGAAAATGTCGGCCGGCTTCGGGATGCGAACAAAGGAACACGATGCCCAGTAAAGAGGAACATCCGCTGAATGGACGAAGAGAACAAGCCTGCGGACACCTGCACGTAGGCTGTGTGCTAGAGTCCATTGCGGCTGCGGACTGTCGGTGAGCAGCCGGCTGTGGCGCACTGCAGAACCCGCGAGAAACTGACACCACGGTGAGCACACTGCAAGACGGACCGGAGGGAAACCACGGCCCCATTGGGGAAGAGGAAGCCTACACCCAGCGAAGGACACTGACCACAGGCAGCATAGTGACAGCCTCCTGACAAAATCTAACATTGGGCACAGGAAGGTAGGCACAACATACCCAGGCCTCAACTGCCTCGGACTGTAACACTGGGATATAGGACAATGGGAGCTAAACCACCAAAGACGAAACGGAATCAAGCCACAATGGAGGACTTTGACACTGCAAACTACGGAGGGGGCCAAGAACAAAGAGAGGAATGCACAGGGAGACATCTCCAGCACGTGGCGTCCAGCAAATCCTAGAGGAAATAGCAGACCTGAAACTGACATGGGAAACGAAACTGTAGGCTGCCATGACCACACTCCAGGAATCATTGGAGGCTAAAATGGACGAAGTACAGGTGGACGTCAACCTATTGAGAGAGGACGCAAGATCAATAGAGGAAAGGACAAGTGAATGAGAGAAAGATGTGAAATCAAACAGCTGCCAGCGCAACGCATACATCAGAGATCCACGCACTGAGACAACAAGTAAGCAATTTGGAAAATAGAGCGGAGGAAGCCGAAGGGCGCGCACCAAGGAACAACATACGCATTGTGGGACTCCTGGAGGGGCAGGAAGGAACGAACCTCACGGAGTATATTGATTCTAAGCTGCGACAAGAGATAGAGGGGGGACACTCACTCAAGGATTCGCAGTGGAGAGAGCGCACAGGGCGCTGACAAGGAGACCCACCCCCGAGAGCTCCCCCGGGAGCGCCACCAAGACTGATTATCGCTAAGATATTAACTTATCCAGACAGGGAAAGGATCCTGGAACATTTCCGCAAAGGAGGCACCATACAAAGGGCGTCTGTGTCTATCACCGCATACCCAGACTATACACTCCAGGTGCAAAGGAGACGGCTACATTTCGGAACGGTTAAAAGGAGACTGCGCAAAGCCAACTACAAACACATGTTAATGTACCCTGCTAAACTGAAGGTGTTTCACAGGAATCAAGCAATATTCTTCGAGACTCCAGAGGATGCGACAGAATGGCTAGATGCACAAAATTGCCTGGAGGGAGCAGAGAAACAGAAGGAGAGCGGCACAGAGTAACGAGAAAATGGCTCCAGATGCTAGGTTCCTTATAAACTGTGACAATGGGACTTGATTAGAGACATGGGATGATAGACAATGACGTGCAAAGCTGATGAGGCATTAAAGTGGAGGGAGAGAGAACCCAAACTCATACCCCAAAAGATCGGTTAGTTGGGTTGCCGGTAGTGCAGTAACCCCATGCTTGGCTCCTACCACTGGCTTGCCAGGATAGGACCAAATGTGGGATCGCCTGAGATCCAGGGATGGAGCTGGGCAACAGTTGGGGACGGGAGGGGAGGCGGGAGGGAGGGGAGTTGGGGAGTTTGTAGTGGTAGTAGTAGGGAAACAATCTTATACCCACGCGCTATGGCGCGCGAAACGAATCACAAGGAGGGATAGAGGTGAGAAAGGGTACGACTGACAATGGGAGACCTTAAGATAGTGACTTGGAATGACAGAGGGCTTAACAGCTATTTAAAGAAAAACAAGATAACTATGTACTTGAGGAGGCAGAAAATTGACATAGCTCTACTACAGGAAACCCCAGGAAGCCAAACAAGAGGTAATACGGGGAAAATGGAAGGGCACTACTATTGGGGTAACATACTCAGCATACACCAGGGGAGTAATCACCTGGATCACTCCGCATGTACCCTTTCAGCTAATACGGTCCACAGAGGACCTGGATGGGAGGATGGTGGTGATAAAGGGATTGATTGAAAACAAAGAGGTGTGCATAATCAACACATATGCCCCCAACCAAAATAGCGTGGCCTATTTCAAGACATTGGGCGGCATCACGACTCCAGCGGTAACCCTTAAATCCGACGGTAGCGCTATTACCACCGGATTTAAGGGTCCGCCGAATCAGGGCTTCAGCGGATTTCGCCCCAGCTCTGAGCTGGGGGGAAATCCGCTGAAAATTCGCGCTATTACCGCCGGCGGGAAATCCGCCGGCGGTATTAGCGCGAAGATTCCCCATTGAGCCCAATGGGGAATGGGGCATTCCCGAATGGGCTCAGTGGGGAATGGGGACTTACATTACCGCCGAACTCGTGATCCGGCGCTATTAGCGCCGGGGAGTTCGGCGGTAGGGCTAATACCGCCCGCGCTAATACCGTTACCGCCCAAGTCGTGATGAGGCCCATTGTATGGTAAAGTCAGCCCATACTTGGGAGGGATAGTCATATGGGGGGGTGACTTTAATTGCACACTAGACCCGGGGATGGACAGATCGGATGGGAAACAAAGCAAACCCACCTCGGCTGCCAAATCTTTGAAGAACCTAATAGATGAATTTCAACTAGAAGATATCTGGAGGTTGCGCCACACACAAGATAGACATTACTCACACTATGCGGTGCCACAAAACTTGCACACTAGACTGGACTACATGTTCGTCTCCACAGAGATTACTGGAGAGATTGAGCTGGCGGAATATAAAGCGAGGGTCCTCTCGGACCATTCCCCACTGATGCTAATATAGCAATACCTACCCCCCAGAGCGAGGAACCCCACATGGCGATTCAGAGCTGAGGCGTTAAAAGATGCAGTGTTTAGGAAAGACCTGAGAGAGGACATTTTAGAATATTTTGAAAAAAACACCGGAAGTGTAGATTCGGCTGGCACTCTGTACGAGCCGTTTAAGGTAGTGGTGAGTGGAGCGGCCATATCAAAAAGCAAAGGGCTCCAAGGCGAAATAATCCGAGAATTACGGGAAGCAGAGAGGGAACTAGAGGCAATTATGAACAAGGTAGACAGCTCCCCGGAGACAGTCGAAAGAACAAGTTACTCTCTTACCTGGTAACGTTCTTTCGATGGGATGGTCCGACGACGTATTCCATATCTATGACAGTAATCACCACAGCTGTGCTGCTTTGGAAAACTTTCAGCGTCTGCGTCGAGGACGTCGATGCGCCGTCCTCGAGCACCTCCTCCGATGGCCGACGTCACCCGGTGTAATAAGTAGGACGCACGACGCCCGTAGACTCAGTTGTAGTTTTTTCCCAGAACGTGTGCCACCAGTCTTCTGCCAGTCTGACACACAAAGCCTTGCGGAAACGTAAGCTGCAATCGCATAAGAAATTCTGCAGCGGGGAAGGTAGGGAGGGAGCGATATGGAATACATCGTCAGACCATCCCATCGAAAGAACGTTACTAGGTAAGAGAGTAACTTGTTCCTCGAGGGGATTGGGTCCTCCGACGTATTCCATATCTATGACAGACTCCCAAAGCAGTACCAATGCAAGGAGGTGTGAAAAGAATTTAGAAAACAGAAATTTAGCATGCCCAATCAAATTGCGGAGTAAGGGACCGCCTTGCCAAAGGCCAGATCCTGCCCCCGGATGGAATCGAGGGAATAGTGACGTACAAAAGTATGTACCGAAGCCCAGGTGGCTGCATCACAGTTGTTTGGAATAGGAACACCCCTCTGCAGGGCAGTAGAGGCAGCCAAACCCCTGGTAGAATGGGCCCGTAAACCGACCGGTGGGTCCTTACCCGCCAAGCGGTAACACTCAGAGATAGCCAAAATAATCCAGCGAGACAAAGTGTTTCTTCACAGCCTGTCCCAAACGCTTTCCAGCGTAACCAATGAAGAGCTGATCGTCCACTCTGACCCGGGACATGCGTGAAATATAAAAGCTTAACGCTCTCCTAGGATCAAGCCTATGTAGCCTCTCCTCTTCCTTACCAGGATGTGGAGGAGGATAAAATGCCGGAAGAACAACCTTCTGGCCTAAATGAAATTCCGATACCACCTTCGGAAGAAAAGAAGGACGAACTCTAAGGACAACCCTGTCCTTATGAAACACAGTGAAGGGTGGCTTAACTAAAAGTGCCTGTAACTCACTCACTCTGCGAGCGGAAGTGACCGGAACTAAAAATACAGTTTTCAGAGTTAACAGTCTCAAAGGGCATGAATGCAAAGGCTCAAACAGAGCACCCATCAGAAACTTGAGAACAAGGTTCAAATCCCACCCGCTCACCTGGAAAGGTGACGGAGGGAACACATTAGTGAGCCCTTTCAGAAACTGAGAAAGAAGTTGAGAAGGTCCGGGTACCATGTCCTCCAGGCCCACGCCGGAGCAATGAGGATCATCCGGGAACCGAACCTCCGTAACCTCCGCAGTACTTGCGGGATGACGGGGACTGGAGGAAACGCGTTGAGCAGTGGGAATGACCACTCCGCCACAAACGCGTCTCCTAAGGCTCCGTTTGGAGGAAATTCCCGCAAGCAGAACCTCTCACACTTCCGGTTGACACTGGAGGCGAAGAGATCCACTTGAGGGGTCCCCCAAAGGGCGAAGATCTCCAGGAGAATCTCCTGAGCCAACTCCCACTCGTGAGAGATCGCGTCTGCCTGCTCACAGCGTCCGCCGTCTCGTTTTCGTCTCCTGCCAGATGAACTGCCGAGATCGAAACTTCCTGCTGGATTGCCCAGAACCAGAGCTGCATCGCCTCCCTGCACCGAGGAAGTGACCCTGCCCCCCCCTTTTTGTTGAGGTAGTGCATGGCCACCGTGTTGTCCATCAGGATCAGTACATTCTTCCCTCCCACAGTCGGCAGAAAAGCCTTCAGGGCTAGCCTGACAGCCCTCAGCTCCAACAGATTGATATGGAGTCTGGACTCCGTCAGAGACCAACGACCGCTGACTGTCAACTCGTTGGCATGAGCTCCCCATCCCGTGAGGGATGCATCCGTCACGATCGTCACCTCCGGCCAGGGCAGCCAAAATGGAGCCCCCCTCATCAGATTGCCTTCGTCGGCCCACCACAGAAGGTCCCAGGCGACCGAAGACGGCACCTGAACAGGGTCCGACATCCTGCCGGAGGACTGAGACCACTGGAGCTTGAGTGCCCATTGCAAAGATCTCATCCGCAACCTGGCCTCTGGCACCAGAAGAATGCAGGATGCTATGAGGCCGAGCAGTCTCAAGAACTCGAACGCTGGGAGAGTCTGGGCAAGTTGAAACTTGTGCACCATCTGCTGAATGTGATAAGCCCTCACCTGGGGAGGAAAACACTTCCCCAGGGATGTGTCGAGCACCGCTCCGATGTACTGGAGCCTCTGAGTAGGTGTCAAATGGGACTTCTTTAAGTTGAGGGAGAAGCCCAGCTGGTGGAGGGAGCGGCAAGTGACTGACAGATGATCCAGGACTTGCTCGGGAGAGCGCGCCCTGATCAGCCAATCGTCCAGGTAGGGGTAGACGTGAATCCCCCCTTTCCTGAGGTGCGCTGCCATCACTACCATGAGCTTGGTGAAGACCCTCGGGGCGGAGGTCAATCCGAACGGCAGGACCCGAAACTGAAAGTGCGAGTCGCCAACGGCAAACCTCAGGTACTTCTTGTGCTTCGGATGGATCGGCACATGAAAATAAGCGTCCTTGAGGTCGAGAGACACCAACCAGTCCTGAAGTTGAAGGGCCTGGAGGACTTGAGAAAGAGTAACCATCTTGAACTTGTCCTTCCTGAGGAGTTTGTTGGGTCTCAATCCCCCGTCTTTCTTGGAAATAAAAAAATAAGGGGAATACCATCCCTTGTTCCTCTCCGCTACAGGCACCAGTTCTATGGCGCCTTTCTCTAGCAGGGATTGAATTTCCTGCGCAAGGAGCGGATCCGGACTCTTCAAAGAGAGATTCCCCGGTGGATTGTCTTGAGGCCTCTGCCGGAAAGGAAGACAGTAGCCGTGGGTTATGATCTCCAGAACCCACACATCTGAAGTAATGGCGCACCACTCTGCAAGATGCTGCGCCAGCCTTCTCCCAACCGGCGAACCATGGGACATGGCCTCATGACTGAGCTGAAGCGGCTGCGGCATTGCCTGAGGGCAAAGTGGCAACAGTCCGAGAGGCCTTGGCACCTCGAGTACCTTGTTTTCCACCTCTGGCACTCCTAAGGTGGCCCCTTTGACTGGCAGCTCCTCTCGCTTTACCAAAGGATGAGTAATAATGAAAGGAACCTCCCCTCCATTGCTGCCCCCTAGGACGAAAAGGCAGAGGTTGGCGAACTGCAGCAACCAACGACTTTGCTGCAGCTTTTGAGGTATGCAACCTCTCAAGGCTCTCGTCAGCCTTGCTGCCAAAAAGATGTTCCCCGTCAAAGGGCATGTTGAGGAACCAGGCCTGCACATCAGGAGCAAACCCCGACTTCCGCAACCACGCAAACCTGCGTATCACGGTGCTCGCCGCCATGGACCGGCTGACGCAATCTGCCATGTCCAAACCCGACTGAACGGCCTCACACATGGCATCCTTGGCATCCTGAATCATGGCAAGGAAACCATCCCGTTCATCCCCTTCGGGAATATGGTCAGCCGTCAAGGAAACACAGTTCCACAGAGTGTGCGTGAAACGAGACAAGGCACAAACGAGTTGGCCGCCTGAAGCGCCATACCCCCTGCAGAAAACACTTTCTTCGCCCAGCCGTCAAAACGGTTGTCATCCCTATCAGGAGGGATGGTAGGCTACGACGCCTGCTTTGCCGGGGCCGTAGCCGCCTGCACCACCAAACTCTAGGGTGCTTGGACAAGTAGCAGGGGTCGTCACTACTGGCTGGGCGGTATTTTCGCGGCAAAGACTTGCTCACTGCCGGGAGACTCTCCGGAGCAGTCCAAACCGCTGCCACCCTTCATTGCAGAGCCATATGGAATGGCAGTACCGGGTCAGTTGGTGGACCAATGTCGAGGATATCCGTAAGGTCATCATGCACAAACTCCCCTGGGGGAGCCGACCATCCTTAGTACTCGGTGACCCGTGACATAAGGCGCCCGTTCGAAGAATCGGCATGAGTGCCAGGCTCAGAACTGGAACCAAAGCCATGCTTGACCTTGGCCAGAGCCTTTCTAGGTGGTTCCCCCGAGCCACGGGTTACCCCCGTCGACAAAGCCCCGAAAGGCATCGAGTGAATCAGCGCCGGCGCCGAGAGAATCGGCGTCGCCAGACGCGGCGCCAACAGCATCGACGGCGTCGACACAGGCCTCGAAGGCGGAGCCACGAACGTGTCCCTCGACATCCTGGGCGCCGAAGGCGTCGACGACTTCCTCGGAGGCGGAGCCTCGAGAGAGTCCGTCGACAACCTCGGCACCACAGGCGTTGATGTCTTCCTCGAAGACTTCACAGGTTCACGCGGTCTCGAGCGCGTCGAGGACCGGGACCTGGGCCGGGCATGCTGAGAACGATTCCCCTTGTCCGAGCGGGACCTTTCCCGCGAATTGTGACGACCACCCGAGCCCGAATGCGTGCGAGCGGCGTCTCTCGGCTGATCACAACAGACCCCACTCGGAGGCGCGGACGGACCAGTGCCCTGCGATTCGAGAATCGCCAACATTTTCTTCCCGAAGGAAGCCCATTCCTCTGCTGTTGCATGCTTGGTGGGGTAAGCGACCCGCCGACGTGCGCAGTCCTCGGATGAGGACAGGGAAGGCGACCGATGACGGCACTTCCGGGAGTGCCTCGAAGAGGCATGGGAGTGGCGAGACCGACTCTGGGACCGAGACCCACTGGACTTCCGACGATGACGCGGAGAGTCGCCCCTCGAGTCATCCGTCGAAAGCCCCGTAGACCTCGACTTCCGGGGCTTGAACACCTTACCTACCGATAACTTCTTCTTACGCACCCGCAAGGCTTTGGACGTGAGCGACTGGCAGTCGACACAGTCATCCGTGTCATGGGCCTCCCTGAGGCACCAGAGGCAGGCGTCGTGCGAGTCCGTGACCGACATCTTGGACCCACAGTCCCCGCACTTCTTAAAGCCCGGACGCGGTGTGAAAGACGAGGTAGACATCTTCACGAAGAAATCGTACACAAACAGGTTCGAAGAACCGAGATGAACAACAGAAACTCCAAAGAGTCAAGGCGTACCGAGATTCACGAAGCGAACACGTTCGCGGAAAAAAACGGAACTGAGGCTACGGGCGTCGTGCATCCTACTTATCACATCGGGTGACGTCGGCCGTCGGAGGAGGTCCTCGAGGACGGCGCATCGACGTCATCGACACAGACGCAGAAAATTTTCCGAAGCAGCACAGCTGTGGTGAATACTGTCATAGATATGGAATACGTCGGAGGACCCAATCCCCTCGAACTATAAGTACGCTACAGAGGGAGTGCGAGGGACACTGGGAGAGGCTAAGTAACCTGAATTATAAGAAATATACCGAAAGGCAACATGCGTGCGGAGACAAGCCTGGGAGATTGTTGGCATGGTTGTACAAAAAGGAAGCGCCTAGAAAAACCATCAGGGCATCAAAGGGGAAGAACAGCCAGATATTAGACACCCAAGAGGGAGTGAACAAAGGGTTTTGCGAGTTTTACCAACAATTGTATGGAGACACAGCAGGAGGGGAATGCAGCCAGATCGTGGAAACACTGGAGGATATAGGTTTGCCAAAGTTGAGCGCAGAAGAAAGAGAATCACATTGGAGGAACTGGAAGCGGTAATTAAGCAACTACCTACCAGGAAGGCCCCAGGGGCTGACAGACTCCCTAGCAAGTTTTATAAGATGTACGGGGCAGAGGTACATCCCCCATTGCTGGAGATGCTAAACGAAGCATGGGATACAGGGAGGCTGCCAGAAACCCTCAGAGAGGCAATCATCATCCCGCTCCTTAAGCCCAACAAACCCAGCACGGACTGCGGGTCGTACAGACCACTATCCATGCTAAATCAAGATAGCAAGATTCTTACAGCGGCGCTAGCAAACAGACTGAGACAGGTTATAGGCAAATTCATACACCCCGACCAGACAGGATACGTGCCGCATAGAATCATATCTGACAATCTTAGGCGGCTACACCACGTCATAGATAGAGCAATCAGAAGGACATATACAAGACGTAGCAATTGCGTCACTAGATGCGGTGAAGGCCTTTGAGTCAGTCAAATGGCCCTGGCTGATGGCGGCCCTGAAGGAATATGGAATAGGGCCTGGGTACCTAAAATGGGTTAAATTGCTGTATAGCTCTCCACTGGCCAGGGTTAAGACGGGAGAGTATATCTCGGACAAATGGCAGCTCAGCAGAGGCACCAGACAAGGGTGCCCCTGGTCTCCGATGTTGTATATCCTCGCATTAGAACCTCTTGCGATATATTTGAGACAACAATATGAAACGGTGGGGTTTTATACGAAGGGAGGACCCCATCTCATATCACTGTATGCCGACGACATACTGCTATACCTGAGATATGCAGAAGAAAACCTACAGTACATCCTAGAAGAAATGAAGCGATTTGCGTCGCTCTCTGGGATTGCAGTCAACCCCATGAAATCGAGCCTGTTCCCATTGGGTAGATATAGAAAGACCTCACAAGAGAATTTACCAGTACTGCAGATACCCTGGGAGGCAAGCTAAAACAATCAAATAATAATAATGCAGTCCTAGTGGAGTCTGTCAAAATAAAAGGGCATATACTAATAAACCTATTGCCAATCCTTACTTCTAAATACAAAATTGTGTGGGATAACAATACGCAAAAGAAACGTTTTCAAGAAATTATAGGTCAGGATACTTGAGCAGTTTGCTTCCCTTCCCTACGTTTTCAGGACAGGGCTAGGCAGCACGTGCAAGTTTCTTGGCCATGAGGTAACAGTTCAACACATAGGCATCAGGCCATCCGCCAAAGTCTCTCTCGCAATGACAGTCTCTTAATGCAGAGAGCCTGATACAACAAAACACAAAAGTTCCTTTCCTTTGTCAAGGTTTCACTTTCACAAGTTCAAGAGTGGTCTCCCTACTTCAGGCTCGGACCACGGGGCCCTCTCGTCAGGGCTCAGACCCCTTTTCTATTTCACAGTTTGGTCTCCCTCGTTCGGGCTCAGACCCTGGATCCCCCTCATTCAGGCACAGATCCCCTTTTGATACCAGAATCAAAGACCTTTGAATGTACGATGGGTTTTGCTTAAGCCGTCCCCAGGACCACTTCGATTCACTTCACACAATTTACACTTCACATCTTTCTTCTGCTTTCGTTTCCTTTCGACAAGATACCATACAGAGACCTTCGATTGAGCACATACACAGTGCCGGACCGCTCTGTCAACAGTATTGTATCTTTTCTTCGAATGTTCAAATATTCACCAGCAATTTAGCTTCACTTGCGTCTTTCATCACACGCGTTTCACAGTGTTCCTTCCATAGCTCACTTTACAATGTTGCCACTTGCAACCTTGACTTCAACACAGACCGGTCTCCCCAACTGAACGGCTGTGTTGTTCTCCGTCGCTTCTTTGTTCTTGGAGCCAAGAACAATACCACAGCGTCTGCTGATCCTCCCCGCCTTGGTCAGACACGCCAGAGGACCCTCAATATCGCCGACACACAATGCAGGATTAGCCTTGTTTCCTGGTCTTACTTTTTCTGCCTTGAAGGTTTCTTGAAAGTAACGGCTTCCTGTCAATGAGGTCAATGGTGTTGCCCCTCTCACAAACCTTTCGTGCCTGGCCGTCTTTCTCCCCTCGTTCAACTGCCAACTAAAAACTGCTGTACCTTTGTGTGTTTTGCCTCACTCAGAGTGCGCTCTCGTGCTCTGCCTTTTATCCCTGTGGGGAAGTGTACTGGAAGTCAGGTGTGAGTAATTGTTGATTGCCTGACCATAGTATTGGGACAGGTCATGTACACGGCTCGGGTATGAGTCTGTTTTCTCCCAGAGTGTGCTGTCCGTGAAAACGTGTTTGTGCAGGAAAAACAGTGTGAGTGTCTTGAGTTTCTAAATATCCCACCGGATAGGATGGGATAAAGGTGTTACAGGGAAGAGCGGGATACCCTGTCTCACCATCTGGTGTCCCACTTCCACTCCCCGAGGACCCCTCACCCAGGTGATCCTCCCGCACTGGTTCACCCCCAGGGTCTGGATCCAAAGGTGATGGCCATGCCCTGGCCACCTGGGAGATCCGCGGGGACTAGTGGGTGAGACACCTTCGGATTTCTCACAGAGGGGGGAGGGAGAAAGTAAAAAGGAAGGCGCTAATCCTGAGAAACTCCCTGCAAGTTTCAGATGTCGGAGGTGCTATTTATTTACTCTGGGACCAACTAGAACAGTACCTCCCCGAACCTCTAGAACAGTACCTTCGCGAACCTCACTGGCGAAGAACAGTAGAAGCACATATTTAAGAAGTTTTAAGGTTGGGGTATAGGAGGGGACATAAACTTCGGGTCATAAGGTGTGGGATGTGTTTTCCTGTCCAATTGTAATCCATGTCCTGAGCCAAAGCAGGTTTCATCCACATCGACAGAACAGGATCCAAAATGGCAGTGTTAAATGGTGAAGACCTTGTTCCTAGGTGGTGGACTAGGGCATTTCTACTTTGGAGGCCAACTGCTCTGAGGGAGAAATGGACGTAGTTGGAGTTTTCCTGCCCATGAGTAGAGTGGTGAAAATCTTAGTGACATGCTCCTTAATGGCCTTAGGGTGCACAAGTCGGCAAGAGCCACAAACCTCTGTGTCATGATTCAAATACCAAACCAAGTACTGGGCCGGATCTGACATCCACAAGGGCTCTGTACAATCCTTTCCAGGCTTGAAGCCGGTGGCCTTCAGGGGGACGGGGGTGGGGGGCGTGGAGGGGGTATAACACAGGTCAACAGTCAGAAGGTGGTGTTGTCCCAAAGGAGCATCTGGCAGCACTGAAAAAGGAAAAAGAGGTCATGGAGCACAGTCAGAACAATATACACACATGGCATACATCCAGAGTCATAGACCCCAACTATGCTAAGCAGAGCCAATGCGGATCCACTGTAAGTTCCCCCTCGCCTTCAGAGGCTGAAAACATTGCCAAAGCTAGACTTGTGCCTATAGGATATTTCTAGGATAAGGAATCTGTGGGAGGAAAGAATACATTAGAAATACCTTTAAAAATGCAGCAGTATTCCAGTGAGGTCATTTTGACAGATGGGAAATGGAATTCACTTAGTCAAGGAGTGAGGAGGCATGTGTTACTCCCAGGTGGAGGTCAGGAGAAATTGGGGTGAAGATGGAACAAATATCTCTGATATTATGGAAATCCTTCTGTCATCACAGATGTTTAATTCCAGTCTTGTTTTACAAACAAAAAAGGGAAATCATTCTGTAAAAATGTTCTAGGATTCTGCAACTTGACATCTGACACAAGCAAATATGTGATTAGGTTGAGGGTACCATGATATGGGAACATAGACCAGCTCTAGGTCCTTGGGGATTGGCAAACAAACAAGGTGCAAGGGGAAGGTAGGTAGCATACCAGTCTCCTGATGGTCCACCCAAGAGAATGTGACAGCGCCTTCCTTGCAGCTCTCACTGAAGCGAAGAAGAAATGTCCCAGTCCTTTTTCTCTTCAGCAGCGACCTCTCCGTGGCACGACAAACAAAACCCATTACATACCTAGATGGATGACAACAAATACATATTAGGAGAAGGGAGGGGTGGCCACAGTGACGAAAAGCTGTAGGTTGGGCATTAATTCCAAAATGGGAGCAGCATGAAGCATGCCAGGACTTACAGGGGTTATCATCCACACTACAAAGCCAAATTGTACTACGGTTATTTTGCTAAATACATAAATGCTTAGTTGCATACACAAGGCAACAGGTCTACCCGCAGCACCAAACTAGTGACTGCCAAAGGTTCCAAGAAAGCAGTGCATCTTCAAGTATAAAAGTGCACAACCTTTCCTTGAGAGGTTCAAAACATGAGCTCAATCTGTCAAGAATGGAATGCTAAGGTTACCCCTCACAGGAGGTGGTACAATCCAGAAGTAGGAAAGACAAATGGAGGAATAGATCACTCACATCATATCCTGCGTCCTGGGGAGCATCATGAAATTTACAAATGACCTCCTGGGTAGTAGGGACTAGCCAAAAAAATCCAATGAAGTTTTCCCTGCATACTCACATGCTCCAGTGTCATAGACTATTCAGTACTGGCTGGAAAATGTATGGACAAACTTTCAAGCGGCTGCCTTGAACCTTTATGCAAACAGAATATGTCTCATAAAAGGTGTGAGCTACTTTGGCTCTAGTCAACTGGGTTGTAGGCCTACCAGGGGGCGGTTTATTTTCCTTTTGATAGCAGAGCTGGATATAGAATACTATGCATCTAGAGTTGGACTCTTTGGAAGCTGGGAGGCCTGTGCTAACTAACCCATAGTTGACCAGCAAATTCTACCGAACTATTGCAAACCAGCAGAAGCAGCACTCGCGTCCACCAACTGGGGAAATCAAAGTGGCTTGGAGGGGAGAGCCGCCCCCGCCGCTGTTTGCTGTCCTCTAGAAGCCACTCTTCCCCTTCCGTGGCATGAGAAACGCTTCTTCCCCTGACTGGCCTGCGGGAGCTGTGCTTTCCTGCCGTAAGGCAAATTGCGCCTGTAGCCTCTAGAAGCAAAGCTGACGGCAGGTTTGGCCGGCTGTGCAGCTAAGCCCAGCAATAATGCAGCTAATTTAGACTCCTCAAACTTTTCCAAAGAGTCAACCGCCTTCTGGCCAAAGAGTAACTCTCCCTCAAAAGGCATGTCCAGTAGCCTATTCTGGACGTTCGGAGAGTAGCCAGAAGTTTTGAGATATGCTGGTCTCCTCAAGACTACCACCGACACCATAGAACGGCCAACCCAGTCGGCCTGTCCAGGCAAGTCTGCAACAACTGTTTGGCCACCTCCTTTCCATCTTCCACCAGCCATGAACAACCATCCCGCATTTCACCTTCAGGGATGAATTGAGCTGCCTGCTCCAAAGCTTTCCATAACCCAAAATAGTATTTTGCGAACCCAGTCAACATTGGTGGCTTTCAGTGCCATGCTACCATAAGTAAAGCCCTTCTTGGCCATTGCGTCCAACCTTTTACCTTTCCTATCTGGGGGCAAATTAGAAGTGGAGGACGCAGGCCTGGTGGAGATTGTGGCTGCCTGCACAACAAGCCCTTCCGGAGAAGGGCGAGTAGCCAGAAATTATGGATAGCCTCTCGCCGGCCCTTACTTCCCTGTAAAGGTAGAGCTGACTGGGGGAATGGAGCAGGGGTGCTGCCACAAGGAGGCTAGGGGATCTGCAATTGTCGGATTAAGTGGCATGTTACATTCTGTCACAGGATCCTCATCCAATACATCTGTCAGTTCATAGCCCTGAGTAGGCACTGACGTGGACTTCAAACCTAGAGTGTCTACCACCCTTTCCACTAGGGCCCTGAACTTAGCATGGGTGTGAGTGTAGGACTGACCATATGATCGTGGAGCCCTCGGGTAAGTGCCGACAGGTGTTGGGACGCAGGGGAGATCGTCCCAGGCCTGAAGAGGTTTTGAATGTGGCAGAGACCCAGGGCGGTGTGGTAGATACCTGGGGAGCACATAGGGAGGAGGCGTGCCGGTAGGAGCTGTAATAGTGAATAAGATATAGCGAGAATAGATCTTGATTGCACTAGACGCAAAACAGCAACTTCAAGAACAGCAGCAATCTTTGAATCGAGGCCTGGGTATGCACTGCAGCCATGACAGTAGGCCCGAGCACAGAACACAGACTGTGGCGGGAGGGGGACAGGCCGGGCTCACACAGATCCATAAGCCTCTCATTGTCTCATCAAATCAACGCATGTAACCTAGAAAGAATTCACCCTGCAAGGCCATAAGGGGACCGAGAACTCCCAGCAAGCAGTTATGCCACGAGAAGGTGGGGGCGTGCCCCTGACCCAGTTCGGCCAAAAGCTTAAGTTATAGTGACCAGCAAACCCAAGACCCCAGACCATAAAGCCGTTTGAGCACCCATTCCTCACCAAGATCACAAACAGAATATCGAAGTCCCCTGTGATTAGTGCTGCATGGTGCCAGCGAGGAAAAGCAACACATTTTGCGCTCAGAGTGGGAAGGCCTGGAATGGCGCTGAAGCGTCTGGGATCGAGGGGGGCTTTTCTGAGATAAGATGACTTTGAATGTAGCCTCTGAGCCCAAGTTTGCAAAACCAGGTGCACATCAGGCCTCTGGTAGGGAATGTTATGTGTTGCATACTTAATTGCTAACACCTGATGACGCAGCGAGAAGAGCCCCACGTGGAAAAAGATGGGCAGGAGAAGCTGGGACCAATGACCTGGCATCTCATATGGAGTAGGCCACCTATTCATAGGGTCGTGCCAACCAGCTGATTTGTACCCAATGTGATGTACGTCAGTTATGATGACTTATGCCCTTAAAGACTGCCGATGTTGCTACTGCGTAATTGGCTTTTATGAGAATAAAGACATGCTCTCCTTGCAAGAGGTGTGCTGGGCCTTTTTTCCTGGTGGATTGTATTTTCTGTGGTCAGAGTTGAGGCGCTTCTCTACATTTTTGGTGACCCTGACGTGATCCCAGATTTTTCCGCATCAGACGGGGGCTTCAAGGCTGCATCTCTGGAGAGGCCGTGCCCACTTACAGTGACCAGTCCTAAGAGCGCAACCAACAGTGTTGAGCAGGAGCCATTTTCATAGAATTCCTGTTTGCTCTTTGGAGCGGGACACAGCTCCTAGGAAGGTGCAGGCTGTTATTGGGACCCCGTGACGGAGGAGCTCAGGTGAACACGCAGATGTAAGTACACCTCTTGCAGGTGACAACAACAGGGGGGTGCTAAGAGGGGAGAGGGTGAATGGGGAGACGGGGTGGCTGCAGTGTGCAAGAGAGGGAGCAAGAGTGAATAGTGAGTTCATCGAGTTGAGGAGTGTTATCGACCACATATCGGTTTTTATGGTTTTATTTTTTATTGTTATTGGTATAAGGATATTGTTGTAAGAATGCAAGGAGAGAAGAACAAGTTACTCTCTTACCTGGTAACGTTCTTTCGATGGGATGGTCCGACGACGTATTCCATATCTATGACAGTAATCACCACAGCTGTGCCGCTTCTGAAAATATTCGGCGTCTGCGTCCTGCGTCGATGACGTCGATGCACCGTCCTCGAGGACCTCCTCCGATGGCCGATGTCACCCGATGTGATAAGTAGGACGCACGTTGCCCCTAGCCTCAGTTGTAGTTTTTCCCCAGAACGTGTGCCACCAGTCTTCTGCCAGTCTGACACACAAAGCCTTGCGGAAACGTAAGCTGCAATCGCATAAGAAATTCTGTAGCGGGGAAGGTAGGGAGGGAGCGATATGGAATACGTCGTCGGACCATCCCATCGAAAGAACGTTACCAGGTAAGAGAGTAACTTGTTCTTCGAGGGGATTGGGTCCTCCAACGTATTCCATATCTATGACAGACTCCCAAAGCAGTACCAATGCAAGGAGGTGGGAAAAGAATTTAGAAAACAGAAAGTTAGCATGCCCAATCAAATTGCGGAGTAAAGGACCGCCTTGCCAAAGGCCAGATCCTGCCCCCGGATGGAATCGAGGGAATAGTGACGTACAAAAGTATGTACCGAAGCCCAGGTGGCTGCATCACAGATGTTGCGAATAGGAACACCCCTCTGCAGGGTAGTAGAGGCAGCCATACCCCTGGTAGAATGGGCCCGTAAACCGACCGGTGGGTCCTTACCCGCCAAGCGGTAACACTCAGAGATAGCCAAAATAATCCAGCGAGACAAAGTGTTTCGTCACAGCCTGTCCCAAACGCTTTCCAGCGTAACTAATAAAGAGCTGATCGTCCACTAACGGTAGTGTGGCAGGGGGCATGTAGCAAGTGTGGGGAAGACGATGTGGGTAACCTGATGGCTTGGAGAGTGTTAATCACAGGACTGTTTGGCACAATAATGGATTCTGCAGCTTTGGAAGGAAGCGATATCCGGCCACACGCAGCAGATACAGAACGAGAAACGTAAACAAGCTCTTGAGGGGGGAGGGATTTGGGGAGCAGTAATGTGCGTTAATTGATGTTCATGAGTCTGTTGTAAATAATGCTGCAAGTTTGGTTTGTATTGTTTATTTGTTTTCAAAATAATACAAAACCTTTTTAAAAAAAAAAAAAAATTAAAAAAAAAGAGCTGATCGTCCACTCTGACCCGGGACATGCGTGAAATATAAAAGCTTAACGCTCTCCTAGGATCAAGCCTATGTAGCCTCTCCTCTTCCTTACCAGGATGTGGAGGAGGAGAAAATGCCGGAAGAACAACCTTCTGGCCTAAATGAAATTCCGACACCACCTTCGGAAGAAAAGAAGGACGAACTCTAAGGACAACCCTGCCTTATGAAACACAGTGAAGGGTGGCTTAACTGAAAGTGCCTGTAACTCACTCACTCTGCGAGCGGAAGTGACCGCAACTAAAAATACAGTTTTCAGAGTTAACAATCTCAAAGGGCATGAATGCAAAGGCGCAAATGGAGCACCCATCAGAAACTTGAGAACAAGGTTCAAATCCCAACCGGGCACCTGGAAAGATGACGGAGGGAACACATTAGTGAGCCCTTTCAGAAACTGAGAAATTAAAGGAATTTTAAAATAGGAGCACTCTTCAGACGAGCGCTTAAATATGGACAGCGCTGCCAGGTAACCTTTAATGGTACCCACTTGAAGGCCCCTGTGGCCAAAGAAAGCAAAAAAGACAGAACCATGGGAATTTCATATGCAAAAGGATCCACATTCTTAACCCTGCACCAGTCGCCGAACTTTCTCCAACAGCAACGGTACAGGGACTTTGTTGCGGGCCTTCTGGCCGAAAGCAACACCTCCATCACGTCTTCAGGGAGGTCCCAATCTTTATACCTCAACCTTTCAGAAACCAAGTGTGAAGGTTGAGGGACCAGACCTCTGGATTGAGAACCTGACCCCCCTCCCGTGAGAGCAGATCGTCTCGGTATGGAAGACGACGTGGAGGGCAGATGGACAAGTCGAGAAGGTCCGGGTACCACGTCCTCCGGGCCCACGCCGGAGCAATGAGGATCATCCGGGAACCGAACCTCCGTAACCTCCGCAGTACTTGCGGGATGATGGGGACTGGAGGAAACGCATACAGCAGTGGGAATGACCACTCCACCACGAACGCGTCTCCTAAGGCTCCGTTTGGAGGAAATTCCCGCGAGCAGAACCTCTCACACTTCTGGTTGACACAGGAGGCAAAGAGATCCACTTGAGGGGTCCCCCAAAGGGCGAAGATCTCCAGGAGAATCTCCTGAGCCAACTCCCACTCGTGAGAGATCGCACTCTGCCTGATCTGAGCGTCCGCCGTCTCGTTTTCGTCTCCTTCCAGATGACTGCCGAGATCGAAACTTCCTGCTGGATTGCCCAGAACCAGAGCTGCATCGCCTCCCTGCACAGAGGAAGTGACCCTGCCACCCCCTTTTTGTTGAGGTAGTGCATGGCCACCGTGTTGTTTGTCAGGATCAGGGCATTCTTTCCTCGCACAGTCGGCAGAAAAGCCTTCAGGGCTAGCCTGACGGCCCTCAGCTCCAACAGATTGATATGGAGTCTGGACTCCGACGGAGACCAATGACCGCTGACTGTCAACTCGCTGGCATGAGCTCCCCATCCTGTGAGGGATGTGTCCGTCACGATCGTCACCTCTGGGCAGGGCAGCCAAAATGGAGCCCCCCTCATCAGATTGCCTTCGTCGGCCCACCACAGAAGGTCCTGGGCGACCGAAGACGGCACCTGAACAGGGTCCGACATCCTGCCGGAGGACTGAGACCACTGGAGCTTGAGTGCCCATTGCAAAGATCTCACCTGCAACCTGGCCTCTGGCACCAGAAGAATGCAGGATGCCATGAGGCCGAGCAGTCTCAAGAACTCGAACGCTGGGAGAGTCTGGGCAAGTTGAAACGTGTGCACCATCTGCTGAATGTGATGAGCCCTCACCTAGGGAGGAAAACACTGCCCCAGGGACGTGTCGAGCACTGCGCCGATGTACTCGAGCCTCTGAGTTGGTGTCAAATAGGACTTCTTTAAGTTGAGGGAGAAGCCCAGCTTGTGGAGGGAGTGGCAGGTGACTGACAGTTGATCCAGGACTTGCTCGGGAGAGCGCGCCCTCATCAACCAATCATCCAGGTAGGGGTAGACGTGAATCCCCCCTTTCCTGAGGTGCGCTACCACCACTACCATGAGCTTGGTGAAGACCCTCGGGGTGGAGGTCAATCCGAACGGCAGGACCCGAAACTGAAAGTGCGAGTCGCCAACCGCAAACCTCAGGTACTTATTGTGCTTTGGATGGATCGGCACATAAAAATAAGCGTCCTTGAGGTCGAGAGACACCACCCAGTCCTGAAGTTGAAGGACCTGGAGGACTTGAGAGTAACCATCTTGAACTTGTCCTTCCTGAGGAGTTTGTTCAAACCGCGCAAGTCCATGATGGGTCTCAATCCCCCGTCTTTCTTGGAAATCAAAAAATAAGGGGAATACCATCCCTTGTTCCTCTCAGCTACAGGCACCAGTTCAATGGCGCCTTTCTCCAGCAGGGATTGAATTTCCTGCGCAAGGAGCGGATCCGGACTCTTCAAAGAGAGATTCCCCGATGGATTGTCTTGGGCCTCTGCCGGAAAGGAAGACAGTAGCTGTGGGTTATGATCTCCAGAACCCACACATCTGAAGTAATGGCGCGCCACTCTGCAAGATGCTGCGCCAGCCTTCCCCCAACCGTCAACCATGGGA
The DNA here is from genome assembly GCF_040938575.1 of Ambystoma mexicanum. Lineage (NCBI taxonomy): Eukaryota > Metazoa > Chordata > Amphibia > Caudata > Ambystomatidae > Ambystoma > Ambystoma mexicanum. Next base: position 260,242,758 of record NC_090926.1, on the reverse strand, counting down.
CATGGCCACATGACTGAGCTGAAGCGGCTGTGGCGTTGCCTGAGGGCAAAGAGGCAACAGCCCGAGCGGCCTTGGCACCTCGAGTACCTTGTTTTCCACCTCTGGTACTCCTACGGTGGCCCCTTTGACTGGCAGCTCCTCTTGCTTTACCAAAGGATGTGTAATAACGAAAGGAACCTCCCCTCCATTGCTGTTCCCTAGGACGAAAAGGCAGAGGTTGTCGAACTGCAGCACCCAACGACTTCGCTGCAGCTTTGGAGGTCTGCAACCTCTCAAGGCTCTCGTCAGCCTTGCTGCCAAAAAGATGTTCCCCGTCAAAGGGCATGTTGAGGAGCCGGGCCTGCACATCAGGAGCAAACCCCGACTTCCGCAACCACGCAAACCTGCGTACCACGGTGCTCGCCGCCATGGACCGGCTGACGCAATCTGCCATGTCCAAACCCGACTGAACGGCCCCACACATAGCATCCTTGCCATCCTGAACCATGGCAAGGAAACCATCCCGTTCATCCCCTTCGGGAATATGTTCAGCCGCCAAGGAAACACAGTTCCACAGAGTGTGCATGAAACGAGACAAGGCACAAATGGAGTTGGCCGCCTGAAGCGCCATACCCCCTACAGAAAACACTTTCTTCGCCCAGCCGTCAAAATGCTTGTCGTCCCTATCAGGAGGGATGGCAGGGTATGACGCCTGCTTTGCCGGGGCCGTAGCCGCCTGCACCACCAAACTCTCCGGAGTAGGGTGCTTGGACAAGTAGCAGGGGTCACTACTGGCTGGGCGGTATTTTCGCGGCAAAGACTTGTTCACTGCGGGGAGACTCTCTGGAGCAGTCCAAGCCGCCGCCACCCTTCTTTGCAGAGCCATATGGAACGGCAGTACCGGGTCAGTTGGTGGACCAATGTCGAGGATATCCGTAAGGTCATCCTGAACAAACTCCCCTGGGGGAGCAGACCATCCTAAGTAGTCGGTGACCCGTGACATAAGGCGCCGGTACGAAGAATCGGCATGAGTGCCAGGCTCAGGTCTACAAAACTCCACCTCCAGAGAGGTGTCCAGCCCACTATCATCATGCAGGGACTGCCTCAGGTCCTCAAACTGGCTATGGCCCGAGAGAATCTCGTCAGGCACCGTGTCAGGAACCATGCCATCCACAGAGCCCTCATCCACCTCTGAAATTAACTCCAGATGGTGGTAAGAAGGCACAGAATTGGAACCAAAGCCATGCTTGACCTTGGCCAGAGCCTTTCTAGGTGGTTCCCCCGAGCCACGGGGTACCCGCGTCGACACAGCCCCGAAAGGCGTTGAGGGTGTCGAGTGAATCGGCGCCAGTGTCGAGAGAATCGGCGTCGACAGCATCGACGGCGTCGACACAGGCCTCGAAGGCGGAGCCCCGAGCGTGTCCCTCGACATCCTGGGCGCCGATGGCGTCGACGACTTCCTCGGAGGCGGAGCCTCGAGAGAGTCCGCCGACTACCTCAGCGCCACAGGCGTCGATGTCTTCCTCGAAGACTTCACAGGTTCACGTGGTCTCGAGCGTGTCGAGGACTGGGACCTGGACCGGGCTTGCTGAGAACAATTCCCCTTGTCCGAGCGGGACCTTTCCCGTGAATCGTGATGACCACCCGAGCCCGAAGGCGTGCGAGCGGCGTCTCTCGGCTGATCACGACCGACCCCATTCGGAGGCGCGGACGGATCAGTGCCCTGCGATTTGAGAATCGCCAACATTTTCTTCCTGAAGGAAGCCCATTCCTCCGTTGTCGCATGTTTGGTGGGGTAAGCGACCCGCCGACGGGCGGAGTCCTCGGATGAGGACGAGGAAGGCGACCGATGACGGCGCTTCCGGGAGTGCCTCGAAGACTGACTCCGGGACCGAGATCCAGTGGACTTCCGATGATGACGCGGAGAGTCGCCCCTCGAGTCGTCCGTCGAAAGCCCCGCAGACCTCGACTTCCGGGGCTTGGACACCTTACCTACCGATAACAACTTCTTGCGCTTCCGCAAGGCTTTCGACGTGAGCGACTGGTAGTCGACACAGTCATCCGTGTCATGGGCCTCCCCGAGGCACCAGAGGCAGGTGTCGTGCGAGTCCGTGACCGACATCTTGGACCCACAGTCCCCGCACTTCTTAAAGCCCGGACGCGGTGTGGAAGGTAGACATCTTCACGAAGAATAACTTCACAAACGAACAGGTTCGAAGAACCGAGATGAACAACAGAAACTCCAAAGAAACTCCAAAGAGTCGAGGCGTACCGAGATTCACGAAGCGAACACGTTCGCGGAAAAAACAGAACTGAGGCTAGGGGCGTCATGCGTCCTACTTATCACATCGGGTGACGTCAGCCGTCGCAGGAGGTCCTCGAGGACGGCGCATCGACGTCATCGACGCAGGACGCAGAACATTTTCTGAAGCAGCACAGCTGTGGTGATTACTGTCATAGATATGGAATACGTTGGAGAACCCAATTCCCTCGAAATAGAAGTGTGGGATCCTATCTGAGGCTAGGAGAGAAGATGGAGCCATATTTGATATAGGATGAGATAAATCCAGTCACTCAGCGACAATTGTTAGATTCTAATATGCTTCAGTTGCATATAACATTTATTTGACAGACGATTCAGCCTGACGCGTGTTTCAAGCAAAAACGTGCTCTTCATCCGAGGCTGATAAGACATTGCATCAATTCAGATGTGCACAATAGTTATACATAATTAAACAACAATAGCACCAAACAAAGGGTAGACAAGTCAACAGTTCAACATTTGTTCATAAATAATGATTCACACAAAAAGGGGTGGGGGCAGAGGTTTGTAGTAACATTACTACCCAATATGCATACAGATCATCAATATATATCCAAACAGAGAACATATATGTCATCAATATGTATCAAAACAAAGTAAAAGTACATGTGAAAATAATCAAATACCCATGCCCCACTTAGGAGAGCCATAATGCTGGTTTTCCCCCCTCCCCCACAGTGGGATTTATATTGTGCTATTGGAGGGGAGTTGGTTCCTGGCTACCAGAATTGACTACAGCTACCAGAATTCCCTGAGGCCAAAATTAATACTAATCAGCAACACCTGAACAGACTGCCTCCCTGAAGATTGCAAGAGGCATGAACGCGCTTGGAGGAGAAGAGCAAATGAACTGCAGAAGGTACACAAAGCTGGAAACTAGAGTGCGCGCCTCACCCCCTCTTTTTTCTAAATATTGATTTGGGAGACCCGGGCTCCAGAGGCTCAGCACCGGGGTGACCCATGCCCCACTTAGGAGAGCCATAATGCTGGTTTCCCCCCCTTCCCCCCAACGCGGGATTTATATTGTGCTATTGGAGGGGAGTTGGTTCCTGGCTACCAGAATTGACTACAGCTACCAGAATTCCCTGAGGCCAAAATTGGTACTAATCAGCAACACCTGAACAGACTGCCTCCCTGAAGATTGCAAGAGGCATGAAAGCGCTTGGAGGAGAAGAGCAACTGAACTGCAGAAGGTACACAAAACTGGGAACTAGAATGCGCGCCTCACCCCATCATTTTTCCAAATATGATTCTCCCCTTATGTTAATGAACCCAGGTATTTTGGGGTATATTTCGTTATCCCTGTGTACACATGTAACTAACTAGGGTTGCATTCTCGAAGTCTGTTGTTGTAACCAAATCGGCCCTTATAGCGGTCTGTTTGCTACCTGAGTTGATTAATGCCTTTACTTGTTTTCCATTTACCATGCCCTTTTCATATGTAATGTCGGCGGAAGATTGACATAAACATATTCTCAAGTTTTCCAGATCCCACTCTTCCCCTCTTAGGCAGTCTATTTCCATGGGTTCTTCCGTTAGATTTTTAGGACAGTTTCTGGCCAAATGGGCAGTTTCTCTACATGAAAAGCAAATAGGAGGGGAGGGTTTGATTACTTTAGGTTCTTCTCTTTTACTTTCCTCTCTACCCGTTGGGTCAGTTTTCTTAACTTCCATTCTTTCTTTCGGTATCCCATCCTTGGATGTATAGGATCCTCCCCCTCTATCTAGCACCTGGGGTTGGGAGCGGTGAGTAAGATTGTGATCCTTTCGCTCCTCACTTCGATGTTAAAAGTGGAAATGTTTGACTGCATCCGAGTGGTTTGGGCAGTCTCAATAGCCACGATTTGGGTGGGTTCATTCAGTTGTAGTACTGCATTTTGCAAAAAAGGTGGTAAAGAGTTGGTGAATTGCTCTAAAGTAATAATTTCTACCAATTCTTCCATTGTTCTGTTAATCCACAGGGCGACTGTATTTGTAATTCGTTCTCCTAATTCAAGGGGGGTTTCCCCAGGGTTGAGTCTAATGGCCCTTCATTTTTGCTGATAGAAGTTACAGGTTTGCCCTACCCTTTTTAGAAGCCCCTCTTTTATGAATATAAAGGTAGCCCCTGGGCAAGGTTAAGTAGCTGGTAGGTGGTCTGTAGCTCACCTTTCAGCAGAGGCCCTAAATAAAATAATTTGAGATTTTCCTCCCATCCTATTTGATCGGCTAATCGCTCGAAATTCAAAAAGAAATTACCTAGGTCTTTGCCCTTTTGGTATGGTTGTAGTATCGCTTGAGGTAGTAGAGATCTTGCCTGTAGCTCAACCAATTTCATCAAATTCTCTTGAAGGCGAGCTTCAGCCTGAATCTGATGGGTGGCCAGCTGTGCCATGATGGCTGTCAGGTTGGCCATGTCTTCCAGCGGGTAAGGGCTCTCTCTGTTGTATTTTCTGAATCAGAAAACAGGTCTCGACTCCCTCTGATAGGTTTTCAAAGTCGTCTGATTCCGACAGAGGGGGGAGATCTGGATATGTTGATTGCTAAACCTGGTGGACCAGGGACCGAAGTGGATTTGGTATAAAAAAGAAAAGATGTGGGGAAGAGGTGGATGGGTCGTATTTTTAACATTATTCGATCCCCTTGTTGGATGTTATAGTGGGAAAGTGAAAGGGTGTCTAATAACAGCTGAGTTTTGAAAAATAAATCTTGTTGACCAGTTGGGACGTGAAGCTAGGAAAACACATCCTCTTTAAGAGTGGATAGACAATCAGAATCGAGGAGTTCAACAATTCTATTTTCGCCTTCTGGTGGTACAAAGATTATCAGCATGGATTCTCAATTTGTGTCAACTGAATTATATCCCACACCTGACACCATATTTAAGGAAGGCATTGTATCAAACAGTAAGACAGACACAAGTGAAAACATTTCAAGGGTGTTTATTGAACTTCAATTGGGTTTGAAAAACGCCCATCTAATCCTAAATCTAAAGATGGGAGCAAGCTACGACCATCAAATAATAATGCAGTCGTAGTTGAGTGTCAAAATAAAAGGGCTTATACTAATAAACCTATTGCCAATCCTTACAGCTAAATACAAATATTGTGGGAAACAATGTTATGCAAAAGATAAGTGTTCAAGAAATGATAGTTCAGGATATTCAAGACTCACGTTTTCAGCACGGACAAGGTGGCACACTCGAGCTTAGCACACACTCTGGCTTCTTTAGCACGAGGATGTAGTTAAAAACTTGAACATCAGGGCCTTCTGTGCCAAAGTCTCTTTGCCATTCAAAGTCTCTTATTTCAGAGGGCCCGATGCAACACGACAAACATAAAATGTCCTTACTTCTTAGGATTTCACATTCAACTTGTCAGTGATTTATTGTTCACCCCAGGTCCCCCTTCGCCGGCCTCAGACCCACTTTAACACAAAGCCTTCAATTGGTTTCCCTCCGCCAGGCTCGGACCAAATTTCTGTACTTCATCAAAATCAAAGACTTTAGACTGTGCGTGGAATTTTGCTTGACCCATCGCAGGACCACTTAGATTCACAATTACTCATTCTTTACTTCATATAACCTTATTGCCACTTTCACTTTTGGGCTTCTCAGCAGGATAACTTACAAAGACCTTGGATTGAGCACCGACGCGGGGCCGGACCACTCTTTGAAAGGTATTGTATCTTGCTTTTTAAAGTTCAGTCACAAATTAGCAGTTCGCTTTACTTAGATCTCTTATCACATGCGTTCTAACAATGTTCATTCCAGCACTCGCCATACAATGTTGCTGCTTGCAACCTTGGCTTCAACACAGACCAGTCTTGTATCCGTCTCCCCAACTCACCGGCTGTGTTGATTCACTGACGCTGCTTTGTTCTTGGAGCCAAGGACAGTACACCGGCGGCTGGCGCTTCTCCCCGTCTGGATCATAGACCCAGAATGACCCCGGGTATCTCTGACACACAATGCAGGATTCTTCACCCTGGTTTCATGGTTTTACACTTTCTATTCTCAAGGTCTCTGGAAAGTAACGGCTCCTTGTTGAAAAGGTCAAGTGAACTTCCCGCCTTGCGATCCCATTCTGTTTTGCCGTCTTTCCTCTCTGCTTCAGCTGCCGTCTCGAAACCTGTGTTTCCTCGTGTGCTTTGCCTCGCTCAGAGTGTGCTCTCGTGCTCCGCATTTTATCAGTGTGGGGCGGCTTAATGGAAGTCAGGTATGTGTGATGGTTAGTAATTGCCTGACCATTGTATTGAGACATGTCACGTATACTGCTTGGGTGTTAGTCTGTTTTCTCTCATAGCGGGCTGCTGTGAGAAAGTGTTCGGGGGGTAGAGTTCCTAAATATCCTACCTGGTAGGATGGGGGTAAAGGTGTTACAGGGAAAGGGATACCACGTCACACCATCCGGTGTCCCACTCACACTCCCTGAAGACCCCTCCCCCAAGTGATCCTCCCGCACTGGTCCACCACCAGGAACTGGATCCAAAAGCGATGGCAGTGTCCTGGCCACCCGGATGACAGATCCTCAGGACTAGTGGATGAGACACCTTCTGGTTTGTCACAGTGCTTACGGCCGTCACAGTGCTTACACCATCTAACACTGCAAAACAGCAAGATATTAAGTCGCGGAAGTACTATGAGAATGCATTAGAAGTTGCACAAGCAGAACTAGCAAGGTTGAAGGCTATCAGGGAGGGAGAGAGCTAACAAGGATGTGGGTTGGATGAATGGAGGGACGGAGATATTTTGTTTAGGCTGGACAGCACCACAATAAAGAATGTGCATGTTGAGAAGGTGGATGGTGGTGATCGAGGGGTGGAAAGTGAAGGGTATGGGACAGTCAGGTCGGAAAGGGACACAGACCTAGACATGTGGGAAGGAGAATGGGACACTGGACGAGTTTGAGGATGAAAAGGGGGAAGCAGTGGAGGCACCAGAAGTTTCACCGAGAGTAGAGAGCTTGTGGGGACCGTGATTGAGGAGCAGGTTTGGGTGGGTAGCAGTGGCAAGGGAAAAGGGAAGTGATGGATGGAAAGCAAGGCGAGGGTTGGGTACGCAGCTGCCATTATTGCATAAAGGCCATGGGAGGGCACATTATGTGCCTTGGGCTCAGATGAATAACAATAATTTGATTAAAACACTCCCGCCCCTCAATGCGGGGGCTGAGAAATGGATGTTTGCATTTGAAAAAAACCCTGCTGGGATCCTGTTTGCTATGGGAGACATAAAAAGCCTGCTTGTAGCTATCGTGGGAGATCAGACTGGAGAGGTATGGGTTAAGGCTGGATACCCCGGAGTTAAACTAGATGACAATGCGCATGACGGGGCGCCCTTAATAACATCAGAGCGCAAGTGTGGGATGCCTTGCAGCGAACATACCCCGACACGGCAGACTTACAGTCCATCATGCAAAACAACATGGGGGATGATGAAGACCCTGCGCAGTACATTTTAAAATTCCAGGAGATGTGGCGAGCAGAGACGGGAGACCAGTGGGACTGATCTGGTCCTCTTTTCTATTTTATTATTAAGAGGGGATTGCCCAAAGAGGTACAAAAGGTGCTAAAAAAGATAGTAGGTATCAAGGCAAAGGGGTGAGCTGAAATACAAACTATAATTATATACCACTGTGAGAGAATTAAAGAGACGGAAAAGGGAAGAGCACAGCGGCTGCAGGATGAGGAAGCAAAAGTGGTTCAAAAGAAACTAGCTATAGCAGTTGAGGGGAGGTAGCGGCAGTGAAGCAGACCGACTCTTCAGAACAGGGAGCAGCACGGACGGACATGAGGATTTATTTATTTATTTTCTTATAATTAATGCGCCGGAGCCCGCAGGCATCAGGGCACAAAAGACTGAGAAAAAAAGTGGGACAAGAGCAGATGTCGAGATTATTCATTTCACTTAAACAGAGTGTCTTCAAACATTTCCTAAAATGGTGAAAATCTGTAGTCAGCCTCAGCTCAATTGGTAGGTTATTCCATGCTGAGGCTGCCTGCACCGTAAAATAATGCCACCCTTAGCTCGTCTAGTACATGGGCAGCGAAGAAACATAGAATCACTAGACCTACTGATCTTGCAGGATTGCTGCAGCTGGAAAACATCCCGGAGATATGCTGGGGCTCAACCATACAAGCACTTATGGGTAATTGTGTTGATTTTAAAGCTGATCCTCTCCTCAATGGCCAACCAATGAAGATCCCTTCTGTCACAGTTTTGCTTGACGCAGTGCTTCAAATTGGCAAAGCATGTTGGTGAGTACCATCAAAATTAAATTTTAGGCTTGTTGTGACCCCAGAGCTTGTGGCATTTGCAAGGCCTAGTTGTATCTGCGAAAATAATTGTTGTTGTCGGAAATGATTCAGATGGGTGTGATTGGCGCATTGTGTTGTGTATTGACCCCACTGTGCGTCTGTGAGAGGTGTCAGATTTAGAGCTATTTGAGGATCGGGCTGATGATGGCGAGATAGTGCTGTTATTTGTATCCTGTGTGAATTTATTGTATGCATTGCAGAGTGCTTTGGACAGTGCAGATAAGCACCCGGACTCACTGCTGCTCGAGGAACACAATGCCTTTGTTTTTCTGCTAAAGAAAACGCTATTTCTTGCTACTGCTACTCACAAATAACTGGCTCCTCCCCTTTTAACCTGCACTTCCTATAAAAACAAGGACCGCGCCCGGGCTTTCGCGCTTGCACATTGCCGAGTGCTTTGGAGAGTGCAGTTAAGCAGTTGAGCTGGTGAATGGTGAGTGCGTCTCGACTTTGTTGCACTTGTCTTGTTCTCAATATGTTTTATATAGCTTTCACTCAACTTACTGCTGTTTAGCAGCCGCTCCGGTAAAACACTCCATGAACCCATCATATCTCATCACCACGCTTACTCTCTTCTTTACACCACCATTCAACTAAAACACAGAGATACTATGACACCATTCGGTATAACTTTTCTCATACCAACATCTGCCGCATACTCCCCATCACTAAGCGGCCTGATCCTGCTCCAAGCATTACCCAACCTATGGAAATACCCCTAACTGACCAACAAGGTATCGCTTGCGTGACATTGTTACCAGTTACTGTGATTGTAGCACAAGTTCATAACAATCCTATTCCAGCTCCTACTTCATTACACTGCGAACCCAACACCAGCGCCCCCTTATCTGTCTCCACTGCTTGCCTAGCCAACACTGCATTAGGTGACGCGGCCAGCCCAACTTCCAACTCACCGGCCAGGGCTCTTCACATATCACCAGCTTGTGTGTCCTGCCCTCGCCCGAATAATCTATCTCAGTCCCCAATCATGTTTGCAAACTCCACCTTAAGCTCATCTGATCTTTCTATTTCTTTTGTCAATCCCACACCGCGTATAAACCGACCCCTTCTGAAGCTTCCTCAATGCCCCTTATTGATATTCCATTTACTGCGATGAACACGGCTTTAATGTCTTTAACTAAGCTGTTCGAAAAACTCAATACAAAAATCAACAAGCAAACCTCTTTATTGATGACACTATTAGACGAGCGTCCTGATGGCTCTCAAATCCAGCCTCACTCAGCACTAATTGGGAAAGAGCCACAAACCACCTACAACCCAAATTAAGTGCTTAGTGAGGGGGATGCCCCTGTAGGGACAGATTCTGACCCACATACGGATTTAGTGCCTGAACCAGCTGTCTTGGTTCATGAAGCTTGTATGTCCGAAGATCATGTGGCTCTTCCACCACCTTTCAAGCCGGCTTTTATCATCTTTTCACGGCCCAAAGCAATTACAAAACCTAGTGATTCGTTGAAAAAAATGAAAAATATGAAAGCTCTATCGAGCTCCACACACTCAGGCTCGCGCAAATGTATTCAGTCTTTGACAACGTCTAGCAAGCAGAACCACATAGTTAAAATGCCATAACTACAAAATATGCTGTGTTAGCTGGAGCAAGAAGAGCTCTGCAGCAGAATGTAGAATCTTCAGCTTCCACCTCTCTTACTACAGATGACCTTCGGTACGAACCTCTTGACGCTTTAGTGCACGAAGTGGAAACCCTAAATAAGAAATCCGATTCCTCCCTACCTTAACCTATTACGGTCTGTACTAATGAGCAAGATGATCATGGTATTGAGCCACTAGATCTATGGGCACTTCATTCCCTCATCGCATCTGAGCCTCGATAAATCATCACTCGAGACACACAAATCAAAATGGCCAGTGCTGCATCATAATGCAGTAACAAACTTGGCAACTCTGCCTTCATTCCCTAATACTAGAGCAGAACAGTCCTCCTCTTTGTGCAGTGCTCTTGTTAATCATAGCAATCATTTGCAGTTAATAGTGGTTCGCAATGACAAAGCAGCCTCCTCACTTCTATAGAATCATCACAGACTGATTCTTCAGTGTAGAGGTGGCTCTCACCCAGTCTATGATCGAAACAGGACAAGTGTTCTGAACAGCTTTAGTGTTGTCGCGTCTTTAGTAGACCTCTGTTCTTCTGACATAGCGCAAGTAGAATTTCTGCATGATAATGATTTAACAGATGTCCGATTGTTGATTCAATCTTGTGTGGTTCTAAACATCTTGTGGCAAGCAAGAGTGCAATTGTTTCAACAAGGCTCCATTCTTACACAAGAACAACGTTCTAACATCCCCAGCAAGTTCGATACATCATATCCCCCTGCACCCATGCAAAACAACCTTGCAGCATATTTGCCTTTGCAAATCACTTGCACACATGGGGCTTTTGAGACATCTCGGCTTGTAGAGACTCTACACAAACCAAGACACATCCTGCAACTACAGGGTTCTAGCCATACCCACACAGCAGAAAGTCTGCAAATTCGCTAGTTGGAATACTAGGGGGTTTTATCATCTTTTGAGCTCCGTCAACAACTCATTAAGTGGCATTGATATAATTGCTCTACAAGAAACCTGGTTGGCCGAGCCTTCAGTGTGGGACGATTATGCCATTGCCTTACTCCCTTGCCAAGACTCAGGCCAAGGGTAGACCTATGGCTGGTTTGCTAGTTGCAGTCAAGAATCCTCGAGGCATACAGCTAGACCCTTGGGCTAGCCCGAATATGTTCAATGAATTCGTAAAAATAAAAACCCCTTGCAAAGTTCTAGCACTTGTCAATCTTTATGGAAATCACTCTAGCATTGAAACAGAGTGCTTTTTCCAAGATATGACATTCATCCTGGACCTAATTATGAAAGAGTGTTCCATTAATCATGTGATCATAGCAGAAATTTCAATCTTCATCGTCTATCTGAAAAGTCCTGCAAAACTGATCAACTTGTGCAGCGCTGGTTAACTCTAATGAATGAGAGAAGATTTATAATGATTAATGGAGCAGTCCAAGGAGACATACCGCCCCAGAGTACCTGTAAGAGAGGTAAACAATCATCCATTATCAACTACATTTTTACTAATAGAGATTTGTTCGCCATTGTTGAGCATTTTCAAATCGGTCCTCAAGATCATAGTGACCACAAACTACTTTCTTTAACTTGGCCTTTGTCCTTGTTCCAACCTTCTTGCCAATATTACAAGCCAATGCTCACAATTACTGGTGGTAGGAATAGATTTAGATGGACATCAACATCACTAACGTATTTTAACACACTTTTGTGAAATCATCAAGACTCACTCATGCCTTAATTGGTTAAGTCTGATGCTATGTATGTAGCAGCATTACAAATATTTAAACTACAGCCGTCCATTTCTGCTAAACCCATTTGCAAGCACAAGCAGGTTTATGACCATGACTTGCACAATAGGAAAACTGAATTACGCATTAGTCTTAGAAATCTAACTAGTTTGCCCCCTGAGCTCAGAATTTTGAAAGTAAAACATCTCAAAACACAGTACAAAAACTGTCTCACATCTCGCAAAGCTATGATTATGCAGCAAGATGCCGAGCATATGTTAAATGCCCTAGCCTCTAAAAAAACTGCCTCCACCTGGGATCTGTTGAATCGTGCAAATCATGATTCCCAAGCTCCTATACAAATCAATTCAGTACAAGAGCAAGCATGGGATCAATACTATCCGATACTGTATGCCCAGGCACCAAATACTCAATGCAGAATAATCCAGATATTGCCCAAAGACACCAATATTCAGTTTGATAGAAGTGACATATTATATCAAATTTCAGAATTTGGGCCTCTGGACCTGATGGGCTTACTAATGCAATGTGGAAGTCCGATCCTGAAGCCTGGGCCTTTATTCTACAGAATATTTTCTCGAATGTTGTCCAACAAACAGATTCTGCCATCCTGGCAAAACTTCATCATAGTTCCAATTTTTTAAAAAGTCAACCGCAAGCTTCCCGAGACTCATCACCCAATTGTCCTATTAGATGCCCCAGGGAAACTCTTTGCTCGCCTGATTTTGAGGGACTTTAATAGCTGGATGACTAACCAACGTTTACATGATAAATTTCAAACGGGTTTCGTACCAGGGCTAGGCACTGCTATTAATCTATTCATTATGACTGCGATAAAAATGCATGAGAAGCCAAGCAACCAATATACATGGCCTTTGTGGATTTCAGCGTTTGACTCTGTCGCCCATGAACTGTTGATGAGCAAATTGTCAAAAGCATGTTGCCCTGCACATAGCCCGACACTGGTCTTGCAGCTGCATTCTAATACATCTTTCCAAATCCGTCTATCATTGGATGGAAGATTATCAGTGCCGATTCCCACCTTTAGAGGTCTCAAGAAAGGGTGCATTTTGGCATCTGCTGTATTTTATTTTTTTATATTTGACATGAACCACCATTCCACAAAGTTTGTCTCTGGTCCCCCAAAACCTGGTCACTGTGCTGTGCCCTGGCTTTTATATGCAGATCTTGTGCTTCTTTCCAAGACTCTGAATGGTCTCCAAAAAACTGTTAACAGCCTTAGAAGAATATGCTGCCTAAATCAGTTAACAATACATTTGACAAAAACAAAGATTATGATTTGTGCAACCACTCATCAAATCAGACACTGCTCCTATAAATGGCACCTGCATGGCAATTGCCTAGAAGTGGTTGATGAATATCAATATTTGGGTTTTAACACTAGCAACCATCCTTCTGATTTACCTTATTGTTTGGAGTTAAGGAGAAAAGTTCAGACATTGGTTGCTCAGGCTCGCATAATTCACAGGAAGTACGGCAAATACTCTTCTCTACCTTTAATTACATATTACAGACAGAAAGTCGTACCAATTATCATCTATGGTGCCGAGACCAGAGCCTGGAAAAAGATGGCCTTTTGATTAAGACTAGAGGGCCTCTTTTGGAAGTAGGTGCTTAGCTTGCCTGCTAGCCAACCCATGTGTATAGTTAGACATGAGTTGGGGGTTCTCTCGCTTGGTATTTCCTATGTTTGGAAACTATGCAGTCTGTTAAAGTGTTTATTGGCTCATGACCCTCATTTGCAGCTGTTCACCCTGGCTTTGTATGTGAACACTACCAAAGACCACTTCATACGGCCACCAGGGGGCGCAGGCAAGATGGCTGCCTGATCTATCTGCTCCCCAGATGACCTCAGGATAATTGCGGAGTAGCATGAGATAAAGGAACATTACCCTCCTCAAACAAGGATAATCTGCTGTCGGAACTCCCAGGGTCCCCAGAGACACCCTCCCGAGCCTTGGAGGTGCTCCAGAACGGGAGATATTTGATTTGGAAGGCTCGCGCTCCCCCTTCCAGACCCGCGCCGCACATTGGCCGGAGACGCAGAGCTACGCTCCACCCTGCAGCGGGCGAGTCCCGCGCCACAGCCAGCCACCTGATCCTGCGCTCCACAGCCCTGCCGGCAAAATCAGCAGAGGACGCGGAGATTCCTCGGGGACCTGGATTTCGATCTCTCCAGCATCCACAGTCCGCCTACCTTCCGCGTACAGCGCGGTGCGGACTAGAGTGGCGGACCAAGAGGCAGAACAGCCTGTGGCGCACCCGGGCTCTGACTGCCAGGTGCCCCATTGGCGTTGCTTCACTCCCTGGGCCCCCACCAGCAACACCTTTCACCGGCTCGGGCCGTTGCGGGAGCGCGCCCGGTCCCTGTCCCCCCCCCCCAGCCTGGGGCTTAACAGCGCCGAGCGCCCTGAGGAGTCCTCTGAGCCACCAGAAAGACGTGGCTGCCTGGGGCTGCCTCTTCACAGGCCTGGGCCGATGCAGGAGCACGCCTGGGCCGCCTCTGATCTGTTGAAGGCCCCCCTACAGGGCAAATCACCCAGAGGACATCACCCAGTGCAACGGGACTTGCTGGAACCAGCCCCCCCCCCCAGTGACGGGGAACATATTATACCCCCACGAGGGAATTCTTTACCTCACTGTCCCACCTCCACTCTTGGGAGACAACCTCTATCCACAGCACGGCCTGCCAGACTCAAGTGAACGCTCTAGGGGCTGCTACCCCGGCAACCCCACAACGGATCCTTCAGGCCCATGGTGGCTTAACCGCGAGTACTAATAATCAGCAGGGGTGGGGACCCAGTCCACCCCCCAGGGCCACTGCCCCCACTCCACCATACTTGGGGGCCTGTGACTGGGAGTGCCAAAACAGGAAGAAACCTCTGACACCGAACTTAGAGACACAAATAGATGACTCCCTGAGGCTCTAAAGAGACCGACATTTAAGGCACCAGAGTACCCCTCGGGCGCAGAGGCAAACTCAAGAATAGAAGGAACAAGGTACACCGGCGATTCTAAAGTTGGGCCCTGTGGTATGTGGGAACCCTCCACAAGTGAAATAAACCAATAGGACTCGCCTATCACGCAATACCACACATGAGATGAGGCGGAGGCAAAGGATTAAGCTCTGGCTCCCGGGAGATACTACTGGGGACACTAAGAAGCCACAGAGATCAAGGGGCATAAATACCTCATGAGTTGGAAAGAAACCCTAGCAAAATACCAATTCACACCCAGAGATCTAGCGATGGAGATCGGCGCCTCATCCACACCGGCCCCTGACATGATCATGCAGAATAAGATCCAGACGATCCTAGACAAAATCAGAGGGATGAGAACGGACATGGGTGCCAAGTTGGCTGACCTAACCGCCAAAGTCTCCACACTGGAGGACCGAATGGAGGGGGTGGAGAACAATCAGGCGTCCACTGACCTCCTGGAAACTCAGATGGAGTCAAGGTTCAGGGAGATGCAGCGATGGGAGGGGGAGCTCCGTCTCAAGGTTGACGACATGGAAAATCATGAACGGAGAAGCAACCTGCGGTACTTTGGCCTGACGGACGTGGAGGGGGAGACCCAGGCTGGTCTGGAGGGCAAGGTACAGGAGATCCTCAGGATTGTCCTGGGAACTAATTCAGGGGAAACCGTCCTGATCGACAGGGTCCATTAAGCAGGTGGAGGCGGTAGGGGCCCACGCTCTGTGCTGGCGAGATTCCACTATTATAGAGACAACGCAAGAATACTTGAAAGAGCAAGGACTCTAAGAGACATACAATACGACAATTCCAGGGTGGCAATCTACCAAGACCTGCCCGCCCTCACGCTGCAAATGAGGAAGAAATGTGGGGCAATTACCAGATGGCTACAGGAGAAGGGGGTCCGATACCGCTGGGGACATCATTTTATTTAGCGTTAGAATGGCAAGGCGAGAACCATCAGCTCGTGATGGCAGAAGACATCCAAAGAGCCATTGATGTGCTGGTTGGGGAACAGAATGGGACTGACAGGGACCCAAGCCGGGCCCCACGAGGCTCTGATCTAAGCCAGGGGAAGCACAAAGTGAAGGGCACTCGGAAATTCCAGAAAACTAGATATCCCCCGACGGGCCGCGGTGGACACACATGATCGCAGAAGGGGGGGAGGTGGGGAAAGAAAAGAAATATGATGTTATTTTCTGTAATGCAATTGCTTACACGACCCTTGTGGGCTCCTCCATGTTGGGGGTAATCGCATGTTGCCTTTGGGTGTTGCCACTGTTGGTGAGGTTTATGTTTAATTGACACAACAGAAGGTTTGGGGCCCATCTGACTGAGGGCCGGAGGGGTGTTGTTTTTTCGGAGGGTATCTGTGTTTAACCTCCGAGACTGAAGAGACCCTTTCCGATTCACACTGAAAACTAATGTACGATGGGTCTCGCGATGTGTGGGGCACACTACAAGCTGTGGTTACAAGGAGGGGAAAGTTGAAAGGGGTCCCACATGGGGACTTAAGTCCCAACCAAATTCGGGAAAAGTTCCTGAACGAAGAGGTGGAGGGTACGTTCCGCACCGTTTAATCTCCTGGGGCCTGGGCAGCCTGGGGGACTAACCCCGATGTTTGTCGGGCGATGGAGACGAACGCCTTACAAAATGGGTAAGGGAAATAGGGAACAAGGGAGGGGGGAGGGACAAAGGAAATGGGGACACCATACCATGGAACTAGTGCTCAAGCGTACGGATGATACGGGGGAACGCACTGAAATTTTACATGGCAAGGGTAGTGATGACCATGGTTGAAGGACGGATTGGCACGCTCAACGTTAAGGGACTAAACTCACAAAACAAGCGATCTCTCACAAGCAACATGTTCCGCAAACAAAAACTGCTAGTCCTCTTCCTACAAGAAACACTATAGAAGGGGAGCGGAGTCGACGATAAAAGGAAAGGAGATAGGCAGAAACTTCTGGGCCTCGCACAAATCCTCGAAGGAGGAGGGAGTAGGTATTCTCCTGGGTAAATCACTGCATCTTACCGACGTTGAGACGAAAAGGGGCTTTGGGGGCAGATTTCTGGGGATCAAGGGGCTGTCTCAGGGCACACGTGTCACATTGGCTACTTTGTACGCACCCAATGTTGGCCAAATCAAGTTTATTCATAAAGTCCTTAAAGTCATGGACGAATGGGCGGAGGGGGCTATGATTTTGGGTGGAGATTTTAATCTTATCCCAGACCCCCGACTAGACTGGTGGTCCGCCAGAGGTATGGGGCCGAAAGCCCCCACTAAGGATAACCTTGCCATGAGGGACCTCTTACAAGAATATTATTGGGTGGACGTATGGCGAAAATGCTGGCAAACTCCTGGGGGGGTTACACGTTCTTCTCTCCCCCTCACCAAACATATACCAGAATTGACCCACTATTGGTATCAGAGGAAGGAGGAGGGGAAGTTGGAAACCCCACGGTTGAATCAGTGACCTGGTCGGACCATGAACTTCTTGTTATGGAATGGCGATTGCAAGACACTCCAAAATCATACAGGTGGCGCTGTAACAACACCCTCATGAGGGACCAGGTGTTTAGGGAATTCTTACGGAAAGAAATAGAAGCCTTCTTTGTAACAAATGACACAGGCGGAATCCCAATGGCCACAGTTTGGGAGGCGGCAAAAGCCACCTTCAGGGGTCTTCTTATTGCAGAGGGCTCGAGTAAAAAACAGGAGAGAGCGCTAATAGAATCCAAACTCCCCGAGGACCTACGTGTTATGAGGGCTCAGCTCACTAAAGGCAACGTAGACCGTGAAAACCACCTGGGGGAAATGAGAGATAAGAGACAAGCCCTACACACAATCTTAATTGGTGAGGTGGTCAAAAAAATGAGATACACAAAGCAGCGATATTACGAGAAGGGAGACAAGGTTGGAACCCTCTTGGCACACAGGCTGAGGGGAAATAGGGCGGGTAGACGGATAGAGAAGGTCAGGGATGGGGCGGGCAACATCCAGATAAAAATCGAGCACATAGCCGAATCATCTGCGGGCTTCTATAAGGCACTCTATACTAAACAAGATGGTGAATCATTAGACGAGATTCGAAAATATCTCGAGGACCACCCCCTACCCAAGCTCACAGACTCAGAAAGGGAGGCATTGGAAAGGGAAATAACAGAGGAAGAGGGGGCCATTAAAAGGCTTAAAGTAGGTAAGGCCCCGGGGGGGATGGATACACAGCCGACTTTTATAAACAATACCAATCGGTGCGGATACAACCGCTAACCAAGCTGTTTAATCAAATTAAATCCTCGGAAACCATCCCACCGACATTCTTACAGGCCATGATCACAGTAATTCCTAAGCCTGGCAAGGACCCGGTGGAGTGCTCGTATAGGCCCATCTCGCTTCTGAACACAGATGCGAAGATCTTCACCAGGATCCTGGCAACACGCTTAGAAAAGTGTCTTCCCCGACTGATACACCCTGATCAAGTTGGTTTTGTAATGAACAGACAGGGGGCGCAAAACCCTACATATACTGAGTTCAAAACGAGCGAGAACGGAGGGTGCTCATCTCCTGTCTCTAGACGCAGAGAAGGCGTTTGACGGGGTGAGCTGGGCCTTCATGGAGGGTGTTCTATCGTCTTTGGGGATGGGACCTAAATGGCGGGGGTGGATGACAGCCTTCTACTCTCACCCCTCAGCAAAAGTGGTAGTGAACGGGGGTGAATCAGAAGCCCTTCCAATGGAAAGAGGCACAAGACAGGGGTGCCCATTATCCCCCCTCATATACGCATTAGTAATGGAGCCGTGTGCCATAGCGATCAGGGGGAACGACTAAATTCAGGGTATTAAAATAGGGGAAACCGACTATAAAATAACCCCGTTTGACGACAATGTCCTATTATATCTCTCTAACCCAATCAGTCCCTGAGGTGCTGAATAGCTTAGAACGATACGGGACCCTTGCGGGCTACAAGGTTCATTTAGACAAATCAGTTGCATTTCCAGCAGGCCAGCTCAATGACAGAGAGGCAATATATTGAGGACCTCCCGTTTTGTAAACAAAACGAGGGACTGTCACCTGGGGATCCAGATACCATCAGATCTAGCAGATCTTTTCAAGGCAAATTACCCTCCTCTCTGGTTGGCGATCAAACGAGACCTGGAGCGTTGGACGAAATCCGGCCTCTCATGGATGGCATGCCTCAACTCCATTAAAATGGCGATCCTCCCTAAATTCTTATATCTATTTCAAATGCTGCCGACCCAGATACCAAAGCCGTTCCTCCTAGAGGTCAAGCGGACCCTTCTCCGCTACCCCTGGGTGGGAAAATCCCACAGAATTGCCTACGACACTCTGACAAAGCCCAAAGACGAGGGTGGAGTTAATTTCCCAGACTTAGACACATACTATAAGGCATCACAATTGCGAATTCTGGTTGACCACTTGGTGATGGGCCCGAAGAAACAGTGGGTAGCATTGGACAACATGCTTTTCTCCCCGGTCACATTAGACGAGTGGCTATGGGTCCCCAAGGCACGCATCTCGAGAAGAGTTTTGAAACATCCAGTTCTGGGGGTGCTATGGTCCATATGGAAATAGGGGGGTTATCTCAGGTGGCACACAACATGGACCTCACCCCTGAGCTGCATCTGGGCTCCCCCACTATGGGATGGGATCAATGAACCATTAGCCTTCCAACAATGGTATGAGGCAGGTCTTTGTAGAGCCGGGCAACTCTGGATGGAGGTGGCGTTTAAATCCTTGGGGGATCTGAAGGACGCCCTGGACCTCCCCAACCTCTCTCCTTTTCCATACTTGCAGTTTAAGGGTGCCCTTACTGAGAGCAGATGGGGAGACACTCTCAGAAGAGATTTAACAGACTTCGAGAAATTCCTTATTACATACAAAGGGACCAAAGGGGTGATATCACGGCTCTACAGCCTTTTGCTGTTCTCTGCCCCACGGGACCCCACATCCTCCCAGGTACAATGGGAAAAAGACCTAGACACTCCCATAACCGAAAAGAGATGGACCAAGATTTGTAGACAGGCCAATCGCTCCACAGCTGTGCCCCAATACCGCCACCAGGCCCTGAAGCTGATCCACAGATGTCATTACCCCCCACAGAGGATAGCCAGAATGAGAAAGGGCTATGATCCTCACTGCTGGAAGTGCCACACTGAAAAAGGGAACTATGTACATATGTGGTGGAAGTGTCATGTTGTACAAACCTATTGGAGTGAGGTCTTGTCATGGATAAAAGAGGTAGATGGAATTAAAAGATCTCTATCCCCTTGACTAATGTTGTTTGGTATTAAGGTGGAGGTGGGTCCAAAGGTGAAACACGACCACATGCTGCACGTTATGCTAGTTGCGGCTAGATGCTGTTGGGCCCAAAAATGGAAATCACCCTGACCCCCTGGGGAGGGAGAGTGGGTCTCTAAAATACGGGCTATATACGACATGGAATTCTTGACTCACCTGATCGATGAATCTAAGTCCAATATTGAGGGCCTATGGCTTCCTTTGTTTGATAAATATGGGAGAACAGCTTAAGACATAAGAAACATTTTAGACAGACTCCCAGATATGAACATTACAGTTTGGACACCCCCCCAGAGCATGGAGGGATCTGTTAGGAAGGGAAACGCTGCTTCAACATGTTGGACCTTAAGTTCTGAGCACCCCTTTTTTAGGACTACCTTATGCTCGCAATGTGTTTTAAGATAATGTGTTGGACCCTGCTGTTATTATCATCCAATGAACCATGGTGTGGGAGAGGGAGGGGGGAAGTGGAGGAGGGAGCGGAAGGAGGGAAGGAAAAGTTGTGAATATATTTCCATTTATCGTATTGGTTGTATCATTGTTTTATTTATGTCATAATCTTAAAAACTTTAATAAAAACCAAATTTTCCAAAAAAATAGATCACTTCATGAGACTCTGGAAACAACATCTTGTTGAAATCATGGAGGCGACGGACATCTCAATCCTCACACCAAACAGAAACTATGGCGCTATGACTGGATTCTGACTCAGCAACAATGTATGTCCGTCCCATCAACACTTTGAAGCTGGAAACTACAAGATTAAAAGCTTGTAAAATTTCCTTGCCGGGTATAGAGCGATTTATTTCTTCGATTTTGATTGAACTTATGGCTAACAAGAGAGGTTTTATCTTGTCGAAAAGAAATTGCTAAAGTGGACCAACTGTGTAGGTTCGGCCAAAATCCAGATGAGCCTGAAACACTTAAGCACTTGTTGGTATTCTGTCCTTCTCTATCCCCTAAACAAACTTCTTTTCTACAATCTCCGTTTCAAGATTATTTAAACTTGACCTGTGAAGAGCTCTGGTAAAGAGTTTTTAATGGTGAGTGAGTATGTGTTAGCATTGCAGCTATGACAATTTCTTTTATCATTACATTTGGGATAGCTAATCTGTTTTAACCAATTCTTTACCCGTATTACATGTTAAACTGCCGTTTTAACTCCTTTTAAATTCCAAATTGCCACAAAAGATCAATTAATTAATTTTAAATTATATATGCTTTTGAGCTTTACATGCCTCTTAATCGCAATATGCTTTACTAGCCTATAACAATTTTGGTGATCAAATATGCTAGCCTGAACGCGAACATTAAAATTAACAAAGCTAAATTGCAAACAAAATGCACTGAATACTTTCAATTGATCGTGAAAGATTACGCATTTTTTTCTAAGTGAATTTTATCCAATTGTGTAATGTAATATTTTCTCACATTTTCTTCACTAACCTATCTACTCACTGTTTTGTAACTGAATGTTTCTCTTTTAGATGAATTGAAATGTTGTACTTTTCAAACATATCAATAAAAAATAATAATGAAGTACAGTATCGTAAAGTGCAATGTTATTTGATGGCCCTTGTCTCCCCGCCCACTTACTGACAAAGACCTAGAGCAGGTCCCCAAGCAACTATGGACAACCAGCGTCCACGATGTATGGCTATTGCAGGGAGCAACACCTGTAAGAATAACACTCAAGCCAGGCGCAATGCTGCACTTAGGAAAGCAATATCCTATATCAACAGAAGAGGAAGAAGGGATATAAAACACTATTACTGCACTGCTCAATCAGGGCATTATTGTGCCCTACACCTCCCTGTGCAACACTGCAATATACCCAAAGAAAAAGGGAAAAGGGGGGGGGGGGTGGAGATTGATTCAGGATCTCTGCCACCAAAACGACATTTTACAGGCAGAATGGCATGTGGTTCCTAACCCTGAGACCATCTTGCTTGTGCAGCATCCTCAAACATGCAACACATTTGGTGCTAGTGTATTTGAAGAATACTTTCTTCTCCATACCCCTGCATCCAGACTCACAATACCTCAATGCGTTCGGACATAGCGTAATGCGCTTGAACACACAAGACTGCCATAAGGGTACTGTGCATCCCCCAGCATCTTTAACAGAATCTTGCATGATGACCTGGGGAACATTCAAGTGCCTAGCACCAACATTCAGTATGTCGATGACCTATTATGTTATGTTACTTTGCATTTGTATAGTGCCTTATGTACCATTGGTATAGTGAAACAGTGAACAGCAGAGTAGGAGTGACTCAATCATCCTCTTAAAGTGATTGGCATACAAGGGTTACAAGGTAGACAGGGCTAAATTACAGTACTGTTTCCAGGAAGTACTTTATCTGGGACAGCTGATATCAGTCCATGGAAAAGAAGATTACACCAGAGCGCGCTGCATCTGTACGCAGTGCCCCGCAGCCCAGAATACTAAAAGAAATGCAGAGGTTCCTGGGACTGTGCAATTACTGCAGGCCATGAATCCTAGATATTGCCGTGTACAACAGGCCCCTATTGTAAGGCCTTAAATAGGCAGAAAAACAGCAGGCAAAAACATTATGTGGACAGAGGAAATGCTTACCATTTTCAATGACCTGAAGGAGATTATTTGCACAGTGCCACTACTAGCAACCCCTGATTACACTCAAGAATTCCGATTACACTCAACAAGTCTATCCATTCTCCCATTCAAATGGCCAAATGTCGTCTGGGTGCTCACCCAGAAAAGCCTGATGGGCCACAAGCCATTGGCCTATTACAGTGGTGTACTAGATTCAGTGATGCAGGGCCAGTTCCCTTGCGAAAAGGCACTGGCTGCTGCAGCTTTTGCGATGGAGAAAAGCTCCACAATTGTCATATGGTGTTTGCTAACATTGCACATGGAACATGCAGTGTTTGCCATCCTTGAACAATCTAAATCAACATTGCCCACACAACGGGCATCTGTATATGAGGTTATCTTGTCCAGCCCACACATACACATAGTGAGATGCAAAACTGTAAACCCAGCCACGTTCCTTACGGAAATGTGCACTGATGAAGACCTTGTAATGCATGACTGTGTAACCTTTGAGAGAGAAGAGGAGGACATCACCAAAACAAAGGACAGCCCTCACGAGGGGGAGAGGTCCTCTTTGTTGACGGGTCAGGAACCATTGAACAGGAGACAGCTTTGAGGCAAACTGGTGCGTCAGTTGTCCGCCTAGTGGACAGTGAGTATGAAGTGATTGTGCAAAAGAGACTGCCTATGCATTATTCGGCCTAAGCAGCAGAGATTAGAGCGCTCATGGGGGCGCTCCTAGCGTCCCAGGGTTGTTATCTAACTATCTATTCTGACTCTCCCTAAGTCACAACCAAAGTGCACTATAGCTTGGCTTGATGGAAGCAGAGGGGGTTCAGGAGGGCGGATGGGTCCCCAGTACAGCATGCTGCATTGCTAGATAAACTAATTGATGAACTTTCACAGACTTCCATGGTGGTGGTGGTAAAATGCACTGCCCACAACAATGATACAGACAAGGTCTCACTCGGTAATGCCACTGCAGCAATTGGCAGCATATCTGTGCCCACAATTTCAGAATATCCTGTAATAGCACAAGGCCGAGCGCAGCTACCAGAATCCTATAATGCACTACCACTTGCTCAAATTATTGAACTACAGGGACTGGCCCCTCAGGATGAAAAGGACCTATGGGTAAAAAGAGGATGCAAGCAGTCCCAAACAGATTTTTTTATGGTGGCAGGAAGTAGCCAGCAACGTGGTTCATGCCGCAGGAGTTGGTGCTGGTGGCTTTCGACCAGTTACATCATCCGTTGCATGTGTCCAAACACCATATCGCCGCAGATTTACAGAAGGACTGGTTTGTCCCCAATCTGCAGGAATTGTTATCCAAAATGGTGTTTAAATGTACCACATGCCAGTCATACAGTACAGGACATAATTTGAGAACAATAAGAGGTACCCTGCCCCGCCCTATTGGCCTGTTCCGCGAACTGCATATTGATTATGTGGACATGGGGGAAAGGTGTAATGGTTATCGTTACTTAATAGCGGTGGTGTGGCCCTTCTCCTGATGGGTGGAGGCAGGCCCTTTGGTACATCCTGATGCTAAATGCACTGCCAAATTCTTGGTCAGGGAGATCTTTCCTCGATGGGGAGGGTGCGATGTGTTGCGGTCCGATAAAGGTACACACCTTTTTAATGAGCTGATTAAAGAGATTACAGTAGCACTGGGCATTAAGCATCGGATGTGCACAATTTACCACCCCAGGCCAATAGAGTTGTGGAAAGGGTCACCAGCAGTTGAAGGAGAAAAACAGTCCAGACGTTGCACCACATCATAAAAAGACTGGGTGTACTGTTTGGCTTTGGCGCTGTTTAGCTTAGCATGCAGCCCTGCAAGGATCATCATTTATCACCACACAAGGTGGTACCTGGCCATTCTCACAGGGCTTCGTCCGTTCTAGGGGAGGAGTTTAAGGACTACCTTCTTGTCTTACCAAAAGCAATAAAATGTATTTCTCAACAGATTGCACAGCCACATTCTGAGGACACTTTCAGAGCTGCAACTAGATCAGTGATGTCACCACTGGCACAGCTGCTCCCCAAAGACTTGATTTTTTGTTAGGAACTTTGCACGTCGGTGGAGTGAGCCTAGATACAAAGGTCCTTTTACTGTTGTCTATGTTATTCCCCTGGCGGTAATGGTAAGGGAGCTGCAGTATTGGATACAATTTACAGACGTCTGCAAAGCACTCAATGCTACCTCCCGCACACATCGAGTAATTGCTAAAGGTGGTACAGCACCCGCTGATTGAGATATTCAAGATACCATTGCTACATATTGTACTTGCATAACTAGTTTTGGCCAGTGCAAACATCTGCATTTGTTGATTTCAAGTACACTGTTTACAAACCATTACAAGCTGCTAAGCACAGTTTGTGTGTTACCGTCTCTCTTTCTCTCTCTCTCTTCTCTCTCTTCTCTATCATTCTCATTGCATTCTATTTTCTCATGTGTATTAAAATTAGGAACTCTCTTGTGCATTTCTTTGGTACAGGGCAACATACGCAGTCAAATAACCATTCTACAACAACTTTTCATCTACATGCATGTGTGTAATCCATTGCGTTCCTGGAGCATTTGCTTTGTCAATGTTTATATTAGGAATTTATTTAGATTGTGGTTTTATATGGGGAGGGCATATAAAGGGGGCAACAGGGAAATGTTACTAATACTGCCAATTTTTCAAGTGCCTATCTTTCTGCTAAAAACTCATCACATGCTAATGAAACAGTTATGCCTACATCACATGGTGAGAAAGATAATGTAAATGCATCCGAAATGTAAATGCATCCTTTGGTGAGACAAATGATATTACAAAGCAAATCAGTACAATTTGCAGAATTGTTCATGCCATTGTTCCCCCCTACCCCATCTTGAATTTTTCACACAATATTGCTTCCAAATGGTCCAAACGACAACTGAGGAGAGCAAAATTTGATGACTGTCGAGGCCTAGTCCTACATGTAATAGAAGATGTGCACCATCCAGGATCAAGTAATAGTTGGTACGCAGACATGCTAAGAGTGAGCAGTAATAGGGGGTGCTACATCTGTTCCTTGATACCACATGCGTCAGGAGCCCCCAAGGTACTAATTCTGCAGGAGATTCCACTCTTGGAGGCTCAGTGTTTTGTCCATCTCACATTATGCAGGCTGCAAAGCACTTTCAAAGCACAAAGTGTACACCTTGTAATGATGGACCCAGGCGGGTAGCAGTGTGACCGAAATCCCAAAGGTACACAGTGCCTACTGTAAGGAACTCATGGTCGCAACAGTAAAGACAGACACAAGTGATCACAGTTCAAGTGTGTTTATTAAACTGTATGTAGGTTGGGAAAATGCCAAATCTAAGCCTAAATCTAAGATGGGAGCAAGCGTCGACCATCAAATGAAAATAAGGCAGTCCTATTGGCATTGTATCAAAATAAAAAGGGCCTATACTAAGAAAAACCTATTGCCAATCCTTACAACTAATACAAAAAGGGTGTGGGATAGTTTTCAAGAAAGGAAAGAAGTGTACACAAATAATATGTCAGAATGCGGTAGCCTGGGTCTCCCTTTCCCACGTTTTGAGCACTGGGAAAGGTGGGAACTTGGAACACAGCACACTCTCGAGCTCTCTCAGCACGAGACGACAGGTCTATCTCAGCTTATCCGGAGCCTCGATGGCCAAGTCTCTTTCTCCTAGAAAGTCTCTTGCCTTTGAGGGTCGAAAAAAATAAGAAATAAAAATAAGTTCAGTTCCAAATGTTCGTCGGGTGATTCTCTCATCCCTGGGTCCCCCTCTTCTGGGCGTAGACCCTGCTTGAATCTCAGCCTTCCTCCACTGGATTCACTATGGCTCTCGACTATGGTGATTCTCACCCTTGGGTCCCCCTCTTCTGGGAGCGGACCCTTGTTGCTCGTTTTGTTGGGTGATGACCTTTTTTCTCCCCTTGGATCTTCCTCTCCTGGGTTTGGATTCCAAAAACAGTTCCTATCGGTATCAGGGACTTCAGTGGTTGTCTCTCCTAGTTCTGAGGGCCTGATAGGTTTTCAAAACAACAAACAAAGTTCTGTTCTTCCGGGCACAGACCCCTCTTTACTTTCAGCCTCCCTCCACCGGGTTCACTATGGCTTTTCCAGCATTCACCAATCTCAATGTATTTTCAAACAGTTCCATTGGACATCCCTCGGCCGGGTTCACCCTTATCAACATACTGTTTCTTGGGACTTTAAAATGTGCCCCCTTTTCATCAGCATCCCTCTTCAAGGTTCACTCTTGCCAACTTCACATCCACATTTGCTTTCAATGTTTGCGGGATTCACTTTCCTCGATTTCTCACGTTGCAGGATTCACTTCACTTAATTTCTCTACAGTTCTTAAGTCAAAGGCTTTCAACTGTACAGAGATTTTGCTTGACCTCCTGTGTGACCACTTTGACCTATCTTGGCGGCTCTCCTATGACCTTCTAGTAGGTGTAGTTTTACTCAGATGGGAATCAACCAGAGTCTATCGGAGCAGCACTCACGTGGTGCCGGTCCCCTTCTGCAGCTGGTTTCCCATTTACAATTTTACAGTTCTTTGAACTTCTCTCACTTTGCGACTTTCATTCATCACAGCCCGGTTCTTATCCTCACCGGCTGTGATGAACTGCTTGGCTTTTCTCTTCACTGGATTTAAGGCTGGTACCACGGAAGCAGGAGCCACCCTCGCTCCAGCTTATCAGCATCGATACGCGCTGTGTACCAGTGACATCTGCTGCATGACACTTGTGCTATTGTCCTCGGTCTTATGATTCCTTCTGCAGATGTTTCGCAGGGTTTTGTTTAAAAGGGCAAGATCATGTCTCTCCTCATCGGCCTCTCGATGTTTGCCACCTTTCTCCTCCTCTTAAACTGCTGGGCCTGGATAGCTGTCTCGTCGACCGGTCTGCCTTGCTCATAGTGTGCGGTCTTACTCCACCTTTTAATCCTTTTGAGGATGGAAAAGGGCCGTCAGGTGTGTGTGATTTCGGTCAATTGCCTGACTTTCACTGAATCTTGGGTTGGGACATGTCGGGTAAACAGGTTGCATATTAGTCTGTTGTCTTTCGTGTTGGGAGAACGTTTTCAGGTCGGAAAAGCGAGGGGGTTGGAGTGTCAGCTTATCCTATATGGTAGGATGGGGAAGAGGTGTTATAGGGAATTACAACCCTCGTATCAGGAGGGTTGATGACCTTAGAAGGGGGAGATTGATAGGAATGACCGGGATTGTTATTGTGAAAGGAACAGGGAGGATTGTGGGAACGGTAGTGCTTAGTCCAAGTAGAGTGGGTGCTCGGGACAGAATAACCAGAGGGACATGGAGAAGAATGATGGGGAATATTCGGATAGGGAACAGGAAAGCAGGGATTATGAGAGAGAAGGTTTCTGAATGTGATGGGGTTTAGGATCCTACGGGATTGGTTATATACAGAGGGGTCTGTGGATTTGGGTAAGAGATTCAATGGACGGAAGGGGGGTAGATGTGGTACAGCCCATAAAGGTCTCGGGGTGATCACCCTCCTCTTCTTCTTCTCTGGTAACATACAGCGTCACAGCTGGAGCTTTCCCCCGAGCATAATCCCGGCCTCCCCTACCCCGGTGATCCTCCCTTCCACGTCTACACCCAAGGTTGGGATCTGAGAGTGCCAGCCCTTCCTTGGCCACCTGAATAAGGGATTCTCAAAGTCTTGCTGGGAGAATACCCCCAGGTTTCTCATATACCCTTTCCTATGCTTCTTGGACAGTGGGGTTTCATGTAGGAGATCCCCCATGGAACACCTAGAATGTTGGTCCAAGTCCTCCAGCATATTACTGGGATTGTTATCGTTGGGACTTTTAACCCATTCACGGTTGATCAAAGTTTGCGAGGGAGATTATCTAAAAAAATATCTCACTTCTCTTTCTCTCCTGATTTTCCTTTCCCTTTCTTGAGTCTCCCTCAGCTCTTCCTCTATAGCTTCAGGGCAGGTCTCTATAGCATGGCCCTTCTCCCCACAAAATAAGCATGTTTCCAACTGCAAGGTTTCAGATATATATAGAGATATAGTAGATGTTGATCTCCCTTACTCTTATTCAGGGGGCTAAAGAAACATTCCAGACTGTTATGGTTCTCTAGATTTTGTCCCTTCTGATTAATATACGATTTTCTTGCATGTCCTTGCTTGGGTTTCTCACCTCTTCCCTTAATGGTTTGCTGTCTGTGTTCCCCTCTAAATAGTAAGAATTGAGTTCCTGGGGGGACGCTGTTACGCCGAAGCAAGATGGCGGCCTAAGTCTAGAGCTCCGGACTGTGAGAGAGCACACTTTGGAATATATCCTTGCAGATACAGCGAAACAACTTCTAACTGCTGTGGTCGCCGTGTAAGCCTGCGGGCTGCATACACACCGAGATTTGGACCGTGAGACCCCCTCGAGACCTCTGCTGTGGCCGTCGGTAGGATCGGGGCAGTGGACACCTGGCCCGCCCCGCGGCTCCGGCGGGTGCGGCTCTGCTCTGTCACTCAGCACCCCGGTGCGGGCAGCCTTGTGTGGGAGGGGCCTACTAACGAGACTACTCGGCGTTCCTCTGTGCCTAGCCCAGACAGAGCACCCAATACTCCTAAACGCCGTGACCTGGGGATTCTTCGCTCTATGGCGACCTGAGGACTGGATCTGGTGCCACCTGCATCCCGCGGTTCTGGGCCGGGCGCCGCGGGTGGACTGTCCCGCTGCAGCTGTCTCCGTGCCGGACCGCTGCTCGCCTGCCCAGCTCCCACACCGCCCCAGGGGCACTCCGGTTGCTGCGCACAACAAGGTAGGGTGCCGGGGGATGTTGGGGGTGGGCTGCTCCCCCCGGGGCCTCGGTGCCGGCTCCTGCGGCGGGGGGCCAACCTTGGTTTCCGCCCCTTTTTTTTTGCTTGCGGGGAGCATCTGCAGCGGCAGCCTGACTCTCTGCCCAACAATTATAATCCGGGCGCTCTGTGTTGGGTGACCGCCGCCTGAACGCTGCGGCGGCCCGGGCCCTGGGGGGACCCCCCCACTGTACTATCATTGATCCTGCCATTGTCCTCCAGAAGAACCACCACGTGAGCCCTACTGTCGCCTCATTCTCATCCCCCCAGGAGGCCGAGGCCCTGTGGGGACGCCCTGGGTTTGGAACGGGCGTGGGTGCGCCCCTCCCGGCACTTTACCGTTATTGGCGCTCGGAGGTGCTACCCCCCCACCACGCCCCAGCCCTCAAAGACTTATGGACTCCTATGACTGGGGGTCCCCCCTGCATTATTGAGGTCTGTCGGGGTAACAAGCAGAGGAGCAGCGCAAACCGCTTAATTGCTGCACCCGTACTGCCCACAGGCCTCCAACACCTCTCTCACACAGTACTGGTCCTGGGGACCTGCGCCACCGGAGTCCCACTCTTACCAGCTTCACCCTAATTGATACCCTACTGCTGCTGCCTCGCTCCATGGTCTAGGCCATTGGTGATACCTTGGCCTGCCCCGACCCTGGAGAGATACGTAACTGGCCGCCGCTGCTACGGCACACACATACATGTTCAGGGGAATCCTTGGAGCATAACCTAGCCGTGTGCAGGTCCCAGCCCAGCGGCCCGACGGTCTGCACTACTTCCCACCCGGATACCCCTGATCCTGCAGCAGCCGCCGGGGGTACTCCACCCCCTCTGTACGCCCATACTCTCCAGAGCTCCCGGATCCCTACCTCGAGCCTCACCATGACCAAGGGAGCCGGTGCCGGGAAAAAACAAAGCTCACTGAACATGTTCACTTAAACACCGTCCAAGCTGGCATCCGACACCCCTGAGGAGGCACCTGCCGCCTCGGCCCCCTCGGCCTCTGACGACTCACAGAAGATGCTGGAGTTTATCCGAGATGGTTTTACTACACTGCATACTAAACTAGATGACATGAATGGGACCATCTCCTCCATAAAAGCTCATATCGAAAAAATGGATGGACGAGTCGCTGAGGTGTAGGTTAGGGTGGGGGAGGCAGAAGATGACATGGGCTCTCTCCGCGCTGCGGTCTCCACACTTACCAATAGGGTATCGGCAGTGGAGAAGAAAAATGATGACCTCGAATCTCGTTCGAGACGTAACAATCTACGCATTGTCGGTATACCCAAAGACAATATCATGGAGCCCATGGAGGACTACGTGGAACGCACCCTCATGACACTCCTAGATTCCCCCAAACTCTCCCTGCAGTTTGCTATAGAGAGAGCACACCGTTCCCTGACCGCAAAACCCAGACCGGGGGCTCCCCCACGACCCATCATAGCCAGGGTCCTAAACTTCCGGGACGCCCTCCTACGAGCGGCCAGGATCAAAGGGGAACTTCTTCTTGGAGCGGCTAGGGTCCACCTCTACCCAGATTATTCGGTGCCTGTGCAAAGGGAACGCCAGACTTTCGCAGCTGTGAAAAAGAGACTCCGAGACTTGGGAGTCAAATACTCCATGCTGTTCCCTGCAAAATTAAGGATTGAACACTCCAACAAAACCTTTTTTTTCACGATCCCTGAGGAGGCCTCTAAGTTCCTGGATGAGCATTTGCCTGGCTGATCCATCGTCACCTCGGTGGAAATTCAATCTGTTATGGAATCAGCAAATCAGCCTATGCCAACGATGGGCCGCTCCCAGCCTTGCTTATAACAGTTACTATTCTCTCCAGGTTTGTTAATGTCTTAGCAACCGCCAGACAGATCACACATAATACTTTAAGACAACACAGTACCATAGCCAAGGTGACACACAGCCCTAAACCTAAATGGCACAGACCAACTCGAACCCGGAGAATAAAAATTCATAAACTCCCTACATGCCAAGGTCAGATAATAGCCTAACTTTCATGAGCTGGAACCTAAGGGGTCTAGGCAACTACAAAAAGATGCGGCAAATACAACTTTATGCAGAGCGCCAAGGTGTTCAAGTCTTATGCTTACAGGAAACCCACGCTCGCTCGGAACAGTGTGAGGGATTCGCTAAGCAATGGGGCCCCCAGAGATACTACACTAATTATTCCACTCAGAGTCGAGGCACCCTCACCTTAATACACAAGGGCCTTAAATTCTGTTGCTCCCGCGCGCACATAGACCCCCGTTGGGATATTCGTACTCATTGTAGGCAAACTGCAAAATCAAGAGGTAGCCATCCTGAAACTTTACGGCCCCAATATCGATGATCACGAATTCTACCTACAACTGGCCTCAATCCTAGAGAGTTACCCCCAGATCCCGATCATATGGGGCGGCGACTTCAACACTATTCTAGACGTTAACCTAAATAGGTCAGGCTCCAGACCTCGCCAACTCTCAAGGGCAGCCTACACGATCCTTACCACTCTCCCCCGACTAGCAGTTGTTGACGCTTGGCGCTTAATGTACCCTGACTCTCGCACATATTCCTATTACTCCTCAGTCCATGACTCGCACTCTAGGATAGACAGATGGCTCATATCGGATATACTGATCAGGTGCCTCTCCCATTTGGCTATCCTCCCCAGAACACTCTCGGATCACTCTCCGGTGGTCATCTCACTAAACTGGGGGCATGACTTTGAGAAGACTATACAATGGAAAATGAGGCCCCACGCCCTCCTAGACCAGGCCTTCGCTTCCGAGCTTGAATCTTCCATTGAGGAGATTTTTGAAGTCAACACAGGTTCGGTAACTACACAAGCCGTTCTCTGGGAATCATTCAAGGCTTATACCAGGGGTATCGCCATATCTAAAGGCAGTGGGATCCTAAAAAGCATCCGGGTGGATATCGCAGGCAGTGAATCGTCCCTAGCCAATCTGGAGTCCCAATATGCCCAGGACCACTCCCCCGATATACTGGCTTCATTGAGTTTGGAACTCGACAGATTCCGTGAACTTGCAGAGCGGGAGGTTAAATTCCTAGATAGCCCTCGAGCCGTGAGACGATATGGGGAGGGTGAGAGGCCAGGCCGCATACTGGCCAGGTTGATCCGCCACGAGTTTGGAGCCCCCAACATTCCGGCAATAGAGTGACCTGATGGAACACTTGCTACCTCTCCCCAGGATATCAATACAGAGTTCCTGACATTCTTTACCTCCCTATACTTGAAGGCCAATGGCCCCCATATCTCAGAAATCGACTCCTATCTGGAGGAACTTCCTCTCACGGTCCTATCCACTGACGCCTCCGCCTCCCTCGAAAGGCCCTTCACTACTGAAGAGCTAACAGAAGCCATTGACTCACTCGCGGCAGGAAAGGCCCCCGGCCCGGACGGCCTCCTCATGGACTTCTACAAGCATTACAAATCTATTCTGGTCCCGCAATTACTGACGCTCTGGGAGGAGGCATGCAAAATAGGTACACTCACCCCCTCTCTCCGTGAGGCCATGATGACAGTCCTTCTCAAACCTGGTAAACCCCCCACCCAATGCGGTTCATACCACCCCCTCTCGTTAATAAACTGTGATGTTAAAATATACGCGAAACTCCTTGCTAATCGTTTGGCCCCATTCATGCCCCATATCATTCACCCCGATCAGGCAGGTTTTGTCCCAGGTAGGTCCACATCCCTAAACCTTAGAAGACTTTTCAATGTGATTGGCAGGATCAACCCAAATACGCAGGCAGGGGCAGCAACTCTGGACATGCAGAATGCATTCGACTCAGTGTCTTGGGAGTATTTGTGGCGAGTCCTGGTAAAATGCAAATTTGGCCCCAACTTTCTGACCTGGGTCAGACTCCTCTACACCAACCCAGTCGCCAAGGGCCGCACCGAGATCAGATGTTCCACCCTCTTCCAAATAGCCAGAGGGACACGACAGGGATGCCCCTTTCCCCCGCTAATATTTGCAATAGCTATGGAACCTTTTGCAGACATGATGCGCCAATCACACTCCCACAGGGGTCTGCGCACGGTGGGACAGACCGACATTGTCTCCTTATATGCCGATGATGCCCTTCTTTGCATTCGCTCCCCAGAAAACAACCTTGCTCCAATCCTTAACGACGTGGCCCGATTTGGACACATATCGGGACTGAAAGGTAACTGCTCTAAGTCAGCCCTATTCCCGCTTACTGACAACACGCAACCCCCCCTCTGATCTAAGGGGTTTCACTTGGTCTCAATCTAACTTTATGTACCTGGGGGTGTTGGTGTCCCGACACATTGAGAAGCTATGCGCCGACAACTATCAGAATTACCTAACCAATCTGACCACCAAAACCACGAGTTGGGCTAGACTCCCTATCTCCCTAGCTGGTAGAATCGGAATACTGAAAATGGTAGTGCTACCCCAACTCCTATACCGATTTACCAACCTTCCGCTATGGCCAGGCGAGGAATTCTTCAGAAAGCTACGCTGCATAACTAACACCTTTCTCTGGCACTCCGGTGCTGTCCGCCTCAAGCTAACCACACTCAACGCCCCCAAGGAATTGGGCGGGTTCAGCACCCCGACTTTCTCAGGAACTGGGAAGTAGCCCAATCCCAATTTGCTTCCCATTGGTTCAACACCAGCAACCCCCCCCATGGTCAGATTGAAAAACTGAAGGTCAGCGAGCGTACAATTGGTTCCCTCATTCTCAAGCCCGTCCCGCCCGATTTCGACTCAGCAGACCCCGTTGTTAGTACATCCCTTGCACTCACAAAAGTGTGGGCAATGGTCGCTATGCCTCACCCATTTCACGGTGACCTCCCGCTCTGGAACTTCTTCCCTGATGTCCCATACGTCTCTCAATCCATGGTGTCTCGCGGGGCCGCGGTGGGCTTCCTGACTCTTCGCGATGTCTAC
Source organism: Ambystoma mexicanum (assembly GCF_040938575.1). Classification (NCBI taxonomy): domain Eukaryota; kingdom Metazoa; phylum Chordata; class Amphibia; order Caudata; family Ambystomatidae; genus Ambystoma; species Ambystoma mexicanum. The sequence continues at coordinate 260,208,149 of NC_090926.1, read as the reverse complement.
GTACAGGGCAACTTCTCTGAGTGGTCGGACATCCCCCCCTCCCTCAAGCGTAAACCATCAGCAGGGCTACAATACTCTTCCCTCCGCAGGAACCTTAAAGCCAGATACCCAGGATTTCCCACAATTCCACCTGATGATCCCATAATCACTGAACTCTGTTCCACTGATGCCTCCAGAGGGAAGGTATCAAGAGTTTATAACTTGCTACAGACCAGAGCCGCCCCCTCCTTTACCAAACTAAGGCTTAAATGGGAAGAGGATCTCGGAGTTGAGGTTACAGATGAACGCTGGTCCCGTATGTGTGCGCGCACCCAGGAAGTGTCCTACAATTTTAGATTCAAATTACTACAGTTTAAGGTACTTCACAGATACCACCATGCACCTATTAAACCATGACCTCTCACATGCTTGCCCCAGATGTGGCGCCGATCAAGCCAATTACATTCATATGATCTGGCACTGTTCACACCAGACAATTCTGGCGCGACATACGCTCCACAATATCCGACATACTAGATTACACCATAGACCCCGCCCCTATTCGCTGCCTCTTCCACGAGTTCCCCAGATTGAAATATGACTCTAGGAAACTGGCAGGTCTTTGTATGCTGCTGGCAGTACGCTGCATACTATTATGTTGGCTTCGGCCCACTGCGCCCACCTATGGGGAGTGGTTAAGGGCAGTCACCCGGGCACGCGACACTGAAGAGGCCTGGGGAGCACTTCACCATTCCCACTCGAGACCAAGGGACATTTGGCGGCGATTTCGTGAATACATGTCTGCTTTGACCTCCAACTCAGATTCAGGGTTTTCACACCCTTCCCAATCCTCTCGGGGATCCCCCCTGTGAGTTGCCCCGAGCCAACCCTGGTCGCACTACCTCTATTACCATCCGCTCATCTTACGTTGAATGTAATCTCGCATTGTATTGTGTTTCGTGTTGTTTGATTTGCAAACGATTGTCATGCTATGCTTATCTCTGATCTGGTATTGTTCTCTCATTTGTGTTGTCAAGACGAATAAATAAAGTTAAAAAAAAAAAAATCGAGTTCCTGAATTCCATTTTCTTCATCTCCCAATTTTCCCTATTCCTCTGTCCTAAAAAGGTGGAAATTCGATGTATCTTGTACATCTTCCCTTCCCCCCCAGAAGGAATTAGCGAGTAGATTTTTATGATACTTATAAGTTTCCATACCCCCAAAATCTAGTACATGTAGCATAAAACAAAGAATCACCGACCTAAGTCAGATGCCGCAGGTAAGAAGCAAAGAGAGTCCACCTAGTCACTCTCCCCTTCCTTGTAACAAAGTCAGAGAAGGGGTGAGTTTCCAGGGAAACCATTAGGGCCTCATCACGAGTTGGGCGGTAACGCCGGCGCCATTAGCGTGGGCGCTAATATCCCTACCGCCAAACCCCCCAGCGCTATTAGTGCCGAATCACGGGTTTGGCCGAACGGTTAGTGCCCATTCCCCATTGGGTCCATTCGGGAATTCCTCATTTCCCATTGGGCCCAATGAGGAAAAACCACGCTATTACCGCCAGCGGATTTCCCACCGGTGGTAGCCGCGCCGAAAATTGGCAAATTCGCCACAGATTTACCACCAGCTGAGAGCTGGGGGGAAATCTGCCAAAGCCATGATCTGGTGGACCCTTAAATGCGGCGGTAATAGCGCTACCGCCGCACTTAAGGGTTACCGCCAAACTCGTGATGAGGCCCTTAGTGTTGATGGGACAGGAATAACATCTTCTGATGAAGTGAGTTGGATTTTGCTCTCTACGTCGTGCCCAGGAGTGTGTCTTCAAGAGCTGCTGTGGATGAAAAACTAGAAATTAGGAGGGCCGTTAAAGTGATATCTTAAATTCCCCTGTGAAGGGTATCAAAATACCTGGTTCTTGGGATCCTAATGTCAGGCAGCTTGTGTGAATTGATGTATCCCTTCCGGGGTACTCTGTGGCATTCCAGCTGGGAGTTTATACCCTGAGAAGGTAAGGAAATGCGTGAGAGAAAGGAGAAGTGAAACCCAGTGGAGAAGGAGTGAAGCAGCACCTACCGGGGAAAGTTCATGCGGACAGCACACTTGTGGCAGCTACTGCAGTAAGACGCGAGAAGCCTGGAGCCTCGAAGTTCCCAGAAGGGCGGAACATGTTCCACTGAAGAAAGGCGGATTCTGGGTAATGTCAAGGATAAAGAGAAAAGTTAATTTGTATGTAGTATGAAAGAGAGCCGGTCTGGGAGCTGACGAGGAACCGATGGAACGTACCAAAAGGGGAGGAGCCTCTTAGGTTCTGAGCCAGGACTCAGTATCTGTTATAACACAGCGGTAGTCATGGAGAGATTTGGGGGAAGCTAGCTGTGAAAAAAGGAAGGATCAGGAAAGTCAGCACACTAGTGTGTTCACCAACGGGAACATAGGACAACGAAACCTAATACGGACTTACGAAGCGTGGCTGCATAAGGAGTAGCAACGCAACTCTGCACCGGTGGAGACTGCAGATAAACATCCGTCCAAGCTGGGGGAGGAGTCAAGCCAACATGGCTCCCATGAAAGACTGGAACGGTGCACAGCACTCATGTCACCATATTAGGAGAGGAGCAGTAGTGTGTTCCAAAGCGCTTCCAGCTGACCCATAAAGACCAACCTTGCCCCCTAGTCATGACAGTATGCTCCCTCCGAAGGGCAGCAGTATCCGGTTCCCCAGGAGGCAGGCTGTGAAAACTACACACCAGGCAGGGGGGTATTAACTGTTGACGCGGGTTCCCAGGTGGGCTCGGCAGGGTAATACCCATTCCAATCAATAAGGTACTGCAGGGTGCCCCAGCGATATTGAGAGTCACAAATGCCGGCTACCTCGTATTCCCGCCCTGAAGCCGGTCTGGACAGTTGAAAGCGACTATGGACGTCTTGCTTGATCTGAGAAACATGACAAAATGGGTGAATTCTGGCCCAATGACGGGGGTAGACGGAGATGAAGGCTGAGGGACTTCCCAGACCGAGTACTGAGAAGGGACCGAAATACATGGGAGAAAGCTTTGAGAGAACCAAATGTCGAGGGAGGAACCGAGAAGCCAGCCACACCTTGTCCCCAACCTTGATCCCTGGCGATGAAATTTGATGTCGATCTGCAAAGTTCTTGATGCGGTCCTCAGCCGCTTGCAGAGCCTCATAGGCAGTCTTATGGCCTTGCTGTATCTGAGCAACCAGTCGGTCGATGTCAGGGAACACAGTAGCAAGAGGAAGTAAGGTAGGAAAGGTTGCTGGATGGAAGCGCTAGGTGCAAAAGAAAGGGCTGACCTTGATGGAAGAATGAACAGCATTGCTATATGCAAATTCCACAAGGGGAAGTAATGCTTTCCAATTATCTTGGGTGGCCGAAATGTAGCACCAGAGGTATCCCTCGAGTTTTATTCACTCATTCAGTCTGCCCGTTAGTTTGTGGGTGGTAGCCAGAGCTTAATGTCCGTTTGATACCCAGAATGGCACAGATTTTCTTCCAGCACCAACAGGTGTACTGTGAACCTCGATCGGACACAATGGTTTCTGGGAGTCCATGAAGGGAAAAGATCTGATCGATAAAAAGACGCGCCAATCAAGCAGCAGAAAGGACCCCAGGTAAGGATAGAAAGTGGGCCAATTTGGTGTAATAGTCTATTGTGACCATAGCAGTGTTACATCCTTGTGAGGGAGGTAGGTCCACTATAAAATCTGTGGATATTTTCTGCCAGGGTTTGTCCGACAAGGGCATTCTGGTCAGATTTCCAACTAGCGGAGAGCAGGGAGTCTTGGACTACTGTAAATACACTGCACAGGAAGCTACATATTCCTGGATGTCGAATTGTAGAGCGGCCCACCAAAAGTTTGTCTGAATATATTCCATGGTGTTGAACACCCCTCGATGGCCGGCGGGTACTGAATTATGGCATTGTTGAAGGGCCTCTCTACGAAGAGCATCAGAAGGTAAGTAAACCTTGCTGTCAAGAAAATAGCATGCTTGGGCTTCGGTGAGGTTGTATTGAGAGACTAGTTGGTGTTCCTGGAGGTCAAGGTTCTTGGATTGGACCGCAATCTGAAGTAGAAGATTTGAGATGACATGGATAAACTTAGCCTTTGGGAATATGGGTTTGGAGCGAAACAGGGAGGACTGCACATGGTCTTTACGGGAAAGAGCATCTGCTCAAAGATTGATGCAGCCGGCGATGAACGTGAAGACAATGTGGTAAGGAGAAAAGAAATGGGCCCACCGGGTTGGTCTACTGTTTCGAGTCTGGGCATATTGTACGGTCCGTAGATTGTGATGGTCCGTACGAACTTCAATTGGATGTTTTGCTCCCAGCAGAAGGTGTCTCCATTCCTCGAAGGATCGCTTGATAGCTAGAAGTGCCTTCTCCAGGACTGTATCATTAATTTCCCACAAGGGCAAGGTTTTAGACAAGTAAGCTACCGGTCATTCCTCCCCTCGACAGTCAGTGTGCAAGAGTACTCCTCCGATGGCATGATGATAAGCGTCGGATTCCACTATGAATCCCTTGTTTTGATCCAGAGAGATCAATATCGGAGCAGAGGAAAATCGGATTTTGAGATCTTCAAAGGCTTGCTGGGCGTCGGACGTCCATCGAAAAGGTACATACTTTTTGAGAAGGGAGGTCAGTGGACGGATACAGGCAGTGAATGCAGGGATAACGTGCCTATAAAAATTGGCAAACACTAGGAAGCATTGGATCTCCGTAATTGAAGGAGGTTTCCAATCCATGATGGCAGCTACCTTTCTGAGGATCCATAGCTATTCCCCCTGCAGAAAAAATGTAACCTAAGTAGGAGACTTCTTTTTGGTAGCATTCACATTTTTCTAATTTACAAAAAAGATGGTTTTGCTGCAGGCGTCTTAGTACTTCTTGGATGTTACTTACATGTTCGGAGGGAGAAGAAGAGAACACAAGAATATCGTCCAGGTAGACAATTACACATTACACATTGAAGAACATTGAAGAAGTATGTTGGAAAAAAAAGATGATCAATAAAGCGCTAGAAGACGGCCGGGTCGTTGGACAATCCAAAGGGCATCACCCTGTACTCAGTGCCCAACCGGTGTCTGAAAGGCCGTCTTCCATTCGTCTCCTTGTTTTATTCTGATGAGATGGTATGCACCTCTCAAATCCAATTTGGTGTAGATCACGGCCCCCTGTACGTCCTCTGGAATGTCCGGTATGAGCAGGATGGGATAGCGATTTGGAACAGTTATCTTGTTGAGTCCATGGAAGTTGATACAAGGTCTTAGCTCCTGGGAGTCTTTTTGGAATAAAGAAAAAAGACACCCCCGCGGGAGAGGTGGATTCTGTAATAAGACTGTTTTGGAGATTGGTCTGGAGGTAGTCTTTCAGTATTTTCTTTTCTCAGGCAGACAAGATATACATCCTGCCAAAGGGCAACGGATGGTCGGGAATAAGGTTAATCTCACAATCATCACTGCAGTGAGGGGGTAACTCATTCAGCTTTGGGAAAGACGTCCTGAAACTGATGGTAAAACTCGGGGAGTCCCAGGGTGTGGTTGAGAATTGCAGGGTTGGTGTGGCCAGTCCTGCAGTTCGAGGGTGTATGGAGTCCTACTGCTCCTTGAGGAAGACAGTGTCCTAGATAAAATTCAGAGCCTAGAAAAATGGTCCCAGCAGTCCAGTTCCCGAAAGGGTTGTCTACCCTCAGCCAGTGTAATCCCAGAATAACCGGATAGTGAGCAGCTTTTATGATGTCAAAGACGATCTCTTCTTTGTGGGTGTCATGATTCCTGCCCCTCATGTCCCCAGCCCTCCACGATGTCAGGCTGGAGCCAGGCCACGATCACCTACATGGCCCTCAAGGGCCTCTCCATCCCTCCAAAGACCCACTTGGAGTCAGACTTGGCGCTTGTGGCACCAGACTCACTCACTCCCTCAGGATAACAATGGGGATTGGACTTGTAGTGCATTGATGGGGACAAGATGGATGCCCCCACATATTTCGGTTCCCAGAACTGCATGTGCAGTCTAGTCTTTTGGGTGTGGTTCAGCCCAGAGACACCTGGGATACCCAGAGACTATTTAAGCCACGCCCAGGCTGAGAAACATGCTTTGTGTTTTCTGCACCTGCAGCGTGACACTCACCGTGTTCGGATCGGTCTCCAGTAGGCCTGCATCTTTCTTCTGCGCTCAGCTCCTGCAAGAACAAGAACACCGTTAGGAACAGCGTTAACTTGCGGCACTCTGCCCACCATTCATCGCTCCTTCTGTTCTGCGGGCATCTTCGGCGGTGTCATTTCCATCCCAGCACGCCGCTTCCTGAGGAAAAGGGAAAAGAACAGAAAAAAAGCATTAGTAAGCATTCAGCAAATCTTCGCTTATTCTTTAAAGACTGTACGAGCTTCAAACGCTTACCTGAATCCCAACCGCTCTGGGAGAACTCTGTCTCCGGAACTTCTCATCCATCTGCAAGAGGGCAAAGACACTCCAGGTTAGCGTGGAAACCTCTAGAGGCGCCGCATACCGCGCTTACTCACCGCATTTCTTCTTCATAACCGGCATCCATGCTGAAAACGTCGCGGCACCTAAAAGACACAGAAAAAGAACTCAGTTCAATACAAATACGAAAGGGTCGCATCGCGCTCTCACTCACCTTCAGCGCTACTCATCTCAGCAGCACGTCGCCATCCCCGGACGCTGGCCATCATCTAAGGAAGGAAAGGAACGAAGTTAGAGAACTGTTCAAAAGACTCATTATACTTACCTGTCGGACTCTTGCCAGTGAAGTAACTAGGCAGCAACGAGCCCGCATCAATCAACGCGCCCCTGCGCTGAAAGCAGGACGGAGAGCACACTTTCCAAGAAAGTAAGGTGAGCTGTGGATCAAAGGAAGGGGTTGGACCCCGGGAAGAAGGGGTTCAAGCACACAGAGACAATAGGGAGTTAAACTCTACCAATCCTGTGTTTCAGGGCCAGTATCCAGTCGAGTAGACTCCAGGGAAGGGTTCAAGGTCGTAAGAGGTCAGAACAGGCTGAGTGACGTCCCCGTGGATACCAGGTGAGCGTTACAGTGGGATGTGATATTCATTTGAAGAGAAACGGTCTGTTCACCTATGGGCCCTGAAGTGAGAGGGCTCCCATCCATGCTTTCCACCAGGATGGAAACTACTTTAGTGGCACAGGGAATGCCGTGCTTTGCAGCCCATGTATCGTCAATGAGGTTGCCTGTGGCCCCACTAGCTAATAATGCTGGGATGTTAGGGACCTGGGAGTAGCCCCAGGAAAACACAAGCTTAAGAACCACCATGGGAGAGTCAGGAGTGTCAGTGCACTGAGATGTGATGCGAGAGGTAAGAGCCGTTGAATTTGTTCCGACCCGTGGTTCCCGTTACGGTCGGATGGAAGCATTTCCCTGCTTCTTAGGGGCAGCAACCAGGCATCATGCACTAAATGGTCCTTGGAACCGCAATACATGCAAAGCCCGAGAGCTCTCCTGCGGGCACGTTCCTCCGAGGACGATGGACCCCGTGCCATCCCTAATTGCATAGGGATGATGCAATTAGGATGCCACCGTTTTGCCAGGTAAAGGAGGAAGGTCAGGAAAATTCTGTGAAGGGTGATTCCTCTTCCTTTCCAAATGCCTTTCCTGCAGCCAGTAATTCAGCTGCATGATAAGCGTTATCATCTCTGCCAGATTACTCGGTCAAGGTACCCAGGATACCTCGTCCTTTAGTTCTTCATTGAGACCACGACAAAAGATGGTAATGAGAGCGTCGTCCGACCAATCGGTTTCAGCCACGATTTGTTTGAACCGGGTTATGCAAGTCAATAAATCCTGACTTCCTTGATTGAAGTCTAAAAGACGTTCTTGGGAAGCAACAGTGATCTCCTGTCTTCCGAACATTACTTTCAAGCTATTGGAAAAAGCCAGATAGGAGTCAAGGACTGGGTTATTTGTGCCAACTAAAATGTGTTGCTCATGCCAAGGCAGCGCCGGTCAAGTTTGAAATCATATGACCAACTCGGTCTCCATCAGTTGGAAAAAACCCGCCTTCAAGGCAAATTGTACCGTACATGATTCCAAAAACTCCTTTTGTTAATGAGGGTTCCCATCGAACCTACACCCTGGAAGGGGACCCGGAGGAATTTGCAAACATTCTGGGGAGCGAACCATTTGTTGCCTTAATACGGCATTCCCTTGTTTGAGATTCTGGACCTCTGTGGTCAGGGATTGTACAGCTGTGACCAGGGGCTGCATCCGTTTCATGTCAGTAAATGTTTGGGCATTGCTGACTGTAATACTTGTAAGTTTATGTACCCCCAAAATTTAGTACATGTAGAATAAAACAAAGAATCACTGACCTGAGTCAGATGCTGCAGGTAAAAAGCAGTGAGAGACCACCTAGTCACTCTCCCCTTCCCTGTATCAAAGTCAGAGAAGGGGTGATTTTGCAGGGAAACCCTCCTGGGAAGAAAACCCTTAGTCTTGATGGGACAGGAATAACGTCTTCTGATGAAGGATCCTAGGGAATTGGTTATATTCAGAGGGTTGGTGGATTTGGGTAAAAGATTCAATGGGAGGAAGGGGGGCAGATGTGGTACAGCCCATAAAGGTCTCAGGATTCTCACTCTACTCTTCTTCTCTGGCAACATACTGCGTCTCACCTGGGGCATTCCCCGAGCATAACCTGCACTCCCCTCCCAAGGTGATCCCCCTCGCTCGTCCACCCGCAGGTTTAGCATCTGAGAGCGTTGGCACTTACCTAGTCACCTGAATAAGGGATTCTCAAGGTCTTGCTGAGAGAATACCCACAGGTTTCTCAAATTACAGAGAGCTTGACTGTGGGCAAAACCGCAGAAAATAAATGGCAAGAAACTACAATGAGCTGTATGGCAGGAGGACTCATTGGATTTGGAGAAGAAGTGGTAAACAAGGCGAATGCCATATGCAGAGTGTATTGGAATGAGCATGTGGCAAAACTCAAGTGGGTTGAGGCGATCGATAAAACAGTAATTGTACAAAAGCAGGAGGACTATGAACTTTGTTTTTACAACAAGGGGAGTATCCCCTTGGGGTTCAACAGCAGGTGCAATAAGACATTATACATTCCAGATCTCAAGAAAGCCAACGCAGCTGTGATGGTAAACTATTGGATGTGCGGCCAGCAAGCTTTCCTGCACCTCCCAACGCTATGGTGGGGCACCTGTTCGCTGGCTTCAGTGCACTCAGCACTCTTGGTGGTCCCTGAAGGACACTTGAAAGTGGGACCAGGTGACTTATCGGCACCAACTCCAACAGTACTACCAGATGATTCTCTTAAGGTGGTGACACAGCGGCCTATATTCAGTAAAAGGAGAAGAAAGAAATATAGCAGAGTAGGAGAAGGTCTAACTATTTGTCCCAAGACTCCTCACTGCTGCTCAAGGAAATACCAGACCAATACAGACTATACAGCAAGGAAGAGACCTTTTTTGCATCATCTTTGCTACCCCGGGTGCAGACAGCCGAAAAATGACAAATTGCTCCAGATCATGCGCTGGAAAGTGATACAGTTGGCCAACAAAACAGAGCAAGGCCTCAATGCTATCAAGATGGAGATACGGGTAAACCGGCTGATGACGTTGCAGAATAGATATGTGCTGGACCTCCTCACGGCCATGGAAGGAGGGGTCTGCAAAAAGATTGGCAATTCTTGCCGCACCTAAGCGCCTCCTAATGATGCAGACAACTGGTCCCTCACCAACATCAAGTGGGCCTTGCACACCCTCGGCACCCAATTGCAAACAAAATCTGGCATTCAACAAGGTGAATGGTGAGACAACCTTTTTTCCTGGGCACCATCATGGATGGGAGCAATAGTGAAACTACTTGTACCAGTGATCGTGTTTGTGTTAGTGATCTTTTGCACTTGACAGCTGGGACTTGGGTGATGTGCCAAAGCAATGGCTAGCAGCGCAATGATGATGTTTCAATTGGGGAGGTTGGGGCACCTCGTGGTACAAAAGACAGGGCAGTGCAAACAGATGACCCTGAAAAACCCTGCATGGTCATATTAGAGCAACGTCTCCACCCCCAGGGACAATCAGCATTCCCCTTCCTGATCCCGAGAACTACGTAGAGCACTGGGTTGACCTAGCAGTTGATGGGTAATGTATATGACATGACATGCACCCCTGAACAGTATGCGTAGGCCGGAGAAAGCTGGCAGCATGTGTGCAAAGCATGGGTACCCAAGGAAGGTTCACCGCCATATTTAGAAGCTGAAAGGTTGGAGTGGGAAATGATGGATCAGGCGGACAAGAAATCGCTTGCCGGGCAGTTGGTTAATGTGGCATTAACAAAAGGTGGGAATGTTGGTAAGCAGGGGTGATCGTCCCAGGCCTCCAAGAGGTTTTGAATGCGGCAGATACCCAAGACAGTGTTGTAGATACCTGGAGAGCGGGCAGGGAGGAGGGGGGTACCGGTAGGAGTTGTATTTGGGAATAAGATATAGCGAGAATAGATGTAGATTGTACTAGACGCAAAACACCATCTTCGAAAACAGGTGCCATCGTTAAATCAAGGTCTGGGTCTGCACTGCAACCAAGACAGTAGCCCAAGCACAGAACACAGACTGGGTGGGAGGGGGACAGGCCGGGCTCACACAGATCCATAAACCTTGCATGGTCTTGTATCAATGCATGTAACCTAGAAAGGATTCGCCCTGCAAGGCCATGAGAGGGCCGAGAACTCCCAGCAAGCAGTTATCCAATGAGACGGGGGGCGCAAGCCCCTGACCCAGTCTGGCCCAAAAAGTTATATTGACCTGCCTCTATCCCAAGACCCCAACGTTCCAGAGCACCATCCAGACCAAGACCCCAGACCATAAAGCTGTTTGAGCACCCATTCCACACCAAGATCACAAACAGAATAATGAAGGCCCCTGTGATTTGTGCTGCAGGGTGCCAGGGAGGGAAAGTAACAAATTAAGCACTCAGGGTGGGAAGGCCCGGAACAGTGCCGGCGCATCTGTGGTTGAGGTGGGGTTTGCTGAGATAATATCACTGTTACGCTCACCTGATATCCACGGGGCACCCACGATACTGGATGGAGGTCTAAGTGCTATCCCGGACCCCTCTCTGCTTGGTTATGTGCCAGGCGTTGGGTAGCGCCCATAACAGGAGGATGAAGAGTTAAGATACTGGACTCCCACCTCCCTATGGACCAAATCCCCTCCCTTGGGGATATTGCTCACCTTAGGTTTTTGTGCATTGAACTCTCCGTCCTGCGTCTCTGTGCAGGGGTGCGTGGTTGGTGTGGGTGTTCCGTGGACCTAGTTGCTTCACTGGTCCGTGTGCCCTTATGTCGGGTCCAGACCGGCTATGACTCCGACTCTGCTTGCTGTCTTCCAGGTGAGTTATAATGTCTTTTCTGTCTTTATTCTCTCTTTCTTTCCCTCAGATTTCTCTGTCTTCTCGGCGTATTGCTCTACTACGCTGTTGCCTAACAATGTCTTTGTTTTCATAGGGATGGGTGCGATCTCGGAGTTGCTGCGCCAATGGCGAAGACCACAGTGATTTATTGATGCACGGAGCGCTGCACTGTTTATTGGTGTTAATTGCTAACCTGTGATGTCTTCTCTTCTTTGTACAGGTTGCAGTGATGTTCCGGAGTGATGAGCGATCGAAGCGCTGCTTGCCCAGGTAAGTGCTTTGTTAATACTGACCTTTTTCCTTCTCCCATGCAGGTTGCGGTGAAACCCGGAGATGGGCGAGGTAATAGAAGCGCAGGGTGCTGCCAGGACTCGCTGCTTGCCCAGGTAAGAATTGTTATTAATGCTGTCTTTGTTTCTTTACCTTTGCAGGTTGCGGCGAACTCCAGAGATGGGCGAGGTAAGCGAAGCGCAGGATGGATTCAAGGCCGGTTACTTCACAGGTAAGTGTTCTTGCTCGCTAATGCTGTTCTTGTTCTTCCAGGTTATTAATGGAATCCCGATCTAGGGCTTCAGGATCGGGCCGCTGGAGCAGCAGATGAGCAGGAGCTGGACACGGTGAACGTTACGCTGCAGGAGTGCAGAATAACGCAAATCGTGTTCTGCTGTTTGGGTGTGGTTTAAATAGCCCAGGTAAAGTAGTTCCAGGCCCAGCCACACCCAAAACACTAGACAGCATGGATTGGTTCTAAAGAACTGAGCTGTGTAATAGGCCTCCATGATGGATTAAGGTCCAAAACTGGTATTGCATTAGGACTGACTCCATGTATGTTTCTGATAGAGTTTTAAGGCCCTTGGGCCAGTGTGAAGGGCTTTAGCCCCACTGCTGCTAGAGGGCTGTTATACCTGAGGGGGTCAGGGGCATGGATCGTGACAGCACTCCCCCCTAAGGACCCTCTAAAGGTATTTCCTCCGTCTCGCCCTGGTTTGGTCAGATGGTTCCGATGAAATCGTCTTACCAGGTGTGGCACATGGATGTGCTTGCTGGGCTCCCATGTCCTGTCCTGAGGGCCGTATCCCTTCCAGTCCACAAAGTAATATAACTTGGACCTGGTGAGTTTAGAATCTAGGATGTCCTTGTCTTCAAATTAGGGTTCTCCGTTAAGCAGTACCGGATTTGGTGGTGTTTTGACCAGAGTTCCAGGCTGAACAGGTTTTAAGAGTGACACGTAGAATACGGGATGGATCTGCATATTTGGTGGTAAAGCTAGTTTTACTGTCACAGGATTTATAATAGCCTTGATGGTATAGGGTCCTAGATATCTGGGACGAAATGTTAGAGTTCCTCTTATGGGCACGTGCCGAGACGCCAACCAGACTTCATCTCCAACTTGGTAGTCTGGGGCTTTTCTTCGGTGGTGATCAGAGAATCTTTTCTGTCTTTCTTTGGCTTTGATCAAGTGTTCTGCTGCCTTTTGAGTGATGGTCGTATGTAAAGTCTTCACCGCAGGCATTTCAAAGTCCATGGCAGTATCTAATATGGAAGTACGTGGGTGCCTTCCATATACGGTATAGAATGGACTCTGTCCGGTACTGGTGTATAGCGAGTTGTTGTAGGCATATTCGGCTATCCACAGCACATCCTTCCAGCTTTCTTCCACTTGATGTAACATGCACCGTAGGTATTGCGCTAGTGTCTGACTCGTCCGCTCCGTTTGGCCATCAGTTTGGGGATGGTGACTAGTGGACAGATGAATATCGATATGGGAAATTGCACAACTCTTCCTCCAGAAGTTAGACACAAACTGACTCCCTCGGTCAGAAATCAGGACAGAGGGGAAACCATGTAATCATACGATTTGCTCTAAAAACTCTTTTTCCAGACTGGATGTGTTTGGTAGACCCTTAATTGGAATGAAATGAGCCATTTTAGAGAATAGGTCAACAACCAGTAGGATAGTGTTGAACCCTTGACAGGGAGGCAGTTCTGTGATGAAATCGAGGGAGAGTGCGTGCCAAGGTGCAGGTGGAATTTCCAGGGGTTGAAGAAGGCCCGCAGGTCTTTGTTTCTGGTATTTATTCTGTGCACAAATGCCACATGACAGAATCAACTGCGTAATGTCCTTTCGCAAGGTTGACCACCAATAATTTATTTTCATCTTGGCTAGGGTCTTGGCAATTCCTGGACGTCCTTCTATCAGGCGGTCATGATAACCAGAAATGACTTGTTCTTGTAGTGCCTTATTCGGTAGATATAAACGCCCTCTGAAATACGGGAGTTGGTTCTTTGTTGTGTAATGTTCACCTTGAGTGGTCCAGTCTTGTAGAGCCTCGGTGTTCATTAGGAGCCGAACTTCCTTTTGGAGTTCGTCCACAGATAACGTTGTTGTAAATCCTAGCAGTTTGTCACCTGGAATAATGGCCACCGTGTCTGGGGTTGAATATGCGTTCTCATCAATACCCATGCGGGATAGGGCGTCGGCTTTTCTGTTCTGGACTCCAGGTTGGTACGTGATTATGTAATAATATTCTGCGAAGAATAAAGCCCATCGAAGTTGACGGGATGATTGAGACTTTGCCGTCTTGAGGTATTGTAGGTTGCGATGGTCGGTGATTACAGTGATGGTATGTCTGGCGCCTAGGAGGTAATGCCGCCAAGCCTTAAAGGCTGCCTTGATCGCTAGGAGTTCCTTGTCTGTTATTGCATAGTTAAGTTCAGGTGTAGTAAATTTTCGTAACCAAAACCCACAGGATGTAACTGGCCTGTTTCGGGATCCCTTTGGGAAAGTACAGCCCCCATTGCCATGCTGTAGGCATCTGATTCCACTATATGGGAGATCTGGGCGGTGGTGTCGTAGTACTGAGGCTGAGGTAAATCTTTTCTTGAGTTCCTGGAAGGCCTTCTCCGCCTCTTCTGTCCATTGGAACAGTTTGTTGTTTTTTCGTAATAAAGAAGTGATCGGGTGCACAATCTGGGAGAAACCCGGGATGAATCGGTGATAAAAGTTTGCAAAGCTGAGCATACTTTGGACACCTTTGACTGAAGACGGTGATGGCCAGCTAAGGATGGTGCCTCTGGGAGTGAGGACAAAACCAAGGAACTCTACTTCGGTGACATGGAAGGAGCATTTTTCAGGTTTGGCGTATAGCTGGTGCTATCAGAGTTTTGAAAGGACGGAGCGAACGTGCCTGACATGGTCCTGTTTAGAAGAGGAGTACACCAAGATGTCGTTGATGTAAACTAGGGCACATACGTCAATCAATTCCCGTAGTACATCGTTCATGAAGTACTGGAATGCAGCGGGAGTGTTGCAAAGCCCAAAGGGCATCACCTGATATTCGTACAGCCCATACTTAGTATGAAAGGCGGTCTTCCATTCGTCTCCTTTCTTTACACGCACGAGATGGTATGCCCCCCTGAGGTACAATTTGGTGTAAATTTGGCATCCTTGACATAGTGCAGCAGTTCTGGGATAAGGGGTAGAGGATAACGGTTTTTAACTGTTACCTGGTTTAGTGCGCGGTAGTCAATGCACGTTCTCAAGTCTGCCTCCTTCTTGGGTACAAAGAATAGGGTCGAGGCTGCCGGAGATTTGGACGGGCGGATAAAACCGTTTGCCAGGTATTGGTCCAGATATGATTTCAAGTAGAGATTTTCAGGTTCGGTGAGTGCATAAATTCGACTACACAGGATTTGTGCACCAGGTACGAGGTCGATATGACGGTCATATGGCCTGTGATGGGGTAAGGTATTAGCCTGTTCTTTTTGGAAAACTTCTTGGAAATCGGGGTATTCGCTTGGTAGTGTACTTGTCACACCTAGTACCAACGCCTCTTTATTTTAGACAGGTGTCTCTGGGTCAGACAGTGGCATTTCCACTTGCTAGCACGCATGTGCACACTCATTGGAGAAGGCTAATTTCTTGGCTCGCCAGTTGATGTTAGGATTGTGAGTGACCAACCACGGCATCCCTAGAATCACCCGGAACTGAGGGGCCTTGATAAGGTCAAAGGCAATGGCTTCCCGATGTCTGTCTTGGCACAGAAGGGTAAATTCTGCTGTGCGTTGAGTTACAGGACCAGAAGCTATCTCCATGCCGTCGACAGTGGTGACCTTCTCAGTTGTCGTTTTCTGACAGAGGGGAAGGCCCATCCTTGTTGCCAGGCCTTGGTCTATGTAGTTACCAACGGCTCTGCTGTCTATGTTTGCCTCCACAGCATGCATCCGAGACGGTTGTTGGTGACTGATCAAAATCACAGAAGGGCAAGGTGTGAGGTCTGTGGCTCTTTTCCTTCGCTCGACAAACGGACCTCTACACCTGCCGAGCCTGGATGTTTTCCGACTCTTGTTCTCCTTCTTTCTCTGTAGCTCCAACTGTTCTCATAGGGGTTTTACGGGTCATTATCTGAGGAAGTGACCTGATTTCCCACAGTACAGGCATAATCGCTGTTGTCTCCTTTTGTCTTTTTCGGCATTTGTTAATGGGCTCCATACCCCTCCCAATTTGCATGGGTTTCGAAGTGTTTTCTGATGAACACGGACTGTTCTCCTTTGAGCGTACATACACAGTCCGATTCTCCATTCTGGCTCGATCTGTCCTTCGATCTTGCAGCCTGTTGTCTAGCTGCACCACTAGGTTGATGAACTCAGCACAGTCTTTTGGCGGGTTTACCACCTGAGCTAGGGCGTCTTTCAATCCCTCTCGTAATCCTCGATGGAATAATGTTGTTTGTTTCTCCTCAGGACACCCAGTTTCAATGACAAGTCTGTTAAAAGTGGCGATATATGTTAACAAATCTTGGCTGCCTTGGTGGAGGGACAGAAGTTTGTTATCCAGAGCTTGGCCCTGGGTATGTCGGGCGAACAGCTTCTCCATCTCCTGTTGAAACCCCCTGAAATCCTGCAGGAGTGGGTCATCCTGGCTTACTAACGGTATGGACCAATCCACGGCACTGCCACTCAGATATGACAGAATGAAGGCAACCCGCGACTGATCATTAGGAAAGGCTCCGGGTCTACAAAGAAAATGGAGGCGGCACTGGTTCATGAATACTGCATATTTTCTTGGGTCTCCCGTAAAATGTTTCGGTGGGGCCAAAGGAACTGCCCCCCAGGGAGGACCACCTGTACTGGATTGACGGATGTGGCTGGAAACGACGGAATACTTCCTGGCAACGGAGCCTGCCCAGCCTGTGTTTCGAGCAATTGTCTGGCTAATTCATCAGTGCAGTCCTTGGTGACAATCAACTCTCTCCTAAGGGCGTTGGTTTTTTGCCGGGCGGAGTGCACCTCGGCCCATAATTCTCCCAGTAGCTGGGCTAGTTGGTCAGTCTCTGATGTTTCCATGACGCCCAGGTGGATGTTTTAATTGAGGCTTTGCGTTCTGTTACGCTCACCTGGTATCCAAGGGGGCGCCACACGATACTGGATGGAGGTCTAAGCGCTAACCCGGACCCCTTTCTGCTTGGTTATGTGACAGACATTGGGAAGCACCTATAACAGGAGAATGGAGCGTTAAGATACTGGTTCGGTGATGGGTGGACTCCCACCTCCCTCTGGTCCAAATCCCCTCCTTTGAGGTTATTTCTCACCTTAGGTTTTTGTGCGTTGAACTCTCCGTCCTGCGTCTCTGTGCAGGGGCGCGTGGTTGGTGCGGGCATTCCATGGACTTAGTTGCTTCACTGGTCCGTGTACCCTTATGTCGGGTCCAGACTGGCTGTGTCTCGACTCCGCTTGCTGTCCTTCCAGGTGAGTATAATGTCTTTTCTGTCTTTATTCTGTCTTTCTTTCCCTCAGATTTCTCTGTCTTCTCGGCGTCTTGCTCCACTATGCTGTTCCCTAACAATGTCTCTTTTTGTTTTCACACGGATGGTTGCAATCTCGGAGTTGCTGCGCCGATGTCGAAGACCACAGTGAGTTATTGATGCGTGGAATGCTGCACTGTTTATTGGTGTTAATTGCTAACCTGTGTTCTCTTCTCCTTTGTACAGGTTGCAGTGATGTTCCAGAGTGATGAGCGATCGAAGCGCTGCTTGCCCAGGTAAGTGCTTTGTTAATGCTGACCTTGTTCCTTCTCCCTTGCAGGTTGCGGTGAAACCCGGAGATGGGCGAGGTAAGAGAAGCGCAAGGTGCTGCCAGGACTCGCTGCTTGCCCAGGTAAGAATTGTTATTAATGCTGTCTTTGTTTCTTTACCTTTGCAAGTTTTGGCGAACTCCGGAGATGGGCGAGGTAAGCGAAGCACAGGATGGATTCAAGGCCGGTTACTTCACAGGTAAGTGTTCTTGCTCGTTAATGCTTTTCTTGATCTTCCAGGTTATTAATGGAATCCAGATTTGGGCTCCAGGTTCGAGGCACTGGAGAAGCAGATGAGCAGGAGATGGACACGGTGAGCGTTACGCTGCAGGAGAGCAGAATAACGCAAAGCGTGTTCTGCTGTTTGGGTGTGGTTTAAATAGCCCAGGTAAAGTAGTTCCAGGCCAAGTAGTTCCAGGCCCAGCCACACCCAAAACACTAGACCGCATGGCTTGGTTCTAAAGAACTGAACTGTGTAATAGGCCTCCATGTTGGATTAAGATCCAAAACTGGTATTGCATTAATTCTGATAATGAGCCTGGCGCCAAAGGCGCCAGGAATGACTCCATGTATGTTTCTGATGGAGTTTTAAGACCCTTGAGGCCAATGTGAAGGGCTTTAGCCCCACTGTTGCCAGGGGGCTGTTATACCAGAGGGGGTCAGGGGCATGGATCGTGACAATCCCCTTGAATGTAGCCTATGAGCCCAAGTCTGCAGTACTAGGTGCACATCAGGCCTCTGCTAGGGAATGTTACGAGTTGTACACTTAATTGCAAATTATCGAGCCTGACACCTGATAAAGCAGAGAGAAGAGCCCCATGTGGCAGACGACGGACAGGAGGAGCTGGGACGAATTACCTGGCATCCAATACGGAGCAGGCCGCCTATGTATAGGGTCAACCAGCTATGTGGATTTGTACCCTATGTGATGTATGCCAGTTATGACGCCTTTTGCCCTTATAAGCTGCCTTCCATATTGCTATCGCGTACTTGGACTTTTATGAGGATAATGACATGTTCTCCTTGCAAGAGGTGTGCTGGGCCTTTTTCCCTAGTGGGTCGTATTTTCTCTGGTGTGAGCGTTGAGGGGCTTCTCTACACAGGTCTGCATGTTTGTCGAAAAATAACGACTCCTCCCGACCCTATTTATATAAGATCAATGTCCCCTTGGTCGTCTCCCTGGTTGGCGCCAAAGATATACGCCATGGATTAGAAGAATCCAGACCTGGAGAGAGGGGCAAAAGATCAGTCGCTGATAGTCAGCGTCAAAGAGTTCTCTTTCGACGTCAAAGTAATGACCATCAGCGCCGATCAGGGCTTGGACACCACAGTGATGTCAGGAATGTCAGCCTCTCGATGCTCTCGAGAAGGACCGGGCATCAATGGCTTCTGCGCCTGTTCTCGGCATCGAGCCCAAAGGCTTCTCCGACGCGATGCCATCGACAATGTGGCGTTCGTGGGGATGGAAGTGCCAACCGCTGCTTTTTCTGCCGAGGCCTGCTGCTCGAGGGGCACACCCGCACCTGCAGGTGTCTTAAACATAGCCAGCATGTGGGTATCGAAATCTTCCCACTCCTCTCGAGTGGTCGGCTCAGACGAGGGCTTACCTTTGTCCGATGATGAACTGTACTCGTGTCGATGAAGGTGGTGCCTCTTTTTCTTATGCTATGAAGACAAGGAAGCGGGGCTCCTCGAGTTTGACTACTTTTTGGCCTTCCATCAATGCTTTTCCTTTTCATGCAGTGAGGGTGAGCCCTTTAGTCTAAGCCTCGAAGGACCGGACCATCGATCGCGCTGGGGATTTAGGAGACGGTCAGCCTAAGGCGAGTTTGGCGGCCCCGCTCGCCTATGGATTTTGAGTGCATCTTGGATCACGTACCCAGACACCACTGACACATGTCGTGCGAGTTGGTCGTTGACATTTTGGAATGGATTTTGGTTAACCTTTTAAAGCATGAAATCCGGGGAGCGAACATGTCACGGTCGAGGTTTTAGAATTTATTGTACATATTTTTGGCAAAACGCAGTCGAAGACTCAGTGTTGTGTTCCTCAAAGCAGCATGTTGTGCGTGCAGTAAAAAGGAACTGAGGTATGGAGCGTAGTGACCTGGTATATACACGACGCCAAACGTCATCTCCAAAGCTGATATTCGAGCACCGAGCAAGACGGATCGCCGGCCAAGTCAAGGTCCACTACACCCCCCTATCGAAAAGTTTCAGAGCAGCAAAGCTAGAGAAGGATATATATCAGATGATGAATCTGCGGGAGAAAAGCAATACATTGAACCAATTTGCTTTTCAAGAAAGGCACTGCATTGGCTAAAAATAGTATAGGAGTATGCAGCTGCTTTTGTGATTGGCATGACGTGGATGATTTGATGCATTTTTTATTATTCCGTCTGGTAAATGCAAAATTGAGGAACAAAGATCTACATCGAATGTTAAAGATCTGGGGTTAAGACAGGTATAAGTAGCTTCTAATGTGATGCTATCATTACAAAATGTAAACTGTGCTCTTATGATTTTATTTTATTTAACAGCTTTAAATGGTTTAAAACATAGAAATACTTTAGCCACAATTACCTCATAACATTCATTTATTCAAATTCAGTTGTTTATCACCTGCTGAGACTTAGTTCATCTAAATTTCATTTAATCCTGTCGTCCTAGCCAGATCACTATTGTCCATTGTCCTAAAAAATAATCAACAGAAACTTAATCAGAGCAAGAGTGATATGGGTTTTTATCTCCTTCAACCAATATCCTCCACCAATCGTCCACCATTCTAGACACAATTTTCTTAGTCATTTGACCCAACAGATTAGCTCTCTCATTTCTCAAGGCTGGACAGAGGAGAACTAGATGTTTTAGTGATTCCTTCACATCACTTGCTTGACAAAGTCTGTAAGATTCAGCTACTCCGTTGCCTTTCCTTAGTTGTAAAACATCTCTGGTTGGAAATAAATTCAGAAAAAGTGCATGAACTGAGCTCTAAAAAACCAGTTCGGGAATATCTGCAGATATCGAGGAAGAGTGTTGGGTTTTCTTGCTTCTTGCGGATGATTCCTGTATTGTTTATACGCCTGTCTTTCGTCCTGTGTCTTGATCCAGTCTCTGACAAACAGCTTCCTCTTAATCCCACTTGGATCCCTCACCAAAGAGGAGTCAGATTCACCCAAGGCTTTGACAATTGCTTGGCAAATGGTATTCCATTCTGTTAAAGTTTTTTCACTGTTACTTTCCAGTACCATATTCAGCACTGAGAAATCACCTCTTGGGTTTTCTTTAATACATTTCCTGTAAAATGACAAAGATTTCCAAACTGCTATGGTTCCCATAGATGTTAAGCCCAGTTCTGTTCCAATTACTTGAATTGGTAGACTCCTTGGTAGCTGAAGAACCGTCTTCCAAACGATGCCCTGCAAAACAGACCAGGTGTTTTCTGGGAATTAAAAAGATGTTTCTGCACTATAGGTGAGGATCGGCACTACATTCATCTGATAGAAGGAATGTACAGGAACCATTGAAAAGCCACGGTATCTCTTTAGTAATAACCTCCCGTGGGTCACCAAGTTTTTAGCCTTTCATCTCAACTCTTCTAATCTTGGAGCATCGCATCTGCTGGTATTCAGACAAACTCCCAAGTAAGTTAGCGAGCCAACCTCATTGACGTTTTCTCCTCTTAGATGACAGGTGTGTATTTTCTTATTATGACATCCTTTAGATGTTCCAAATGTCATAGTCCTTGATTTCCTCTGGTTTATTTTGAGATTATTGGCATCTACATAGAGTTGGAGTGCGTCTAGTTGCCATTGTAGCCCTATTGGTGTTTGATCCACCAACACGATGTAATCTGCGTAGATCAATCTTCCAATTGAAATACTACCAATTTTCGGTGGGAAACATCTGATCTTAAAAAAGGCATTTTCCATGTTGGAAATAAAGAGATTGAACAGTTTTGGAGCCAGTGGACAGCCTTGTTTTAAGCCTATATTAGTTAATATTGGGCTTGTTAAAAGGCCTGATTTATCTATCCTTATCCTGATGGACGTTTCTGTATTTAAGTCCTTAATCATATCCAGGATTGCCATTGGGCATTTTCAATCTGCCAATTTTCCACATAATTTGGGTCATGTTATGGTATCAAAGGCTTGAGATAAGTCTATGAACGCCATAAAGATCTTCTGTTCTTTACTTCTTTCTGTCCTGGCCTTTAAAGTGTTGAATATAAAGATGTTGATGGGGGTCCCAACCCCCTTAACAAAACCTGCCTGCCATATATCTCTGTGGCCAGTTGATATACTCCACTTTTCTAGGGCTTTCAATGTTAATCAAGGCAAACACTTTGCCAGCCACGTCTAACTAGGCAATGGGGCTGCAATTTTACGGATCCGTCCTTAACCCCATTTTGAAGATTGGAATAATTATAGCCGACTTCCATGACATTGGAATCCTTTGGGAGTTTATAATGTATTGAAAGAGGTAATAGAGAAAGATAGCCCAGTGCGTCGGATCTTGCTTCATCATCTTGTTTGTCATCCCATCAGGGCCACAGGCCCTTGAATTACTAGATTTAACGATAATGTCCTCAATGGATTCTGGGTCAATGTCCACATTTTTCCCTACAGTAATCCGGCTCTTCTGCCTTGGAATTACTGCCTCTTCTTTCTCTAAAAATTTGGCGTAATAACTTGTCCAGGCTAATGCTGATATTGGATTTATCATTATGGCATTTTGTGGGGACTCCATCGTGTTTATGGTCGCCCATATTTCTGCTCTGTTCTTGATCTTAATTCTACACAGCATTTCTTCAGCGTCCCGACGTAGCATATGCTTATTGTGAAGGCGGGACCAGTTACAACATTGTTGTTTTAACATGTGAATTAGTGTGCCCGTTTGTCTTGTAGGACGTTGTTCTAACAGGCGAAATGACATTTGAGAAGTTTCCTTTTATTTGGCAATTTCAATGTCATATACATGTCGATGAGACCTAGTTGTTTTGGTGCTTACACTGGTGTTTTTAATTTCATAATCGATCACCTGATTGCCGGTTTGATCTTTCAACTCTACAATTAGGTTTTTTTAGTTTCTCACTAAGACCTTTGATTTTATCAGGACAAATTTGCAGTTTATTTCTGCCTTGGATTACATCCACCCTCGTCCCGTATTTCTCCACTTCCTTCTTAGCTATCGGAGCACAGGTAAGTTTTAACAGATTGTGATCACTTGTTGCCATTTGTTCCACTTCAATAGATAGAACCTCTATAGTCATGTTGTGAGACACACATATACAATCCAAAATTTGACCTTTCTTAGCCCCCTTCCACGTGATGTTTCCGGGTTTGTTGCCTTGGATGTTGCCATTCAAGATGATTATATTTCTAGACAGCATACTTTTTCTCCAATATAAACCTCTTTTCTCTGCATTAGACAGCTCTAACATATCATCTTCAATTCCTCTGCTATTGTGGTCCAACAGATACAGTTAAAATCTCCTGGTATTATAAACCAGGGGTCTTTCCATTTGAGTGTTTGTCCATCTATTAGTTCCAAAATCTGGTCCGACAGATCTTCATTAAGTACCTTTGCAGGGTTCCAGTAGATATTAATAATAACCAACACCTGTTGGTTCTTTATCTCATCTTTAGGCATTTCCAAGGACACCATCTGTATATAAGGGGTTGGATTCCAGGTTTCAAGAAGTGTCAAGTGAAGGTCATTTTTCAAGATGTTGTTCATCGATTTCTCAATGCTGTTGTTAAAATCTGCAGTTAGCTGGTTGCTGGCTTTCTTGAGTGACCTCTTCCAGTGCCATTGGCTCTTACTCTAAAAGATCAAAGCCCATTGGCCTTAGATGATACGTTTCTTTCATCAGTAGTTGTTTAATCAGTATTGATGCTGCAAATACAATCACTCTGTCCATCCTGTCTTCTTCCAGGAATTCAATAATGACCAGATCTTGTGATGTTACAGGTCTTAGCGTGGGCACATGATGTAAAAGCCGGAATTACATTTGCCATGTTCAGAATGAGCCCATCTTTATGGTATAACATTCTTTCCAAAATCCACCCATTACTTTTAAGATTGAATTTCCTGTTCCCCGCATTTGAGGGCTCCTGTCTTTTGGGGTGGGTGGTAAAAGAACCTTGGCGTGTGGTCCTATACTCCTTCAAGCTTGATTTGTCCTCTCTTGGCTTCAACAAGGGTAATGTTTGGTAATTTCTTTTATCTAACAATGGATGTTGTTCAACATATTTTGTTTGTCCTTGCCGACTTGATGTCCCTGGTCTCGTGTTTGGCAACTCGTTGAATTCCCAGCTGTTCTCCAAATCCTCGCCCACTCTCACTATGTCTAATTGTCTTGATCGTGCTTGCAACCTTCAGTCTCCTTGCCGCTGCAATCCAAACAGCCTTCTAACAACGTCATTTTTAAAGTTACCTGATGAGGAAATTCTAACTGTGTTTTCCATTGACTGTGGGAGGGCAGGCACCTTTGTTTTTTGCCTAGGGACCAAGTCTTCCTCTTAAATCGAGGTTTGATCACTTCTTGATGTATCCAAGTCACTATTTGATTCTTTGTCGAGTTTTTCGATATCAGCTTCAGACATTCCATTCCCTCTTCCGATACCGTATATGTTGATAGATCCATTAAGTCAATCTCACCAGTCTCCCCCTCTTCCACTTCCAACGTTTCCTGTTTAATTGGCCACCATCCCCTTTCATGTTTCCCTAACGTTCTCCTCAGTGTAAGATGACTTTGTAAATTTAGTTACCATGGGAGAATTGTGTGGGATAGTTAGGTTTCTGATGAAGGTCCGACTACCATTAGGATTTCTGTTTCGGACGATTAGGTTGATTTTTAGATTTCTTTTGCTCAACTCCTTTCCCACCTGTCTCTTTTGATTGGTTTGTACTTGGTTGCCCCACATTAGGTTGTGAGTGGGATACTTTCTTTTGTTTCTCATTCCTGTGATTGATGAAGATCTCACAAATGTTCTGGCCGGACCGCCCCCAGTGTTTCAATTTGTCTTCTTTTGGAAGTTCTGGGACTGAGGATTTAGTCATGTCCCCTCCTCGGACGATCACGTCCTCAGGGCCACTTGACAATGCGTTAATAGGTGTCTGTCTTTCCACTTTCCGGCCGTACAATGCCAAGATCACCTTTTTCCAAGTACTGTATTTGTGTCTGTATGTTAATTAGAATGTTCGTTTTGCTCATATCAGTTCTATCCTGGCACACTGCCACCGCCTCATCCACCCTAGGTGCGATGGTCTCTGGCTCCTTAATGGTTATTGTAACGCTTACCTCTGGTGCCCTGCAGGAGTGCCTATTCCGGACTGTTTTGAAGCGTTGCCCCCACTGGATGAACTGGTTATGATGGACACCCAAACCACTCCTTCCCCACTGTCTCACTAAAGAGCTGTAGCCCAGTGACCAGTGTGGTTGAGAGTGGCCCAGTAGAATTCTGAGCCTCTGGTAGGGTGTGTGAGGGGGTCTGGATGGAGACCTAAGGATAAGCATGTGCAGGTATTCAGTATGTGCCTCCCGACTTTCCCCCCCAGCTCCCCCTTATTGTACCCCTTGGGTGTGCTGGCTGGCAGTTGTGCTCACCCTGTTTAAAAGAAGAAGGCTGAAGGTGCCAGGTAAGTATCCGACTCCAGTTGCTTCACTGGAACTAGCGGCCCAGGCCAGCTGCGGCACATGAGACGCTGAGGGTGCTGTGGTAAGTATTTGTATAGCTCTGCTTTATGTTCTTTTTAGAGATCTGGCAGCTTGCGGCGCGAAGCGCGGCTTGTTTCGTATTGTTTGTTCTTATCTGGTGGTGCGGTGCGCATTAGCAAGTCTCTTTCTCTTTTACTTTCTGCAGGTGTGAAATACATAAAATGGTGTTCCTGTATCGGGCCGCTGCACGAAGAATGATTGGAGCAGCAGGCGAGCAGGCTTCCAGCCGGCTGACAGCTTCTACAGGTAAGCGCGTTCTCAACGGGGAATTCGAGTGGGTATTGTCTTTAAACTTCAGACTCTTACTGCAGTTTCTCTGTTTCAGGAGCTGGAGTTACTGCGGGACCCAATCAGTGAAGATTCCAAGTAAGTCTCAGGACCTGAGGCTGCTACGGAGCTCGGTCGGAAAGGTCTTCAGTTAAGTATGGATGCAGAGACCGATCCAGAACACAGATGAGTTCGGGCGTGCACCGGTAAGGTTAGAGTCTCTGTGCACGTGGAAGCAGGTGTGCTAAGCATTACACTGCTCTCGCAGGTAGCTGAAAAAATTATATGCAGAGTGTGGCCCGGGATGTGGTTTTATAGCCTCAGGCTGCATCCTGTAACACTAGACCACCAGGGATCTCAGGCACTCGGGCCAGCTGGGGGCCATGTTGAGTTCCACAGCAGGTCCTAACTTGGGAGCCATGTTGGTGTGGGTCGTAGTAGCTTCCTAACAAACGCCTGCGCCAGCCAGTCATCCTGAATGTCCAGTCCCTTCCTACACAACCATATGACGGTGTGCCTTGTGTTCTCATGAATGTGCCTTGTGTTTTCACTGGGTTCATGACAGTTATGTCGCCTGATGTTATTGTGCCCATGGCTTCTGACATTCTTGAGGATCTTCTGCTCATTTTGTCCTTAATGATGGGGTCTAGAATACTATGGAGTAAATTGGAGACTCTAGTTGAGCTGTTGTCCATGTTGTCCTGTATGCTGGGTATAACGCCATCCACAAAGATCATCTTTGAGTGCAGCACCGCCAACATGGTAGCATGATCTTTTAGTGCATCTCCCATGTTCTCATATTACTTCATAAAAGGGTCCATTGTGGCCACCAGGGTCGAAATCATTCCCTACCCTTTCTTGGTTATGCTCAGTAGTGTCTCTAGATGGACCCTCCTCATCATATTGCATTATCATTGTCATTGTGGCACAATCTTTTGACATTGTTGCCAAAGAGCCCGGTCTTCAATCAAATACTTTGTTTCCATTGTTTGGGTACTTTTGTATATTTTTATTGTGCCTAAATGTTCGTTTTATGTGGTGGTCGATTTTTCATCGGTGTCCAGATTTGACCTTTTTTGAAGGTTACCCTCCTTCTCGATCAACAGAGAATTTTCCAACAACAGCTGGTCTGGGATTTCTCCTCCGGTGTCCAATGTCCCCATTACCAATTTTCCAGGTGGTGCTAGCCATTGGATTTTGGACCTTAACGGCCCTGTCCCATTAAAAAAGAAACGTCTGCCCTCCATTTCACCTGTTGGAAGCATCCTTGTGGTTTCCAAATGTTTTTTTCCAGCTGGGACCAACAGGTTTTATTAGTTCTCGGTTACATGTCACTTCCTTTTCCCCGGGACTTGGGCTTTCCTACTGATTTTTTTCCCCCAATCTCAAATGCACAGCTGGCTCCAGTCCAGCTCTCAGGGACGTCAATTGGGGGTCGTCAGAGGTCGCTAGGTCCTGACTGGAGCCTGGAGCTGCTCTGTTTTTATAAATAGTGTGTTACAACTATTTAACGAGCAAGCTCCAGTCCAGGCCAGTGGAAGCAGCAGCGCCCTGGTGCCTTCATGTCTGTTGCTCAGCTATGGTTGCTTAGCAACCATCGCTCGATCTCGAGTCGTCCGGGGCTGAGGTAGGAACTAAGAAGAGCAAAGCGTGTCTCGAGGCGTCAGTTTCGTGCCTGCCGGTATGCCCCTCTGCCCCCCTCCCCCGCACTCCAGCTCGCTAGGCCTGTTCATATTTGGGCAGGAGCTGCTGTCTCCTGGGGGTGAGGCGGGTGGGCCTGGGCAGAGGGCCAAAACGGCTGCACCAAATCGTCCTGCTCTGGAAGGAAAGGAAGTGCAGCCCAGCCCACGGGGTACAGAAACATCTGCAGGCAGTGCCGGGGCAGGACCGGCCAGAGAGAGGCCCTCAGCTGCAGAGAATCCCCTCAGCCGGCGAGTGACTCCAGGACAAGCATTGCACCCTGCACCGGTGAGTGACTCCCCAACATGGGAAGAGGGCTGGCCCATAACTCGCATATGTTGAAAGGATACTGTCTGTGGATTGCATAGAGACTTCATGTGCACACTCAGGTCACATAGAACGAAACAGGGCAGCAAATTGAATTTACGCTCTGCAACTTTCCATTGCTCAGCTCCTTTTTCTCGATCTTACAGTTGCGTCCTTCAATTCATATTTTTTCTCTCTCTCTCTCTCTGTCTCCGTTTCTCTCTCTCGCTCTCTCTCTCTCGGGACGATAAGTAGCCGGGTTCTTCCCAAACTTAGCCTGGTGCTATCCAGTTTCAAAGCGCCCGGAAACCAACCCTATTACCGTTATTATTACCCACAATGCGGCATTGCGTTCCCCACCTCGGGAAGCTGAAGGTATGAGTTTGCCGAGGGTGGGAGAGTTAAACTTGTGTCTGTGTGCTCGTATCGCCTCACT
The DNA here is from genome assembly GCF_040938575.1 of Ambystoma mexicanum. Lineage (NCBI taxonomy): Eukaryota > Metazoa > Chordata > Amphibia > Caudata > Ambystomatidae > Ambystoma > Ambystoma mexicanum. The sequence goes on along the minus strand of NC_090926.1, from coordinate 260,180,262 downwards.
GGGGATGCGAACGCCATACAAGCGCTACACGCACCTTCTATACAATTTATGCATTATGAAAATAAAGACCAGCTGCTGTGCAATTCTTTTAACTGAAAAGTGCTTCGAGGCAAAGGTGCAAAACTAATTTAAGTATGTGTGCGTATTTATGCGGGTGCCTTTTTCACTGGACTGAAGTACTAGATGTTGGTGAATGGATATCATGTTTTATTAAGTGCCCAGCGTTTCATCCTTGTGTCGGTAAAACCCCCCGCTATTGAGCATCGAACGAGCATTCAGCCCATGCTGGGTCCTGTGAAACGATGTACTATGCAACGCAACATGCCTCGTGTGTCACCAGCATAAGAGACTGAGGGTAGAAGCTGAGTCAGCCTGGTCGGTTAAATACAGATCTTAAAAGCGACAGCTCAACCCACTGAGCTATGTCATAGCGTGGGGGACAGTTTCGCTAATGAAACACCTCGCATTGTTCCATTGTTCTCACCACCTCACAATGATACCGAACTGCACTATGCCATCTTAGTATTGTTCTCCACATGGACCACACCTCCCCCAGACTTCAACCAACATCTGCTCATCTCCCTTGTACTGCACCTGCATTGCAGTGCACCACTCTTGTGCTAACGACCGCTGCCCTACACCTTTCTAGTATTACACCATCACTGCACAAACTGCACAACCCATTCTTAGCACTGCACCTGCATTGTAGTATACCGCTCTTATGCGAACCACCCTGCCCTACAACTTTCTACTTCTCAACCATTGCTGCACAAAACTGCACAACACCTTCCATGTACTGCAATTGCATTGTACTGCACCACTCTTGTGCAAACCACCCCATGCACCACAAGTTTCTAGAACTAAACCATTGCTTCACAAATTGCACAACACCGGCCTCTACCGCAACTGCATTGTAGTACACAACTCCTGTACTAACCACCCCTGCGATACACCTTTAAGTACTAGTCACTGCACAAACTCCACAACACTTCCCTTATACTGCACCTGCGCTTTACTGCACTGTACTGCACCACTCTTGTGCTAACCATCACTGTGCTACACCTTTCTAGTACTAAGCCATCACTGCACAACAACTCCCTTGTACCGCACCTGCTCTGCACCACTCGTGCTAAATGTCCCTACGTATGCCTGCCATGGCCTGAATCTGCCCTTCTTTTCACCCCCATTCCTTGTTTTGCAACTTCATTGTAGCGCACCACTCTTGAGCTAAACGTCCCTGCATACACCTGCCTTGGCCTGAATCTGCCCTTCATTGCATCCCTATTCCTTGTCTGCACCTGCACTGTTACTGTAGTGCGCCACTCTTGTGCTAAACGTCCCTGCATACACCTGCCATGCCCTGAATATGTCCTTCATTGCACTGGTTGTTCATAAAGTGTTTTCCGTTCCAGCATCAACAGTTTGTCACCGGCCGGTTGACAGTACTTTATTGCCTTACGGTTGTTGGTGCTATACACACTGATATTAATGCTACATATGGTGATCCATTCTTGTATGAAATGTATATCTTATCACAGTGATATCGTAACCATATTTTTATTAGTGTACTGGAACAATGCAATGTGATGCCACTTCCCGTTTTGTCCAGGAGTGAAAGGTTGTGTGCCATCACTTCCTGTGATGTCACTCGGGGGCGGAGCTAAATGGCACCACTTCCTGTGATGTCGTGTGATGTCACTTCCACGACCCCTGGCATTTTGGTGAAAACACGTCCCTGCCAGCTCTGTCCTAGAGCTGGCTCTGCTCCTCCCACATCATTCATTCTCTTATCCATTTGGGCTTGCTGCAAGGGTAATTGGTCTTTTGGGTGTGTGGGTTTCCCCTTAGAGTTTAAATCTATAGAGGCGTGGCCTTCCCACTTCCATCGTGTGTATTGCACAGCTTTTGTTTTATGGAGACACCAACATTCATCATGTTCACAGCCTTATTTGCTGTAGTCTTAGGCTGGGAACTGCCATTAGTCATAGGCATCAGTTTGACTTCTACCCCTTGTTGGGACTAATCCTCCCCCCCTTTCTCCCTCTTCTCTGCGTCCTCACTAGTCACACCCTGGTTCTCCCCCGCCTCCAAGTTCACAGGGTTTCCCAAAGGGGTGGCCGTTCCGCTATAGCCAGTCAAGTTTCGATGCTCAGTAGGTCCGCCCTCTACCAGCAGTGTAGGGGATTAAGTCGCATTAATATTGTCGATATATAAGGCAGTGCTGGGAGCAATTTCCACCTCTATATTGAATGGGCAGACAGTACAGGTTTCTCTATCAGCCTGTGATGCTAGTGACATATCTTCACCAACGTTGGCAACAGCTTGGAGAGCCATTACAGAAGAACAACTCTTCTCTTTGCACATAATAAAGGAATTGGCTGGTGTCTTACCCATCTGCCTTATGGGAGGCTCCAAGCCTGTCCCCGTTCCAGGTAGATGTTGCGTCAGCCTCGTTGTTTCCGTTGGAAGGTGGAGGCGGCTAGGCAGTATCTTCATCATACCTAGTTCTGCCACCACACAATAGAGGGCTTCCGTCACATCCACATGCCGCACAGACACCAGACAAACTGCTCACTCTGCTTTGCTTCGCTAGAGCAGATGGTTTTAGCAGTGAGGGTAAGCAGGAGGAGGGGTCTGAGTTAATGGCCAGCGAGGAAATACTCCATTACAGTGTATCAGCAGGCAGAAGTCTGTAGGCAGGCCCCCGACACACCAGATACTCTGCTATATTTTTGTATTGAGCGTGCGCTAGACTTGAGAGCGCGCTTATTAAAGTGTAAGTAGCAAAGTCTGTAATGTTAGTATTTAAAGCAGTATTGGCCTGGTTGTTTTTATTTAAAGGTATTTGTATTTATGGTACTATTGTAATGTATGTAATGAACAAGTTACTCTCTTACCTGGTAACGTTCTTTCGATGGGATGGTCCGACGACGTATTCCATATCTATGACAGGTAATGTCCACAGCTGTGCTGCTTCGGAAAATTTTCGGCATCTGCGTCCTGTGTCGATGACGTTGATGCGCGGTCCCCGAGGACCTCCTCCGACGGCCGACGTCACCTGATGTGATAAGTAGGACGCACGACGCCCGTAGCCTCAGTTGTAGTTTTTTCCCCAGAATGTGTGATACCAGTTTTCTGCCAGTCAGAGACACAAGGCCTTGCGGAACACAAGCTGCAATCACATAAGAAATTCTGCAGCGGGGGGGGGCGCTGTTGAGCCGCCGACAAGATGGCCGCCTAGCTACGGAGCTCCGAGACCCACAGACAACGAGCGAAAAAAAAACGGCGGAATCCGCACATCACCGACCCCGACAACAGTACCAGCTGATTCCCCTAGCTGTGGGGCGTACGCCGTCGAAATCCCGCCATCCGGGACCCGGCGGCGGCCGAGATACGACCGACGGCGCCGGCCGGGCCTGTGCTGACGGGGGGCGAGGACGGAGAGCCTGGTCATCCGAGTGCGCCGAAGAGTCGGGCCGCGAGGAGAGCTCCTGCCGGGCCGCCGCCTTGGGCCGCTAAACCCACGGACCGTGGGCGTGAAAGGTGAGTGCCTGGGGACGGTCGAGCGGGCCGCCAGCCACCCGCTACCTTGCCGGGCTCCCCCAAGCCCGGCGTCACCTCCTAGGCGGCTGCGGCTCGCTCCCTCCCCCTCACCTCGATTGTCCTTCCCTCCGGGTGCGGCGGCGGCCTCTGGCAATCCCGGACCCCGCTGGCTGCCTCCGCGATACGGGAACTGAACCCCCTCCTCGTTCATCCGGAGGCGGGGACGGCGCGGGGACAGCTCGCGAGCCCTGAAGCGCCCTGAAGCGCCCTGTGGAGGCTCCCGGCCCACAACAACACTACGGGCACCCACCACTGGCGACTCCGGCAGCACGACCCCCTGCCCAGAGGACCCCACGAACTGCCCACTCATGGACTTTACCCCAGCAAGCCCCGAACACCGCCGGGCACAACACTAGCCTCCCTGGAGACCACCATTCCCTCCAACTGCACCCTACGGGCCCCCCTGGCCAACCTCTCTCTACAAAAACACGGACTGGGGCAACACCTGCGACATTCGGCACCCCAAATACTTGCCAAATTACTAGCCGGCTGCCACCCCTGTCACTGTAATTCCGCTACTAACCCGCCCATCCGAGATAGGGATGTCGAACAGAGCGCGGGGAGCAAACAAGACAGGAGCTATGGACAAGTTCGCCAGGGCGGCGCCCAGGCCGGACCAGGCATCCTCGTCCACCATACAAGACGACAATGAGACCCAGCCGGATCCACCACAGCCCGACCTGACGGCAATGATGGAGTCCATGGCAAAAAACTTTGCAGCGTTCCACGAAAAACTGGATGATATTAACGCCAACGTGGCCTCCCTGAAGGCCAAACTGGACCAACATGGCGCAAAGATCACGGAGGCGGAACAAAGAATAGGGACAAATGAGGACAACGTCCACACACTACAAGACACAGTTGCAGGACTCGTCCGGGACATGAAACATGTCAAAGCCAAGTGCGACGACCTCGAATCGAGGTCGCGAAGAAACAATATCCGCATTGTCGGGGTTCCCGAAGCTGCGCTAAAAGGGCGTATGGAACTAGCGGTTGAGCAGCTACTCAGGAACCTACTTGGCAACCCTGAGCTATCACCATTCTTCACGGTGGAGAGGGCGCATCGATCACTGGCCCCACGACCCAAGCCCGGAGACTTTCCCAGACCAATAATCGCAAAATTGCTCAGCTACAAAGACAGAGACCACATATTGCGCCTGGCCAGAGAGAAGGGGGAACTAAGGCTGGACTCCCAAACAATCAGAATCTTCCCCGATTTCTCCGTGGGAGTACAAATGGAACGTCGCCAATTTGGAGGAGTCAAAAAGATGTTGAGAGAGAGGAAAATTGAATATGCTATGCTCTTCCCGGCGCGCCTAAAATTCACTCACCGTAACAAAATATACTTTTTCACCGTCCCAGATGAAGCAGTCAAATTTATCGAGGCGCAAATCCCGCCAGTGGACCAAATGGAAGAACCGGTGAACGATGTTTGAATCCCAGACCCTGCCCGTTAGACCTGAGGGTTCCATTCACGCTATATGCCGGAGAGAGGTGCGCCACCGCGACTCGAGATCAGGATGACACCCCTGGTCCTGAACCTTGTCACCCCAGCCTAGCGACTAGGCACCAAACCACTCCGACAACAACGCAGACTTTGGGACCTAAGTACACACTTGCTTTCCTTGTAACCCTTTGTTTCAACAGCCGTGTAGAATACTTATGATGTACCATCGTGATATGTGTCAACAAATGTGGGTCGTCGGCAGCGGTAGCCCCCACTGCAGCTGCAATACCGCTTGTGAAGAAGAGTTTATGGTTTAGCCCCTGTTGGGCTGTTGGTGAAGCGTTGCCTAACTTGAAATGGCACGCGGTTGGTTATACCGGGGGTGGGTGTTGTTACACTGCTGGCTCTGCCTGGGCGGTGAGGGAGGGGGGTGGGGAAGTTGCGGGAAGTTATAAGAAAAATGGCAGGAAGGTGATGACTGGGTTTGTACTGATGCATGACAATACCACAGATGCACATCTCATGGCAATCAGACACAGATCCTCTTGCACTTACAGTTGGGATGTCCCATAAAATGTCAACATGGCTCTCAAAATAATGACATGGAATATTCGGGGACTGACAAACTTTACAAAGTCCCGTAGGATCACGGCGTACGCACAAAGACACGGTATCACAGTACTCCTGCTACAGGAAACACACGCCCAGAAACTCCTATCATCCAATCTTGCACCGTCCTGGGGCCCCAATAGATTTTATACCCAATTTTCCACCCAATCCAGAGGAGTCCTAACACTCATTCACAAATCTATACAATTTAAACTCCATGCAACCCACATCGATACGGGGGGCAGGTATGTGATCCTCCATTGCACCCTAGCGGGTGAGGAATGCCTACTTGTAAATTCGTATGGTCCCAACACCGACTCCCCCGAATTTATAGACGCCGTAATGGCCATTGTCATGAAATATGTGGCGGTGCCCATTATATGGGGTGGGGACATGAATCTCATACTCAATAATGACATGGACAGGACAACCTCGACCCGCAGGGCGGTGCCCCGAGCTGCCAGGCGGCTCCTTACACACATGAACTCCCTGAACCTATATGATGTGTGGAGAACGCTCCACCCCCGGGTTAGAGATTACACCTTTTACTCCACGGTGCATGACAGCTCCTCCCGTATAGACATGTTCTTGTTGTCGGGTTGCCGTGTGGGCAGGGTGCTAGATATCAGGATACTCCCCCGCACACTCTCCGATCATTCCCCCGTGCTGTTGCAGATCCAACTGGGCAGCGCTATGACCGCCCGGCCCGCCTGGCGGTTTAAATCGGAGGCCTTGGCTGATATTGTCTTCAAGGCCGAGATATTGTCTGACATAAATACTTTCTTTGAAAACAACAACACGCAGGATACAACGGAGGGGACCCGTTGGGAAGCATTTAAGGTTTACATCAGGGGGATGTGTATCTCGAGGGAGGCCGGGGTTCTCAAAGCTATAAGGCAAGCCCTACACAGCTCCGAAGCGAAGCTCAAAACGCTTGAACAACAACACACTTCCGCCCCAACTCCAGCCACCCTTGCAAAAATCAGAAAGGAATTAGAAACGTTTGAATCTCACGCCCAGAGTGAACTGCGGTATTTAGCCCGACCCGTGGCCGCCCGCCGTTACGGCGAAGGTGACAGACCTGGCAGGACCCTGGCCAGACTGGTGCGGGCGGAAAGTGGCAAATCCCGAATAGACAGCATCCTAGACGAGCATAACGAGCGGCATTGGTCGGACCAGGCCATATCTGATATCTTCTCTGGCTTCTATGCCAAGCTCTATGGGCCCTAGCCGGAACACAACACACATGACCTAGACGACATGCTGGAACACATCCCCATGACCATCATCTCCCGGAGCACCAGGGAGCAGCTTGACAGCCCGTTCACCCTGGACGAGATAGTCCAGGTGATCTCCGACCTTCCGAAAAACAAGGCCCCGGGCCCTGACGGGCTCACAGCTGAATTCTACCGCGAACACGTCGCCATCCTAGCCCCCATTTTGCACGGTGTCTGGACGGAATCCCTCCTAGCAGAGTCTCTCCCTCCCTCCCTAAGGGAAGCCCTAATTATTGTCCTTCCCAAACCAGGGAAACCCCCAGATGAGTGCGGATCCTATAGGCCCCTATCGCTTATCAATACGGACATAAAAAATTTTTGCCAAAGTAATTGCGAATAGATTCCTCCCATTTATGCCCCATATGATCCATGCAGACCAAAGCGGATTCGTCCCGAGCCGCTCCACTGCACTTAACATCCGCCGATTATTCAATATAATGTCCAGAATTGACCCGAAGGCAGACGCAGTGGCAGTCACGCTAGACGCTCAGAAGGCGTTCGACATGGTTTCCTGGAGATACCTGTGGGCGGTGCTGGGGAAAATGGGGATAGGTCCGAACATGCTTTCCTTTATTAAACTCCTGTATACTGACCCACGAGCCAGGGTGCTGGTCAATTCTGTTGTTTCCCCCCCCTTTGTGCTACACAGGGGCACCCGACAAGGTTGCCCATTCTCCCCCATCCTTTTTGCGCTCGCCATCGAGCCCATGGCGGATCACATCAGGCACAGGCATACCCGCAAGGGTATCCGCCTACAGGGCACGCCGGAAATCATTTCATTATACGCCGATGATGTTCTCCTATATGTCAGAGACCCCTCAACACATCTCGACCCAATTATTCGTGACATAACAAAAATAGGAACATACTCAGGCTTTACCATCAACTACTCAAAATCCGAGATATTTCCCCTCACTGCGGCAACCCGGCAGCCGACATGTGAATTCCCCCTGCGATGGTCACCGGGAGGCATCAAGTACCTAGGAGTGCAAGTGTCACAGACCAAGACCTCCCTATTGGCGGACAACTATGAGGCAACAGCAGAGCACGTCGAATCCAAATTGCTCAAGTGGCGCAACCTCCCCTTGTCTCTCGCGGGCAGACTGTCACTAATCAAAATGATAGCGGTTCCTAAGCTCCTCTACATCTTCGCTAACGTCCCGGTATGGCCCGGGAAGCAGTACTTTAAGAGGCTCCACGCCGCGTGCGCCCAATTTCTCTGGCATTCCGGGGCAGTCCGAAAAAAGTGGCTTCACATGACCCCCCCCTATGAAAAAGGGGGCTTTGCAACTCCAGACCTTACTATGTACTGGATTGCGGCACAGGCCCAACACGCCACGCACTGGTATGCACACCTGAACCCACCCTCACACGTCAAACTAGAGGAACTGGCGGGGGACGGCACTAACATAATGACCCTGTTACTACACTACACGTTCCAAACTGACGCCCCTGCAGATCCGGTGGCCACTACGATCAGGGCATGGAATATGATCTTGACCCCTACAGATGGGCACCGCCCATACTATAAATGGCTACCCCTGCGACAATTCCCAGGTCTCTCCCCCCACATGACCACCATTTCATCCAACATTGGGAGGCCCTGGGATACCGCGCACTCGCAGACCTGTATCCAGAGGACAAATTCATTACCCCCCAGACATGGAAACCTGGGCACTCTAACTCAGCTCTGGAACTACTACAATACTTCAGGCTGAGAGCGGCGGTCCGGGCAATGTGGCCATCATACCCAAATGAGCCCCCTGACGCGCCCGAACTCCAATTCATAGCAAATTCCGTGGGTGGCAAAGGTGTAGTCTCCTCCCTGTATAAAATGCAACTGGTTAAGCGTGAGAATACGTCCCTAAAACCAAGGGAAGCCTGGGCCAGGGAGCTGGAAATAGAGATCACTGACGAGTTGTGGAACAACATGTGCGCGCACACACGCAAAGTCTCCCTGAGCGCTCGATTCCGTTGCATACAGTATAAGCTACTCAACAGACTGTATTACACACCGCTTAGAGTAGGGAATTTTACACGCTCTTCTGCCCACAGGTGCCCGAAGTGCGACTCCGAAGAGGCAGATCATGAGCACATGTTTTGGTCCTGTGCTGCGCTGAGCGCATTCTGGCTGGGGGTAACGGGAGCGCTCACAGAGATAATTGGATCCCCCGTGGACCCCGTCCCACAGACCTTGTTGTTTGGAATATGGACAGGGGAGAACGCTAAAAAAATGTCAAAATTCCTGAACGTGGGTGCCATGGTTGCTAAACGGTGCATCTTACAATATTGGAAACGCCGCTCTCCCCCCACCTTCGAAATGTGGCTTAGAGCCCTTACCTGGGTTCAGGCCTGTGAGGAGGAGTACATTGGGTCTCTGCCAGCACCATCTCGCCCAAAGAATGTATGGACGGAGTTTTGCACCTATTTGAACAATAGAGATGAGATTGAGGACTCTGTGCCCTTGACCGTTCCTCTGGACACGCTACCATGAAGACGGGGGCGGCCGCCCCCCCCCCTCCTCTTAAGTTGTCAGCACCCCCCCCCCTCCCCGAGCCGTTCAGAAATGTATGATGTAATACCCGACTGTAATAATGCGAATATGTGGATTTCTGTGTAAACTATGCTATTCCTGTCTTGACTTTCCTTGCCAATAAACAAAAGTTTTTAAAAAAAAAGAAATTCTGCAGCGGGGAAGGTAGGGGGGAGCGATATGGAATACGTTGTCGGACCATCCCATCGAAAGAACGTTACCAGGTAAGAGAGTAACTTGTTCTTCGAGGGGATTGGGTCCTCTGACGTATTCCATATCTATGACAGACTCCCAAAGCAGTACCAAGCAAGGAGGGGGGAAAAGAATTTAGAACACAAATTTAGCATGCCCAATCAAATTGCGGAATAAAGGACTGCCTTGCCAAAGGCCAAATCCTGCCCCCGGATGGAATCGAGGGAGTAGTGACGTACAAAAGTATGTACCGAAGCCCAGGTGGCTGCATCACAGATGTGACGAATAGGAACACCCCTCTGCAGGGCAGTAGACGCAGCCATACACCTGGTAGAATGGGCCCGCAAGCCAGCCGGAGGGTCCTTACCCGCCAAGCGGTAACACTCGGAGATAGCTAAAATAATCCACGAGACAAAGTCTGTTTTGTCACAGCTTGTCCCAAACGCTTTCCAGAGTAGCCAATGAAAAGTTGACTCTGACCCGGGACATTCGCGAAATATAAAAGCTCAACGCTCTCCTAGGATCAAGCCTATGGAGCCTCTCCTCTTCCTTACCAGGATGTGGAGGAGGATAGAATGCCGTAAGAACCACCTTCTGGCTCAAATGAAATTCCGAAACCACCTTCGGAAGAAAGGAAGGACGAACTCGAAGGACAACCCTGTCCTTATGAAACACAGTGAAGGGTGGCTTAACTGAAAGTGCCTGTAACTCACTCACTCTGCGAGCGGAAGTAACCGCAACCAAAAACACAGTTTTAAGAGTTAACAGTCTCAAAGGGCAAGAATGCAAAGGCTCAAACGGAGCACCCATAAGAAACTTAAGAATAAGGTTCAAATCCCAACCGGAACACATTAGTGAGCTCTTTCAAAAACTGAGAAATTAAAGGAATCTTAAAATAGGAACATTCTTCAGACGAGCGCTTAAATATGGACAGCGCCGCCAGGTAACCTTTAATGGTACCCACTTGCAAGCCCCTGTGGGCCAAGGAAAGCAAAAAAGACAGAACCATGGGAATGTCACACTCAAAAGGATCCACATTCTTAACTCTGCACCAGTCGCAGAACTTACGCCAACGGCAACGGTACAGAGACTTTGTTGCCGGCCGTCTGGTCGAGAGCAACACCTCCAACACGTCTTCAGGGAGATCCCAATCCTTATACCTCAACCTTTCAGAAGCCAAGCGTGAAGGTTGAGGGATCTGACCTCTGGATGGAGAACCTGACCCCCCTCCCGTGAGAGCAGATAGTCTTGGTAGGGAAGACGACGCGGAAGGCAGATGAACAAGTCGAGAAGGTCCGGGTACCACGTCCTCCGGGCCCACGCCGGAGCAATGAGGATCATCCGGGAACCGAACCTCCGTAACCTCCGCAGTACTTGCGGGATGACGGGGACTGGAGGAAACGCGTACAGCAGTGGGAATGACCACTCAACCACGAACGCGTCTCCTAAGGCTCCTTTTGGAAGAAATTCCCGCGAGCAGAACCTTTCGCACTTCCGGTTGACACTGGAGGTGAAGAGATCCACTTGAGGGGTCCCCCAAAGGGCGAAGATCTCCAGGAGAATCTCCTGAGCCAGCTCCCACTCGTGAGAGATCGTGCTCTGCCTGCTCAGAGCGTCCGCCGTCTCGTTGTCATCTCCGGCCAGATGAACAGCCGAGATCGAAACTTCCTGCTGGATGGCCCAGAACTCGAGCTGCATCGCCTCCCTGCACAGAGGAAGTGACCCTGCCCCCCCCCTTTTTGTTGACGTAGTGCATGGCCACTGTGTTGTCCGTTTGGATCAGGACACTCTTTCCTCGCACAGTCGGCAGAAAAGCCTTCAGGGCTAGCCTGACGGCCCTCAGCTCCAACAGATTGATATGGAGTCTGGACTCCGACAGAGACCAACAACCGCTGACTGTCAACTCGTTGGCATGAGCTCCCCATCCCGTGAGGGATGTGCCCGTAACGATCATCACCTCTGGCCAGGGAAGCCAAAACGGGGCCCCCTTCATCAGATTGCCTTCGACGGCCCACCACAGAAGGTCCTGGGCGACCGAGGGCGGCACCTGAACAGGGCCCGACATCCTGCCGGAAGATTGGGACCACTGCATCTTGAGTGCCCACTGCAAAGATCTCATCCGCAGACGAGCCTCTGGCACCAGAAGAATGCAGGATGCCATGAGGCCGAGCAACCTCAAGAACTCGAACGCCGGGAGTGTCTGGGCAAGTTGAAACTTGTGCACCATCTGCTGAATGTGAAGAGCCCTCACCTGGGGAGGAAAACACAGCCCCAGGGATGTGTCGAGCACTGCTCCGATGTACTGGAGCCGCTGTGTTGGCGTCAAACGGGACTTCTTTAAATTGAGGGAGAAGCCCAGCTTGTGAAGGGAGTGGCAGGTGACGGACAGATGATCCAGGACTTGCTCGGGAGAGCTCCCCCTGATCAACCAATCGTCCAGGTAGGGGTAGACGTGAATCCCCCCTTTCCTGAGATGCGCTGCCACCACCACCATGAGCTTGGTGAAAACCCTCGGGGCGGAGGTCAATCCGAACGTCAGGACCCGAAACTGAAAGTGCGAGTCGCCAACCGTGAACCTCAGGTACTTCTAGTGCTTGGGATGGATCCTTGAGGTCGAGAGACACCAACCAGTCCTGAAGGTGAAGGGCCTGGAGGACTTGAGAGAGAGTAACCATCTTGAACTTGTCCTTCCTGAGGAGTTTGTTCAAACCGCGCAAGTCCATGATGGGTCTCAATCCCCCGTCTTTCTTTGAAATCAAAAAATAAGGGGAATACCATCCCTTGTTCCTCTCCGCTACAGGCACCAGTTCTATGGCACCTTTCTCCAGCAGGGCTTGAATTTCCTGCACAAGGAACGGATACGGACTCTTCAAAGAGAGGTTCCCAGGTGGATTGTCGTGAGGCCTCTGCCGAAAGGGAAGACAGTAGCCGTGGGTTATGATCTCCATAACCCACACATCTGAAGTAATGGCACGCCACTCTACAAGATGCTGAGCCAGCCTTCCCCCAACCGGCGAACCATGGGACCTGGCCTCATGACTGAGTGGTAGCGGCTGCGGCGTTGCCTGAGGGCAATGAGGCAACTGCCCGAGCGGCCTTGACACCTCGAGTACCCTGTTTTCCACCTCTGGCACTCTTACAGTGGCCTCTTTGACTGACAGCTCCTCTCGCTTTACTGAAGGACGAGTAATAGCGAAAGGAACCTCCCCTCCATTGTTGTCCCCTAGGACGAAAAGGTAGAGGTTGTCGAACTGCAGCGCCCAACGACTTCGCTGCAGCTTTGGCGGTCTGCAACCTCTCAAGGCTCTCGTTAGCCTTGCTGCCAAAAAGATGTTCACCGTCAAAGGGCATGTTGAGGAGCCGGGACTGCACATCAGGAGCGAACCCCGACTTCCGCAACCACGCAAACCTGCGTATCACGGTGCTCGCCGCCATGGACCGGCTGACACAATCTGCCATGTCCAAACCGACTGAACGGCCTCACACATGGCATCCTTGCCATCCTGAACCATAGCAAGAAAACCATCCCGTTCGTCCCCTTCGGGAATGTGTTCAGCCGCTAATGCAACACAGTTCCACAGAGTGTGAGTGAAACGAAACAAGGCACATACGGAGTTGGCGCCTGAAGCGCCATACCCCCTGAGGAAAACACTTTCTTCGCCCAGCCATCAAAACATTTGTCGTCCCTACCCGGATGAATGGTAGGATACGACGCCTGCTTTGCCGGGGCTGTAGCCGCCTGCACCACCAAACTCTCCGGAGTGGGGTGCCTGGACAAGTAGCAGGGGTTGCTACTGGCTGGACGGTATTTTCGCGACAAAGACTTGCCCACTGCCGGGAGACACTCCGGAGCAGTCCAAGCCACCGCCACCCTTCTCTGCAGAGCCATATGAAACGGCAGTACCGGGTCAGTGGGGGGACCAAGATCAAGGATGTCCGTGAGATCATCCTGAACAAACTCCCCTGGGGCAGCCGACCATCCCAAGTACTCTGTGACCCGAGACATAAGGCGCCGGTATGAAGAATCGGCATGAGTGCCAGGCTCCGGCCTCCAAAACTCCACCTCCGGAGAGGTGTCCAGTCCACTGGCATTATGCAGTGACTGCCTCAGGTCATCAAATTGGCTATGGCCCGAGAGAAGCTCATCTGGCACCGTAACCGGAACCCTCATCACCCTCTGAAATGTACCCCAGGCGGTGAGAGGAAGACACCTGGGGAACAAAGCTATGCCTGACCTTAGCCAGAGCCTTTCTAGGGGCTACCCCCGTGCCATGGGGCCCCTCCCACACCACTGCCTCGAAAGGCGTCGAGGGCGCCGAACGAGTCGGCGCCGGCGTCGAGAGAATCGGGTGTCGACGTCGAGCGAATCACCCCCTCGACTACCCCCTCGAAAGCGGAGCCTCGAGAGAGGTCGACGATGACCTCGGCGCAACAGGCGTCGACGTCTTCCTCGAAGACGGCACAGGATCATGCGGTCTCGAGCGCGTCGAGGACCGGGACCTGGAACGGGCATGGCGAGAACGGTTACCCTTGTCCGAGCGGGACCTCTCCCGCGAACCGTGCCGACCACCGAGCCCGAAGGCGTGCGAGCGGTGTCGAGAATCGCTAACATCTTCTTCCCGAAGGAAGCCCATTCCTCCAGTGTCGCTTGCATGGTGGGATAAGCGACCGGCCGATGGGCGGAATCCTCGGAAGAGGACAGGGAAGGCGACCGATGCGGGCGCTTCCGGGAATGCCTCGAAGAGGAAGAGGAGTGGCGAGGTCGACTCCTGGAAGGAGACCCACTGGACCTCCGACGATGACGCGGATAGTCGCCTCTTGAATCATCTGTCGAAAGCCCCGCAGACCTCGACTTCCGGGGCTTAGACACCATACCAACTGACAACTTCTTCTTGCACTCCCGCAAGGCCTTGGCCGTGAGCGACTGGCAGTCGACACAGTTGTCCGTGTCGTGGGCCTCCCCGAGGCACCAGAGGCAGGCGTTGTGCGAGTCCGTTACCGACATCTTGGACCCACAGTCCCCGCATTTCTTGAAGCCCGGACGCGGGGTTGAAGACGAGGTAGACATCTTCACGAACAGGCTTTTTTCACAAAAACCGAACAGGTTCAAAGAACCGAGAAGAATACAACAAACTCCAAAGAGTCGAGGCATACCGAGATTCACGAAGCGAACACGTTCGCAGAAAAAACGGAACTGAGGCTACGGGCATCGTGCGTCCTACTTATCACATCGGGTGACGTCGACCGTCGGAGGAGGTCCTCGGGGACGGCGCATCGACGCAGAACATTTTCCAAAGCAGCACAGCTGTGGACATTACCTGTCATAGATATGGAATACGTCGGAGGACCCAATCCCCTCGAAGTATTTTTACTGTTGTCTTTTATGGGACTATTGAGCCCGAAATAAAGATTTGTACTTGCTTACTATTTTTTTAATCGTCTACCTCTTCACAGCCCCTCTGGCCTTTTTGATTTCCTTGGGCTTTCATTTGGCAGCTCGTAGGGTATTCGCACTTACTGTGAGTTCATCACATAGGGAATTTCTCCCTAATATACTGACCCTCTGAACTTGTAGGTTGAAGTGTGTATCTTCGTCATCAGCCATGTAATTAATGGTGAGGTGCAGCTCATTCTGGATAACGTTTCTGCCATCAACCTTTCTTACCTTTTTTGCCAGCCTAATTTATCCGATATGCCATGTCGCCTGCCTGGGTGCCTCTGGATGGTGCTTCCTGACTTCCTCTGTGGTTTAATAGTGTAGAATGGTGTTTGGAGGGTGCTTTACACTTTGTGCAAGTTTCTGAGGGCAGCTGCAAGGATTTGTGGTTGTGGCGCATCGGATGTAATGCACATGTTTCTGATGCCAAGTAATGTGTGTAACTCCATCCGCACTACAACATTTGTGCACATTATTTCACCATGACTTTGTGCATAGTACATTTCTTTTTCAGGTTTTTAAATTAAGAATGATTGAGCAAGAGCTAAAACCATGTCCTTGGTGTAGGACATCATCCAGTAGGCAGGAGCCACCACTGGGAAAACAGGAGCATAACACACACCGCAAATCCGACTTCCACAGGAGAGGCAAACTTTAAATGTGTGCTTATTCTGCATGACCCATTAGGTTTATATATACTAGATGTATCCCAATTCTTCTTTATGAACATTCTCAAATACTCCAAAGTTAATGTCACATATTCATGTTTCTACAAAACCAGTGGGCCTGGGGAGACAAAATTAGCTTCTGGTAACTGTTGGTTTAAAGCCAACTAGGCTCTCTTAGGCTAGAAGCAGGACATAAAAAGCACCAAACAATTTTGAACCCTGCTTGTTGTATTCTTCCAAAATTCATGCATTGCAATGAAATGTGTGATTGGTAAAAGCGAATCTTTGCGCTTCTGCAAATCTCACTGACATACATGTTTTTGAGCATCTATCCGCCTGAGTTTATAACAATAAAGAACACAGGATGAAGAAGCTAAGTGACCTTCAAAACATACAATCTGTTTTAAAAAGCAAGAACCCACATCCCACCACCCTGTGTAGTATTTCATCCATTGATTGCTGCACTATGACGTCCTGAAGCTCGCATCTGATGACTGAATGAAGATGTGGAAAAGATTGTCATAGGCACTGAAAACAGGATTTGAAAGCCTGCCTGCCCCAGGCAAGAAGTGTGATAATCTGGGACCCTTCACTGACCTCCTTGCTGCCCTTTCACTTACCCGTCATTCCATATGTTCTCCAGATGGGCTTTGACCAAATGTAGGACCCCGTCGAACCAGGTCCAAAAGGAGAAGGCCAGGCCAGGCATGCTTTCCTGTATCAGAAGACAATGTACAGAGAAGAAGTCAAAACAGAGGAAACTAGGATGCCAGAACAATCAGGGCGACTATAAAGAGGAGACAAAACTGTGGCGAGAAATTATTGCAAATATGAACTAAACCATGGGATAAGGTGAAGGAAGACACCTGAAAGAAAGATCAACATGACCTACATGTAAATATTCTTCACTTTCTTCAGAATCCCCCCATATTTCGTTGTTTAGAAGATGCTTTGTGTCAAGATAGGTGGACGTGAATAGCTCAACTTCAAATATCTTTGACATCACACAATGTCTTACAAATACAATCCTAGTAAGAATCTAGACTAAAAAACTATCAACTAGTGCAAGAATGAAGAGGCTGTGGAAACGTACAATAATGAAACAGGGTAGGTTATGCACAAGGAATGGCAGAGAGTGAAGCGAATCTAGTGCAGATAAAGTTCACTAGAGAAAAAGGATACAATTGGTGTGCATTCCTGGTTTTTAAACAGTGAAGCATACCTTGGAGAATCTCGACCATTTCACCAGGCTTTCCGGTCTTGGTTTTGGATTTGTCCCTTTCAAAATAAAGAGAAATATTTCAAATTAACTGGATATTCTGCAAATAAAAGTGAAAATTCATCTTCGAGGCTTGGTGGCAAGTGATTTTCTCTGTTGTACGCAGCTGGGAGCTGTGGGGTGGTAACAATCAAATAGTAGTGCCACCTGTTCAGTTAGGGTCAAGATTTAGTAGAAGGCAGGTACTGATAAAGGACATTGAATGAGTTAAAGTGAAAATAATTAACAGGAGCAGCTGTCTCGTAATATCATGGAAGAGGATTGGGTTTTGGAAGGATCAAACAAGCACTGGTACACCAGTGACACCCAGTATCCCGTAAAATCATATAACTGGATTTGGTACTATTGGTGTTACATTTCAATTTAGATTCTCTAAAAATCTGCTTGAATATTAATGTGCAGGTGGTCAAAAACGAATGCAAATAAAAAATGTGCCAAGCATCTGCTTTTTTATTTGCGGTTTTCTGAGAACTAACAGGTCACATTATTCTGAAGTGGGCATGAGCACTTAGGGGGTCCGTGTTCCAGCACAAAAGATGTGCTGGACAGCCTCCTTGAAAAGAACTCTCTCCTCTGTGGTCCCTCCATTTGGAATGCCTTTCCAGGCCATCTTAACATTGGAACCAAAAGACCTTACCTTAAAAAAACACTTAAAAGAATGGTATCTTCACAAATGGCAAAAGGAATAACCAACCTTTCTCCGAAACGTTCATCGACACATCACTCCTCCATCCCCAAACCATCTCGACACAAAATTCCCCTTTCCCCACTATAATTTTCTTCTCGCCCCACTCTCTCCCCTCATACTCTCACACTCCTAACACCCCACCCCTCTCAAGAGCAACCTCAAAGGTCCTGTATCACTCCCCCACTATCACTTAACCCATACCCCACCTCATGTCACCTCCCCTTTCACCTGCACCACTCTCACTATCCTCCTCATCCCCTACCTCCAGTCCCAAATCACTCTTCCTTAACCCCACTTCATACTCACCCTTCAAGCACTTAAACTCTGAGCCCTAGAGAGGACATCAGGGGGGGTGAGTTTAGGGCAGCAGCATGAACGACCAGCTTGGTTTCCACATGGGTCTAATAGGGTGAGAGACCCTGCTTATGGCACCCTCAGAAAGGCTGTTCGAGAAGCATTTGATGGCTAAGGACCTGGTGCACAACTGAGCATAATTCCAGATGTCGAGCGCACTGGGCAGCTGTGAACGAAGCAGGAGAAAGGGCTCTACGGTGTGAGGTCCTGCTGGCCGTGAGAGGCGCCGCATACCCATCGCCTACTGCCGCCCATCCGGGTTGCCCTGAACACGTACAACCTGTTCCTTAGGTGACACGGGGCTCCCCGGTCTGGAAGGCGGCTCCTGACAGCCCTGCCTGGAGAGCTGTGAGCTGCGGCGATAAGAGCAGCTTGAAGTGGAAGTCTGCAGGGAGACACACTTACCCCAACGAGCAGAGCGGAGGTGTTGAGCTCTGGTGTGGTCATTGAGGCTGACAAAGTGAAGGAGTGCCAATGAGGGCAGGTTGGCAGATGCAAAGGTGAGACCCATAGGGGTGCAATGAGAGTGTTGAGCCGTCTCACCTGTTGACAAGGGATGTGTCTGCGGTCCTGGTGGGACAAAGGCTGCACCATACCACAGAGCCTGGAAGGTGGTGCAGTGTCTCCGGGGCAGCGGAGGCGTGGAGATCGTGGTCGGAGACTGGCGTGAGACAGATGCAACAGCCCAGTGCGGCACGGAACCCCCCCAGGAGGTTGGGCCTGAACGTGGACAGGCCTCGCCTCATGTATAGCCTACCTGGCGCCAGTCTCTTACGCAGCAGCCGCATATCTATTGCTTCAGGAGTGAGGGCATCAATCCTGGCTCTGGGTAGGCAGTGTTCACAGCACCCGGGTTACCCTGATCACTTCAGAGAGGGGTAGGGTCCCGAGATTGGTGTTGGCTGGTTTTCACTATTATGAGGAGAAAACAAGTCTCCTGGATAAGGCCAGGAAAGAGGGGCCCGTTTCCCTCGAGGACTCCAAGATTACAATTTTTCAAGACCTGCCTGCTTTCACCCTGGTGAGGTGACGAATGTGTGCTCCCCTCACGAAATGGCTCAACGAGAATAGGTTCTGATGTCGCTGGGGATTTCCCTTTTCAATTTCTTTTGAGTATGGTAGCTAGAAGATTAAGCTGATCATGGAGAATGATATCCAGAGGGTCATGGGTGAGCTGATGGGTCCTTCTGACGAGCAGCCACAGGAAGACGATGCATTGACGGAGGATGGGTTCCTAAAGGTTAGAGGGAGCAGGCAGCATAGAGTGCCAGGTTCCAGGAAGTTCAAAAAATGAAATACCCCCTCGAAGGGTTACTCTTGAAATGTCTGAGGCTTTATTTCCACCTGTTCGGTTGATTGGCCTGAGGTAGGCGCTTCTATGAGAATTCTAGAGTTGGTCAAAATGTGGGGAAAGGCAGGGGGATGGAGCTTTGAGGAGGGGAACAGGGGGTGCACAATGTTCCTCTTATGTAGGCTGTCAGTGTGGTGATTAGTTGCTTTTCTGAATTATGGTGGAGAGGTGGTGGTGGGGAGGGGGCTCTTGAGTTTGAATGTAATGGGTAGGACCCGGTGGACTAGGCTTTTCTGGTGGTTCGGTCCAAAGCCAGTGATGGTAACTCAGCTAAACTGGACACCTGGCGTGGGGGAGGGGGGTAGTTCTACACTGGGATGGGGAGGAAATGTTTGTGGGGAGTTGGGAGAATGTTATTTGTGTGTGACAAGGGAGATGGAAAATCTTGATGTTCAATACTCTTGGCAGGCAAGGGTTGTATTGGAAAAAGACAGATGTTCAGGTGTGGCCACTACTGCAAGTTTGATGTGTTCAATTGGCAGATATGGATATTGATTTGGTGGCGGGATCTCTCAATACCCGGTGTCTAAACTCCCCCACAAAGCGATCCCTCGTACTTTGAGAATTCAGAAGAGCTAAGCTTGACCTGCTCCTGTTACGGGAAACCCATTGGGCTAGGGGGATCCCCCGGGATTGAAGTCTGGGTACATTGGAGAGATATACCAGTCCTCGGCTCAGGTCAAGAAGAGAGGGGTGGCTATGCTGAGGGGTAGTCCAATCACAATTGTGTCGGTTTATGGACCCAATGCAGGCCAGATCTTATTCTGGGCCAATCTCAAGGAGGAATTAAAAATGTTTGTGGAGGGACAATTGATAATAGAAGGTGATTTTTCTTGGACCCACAGAAAGATAGGAAAAGGCAGAGTGGTGTGGGGGTATCTAAAGCAGTGAGTTCCCAGTCCAGAAAGTTCCACGGAATTAACGCTGATTTGGGGGTTACCGATGCCCCAACGGTCTAGGCAAAGAAGAAGTCTCTCTTTGCTTTCTATTCCAGAGTTCACGACTCTTACTCCAGAATTGATATAGTTCTTGTTGATACGTCACGGAAAGGGTTTGTCAACTCTGTTACCATTCCTTCGGTTCCGTGGTCAGACTATGATCTTGTCTTGTCCTGGTAGTATTTGGTGGAGGATGAGCTCGTAGACCACTGGGGTGGTGGACATGCAACGATCTGCTATTGAAGGACAAATGCATAGCTCCAACTCTACTGAACCACATCAAGTAATATTTTGAGTTTAATGATGGGGAAGAGACCAGTTTGCGTGAGAGGGCTGCAAGGCTGCCACTAGAGGAGTGCTGATTGGGCTGGGCGTGCAGAGGAGGCAGGAAAGGAAAAGGGAAGAGGCTGACTTTCGATCGACGATAGAGAAACTTTGGCAGGATGGTACGAGGGCTGGAGGTCAGAACCCCCATTGGGCAGCACAAATGCGTCTTTACAAATCACGACTGAAGAATTTGTTGGTTAAGGACACCAAAAAGAAGCTAACATTTTAAAAACAGAAATACCATGAAAAGGCAGACGGGGTGGACAGGATACTAGCACAGAGACTACGGGAAGGACGAAAGTCTAGACTTGTCAATAGGATCAAAAGCCGGGGGGGGGGGGCCTATTTGATCCGGGAAGGATAGGGGACTAATTTCAGAAATTCTATGAGGCCCTACGCACGGAGTACTCTGGGGATGGTGCACAAATGTGTTGATTCCTCAGCTCCTTGTAGATGCAAGGCCTGTCCGACATGGCAGCAGACAGTATAGATAGCCCGATTACCCCAGAATACGTGGCCCTGACGGTTAGGGGATTGAAGTCAGGTACTACACTAAGAGATGTTGGTCTTCCAGTTACGTTTTATAAAATGTTTAGGTCTCTCCTGGCCCCTCATCTGGCCAAGGTTTTTAACAGGGTTCTAGAGAGAGAATTCCTTTCTGGATTCTATGTTAAGTGCCATTATTGTGGTTATTCATAAATCACGGAGGGATACGGTGGAGTGTTCCTTGTACAGACCCATATCGCTCCTCAATACTGTTCATCTTTCCCAGAGCTCATGTCCCAGATGTCGATTTTTTTGGGCAGTTTTCGGGATTTAGAATTAACTAACATAAATCTTGTATTATGCCAACCCGGCTGGTGGGCTCCTGTCTGGAGAACAGAGTCAGTTTTAGGGGGATGAGGGTCGAGAAGATGAGAATCACATACCTGTCCAACTACACCACAATGCTGGCGACACCAAAGAAGGATTTGGTGAGATGGGCTCCCTGGGTGCTCTTGTGGTAAGGGAGGAGGATCTCTGTTAAGATGAATGTTGTACCTCGCTTGTTTTATCTCTTTTCAAGCTTGCCCACGGTGGTCCCGGAGGGATGCTTTCGGGAGCTGAAGACCCTCCTTCGCCGGCTCATGTGGCAAAACAAAGTCCCTAGAATTAAGCATTCAAATCTTACATTGCCCAGGGATTGAGGGGGATTTGCCTACACCGACCTACATATCTATTATAAGGCGGCACAGCGGGTGCTGGTGGAACACCTTAGAGACGATCTGGGCAACTACTGGACCTTTATTGTGGATGTTGCGGCTCATCCTAAAAAGATAAGAGATTACCTGTGGTCCCCATAATGGGTGATTCTCCAGACGTTGTGACCACATCCAATCCTAGGGGTTTTATGGTCCATATGGAATGAATCCAAGATAATTTTTGTAATCCTGGTCAACCCCATTTTCATCGGAATGGGGGCCTCCAATAGACCTAGCTAAGCAGGGTTTCCGTCATCCTCCAATTTGGTCGGATATTGGTTTAGAGAGGGCAGGCCAGTTATTTTTGGAGGGCGTCTTCATACGTTACGAAGCCTTGGTCAAATACTTGGGGCAGGAATCGCTGTCCATCTTTGAATACCTCAGAGGGTTGCTCATGGACAGGAGGTGGGATGGTAAATTAACTAGGGAACTGAACCAATTTGAGGGGGGCTTAGCTTCTGCGGCGGATCAGAGGGGAATCCTCTCCTGCCTATATAGGGCCATGATTGTAGCTGAGGTTGGAAACAGACAGGACTTTAAGCAAAGTTGGGTGGACTGGATGGGGAGTGAAATACCAGCGGAGACATGGACCAAGATATTTAGGATTACCTTTCATGGTGACCTGTCTACGTCTACTATGGAGCACAACTTTAAAGTCCTGCGTGGATGGCATAGAGACCCAGTCAGGCTCTCTAAGATGTTTTGGGGCTCCTCCCCTTTCTTTCCCGTGCCTGTGGGCAGCGGGTCACATGGTTTCATATGTGGTGGGAATGCCCTGTGATACCAATCTTTTGGTCGGAGGTCCTGAGCTGGATGAAGGAGGTCACGGGTGTTCTGCTCGACTTAGACCCCCTGCAGAATCTATTAGGAGTTCCCCCAGTGGATCGAGATGAGGAAAGGTTCTGGAGATTATGGGAGGCGATGTTAAATGTGGGTAGGATTGTGGTAGTGCAAAAGTGGAAGTCCCCTGGGGCCCTGGTGAGGGCAGTCTTGGAACATAAACTTAGGGACATCTATACGATGGAAAAGCGGACAGATATAGGAAACGGCCATGTAGGTATGTTTCATGAGGAGTCGGATCCATTGATTAGTATGTGGGAATTAGGTTAAGAGGGTTTGGGGGAGACATGGTGGAATTTGACGAGGGAGTGGTGTGTGGAGAGACAGTTGGCAGGAGTCCCAACACCTGGGGCGGAGAGCTACCTTATGTAAAGGTGTAGCCTATATTTGTAAAGGTGGATGACACCTGGTTCATTTCGTACAGTTGGGTGCATTGTTTTTATACATACATGCCTGTTTTACTGCTGTTTTCAGAAGCAAGCATTTTCTGAGTTCTAGGGGTAAGCGGGGCAGTTTTCAGTTGTTGTTGTGGTTGTTTTTGATGCAAATTGTATATGCTGTATTTGAAAACTGACAAAGAAAAGAAAAATGGAAACAAAAAAAAAACATGACCCTGACACCAACTCTCTCCTTTCATCCCCTTTTCGTACTACCCTCTGACTCCTCAGCGCCCCGCCTCTTTGTACCAAGAAAGCGTCTGCCCCACCTCCTTGTATCCACACTCGTTCTTAACCTTTTTGACTAGTCTCCCTCTAATAACAGAGCACCTGCTCACTCCGAACCTCTACACCTGCGCCATCTATACCAGCCTGTCAAAACAAACACAGACAAAACCGAACTCCTGCTTGTAGGCTCACCCGACACTCTAAAAAAACTTGACGACCAGTTTAGACACTTCATCATTGACTCCATCAAAATTCCAGTATCCGAGTCAGTAAAAACCTTATGCGTCTACCTGAACTCAAGCCTGTCCATGACCAGACAAGTGAATGCCATTGCCTCCTCGGCTGCCTACCATGCCAAACTCCTCAACGCAGTCAGACCCTACCTCTCCAATGACACCTGCACAAATATAGCAAGAGCTATCACTGGATCACGGTTGGACTACTGCAACGTTCTCTTCCTAGGAACTTCCACAAAAAACCTTGAGAAACTGCAAGTTATTCAAAACAATGCCTTACACGCAGCACAAGGCATTTCCAAAAGAGAGCTCATCTCTACTGCCAGAAGAGCCTCCCACTGGCTCCCCATAAAAGAGAGGATCATCTTCAAAGCCCTGACCCTCACCCACAAATGCATTCACCTCGCCGCACCAGCATACCTATGGCAAAGGATAGTGTTAGGCAGAAACCTGTGCAGTTCCCTTAGGGAACACTGCAAAAGATTTAAGACTACAGGTATAGCAGTAAACCCACTTGGTAGCAGTCTGCACCACCCAGATTTACCTGGTAGCTGTGGCTGAGCAGTCAGACTTCCCTCAAGAAGAGTTAGGCAGTATGCAAAGTATACACAATAGGTACTCAAACACAATAGTACAAGCAAACACTGACCAGAGCTTGGTTTCAAAAGTATATAGTTATTTATTTTAAGAACACATAAGTTGAAAACACTCTAGCAATATATAGTAAAACACTTCAAACACAGTTATATGGAAAGCAGTCCCAACCCTTATTCCTAACTAGACAACTCTTGGTTAACACCACATAATTCAAACAGAGTTGAGTGCTTGACGTTAGATGACACTCTAGTGGTTCAAAGAAGGGAGGGAAAAAGAGCAGAATTAGGATAAACACACCACTCTATGGTCAAGAACACTTTCAGTAGGCTCAAAGAAGCACAAAGTCACAGGTGAGCAAAAGTCACTAGGCAGGGCCCACTCTTAAAGCAGACAGAGCGAAAATGTGCCCAAGATCACACAGTTATTAGGGATTCAGAGTCTTGCAAAAGAGTTCAGAAAGAGTTTAGAGAGGCTTAGAAAGTTTAGCCAGAGTGTCCCAGGCACTCCCAGGTTCGGAAGCCGGGGGCTAAAACTACCCCGTACAGTCGGTGGCAAGGGAAGCCAGGCGGAACACGGTACCTTAAACGGGAAGGATCCTCCAGCGGTGGCAGTTGTTCCAGGCAGTGGCAGCAAGGCTCGACGTCGGTCAGGGAAGAAGAAGTTCTCGCTGAAGAGCAGAAGAAGAAGGTCGTTGCACTGCCCGGGAAGAAACCAGCCGCGGAGTCCTCCGGTTAAAGGGTTGTACCGACTTTCGCGGTTGTGGTAAAAGTGTGGTATTCCGGTTGCCGGGGTGCTTGGCACGGGCAAGGCGGCCACGAGATACCTCGAAGAAGCGGAAAGAAGGTGAAAACTGGTTGTCCCCACCAGTCAAGGGAAGGAGACACTCCCTTAAGAGTTCTCCTCGGTCGTTGGGAAAAGTGGTGAGACGGTTCAGCAGGGCTCCACCGGGTGGTGTCGTCGTAGCAGGTCGGCTCAGCTCTTCCCTCGTCGGATTCTTGGTCCTGTGGCGACTTCTGAAGTTCCAGTCCCCAAAGCCCTGCTTTTATGCAGCAAACCCCCATTCACCCAGCCTAGCTGTCACTCAAACATGCTAAGTGGTGAGCCGGCCGGCTCACCACTTGGGCCAATCAGGACGGAGTGCGACTTGAGTTACCAAGGTAACTCAGTCCAGGGTGCCTAAATCCCCCTCCACCCCTCCTAAGTACCCCAGACAGAGTGGCACCACTTTGGAGGGCTTCTGTGGAGAAGCCCGCCAAAAGTGGAACAAAGGGCTCCACTTTGGGTCAGAGTTACAGAGGCGAACGCCAACGCCATTTTAGAATCAAGTTTTGGCAAAAAATCCCAACCGGAGTTATAATAATAAATATATAAACCGCCGGTATGTTTGAGGCTACCGTAAATAAATAATTAAATGTGTTAGCCTAAAACAA
Source organism: Ambystoma mexicanum (assembly GCF_040938575.1). Lineage (NCBI taxonomy): Eukaryota > Metazoa > Chordata > Amphibia > Caudata > Ambystomatidae > Ambystoma > Ambystoma mexicanum. Next base: position 260,154,550 of record NC_090926.1, on the reverse strand, counting down.
TGGGAAATCCCATAGGAAAATATTTGCGGTTGAATATAAAAAGTAGTTTCCACTGCCACCAGCCAAAACTCGATCAGGGGGGACGGAGACGTGCCCCTTCGACTAACAGACCCTGGGGCAATCGAATTGCCCCAGCCAGTACGTCCACAATATGATGGTTTGTACTGGTTCTGTTCAGGATTTAAGACTAGTAAAGTCTTTGGTGACTTTACATGCCCTGGGAGACAGTAGTCAGTCCCAGGGTATGGAGTCTATGTTGGGGAGTCCCTAGGACACCCCTGGGTTACTGCACAGAGGGTGCTGTGTAACCCACATCACAAAAATACATGAGGCCCTATGGAGTAAAAGACCCCATAGCCCATTCAACACAAGGTTTAACCAAGAAAACACACTTCAAACATGCCCAAGAGTGAGGGTAAAAGAGTCTCACTCTTGGCAGGAGAAAAAAGAAACCCCAGAAATCCAGCAAAGCTGCTGGGGGACTCACTAGGTAGGGAAATTCAGCCTAAACAGAGAATTCTCCCTAACAAGCCTGTCAAAACAAACACAGACAAAACCGAACTCCTGCTTGTAGGCTCACCCGACACTCTAAAAAAACTTGACGACCAGTTTAGACACTTCATCATTGACTCCATCAAAATTCCAGTATCCGAGTCAGTAAAAACCTTATGCGTCTACCTGAACTCAAGCCTGTCCATGACCAGACAAGTGAATGCCATTGCCTCCTCGGCTGCCTACCATGCCAAACTCCTCAACGCAGTCAGACCCTACCTCTCCAATGACACCTGCACAAATATAGCAAGAGCTATCACTGGATCACGGTTGGACTACTGCAACGTTCTCTTCCTAGGAACTTCCACAAAAAACCTTGAGAAACTGCAAGTTATTCAAAACAATGCCTTACACGCAGCACAAGGCATTTCCAAAAGAGAGCTCATCTCTACTGCCAGAAGAGCCTCCCACCGGCTCCCCATAAAAGAGAGGATCATCTTCAAAGCCCTGACCCTCACCCACAAATGCATTCACCTCGCCGCACCAGCATACCTATGGCAAAGGATCCACCCTGCCTCATCCTCAAGACCTACTAGGACCCCCTATGCCAACCTACTCACCGTACCCATGGTAAAAAGAGCAAGAGCAGGTGGTGCCAGCTTCCCCTACCTAGCTGCCCTGCACTGGAATGCCCTCCCCACTGCCCTGCAAGCTGAACCGTCACTCACCGCCTTCCGCAAAACCATAAAAACCACCTTATTCGCCAGATCACCTTACCCGTCATGACGTCCATCCCCTATATGGATATTTGAACTATGTACGTTTTATGCATAACATGTATTACATCTCTGCGCTCCAATGTTGTAACATATGCATAATGTAACTAAGTCTGCTGCAAGTAACAGTGCCACAATGCCCCTGGGCTGTCTGTGCGCTATATAAATGTAAATAATAAAAATAAAATAAATAAATCATTTGAAGGATAGAAATGCAAGCAGGACAGCAGTGGTACACAGTTACTGTTGCACTTCAAAAGAAATGCATAGAAGAGCCACAAATGATCCCGTCATGCATTACACGCGCACCTCCCCCATGTTCCAAACGAACTGTGGAATGCCTGCTTTGTGTATATTAAATTATCTCATGCTGTTTGTGAATTCAGGATCACTACAATATGTGCAGAAATGCGGCCTGATTTTGGCAAATGCAGAAAGAGTGTGCATAAGTGCATTTTGATGTAAGCACCTATAATGGACACATTGGCCCTCATTACGACCCTGGCGGAAAGTGACTGACCGGACCGCCACAGCGTAAATAGCGTTTCCGCCATTGCACGAAGGAGCAAAGTGCGGCCCATTCCGACCCATCGGGCACGAGCACCACGCCATGGCGGAAGTGCAAAGTCCGCAATGGCGGAAATGACCCCAAAACGGCCCACACCGCCGCCGTACGGCGCCCTAGGTGCAATACCGCCACCCCTCTTAGCGGTCACCGCAGTGTGCGCCTACCGGAAAGTACGGTGACCGGAAATATACGGAAACGGAAGTAAAAACATGGGCCCGGAACGGGAAACATCCCGCCGTACACCTATAAAACCACTAAAACCACACAACCACTAAAATCACTACCCTGAAACACACCCCAACCCGTCACCCACCCTAGCGAAACCAAGACAAATGGGAAAAGTAGCGAAGAAAGCGTGCGACCGCAAGCGGCAGGTCCACTTCTCCCGTGAGGAACTCACCGTGCTAACAGAGACCCTCCAGGAGAATGCTGCCGTCGTCTTCTCCACGCAAATGACCAGAACGGCACTTGCAAACAAGAAGGCCATATGGGCTCTGGTGGCACAGCGGGTAAGTGCGGTGGGGACCGCACCCCGCACCCCACAGCAATGCCGCAAGCGATGGGACGACCTGCGGATACGCGTCCGCAGCATACTCTCTGCCAACCGCAACATTGCCACAGCCACCGGGGGAGGTCCTGAATCACCCATCAAGTTGACCCCCTGGGAAGAAATCTGTGCCTCCACCATCGGAATGGAGAGCATAGAGGGAGTCGGAGGGATGGAGAAAGGAGTGCAGACATCCGAAGATTCAGGTAGGTGGGCCAGATAAAACAATGCCAAATCCACACAGTCCATCCATGTGAAGTACCATGCGTCCACATAGTGCAACAGAAACACATGTCCAGGAGAACGTCCACACACATCGGCCTGATAGCGCACGTTAAAACCCACAATAAATACATAAATAATTAAAAACCCCTAATACACGCACTACACGTGCAGCAGGCACACCCTAACTGCAGGCTGCCAAACAACTGCACCCTCACTCCACACACAAATGAAAGCACCTCCAAGGCCCCGACCCAAATCACCCTCAGGTACCACCCCAAAGCATGTGATACAATGCCATTCCAATTCCCACAGACCCATCAATAACCCTCGCCCTCCTTTACTCCACCACAGGGTCCGATCCAAACGACGAGCTTCAGGACACCCCTACCAGCACACCTGCAAAGAGGGCCAAGACCAACGGCCAGAGACCCTCCACCTCAGCTGCACGCATCAAGACACGGCAGCAGCACAAATCAGGTGGCAGCACAGAGGAGGGAACATCAACAGGCACCCCAGCAGCCAGCATGCCCACACCACCACCACCACAGGTCCCCCCAATGGATGCCACAGAAGGCACTGCCTCTGGTGGCAGCAGCACCATAGGTGACACCCCATTGATGGCAGCATGCTCGGACACAGAAAACGGGGATGTCGAAGTCAGATCCATCCATGACCTGTCCCAATCCCCCTGTCTGTCCCATCCCGTACAACATGAGGATACCACGCAGGGGCACCCACAAGACGACGACTGGCCATCCCCCACAAGCCCTGTGGCAAGGCAACATGAGGACAACAGCCCCTCTGTGACACCCCCGCAAATGGCCATGGCCCAGCAGAGGCAACAGTCCCTCGACCAGTTAATCGTACAACAGCAGCAACTGGCCACACTCCTCAAGGACCATGCCGATGAATGTGGGGGCACTAAGGCAGACATAGAAACATCAACTGAGACACTTAGGGCAGAAATGGAGAGAGGTACGGAGACGCTAAGGGCACAAATGGAGAGTAGCACCGAGAGCCTGAGAGTCCAAATGGAGAGAAGCACCGAGAGCCTGAGGGGGGGAACTGCATGCGACGTCCAAAGACGTATGTGCCGAACTTGCCGCAGTGCGCCGTGTGCTCACTGAGCTCTCGCAAACCCTTAGGGACATGCATGGACGTGAGCAGGCAGACACATCATCCGTTGCAAGTTCCGTCCAGGGCAGCCCCCAACGTAGATCTGGGAGGAACCTGCGCTCCACAGGCAGGGGTGCCCCTGATACCCGCAGAGGGGGCTTGCAATAGCGACAGCCCACTGACAATGAGCATCTTTGCACACTGGTATTCGGGGGGGAGGTAGGAGGGTGGAGGGGGTGTGTTGGGCTCACTTGGGTGGCGGGTCGATAGGGTGTTCAACATGACATCACATATGCCATAAAAAGTGCACGATCAACCAATGAGATGTGTGGACAATGATCTTTGTGTACTAGGCCATCATAGGCGTACAGTCCATATTGTGCATGTCCCAGACACACGCAGTGCCACGAGTCCCGTGTCCATGTATCAGCCACCAGGCGTGAGTGCTAGAAGCATGCATCAATGAGATGCTGACGAATGTCACGGGCCTCCGGTGCCTCGCAGACTCCATGAGGTGCTGCCACATCCCCACCCTCATCATGACCATCATCAGGTGCTTGCAGTTCTGCGTCAGGGGGCATGGGCACATTTCTACGTACGCACATGTTGTGGAGCATGACACATGCCATGACCATCTTTGCAACCTTCTCATGGCGGTACAGGAGTGCCCCGCCAGACCTGCTGAGGCAGCGGAAACGAGTCTTCAGTAGGCCGAATGCCTGTTCAAGGACTACACGGGTACGTGAGTGGGCATGGTTGTAGTCCTCCTCATGCTGGTCCCGTGGGTTCCGGACTGGTGTGAGGAGCCATCTCTTCAGTGGATATCCAGCATCACCTGTATGTGGACGAGAAACGTATGATGTGGAATGCCATTTCTACGTACGCACACCCCCCCCCCCTTCCTGCCAGGTCATTGCCAAATCACATACCCCACATAATCATGCATGTAATGAGACTCACCGAGTAGCCAGGATCTGTTCCCTGCGTGTCGCTCCATGTAGCGTGGTATTGTAGAGTTCCTCAAGACCATAGAATCATGGGTTGATCCAGGGAATCGGGCACAACAATGTGTAATGATCCTGTTGGAGTCACACACCATTTGTACATTCAGGGAATGAAATTGTTTTCGGTTGCGGTACTGGGCCTCCATGGCATGTGGGACGACCAATTCCACATGGGTGCAGTCGATGGCACCAATGCAACCCGGTATGCCGGCAAGTGCATGGAATCCCACTTTTGTGTTGGTAATTTCCTGCTCCGAGCGTGGTAGAGAGATGTAGTCGTCTGCGTGCTGCAGGAGGGCATCGAGCACTTGAAATAGTGTCCGTGAGAACAGTGGCTGAGAAATGCCATGCAACTGTCCGACTGTGTGCTGGTAGGTGCCTGTGGCCAGGAAGTGGAGTACAGACACCACCTTCAGTAGGGGTGGGATGGCGGTTGGGCTATCTATCATGCTGACAAGGTCAGCCTGTGTCATGTCCACAATGGCGGCTATGGTGTCCCGGTCCAGACGGTAGAGGGTGTGGATCTGCTCATCAGTGAGGTTGAACGGATGTGCTCGGAGGCGTGGGATTGCGGGCTGCCTGCGTGGTGGTAGTGGCTGTGCTGGCGGCCCTTGCTGGCCCTGCCTTGGCCTCCTCCTCCTCCTGCGTCTCCTCCGTGCGGCCGGTTGTAGTTGGTGTTCGTCTTCTTTTTGGAGTTGGAGTACTTGCAGTGCTATCAGGTCCCCCAGGGCCAACATCGCGAGTCCTGCCGGTAGCATTTCGGTGTGGTTGTGGGAGGAGACTGGCTGTGCAATTTATGTGTTTTCAGGCTGTATGGCCTCCACCTGTGGTGATTCATTCCACCTGTGCAAACTGCTCTCCCCTTTGGCCGAGCACGTCCCGCGCACAACGCTGCAATTCGGGGAATGGCATCTTGCTATTGCAATCATGTATTTGTACCCGATGGCCGTGTAAGATTGGTTGATATGTTCATTCTGCTGTGGTCCCATTGTTTCACATACTATCTGTGCAGTCGCGAACAGACTTGTGAAGGGTCAGTGGAACGTAGTACTCGAGTAACGGTGGGCCCTCATGCATCACTGTACCGAGTTGCAACGACGGGCGGGGCGTCCCATTTGTGGGTGAAGGCAGTTGCCATTTTCACACACAGCCGCACTCGATGGAATAATTAGTGATTTCAAACGGCCACAGATGCCTCTTCGACGTGATGTTGCAAATGAGGAATTCGAAGGGCGGCGCTTTCGGTTTTCAGCTAGCGGCGAGGAAATGCCCAGAGGTCTGACTGCAAATATAACGTACTATTGTTCAATGTCCTTGAGACAGGGGCCATGGCGAGGATGCAATGATTGATATGAATAGTTTGGGATGCGCAATAGCGACGTGGGCGAAGAGGCCGGACGTTCCCAAATACATGTTACTTCACTACACTGGAATTACGGCCTGGGGCACTGTGGATTTTGCAGGCTGCATAACGCACAGACTCAATGGATATTTCTAATGTTATGTGAGTAAATATTCAGGCGTTTTAATCCCGGGATGAGGGAATGATGAATGGATGCATGGCCAGGTGATTTGATACAGAGTTTGCCATGTACAGGGCTTCTTGGGATCTATCCGCCTCCCCTACGCTATGTGATGCAGGGCTGCCATAGTGGGACCATCGTCTATCTGGCCTTGTTGAGCCCTCCCTGTCTCGACGCGCCCTCAGACACTTGTGTCCATGCACGTTAACATTCCCATCTGATGGATTCTGTTTTGACAGACGCATGCACAGGTACACTCGTTTGTGATGGTGTTTGCACCTCGATATAGATGGTTATGAGTCGCAAGTGGTTTTGGGGTGGTGATGATCCTTTGGAGTGGGCTAGCATGCATATGGCTGTGGATTTAGTGTGATCATTGAAGTGAGTTGTTCGAATGTAGTTCTGATGGCCATTCTGTTCTTTTTCTTTTCTTTTGGTTGACAGGTATCTCCTCCCCTTTTGCCACTGCCATCTGTATGCCACTCCTGCAGATGGGTTTTACTCCCGACACCTGCTGCTTCGTGTTAATCAGTGGAGCAGCATTACCATCTTATGGGACGATCGCCAATGGGCCACATGCCCTTACGCAGTACTGGTGGCTCGGAGCAACATTTCGGCCTTTCAGCTGGACTAGTGCCTCCCCATTGGGACGGCCCTGCGGTTCTGTGCGCTTCCATGTTGCCTTTTCGTACGTGAATGTGGCTCTGTGTACCATGAGGGAACAGGGCGACACACAAGTAGTGGCTGGTCATTTCTTGCGGATGCAGCCCACAATGGTGAAAAGTGTTTTGGAGTTCATGGCCTGATGGCTGTATGGGCTTGGTGATTTTGATGTGCATTAAATTTCTATTCTGATTTGGCCCGTGTAGCGTTTTTCTTTGCAAGTGATGTGGCATATGCCTATTTGGGGGGCGATGTATTGTGAGGAGATCTGCATTGGGTTCCAGCTTCGGAGTTTAGTTGCGTGGTACTGTACTGGGCGCGTTTGCCTACGAAGCCCGTGAGGTCAGGGATGGGGGCTGCCAATATGACAGTTTGAATGTTGTCATGCTCAGGGGCGGGGGATTGGGTTTTGTGTAACAGATGCCGGTCAGCCAGGTGGACTGGTGGAATGATGTGATTCTCGGAATATTGCTGGTCACAGGTGCCTGTGTTTGCGTGCGTTTCTTGGTGGGGGACTGTGGTCATGTCCATTGGGATGGCTTCTGTATTCGTGCCATCTGTGCCCTGCAGCTCCCATTGGCCCCTCTTGTGTTTCTTTTGTTCGTTGCCATGCATGGGTGACTTGTACATTTCAATGGTTGCATTGTGACTTCATTGCACCTACGGGGAGTTGTACTTTGTGGGCAGGGAGCGGTGTACAGGCACTCAGTGGGGCCGTTTACGGTTGATTCGCGATGCCGTACTTCTCACCATGGCGGAATGGTACATTCCGCCATGCTTGATGGCGTTAGGTACATGTCCGCTAGGGTCGGAATTGGCGTACCCTTGCGCCATGGTGGTGTTTGCGGTTTCGCATGGCGCGCGCGCGCGTGCTTGGTGCAGTTAGCGTTGGCGTTCACTACGGTGTCGCTAATGGCTTCGTACTTTGCGGTGACGGGTCATAGTCGCACCGAGCGCTATTCGATGGCGGTATTGCATTTCCGCCATCGTTTTCCGAATTCCGCAAGGGTCGTAATGAGGGCCATTTACACTTCTTTGAGAAGATGGTGCATCATGTTTTATGCGCAAGTGATGAGATGCACTAGATGAACGCTTTGCTTTTCTGAAATAGCTCACCAATCCTTTTTCCCTAGTGAGTCCTACTCCCAAGAACTACTAGGGATGCAACTGCGTTTTGAGTCTCTTAGCGATCTTAAGCCTCATAGGAAGGGTTACCCCCCAAAGGCTCTCCAGGTTTCCCTCAGTGAGTATATTAGCTCAATTAGCAGCTTTGTGATGGCAATGTTCTTTTGTTCTAATGCTTTTGTAACTTTCTTACAGTTAGTGAGCAAAAAAGGGTGCTGTGAAAGATGCTTTGGTAAAACAAACCTGTAGGAGTTCCACAGATAAACTTTCGTTTGCTTTTATTGAAGGAATGCACATGTGGCATATATGGTCATTGTCAATATGAATGTTTTGATGGGCCGCCTTAGTTGATGAAGAGTGTAACTGATACGTCGGTCTAGCCAAACGTTTATCCAAGTAGTGTGGAATGAGCAGTAAAGCAGACTTTAGGAGATATTGGGGTGTGTACTACGTACAGACCAGTCAAATAAATCAAGCAACACAAGTCCAAAAATACTCCAATGTATTAGGCCTTACACTTTTAGTAGGTAAAGCAAAGGTCAAACAACTATCGCTAACACACACACACACACATATACACACAAATACATACATGTACATACATACACACAAACTAAGAGATGGTGATGTAAAAGTGACATCAGCTGCATATTCAACTTAAAAATGTAAAATCAGCTCATGATCAACGAAGCAAAACAAACTATGAGCAGTAAAGAGCAAAGAAAATGCAATACAATTCAAAATGATTTACACTGCCTTAGAAGCCCTAGCAGCTTATCTTTCCCTACAAGTTAAGTAGACCCAGTGCCTCAAGAAAGTCAATGTTCTAGGAAAGCACCTATGTAGGGAAGTCTTTGGGAGAGTGAAGGGAAGTAAAAAGAGTTTAGGGTTACTTTCCCTAACCCACCATACTACAATTATTCTGTGGGGATCACTGATCACGACAAGGCAAGGGAGAGTCAGAGAGTGAAATTTATGCCCGAACAAGCCTGATGGCCAGAGGGGGATACAAAACCAACAATGCAAGCTTGCCCCCCCCAAACTCTGGTTTTCAGAGAGACCACCGCTAGTGTGCACAGAATCACTGGGGACACTTCTGCCATTGGTCTAGTTGTAGGGGTTCCAGGGCAGCGAGTGGAGTGGCAGAGCTCTGCTTTGGGACTGGTTCTGGTAAAAAAACAGCAGTTTCATGCTCCAATTGGATGGTTCTGAAGATGTTCCAGAAGGATGGCTCAAGCACCACACAACAGTAGCCACAGCAGGTTATGCAATGACAGGAGACAACAAGGATGCAGCAGAGGTGGGAAGCAGAAACGTTCCCCCTGAGAAGGGGGAAGGCAGGAAACTGGTGAAAAAGAAGACTCCTATTCATACAGGAGAACAGCTAGAGCAAAAAGGATGGTTTTAGGCCACAACCTGCTAATCAGGATAGCGACCAATGCACTGGAGAGACCTTCTGACAAGAAAAACCGACCACATGATGGTTTCGGGACACCTCCAACTGCTTCTGCCACAAGGCTTCTCGTGAAGGGGTCTGGACAAGCTGGTCCCACCAGCCAAAGGGTCAAAGCACTGACAAGGCTCTTCTTGGATAATAGCAACAGAGGCAGGGCTTCCATAGGACTTGCCATTGGCAATGTTGGTTGTCCTCAGCATTACTCTCCAGGTCTTCAGCACAATGCTTCTCTTCTTTAGGGTCTTGGCTCCAGTCAACGATCCGTGAGAACGGCTTTGGGAATTCTGCTTTTTATCCCAAATTTGAACTGGGGGCTGCCTCTGACAAACCAATGGTAAGGATCTGCACTATTCAAACCAACCATGTTTTCCACTCCTAAATAGCCTCTGGTCTCACTTCTACCCAGCAACAAACATCCCCTGGATAGCATGTGGATTGGGACAAGAGTCCCATCTCCCATATACAGCCAGGATGCATACACCTCTACTTACCCCACAAACTCCCACCTGGAGCCTGCGAAAGAGCATGGCATATATGGCATTTCCTGACCTAAGAAGTCAGTAAGGTGGCAAAGAAGAAGATGGCCAAGGGACAGGGTGAAAACAACATGGCAGGGCCAATTTAAGTATTTGGTACTCAAAATGGCATTATGCAGTAGAGTGGTAGAGCGCATGTGCTCGGACTTCTGAAAGAAGAAAGTGCTCCAGCTCCACTGCACATGTCAGTAACCAGGAATCTCTCCCTGCTTCTTGGGTTCTGTGGCGTGGAGCACAAGGGCCAAAGGTCTGCCGGCACAGGAGTCCCCTTGGGGCAACTGATTTGAAAACCAGCAAAGAAAACAAAACATATTTTTTAGAAGTGGCATTATCTGAGACCTGCAGACGATCTGACATGGTGCCCTGAACTGAGACCAATGACATGGAAGTAGCCACTAGCGTTCGCAGCTGCACTAAAGCACCCATGGGTACCCATTTTGTCAAAAGGGCCCAGTCTTCTTTTGTCGCCATTTCTTGTTGGAAGGGTCTTTCTTGAGATTTATTCTGCACGCCAAACCAGATTTAGTCCCTCTGTTTGTTTTGTCTTTGGCGAGTTTCACGAGTGAAGCCCGCCTCTGGCTCCAGTATGTCTGGCAGGGGCAGGAAGTGAGGGAGGTGCCGGAAACTCCCTGTGCTTAATCCCCTTGGTTACAGGAATGCACACAAAGGTGATTGGCCGGGTGGCTGTCAGGCAAGGACAGCCACCCTGCTGTGTGATTGACAGCTAGGCTGGAATGAATGAGAGAAACCTGTGTAAAAGGAAAGGCTTTTTGGCTTGGAAGGCAGAATCGACCACTGGATGAAGGAATATGAAGAACTTGGAAGAGATGCCTGCTGCAACTCCTGGACCGTTGGTTTTCCTGGTGAAGCCCTGCTGCTGTGCTGAAGCTCCGAATTCACCTTGACTAGAGAAGCCCTGCAAGGACGACTTCTCCCCTTGAGTTGGTGGGACCAATCAACTTCAAAGTGAACTTGTTTGGACATCCTCTCAGAGCTGGCTGTACTTCCACTGATGCTGCTGCTGGAACCGAAGTGTTAGGGAGAGGAAAGCCAAACGGACTGCATCACTTTTAAGACGCACCTGAGCTGCTGGAAGATCCTCCGGACTCCCAGTAAGCAGGATTGACTAAGCCTGAGCCACCCAAACAGAGTACTGGACCCCAGATGCGAGGAACGTCCAAAGTGGTGCTATTTGCTGAGATGCGAGGAGCTGAAACCGCAAAGTGCAGCTGAATAGAAGTTGGTCCTTTTCTGTCGCCGACCATTCTGTTGTGTTGCAGGAGTTCCCAGAAGTCCTCCCTCTTGTCCCCACGACTGAGGCACAGGAACAACAGGATCTGCAGAGCCACACAGGAACAGAAGCCAACTGGAACCATTTCTTCTAACCAAAGGTACTGTAAAGTTTGAGAGGACTTGCCTCTTGTTGTGGTAGCTTTACTTGATCTCAGTTGAGACTGGTCTTGGTTGCTTCTGTAGAGTTGCTTGCATCTTCTACCTCCCTCAAGCCTCCCAGCTTGTGACCCTACTTTGATTCTACTTTTCTACAAAGACCCCTAAAACATTGAGCAACACCTTTTACTTACCTGCAAGAAGTGCTTCAGCTCACCTAGACTTTTGCCCAATTGAAATTGGCTGGCCTGGCTCCCTGAATGACTCTTCTCTCCTCTGCTTGTGTTTTACCTTCCCTCCAGGAAAGGGTTCATTTACTTTGCATTGGTGGGTTCAAAAGTACCTACCTGTTTCAGAATATGTGTGTGATCTCTTGTTTTATTCTGAAGTCTCTTTACTTTAAAACCCATCTCAGTATTGCTCTAAATGTACCAGTGATATATTAATGTCCACAGTGTCCTAGCTAATTAAGTCACCTGAGGGTGTAGAAAGTGTCTGTGTGCCATCCCAAGTGGCTATTTGCCGATTTAGAGAAACTATGAGTATGTATTTTGGAGTGTATTTGTGTGTTACTATTATATTGCACCGTCTGAAGAAGGCTTATTCAAACTTACTGTTAAATAAATTAATAATTGTTTAATCAAGAAACCTTGAGTGTAAGTGTGTATTTGGATACTTGTCACTGTTTCACTTGTCACTGTGAATCTGTGCAACTCCCCTACCCTCTGTGTAACTTCCCTACTGCTTGCGATAAGCCTGGCTGCTCAGCCACACTAAGAACCTGTGTAGTACAGACTTATACCAAAGGTTGGGTTCCTATTGCCAGGAGGTCAATGTTGTTGTAATGCACCCAAAGGGTACTGCTCCAAATCTTGCCTAACACAGAGCAAAGAACAAACAGCAGAACCACATATGCGTCCTTTGTTTGGGTTGGATCGGAAACATGGAATAAAGAGTCCTGGTCATCCAACAATACAAACTAGTCCTGCAGTTTGAGGGCCTGGAGAATCTGGGCTAGGGTAACCCTATTGAACTTGTCCAAGCTCAGACATACGATCAAGAGCCTCAGATCCATGACGGGATGAAGGCCTCCATCTTTCTTTGGAAGCAGCAAGTAAAGGAAGTACAAAGACACCAGTTCCATGGCACCCCTCCCAAGAAGCTGACAGACCTCCTCCAACAGGGAAAGGTTGGAAGGTGAGGAATGGCTGTAACAAGAGTGATAGGGTGGCAGGAACAGGAGGCAGTAACCACAAGTTACAATCTGAAGGGCCTAAGCGTTCATGGTCATGAGATGCCACCCCTGGACGATTAGGGAAAATCTTTCCTCCCACTGGGGTTGAAAGGACACAATCCAATTCAGAGTTCTATAGCACACGGGGCTGTAGTGGGGACAGCAGAGGCAGCAAACTCTCCTATTTGTGCTCCACAGCCTCTATCCCAGAGGGCAGGACAATGTTACTGCTTGCCGAAGGACAAATGAGGCGAAGTTACATGAAGTACAATCCAACTGAACAGACCTGGATGGCTGCTGGACTACAAGACCCAAGGACTTAGCCATGGCTTTAGAAGCTTGACACATCTGCAAGGACTCATCAGCCATTCCCTTAAAAAGATGGTTGCCAGTTTTGCTTGGACATCAGGAACAATTCCAGAGGACCCAAGGCAAGAGTGCCGGCTCAGAAATGGCCATGTGCCCATGGCACACAATCAGCCGTGGCAAGACCCGAATGCAATATCTGGTGAGCAGCGTCTCTCTTATTACTAACAACTTTCCCTCATTTCTGTAGGATCTCAATTACACCTTTGATGATACGCCACATACCAGAGGTATACTTGGCCTAGTCTACCAGACAGTGAAGAAACCTGGATCCAAGGGAGTCATTTGATGCTTCTTAGCAAGGTCCCAGCATACTACAGTGGTGGAGGCCAGTTTCTCCCAGGCCAACAACACAGGGGTGGCAATTGACAATTGACAGCCTTAAGGGCAACTTAACAGCAACATAGGTCTCCCTTGAAGGAACCTTCAAAATATCAATTGGGTGATAAAGGATCTTAGGTCTAGTGGAGCAGACAATCCCAATGTCTCTAGCACCTTCACTAACACATTCTGAAGTAAGTGAGGCCTACCACGCACTGGTGGCAGAAGGATATACGAATTCGGGGTGGTATCCAAGAGGCTGGCCCTTTGAAGATCTGAGGCCAAACCCCAGACCCACCTCTTCACTGTTAAACCCCTCTGGGAAGTCCTCAGTCAACCCAGAATACATTGGTTCAACACCAAAGGGAATGGTATCCCCTTCATCGAAGATTGCTGACATCTTTGGCAAGTACTGCCCTCTCAAAAAACCTATCCTGAGAAAACCCAAGCGTGGCACTGAGGTTAGAATGGTGGACACCTGCAGGCAGAGCTTCTCAGGGCCAGGGTGGAGCACAGCCCACTGATGGAGCTGGAATCGAGTCAATTGGCATGCAGTTGTAGATCACAAAGCACAGTGGGGAACAATGGCCTTGGTGAAGATGTCCAACATCTGCTGGCTGAATCTATCCCAATCCTCCTTAGTAGGAGACTTGGTAGGGGAACAGTACATGCTCCAGTGTTGAGTCCTCAGAGGTATCCCTGGAACAGGAGTGATGACTCAGTTTCCTGGAGGACAGGGACGAATGTATGGATAAGTGGGCTCTCTTCCTATGCTTCTATTTCTTGTCCTTGGAGAACGGCTCAGACCCCAGGAAGTTTGGCAGGGATACCTGCAGTGCTTGCATGGCCTTTGCCTTCTGCAGTGGCAACTAGTGTCCAGCTGCAGTCTTGTTTTCCGCCAGCACGTCACTTCAAATGTTACCCTGAAGAGGTTAGATAGAAGGTCTGCAATCGCCTTGGAAAGCCTAGTCTTCGCCCACTTTATGGGAATTTTAGACAACCTTTACCCAAACAAGTCTCTGTTGAAATTGGTCCATTACAATGGATTGGTCCAGTCCAAGTCACAGCTCTTGCTCTTATAAGAAGGGTCCTTTCTTATGATATCAGCTCACAGAATGCCTTGCCTGAGTAAGGTAGGATATGTCTCAGGTAGGAAGTGTGGTCTGGCATATATCCAGGATGGTCAGTGCCCTCTGGCATGTGGAGGTCCTCTCTCAGCTGAACTATCCTTTCCTCTATCCCCATCTGCCTCAGATCAAAAGGAATCTAGAAATGATGTCACTGGTTGTTACGCTCACCTGGTTCCACGGGGGCGCCAACCAGCAGTTGGGGTTCAGATGTCCCTCCTTGCGATGCCCAGATGCGACCAGCGGAAGAGTTCTGCCTTGTTTTAGATGTTGGTGGGTTCTCCGTCCTGCTGTCTTGGCAGGGGCGCGTTGAGCTTGGTGGGCAATGGCGATCGAGTTGCTTCACTGATGCCAGCCTGTCTAGAGTCTTTCAGGTAGGTCTTATTGCTGTGGATATTGCTGTTCTTGCATGCCTTTTAAACAATGTCTTTTCTTCCTAGGTACGCGGAAGTCCAATATGTGGCAAGGCGGAATCTGTGTTTCACCAGTAAGTATGGGCTTTTTTGGAGCCCCTTGATGCGATGAGTAGGCGCTATGCGCTGCGCTTAAGATGCCTTGCCTTTGCTAACCTGTTATCTTTTCCTCTCCACAGGTCGCGGTACTCGGCCGGAGTATGGAATTTCCGCCATGATGCTGATAGAGGAGCGGCCAGCGAGGTAAGCCTTTCGGCACAGTTCGTTAATTGTACAATGTCCAATGCCTTGTTTCATCTCTTTTACAGGTCCGTCGATCCGGGGGAGCGCTGGTTCCAGGATGATGGTCGGAAGAGCTGCGGACCGCTAGCGATGAAGTTCAGGTAAGCTGCTGCCTGTTTCTCACGATCTCTTCTCCTTTCCTTTGCAGGTGCTGTCCTTACGAGGTTCGTGGCTGAAGCTGAACACGGTGAGCGTTACGTTGCAGTAATGCAAACTAACGCGAAGCGTGTCAGTCTATTCGGGTGTGGTTTAAATAGCTTCAAGAAAGAAGTCTAGGTAAAATAGTCCCCATGGTACCACACCCAAAAACACTACACTGCAAGCCTGGTTTCAAGGAGCCAGGTTATGAGGATGCCTCCACATGACTGGCATTAATGAAAAGTAGTTCCCAAGCACAAGTCCATATTCAAACATGAGCCTGGCGCCAAAGGCACCAGGACTGGCCCCAAGAAGGCCTATGCTGCAATTTCTTGGGTTTAGTGGGGGCAGGAATCAAGACTCTCCCTGGCCCATAGGTTGGCCAGGGGGTCTTCAGAGTGTGGGTCGTAACATTGGTGTGATCAACCCATTGTATTGCAGAAGCCACTTTGAAGCACACAGCTTTCACTGATCCCTAAAGAGGGTTATGTCCTGTTCTCCTGGGAAAGGAATCGCATCTTCCCAGCAAAGAACAAAGAGCATGCTAAGAAAGTCCCACCTTATTTTGTGGGTGAAACTTCCAGGTAAGACGCAATACACTATTGGCTTTGCTCTGCGGGTCCATTGGACACCAAGAAGAAAAATAAAATGGCATCATATTGGGTTTAGTTAATTATAATTGTATTTCCCCATATCCCATATTCCACTATATCAAACCAAAAATATCTTTTCTATTTATATCTAGCCAAAGCTCTGCACCAGACAAATGAGGTTACATTGTTAAAGGTACTTTGAACCTGGCTGCCAGTAAATGTAAATGCAGCCTGCCTGTCGAGATGGATTTCCATAATCACCCCTGTGGGAGGGTTCTAGGAGGCCACCCTATTATAGTGAACACTGTTAAGACACACTTATGTCTAGCCAAACTTCATCATGGTAGCAAGCTGAGCAGTAAGACCTAAACATCAGGAATAGTGACTGTGGAGAGGTGGTACAATAATACACATACAGAGCACTCAAATAAAACCAGCTGGACATGAGAACACAAAGAGCTATTTTATTAGGCCTGAATAGTATTACTGCCACACTACTTTTAAAAACATATTTACAATTACCATGGGGATTCACGCCCAGTACTTTACTTTTAAGTCAGACTACTTCAAATAAGAACCAAACGCAAACTGTGCATAGTAAAGCAAGTAAAACAAAACAAAGTCAATATATTTTGTAAATTTAGTAAGTTAAAAAAAAAACAGTATATGTATCTCAAAGACCTTGCCTTATTAGAATGAGGCCTCTAACATTTCAAAAATCCTTCCTGGTGAGTAGGCCTATTTCCCTTAAGAGTCATTAGTCCCAAGGGAAAACCTTTACAGAGAGTCAGAATGCTTTTGTAGTGGAGGAACAAGTTTCAGGCAAAGGCAACAGGGTGGTAAAAACCTTCCAAGGAGACAGAAACAAAGGTAAGTACCAAACTTTAGAGGTCCTTTCACAATTCCACTACACTCGGGGAAGCACAAGAGGGGGTGGGGGGCTTTGGCCAGAACTTCACCGATCAGGAAAGGGAGAGGTAGTGTCAGGACTTTGCACCCATGCAACCCTATGGTGGGGGTGGTGGTAGCAAACAGTTAAGCATGCTCGACCCCTTACTCTGATTTGGCTAGGAACCACCTCAAGGTTTCCTAGATGTCTGGGCACACTTCCTTCCATCGAATGTCCAGTTTCAAAGCCTTCAGGGGCCGCGGATGCATAGTCACTTTAGTCATCGGGATTGGATCTGGCTAAGCAACAGTTCTGAGTTCTGGGGACACCGTTTATAAGGCTGGACAGGCACTCCGAGAGGCAGACCACTATGAGTACCATGGTGGTAGGAGAACCCCCCAGGACACACTGGAAGCAGGCAGCAGTGACCATCACTGCACTGAAGCAGCGGCGGGCAAACCGTGTGCCAAGTGCACAGAACTTGTCCATGGAAGGCCCCTCTTCGAGTTGGAGAGGAGCAACTGCAGGGGAGAGGTTATTGGCCCACAAGCAAGAGTCCTGCAGTGTTCCAAGGCAAAACTCAGAATGACAACTGGCAGACAGACGAGGTCATGAATGGAACTGGTCAGTACACAGGTCAGAACGCACCAGAGGGCAAGATCCGCTTGCTGGGGTTGAGGCTAGTTGGTCCTTTAGGGGAGGCATGGTATCACAAGCACAACACTGACACAATGGATACAATTTGTAAAACATTTATTAAAAATGTTTGGGCTGGAGAAACGCCTACTTTGCCCTATAATTAAGATGGGAGTAGTGTCGACCATCAAACGATAAAAAAAAACAGTCCTAGTGGGGTCCCTCCTGATAAATTAAAATGGCCTATTCTAACAAAACCTAATGCCTGGCCCAGCTCTTGTACAAAAAGTGTAAAAAGGAGAAATCTATGCAAAGGAAAGATCAGTGTTCAAAATAATAAATGCGGTTGAACCATCTCTGCTCCCCACGTTAGACCTCACGGAGTAAGGCTGTCACTGTAGGCAGGATGACACACTCTGGCTCAGTTTTCAACACAATAAACAGTTCCCAAAACGTGGATTGAGACCCGCCTGACATTCCACGTTAAAGTCTCTTTTCTTGACTTCCAAAATAATGCTTCAACAAAAAGTTCACAACGGTCGCCCTCTGTCGGGCTCAGACCTCTCAACACAAACTTGCAAGGGGGCTTACTTCCCCAAGCTTATTATACTTCGGGTCTCTCTCAGTCGGGCTCGGAGCACTTTCAGATGTGAAAGACTTTCAAATGTGCGTGGCTTCCTTTTAAGACCACCGCAGGACCACATCAACTCAAAGGTCATGTTTTAACTTTTACTCTCCCTTTCTTTAGGAGTTACTCTTGCTTACTTCACTTTTGCTATTCATTTGATTTATTGCTTCAAACAATGTACCTTTCATGGAGACTTTCGAGTGGGCTACTTACTTTTGCCGGACCACTCCGTAACTTAGTATCGCTGATCTCACAGCTGTCCTTACTTTAAAGTTCATTCAGTGGTCTGCCTTTCTTCCCGTCTCATTCACACGTGTGCAGCTTTCACTTGTGATATAATGTTGCTATTTCATTCGCTTTAACACACACCAGTCGCTTGCCAACTCACCGGCTGTGTGAGTCTCTTTCTTGGTTTTGCTATTTCCAATTCACAAGTCAAGGTTAGTAGCACAGGCTTGGCCTTGCCTCCCCAACTCTGCCGGTTACCTGGGAGGGTTGCTGGCGTCCTTGAAACACAATGCAGTCTTGACTTGTGGGATCTGGCCTTTTCCACGTGTCTTTCGTAGCCTGTCGGTGGCAACAACCTCCAGAAGGGAATTCTTCAGGTTTTCGACTCACTGCTCTCGTCCCTTGGTCCGTTGCTCTGCTCCAGTAGGTGTGCCTTCATCCCAGAAGTTCTGCTCACACTCATGTTCCGCCTTGCTCAGAGCGTCGCTTTAGGTATTGCCTTTTATTCGTGCGAGGACAGCTAATTGGTATTAGGTGTATGCACTTGAAGTGCCTTACTTTGCCAGACCCGATTAACAGGACATGTCCAGTACAATGTGGGAGATTTATTCTGGTTACTCTCACCTTCTTCCTCGGGCCAGTGTTTGTGTAAAAAGGAGGGGTAGAGGAGTTGGGACTTTGGGAAATCCTAAAAAATTGGATGGGTCAGATGCAAAAGAGGGGGGAATACCACGTGTCGCCATCGGTTACCTCAGCCCCAATCCTTCCGAAAAACCCTCACCCAGGTGATCCTCCTGCACTGGTCCACCACCAGGAACTGGATCCAAAAGCAATGGCTGTGTCCTGCCCAACTGGATGACAAGTCCCCGAGGACTAGCGGGTGAGACACCCTTTGGTTTCTCACAGTTCGACTAGCCTAAAGGTTGAAGTACAGTCCGGAGGCTTCACAAGATCGATCCAGAGGAACAGGTCTTCACCGGGACTTAGCTGGGGGCAATGTAAGAAGTCTTCAATAGCTGACCACGGTTCTTCATCTGGCTGCAACTCTTCGTAGTAGTCTTGGCTCCAATGATGATCTCAAGAATGGCTGTTGGCTTCCTCCTTTTTTATCCTAAATCAGAGCCAGGGTCACCACTAGCCGTCAAATGGTAAGAATATGAACCATTCAAAATAGCAAGGGCTGTCCATCCCGGACAGTCTCTTGTCCCACATCTGCACAGCAATAGACATCCCCCTTACCTGAATGTGGATTAGAACCAAACAGTCCCAGCCCCGACATTTGGCCAGCTATACACAATGTCAGCTAAGTACAACACTTTCCATCCTCTGACCTTTCCTCACCACTTGCCTCACCTATTATTAAAAAGGACATTTAAACCTTCTGCCATTCCTCCCTTCCTCTCTGACCTACAGTTTTCACTCTCCTCCTTCACGCCTGATGCCTCTTTGACCAACACTGCCTTCTCCATATTCCAATCCCTTTTACATGCAGGGTCAGATTGGCCCCACTGCCTTTCGGCCCGTGGCCGGGCCGAAATCGTCCCTGGGGAGTGGGGGTCGGTTTCTGGCCATGCCTGGGCCGGTTTGGAAAAAGAAAAATTGAAAAAAAAAAAAAGATTACCTTTAAAAATTATTATTTCATTTTCTTCAAAAAGCCTTCTTAGATCTATAAATGAGTACCAACAAAGGTTGGGAGATATTGTATGCATATTTGTTCTATAAAAAAGAGCTTAAGCGTAAGTGCTATACAATAAGATATCATTTGGCCTTGGGCGTCTGCTTGGATTCACAGTAATTTAGTGTACTTAGGAACAATGCTATTTGATGACACTTCCTGTTTTGTCAAGGGGTGAAAGGTCATGTTTCATCACTTCCCAAGATGTCACCTTGTGGTGGGGTCACTTCCGGTGATGTCATCAGAAGTCAAGGGTTGTGAGGCGAGGGGTTGGCCACTTTTTTGAGGTGAGGGGTGGGCCACATTTATTTGGGTGACCGGGCCCATTTCTTGTCCCAGTCCGACCCGGACTACATGACTAATTCTCCTCTCACTTCCCACTGCTTACTTTCACTCCTAAGTTTCAGCATCCTCAAACATTGGTCACCTCATTCATTCAGGCCAGAGAGATATAGTGGCATGTCCTCATGCGAGTAAGTATCCCTCCATTTGTGCAGTAGCCGACACATTTCTGTGTGGAGAGAGTGTTCTCTCCACACAGAAATGTGACAGCTGCTGTACAAATAGAGGCATACTCACTCGCATGAGGACATGCAACTATATCTCTCTGTCCTGAACTCACTCAATTCCTCTCTTGATAGAGAGGAAAGGGAATTCTACCTAACCCTCACTGACTCTCATTCCAAGCATCCTCGCCAGCTGTAGGGCACCGTAAGCTCACTCCACACTCCTCCTAAGTCTATCAACTCCACTCACCCAGCTAATGACTTAGCTGAATACTTTGCTGCGAACATTATCAAAATTAGAGACTCATGCCGCACTTTCTTCACACTCCCTCCTCCTACATTGTACATGCTGCCTACTCTACCATCATCCTCTGTCTTTATCTCCTACTTTAGTCACACTAATACTGAAGAAGTCCTATCTCTACTGTTGAAGGCTAACCACTCTTGTGCCGTATCAGACACTCTTGCTCCTCAGCTATTCAAGCCTATTGCTTCTTTAGTGGCCTCTCACCTCGCTGAACTCCTCAAGCTGTCCTTCAAACTGCTCGCTTTCCCTCTATTTTCAAAACAGCCAGTCATCCCTCTCCTAAAAAAGTTAGGGGCTGACCGGAACCTACCGGCTAACTTTCGCCCTGTATCTCTGCTTCCACACTACTCTAAAGTGCTTGAAAGGGTTGTGTACAACTGTTTTACCAATTTATTACTGTTAGTACATAACTATTTATTGATAGGATACAATGTAATACTAATGAATTAAATTATGATAATACAAAAAGTAGGAAATCCTGTAAACAATTCAGCTCGTGTGTTTTACAGAACAACATCTAAAACATATATTTGTTATACATATTTGAAGAACAGACCTGTGCAAACAGCAACTACAATCTTCTACCACATTACGCACAGCCACACATTCCTTCTTAAAGTGTCTGGTGCACAACAATTTGAGAACAACCTCTTTGAAATGATATGTACTGGGCGAAAGAGACACGCCAGACTATAATCGTATCAAAACAATAGATGTATAGACAACCTCAAAGCCTGCCCTACATGTTTCGGTCCTATTAGGCGTTTGTGAAAGAATTCACTGGAACTTCGTCAGGGGCTGTTAAACACCAAAGGCGAAATACAGGGTTCAAAAAAGGAAAAAATACTCCATTCTTTGTCATAAAAACTTCAATGTTTGTCACAATATTTTTTTTTTAATCAGAAAACCACTTCAATCTGGTCATTTGTTATTTTAAATTCGACAGGCTACACGCACACCATTGTTCCATGCTACGTAGTCTTGACTGATTCACCATCTTGCAGTCTTGAGTAGACATAACAGAATTAATGTTATCAAATAAAGCTCTCAAATCTGTACACGCAAAAGAAGAGCTTTTGATTGGAGAAAGGCAGTGTAGTTCCCAGAGAGGTAGTATGCCTCCCAACAGACCGCTTTTGATATGTCCAGCATTTAAATATCTCAATGCTCATGGCTGACCAAAGGTAGTCAAGACTTTATGTAATCTTCAGCATCTCCGTCTTCGGATTTCCTGAACTGTGGTCGGTGGGAACGAGAAACACTGCCGGTTTCATTCAGATCGAGTAAGCTGGGGGCAATGCTGTAGATTACACAGATGTCTTTACAATTTCTGCTCCATCAAGACCATCATTGCATTTAAATGCTGCATAACGAGACTCTGAAGATTGCAATGGACCCCGCAAGCATAGCTCTCAACTCACATGCTTTGGGCGGGTGTCACCTGCCTTGTAAATAGCTGACTCACCCGCCAAGCCTCCAGCACGCCCATTCATTTCAATGGGCCTTTCACCCGCCAAAAATAAAATCGGGTGTTTTCACCTGCCTTTGTGACACAAATGGCTGAGAGCTATGTAACATGCCTCTATTACCTTCTCCCCCAGATCCAGTACCTCCTCCAATGCTTCCCATATAAGCCTCCAGAGTGTCACAGATTGTTTTGGAAATGTGGAAGCACTGTGTGCTACTTCGTTGCACTGTATTGGAAAACTTTGCAGTTATCGTTTGAATCCGTGTTGGAAGTCTGCTTTCTATTGCCAGTATCTGCTTTTTAACAGACTAGCAGGAGCGGAGCGACTCAGAGTGTTTGGAAATGAAGAAGACTCACTGCTACTTTCTTGCACTGTAATGGAAAACTTTGCAGCTATTGTTTGAATCCTTTGTCGGAAGTCTGCTTTCTATTGCCAGTATCTCCTTTTTAACCGACTAGCAGGAGCAGAGCGACGTGGAGTGTCACAATGTGTTTGGCGGGTGGCCGGAGACTGCTACCGCTCTTCACCAATTGGCTTCCACATTCTGAATAATGACATGAACGGCAGTGGAGTAACTTTGCTGAAAATGTTGGGGGGGACATGACATCCGAAGAAAAGGTGCCCCAGCCAAATGAATGGGGACAAAATGGTGTGCCATGAAAGTTGAGGGGGGACAAGGAACAAGTTACTTACCTGTAACTTTTGTTCTCCAGCATGGGTCTGGCATGGATTCACATGCTCATGAATATTCCCCGTCGTCAGGCTGGGAATCCTCGGTAAAGAAAAAACCAGTATCAGTTTCGTTTCTGATCTGTCTTTCGTAGTAGTAACCAATCACTGATCTCTGCGTCATACTGACCACAGCCAATGACTGCCCTCTACCTAAGCCCCGCCTCTGGCAGCCATCTTCAGATTTGGTAGCACGTGAAGTGGCAGTATGACCAAGTGAAGAGCCGCAGAGGGGTAGGCGGGAGGGTTCGCATGTGAATCCATGCCAGACCCATGCTGGAGAACAACAGTTACAGGTAAGTAACTTGTTCCTTCTCCAGCATGGGGTCTGGCATGGATTCACATGCTCATGAATAAAGAATACATAGCAGTACACACATGCACAACCACGGGAGGTGGCAAAGGCTCAACATTAAGCATTACATCAAACTCAACATTAAGCAAATCTTACCTCCTCACCAGGCTCACCTTAGGCGAACAGGTTGCACAGCACTGCTTGGCCGACCCTGGACTCCTCCCTGGAATCCCGATCGACGCAGTAGAATTTCGTGAAGGTGTGCGTCGATCTCCACGTAGCAGCCCTGCAGATGTCCAGCAAGGGCACACCAGATAGGAACGTCGTGGTAGCTGCGATCGCTCTGGTGGAATGGGCTCTCGGACGGCCAGGCAGCGGTCGGTTTGCCAACCGATGACAGTACATGATACAGCCGGAAAGCCATCTGGAAATGGAAGCCTTCGAGAGAGCCTTCCCCTGATTGACAGGTCGAAAGTTCACAAAGAGTTGTGACGTCTTCCGAAAACCCTTCGTGCGGTCCACGTAGAACTTCAGCGCTCTAGCCACATCCAGCGAGTGCAAAGTCCTTTCAGCCGGCGACGAAGGCAACGGGAAGAAAACAGGCAACACCAAGGGTTCGTTGAGGTGGAAGTCCGACGGCACCTTGGGCATGAAGGGGTGCGTCCTGAGCACTACCCTCGTGTCGTGAAAAGTCAAGTACGGGGCCTTGCAGGAAAGGGCCTGGATCTCTCCCACCCGTTGTGCGGAGGTGATGGCCACAAGAAACGCTGTTTTCCACGACAAGAACTTCAACGGAGCCGAGTGCAGAGGCTCGAACGGAGGTCCCATGAGCTTGGTCAGCACCACGTTGAGCTCCCACGCCGGGGCCGGAGCCTTCACCGGCGGGAACGATCTGAACAGTCCCTTCATGAACTCTTTCACCAGACGATGAGACAACAAAGACGTCCGCCCCGTGGTTCTGGTGTATCGGGAGATCGCAGCAAGATGAATCTTGATGGACGCGTGCGCCAGTCCAGCTTTGGCCAGCGTCAGTAGGTACGGCAGTACTTGGGGAGCCGTAATCCGCAGAGGGTTAATCTTCTGTGCGTGGCACCAGACAGAGAACCTCTTCCATTTGTGTCCGTAGCATTTAAGAGTTGAGGACGCCCTGGCCTTTGCAAGAACCTCTCTGCAGTCGGCCGGTATGTCGTATCCTCCAAACTCTAACGCTGCAGGAGCCAGGCCTGCAAGTTCAGCGACTTCGGGTCGTGATGGAGGATGGCGCCTCCTTCTCTGGAGAGAAGATCCGCGTCCACTGGCAGCTTGATTGACGGGGACGCTGACAAGTCCAGAAGGTCCGGGAACCATATCTGCCTCGGCCACGCAGGTGCGACGAGGATCATCCTGCACCGTGACCTCTTGAGCTGGTTGATGAGCCGGATCAGCAATGGCAATGGAGGGAACGCGTATAGAAACAGGCCCTCCCAGGGGAACGAGAAAGCATCGTCCATGCTCCTCGGCTGGGGAAACCTGCTGGCAAACCTCCGGGACTTGGAGTTCGTCGCCGTCGCGAACAGATCGATCTGGGGTGTGCCCCACCGTCGGAAGAGGCGGTCCACTAGATCCTGTCGTAGTTCCCACTCGTGGCACGAGCGCAGCTCCCTGCTGAGTGAGTCGGCGATGGTGTTTTTTATCCCTGCCAGATGAAACGGCACCAGAAACATCCTTTGGGCGACGGCCCAACGCCACAGATCCTGCGCCTCCCTGGACAGGGCTGGGGACCTGGTTCCGCCCTGTTTCCTGATGTAGAACATGGTGGTGGTGTTGTCAGTGAAGATCATCACCACCTTGCCCTTGAGGGCTGGAAGGAAGGACCTGAGGGCCCAAAATACTGCACGGAGCTCCAGGACGTTGATATGGAGGGACTTCTCCGTCGGGAGCCAGAGGCCGCTCGCGTGCAGATTTTCGGTGTGCGCTCCCCACCCTTCCAGGGAGGCATCCGTGGTCACTGTCTCCTGGTGGCCGGGGGTCTGGAAGTCCATGCCTGCCGTCAGATGTGCGCGGGTGCCCCACCACCGGATCGCTCGTCGGAAACTCTCGTCGAGTGTGATCCTCTCCTCGAAGCTGCCCGTCGTCTGGATCCAGCGCGCGTCCAGGAACTCCTGCAACGGGCGCATCCGAAGCATGCACAGGGGGATGAGGTAAATGCAAGAAGACATCATTCCGAGGAGGGACTTGATGGACCTCACTCTGGCCGCGTCCGCAACCAGCATCCGCTGCACCTTGCCCAAAATGGCCCTCGTCCTTTCCTCCGACGGAGAGGCCAGAAGCGACACTGTGTTGAGCTTCGCTCCCAGAAACAGTGCGTCTTGCGCGGGCACCAGGTGGGACTTGGCGTAGTTTATGGAGAATCCCAGGTCCGTAAGAAGTTGGACGGTCCTTGCCGTGTGCTCCACAGCGAGCTCCTTCGTCTTGGCTCGAATGAGCCAGTCGTCCAGGTAGGGGTAGACGTGGATCCCCTCTCGGCGCAGCTGCGCCGCCACCGGTGCGAGGCACTTGGTGAACACCCTGGGTGCCGACCTTAGTCCGAAGGGAAGGGCTCTGAACTGATAGTGACGCCCTTGGACCATGAACCTGAGAAACTTTCGGTGTCCCTTTAGGATGGGAATATGGAAGTAGGCATCCTCCAAATCCAACGACGACAGGAAATCGCCCTCCTCCAGCTGACCCAGGACGTGTTGGAGGGTGACCATCCGGAACTTCTGTGCCTTGATGAATTTGTTCAGTCGTCGTAGGTCCAGGATGGGACGCCATCCTCCCGTCGTCTTCTTCACGAGGAATTATCTTGAGTAAACTCCGGAGCCCCGAAGCCTCTTTGGGACGAGCTCAATGGCGCCCTTCCTGAGCATCGCCTTTACCTCCAAGAGAAGTTGAGGGACGTGATGTTCTTTCCTGGCCACAGGGGGGACGCGCGGGCACCTTTTTTGAAACTCAAGCGCGTGACCCTGAGCTAGGGTGTCCAGCACCCAACGGTCGGTGGAGATGGACTCCCACACGCTGACGAAGCTCGCCAGCCGGCCTCCCACCGGGGTGCTTCGGTGGGGGCCCGACCCCACGGCCGGTTCAGTCCTGCTTCGACGAGGCTTTGCCGCCTTGACGACCTTGGCGACGACGGCGGGGTCCGCCTGACTTGCCTCGTCCCCTGTAAGCTTCCTGCAACGACGAACGGGCCGCTTGACGGTAGGTGGAAAATCCGCCGCCGGAACCTTTGGAGGCACCCTGTTTGCCTCCGCTGCTCCGAAAGGGCGGCCGCCGTTGCTGGACAACCCCAAGAGCCCGGGCCGTCTCCGTGTCTGCCTTGATGGCTTGAAGGGAATCGTCCACTGTTTTCCCAAACAGGTTGTTTCCATCTAACGGCATGTCCAAGACTCTGGTCTGCACGTCTTGACGGAAGTCAGTAGCCTTGAGCCATCCACGCCGCCTAAGGCACACGCCGTTGCCCAATTGGCGAAATCCAGTGTCAGCGATGTCCGTCGCAATCGTAATGGAGTGGTCCGACGCCACCTCTCCTTCCTGCAAGATCTCTAGGGCATCCGCCCTCTTGTCGTCCGGTAGGAAGTCCAGCAGGGGGGCCAGTTTGTACCACAGCTCCCTATCGTAGCGGGCTACGATAGCCAAGGCATTGGCCGCCTTAATCGTCGTCGCTGCAGACGAGATGACCCTGCGTCCCATCGTATCCAATTTCTTTCCCTCGCCGTCCGGTGGGGAAGTCGACGTAGAGGCCGCACCCCCCCCCGCTTTCTTCCTGGCCGCCGCGGAGACGACGGAGTCCGGGGTCGGCTGTGCCCGGAGGGCCAAGGGGGCCGCGTCCGGGACCCGGTACTTCTTCTCGTACCGATCCCTTCTAGCCGGCGTCGTGGATGGGTTCTTGAGGAGGGCGAGGCCCTCATCCCAAATATCGTCCAGTAGAGGCACGGAGAGGACCGTCTTCCTCTTGGCCTCGCGCCGTTGATAAAGGAAACCTTCCTTCTTCTTCTCTTCCGGGCAGAGCTGGAAGAGCTCGGATGCCCTGGCGATCATGGAGTGAAACGATCCAATCTCGTCGGGCGGGGAAGCCCGGGTGGGAGGTGACGACGGCAGATCCTCGTCGTAAACCTCGTCGTCCGTACCCGTCGTGGCCGTGTCAGTCCCCGTATCATCCCCACGAGTCGTGGACGGGGAGGAGGGCTGAACAGGGCGCGATGGCTGAAAAGGAGGTGGAGGATGAATCCTTCTTCTCTTAGGGGGAGGGCTCCCAGAAGGGCCTGGCTCCGGGTCCCCCTTCGGGAGCGGTTCCTCCGCTGGTGGTAACGGCAGTCTCGTCCTTATCTCCGAGCATAAGGACTGTATAGCCAACAAAATGGCCGCCGAGTTGTCTTGCGGCGCTGGTTGAGGGGATTCCGACGGGCGGTCAGGGGCCCCGTCGGCACCCTCGACGATATCGTCGTCTCCTACGTCGAGATCCCTCCCGACGGGCTGGTCTTCTTCCACGCCAACGCCGTGGCTTAAGACTTCGATCAGCTCTTCCTCAGAGGTTGAGGCCGAATCCACGACGACCTCCTGCCCCCCCTTTTTCTTCTCCGTCGGAGGTTTCACGGGGGTCCTGTTGATGGGCATAAAAGAGGACTCCCTCCACGGTGGCAGGGAGACTCTGAGCCCCGAGGTCGCCACCAATGGTGAGCCAGGGCCGCCGCGACTATCTCGATAGAGGCCTTGGCCGGATGGATTAAGGCTTTCACCACCTTAGGTGCGCTCACCGCCTTCTGCTTGGGGGGAGGGACACTGCCTCGCTCTCCCTCCGATGGGGCCTTCGAGCTCGACCGGGGCCTCTACAGGAGCTTTGCTGGGTGCTCGGCCTTCCTCTTACCCGAACCAGAGCGTTGGCTCGTGGTCGATGGTGCCGGAGAGGATGCGCCCTGCCTGGCGCCCGTAGAGCCCGACCGTTCGGCGCTCCCGGTGCCAGCGGACTCGCGGTGCTTGGCCTTGTGTTGGACCCCCGTCGCCGGGGCGTCCTCAAAGGTCTTAGAAGACCGCTCGGATTTCTTCTTCTTCTTCTCGCCTGACGGGCTCTTCCCTTCCAGCCAGTTGGCGAGACGTTGATGGCGGTCCTTCATGGTCCGCTCCGACATATTGCCGCAAAACGCACAGTCCTTCTCCACGTGCGTCTTGCCCTCATGTAGGCAGTAAAGACAAAAGGAGTGTTCGTCCTCCTTAAAGACATTCTGAAGCTGGCATTCAGGGCAGACCCTGAACAGCTTTCCGGGCGTCGAGCTTCCCTTCTCCTGGGCCATGTCCGAGATGGGCCTGAGAAACTTCTGGAGTCCTCCAAAAGCGTGGCTCGACAAAATCTTCACCCTTGAGGGGCGTAGACGAATCCGACACGGGTCCCCGTTGATCGGATGAAGAAACGGTGGAGCTTGAGGCTCTTTTTGACCGAAAAATCGAAGTTTTTGAGAAAAAACGTGAAAAATAGCACTAACGCTCGAGAGCAATAGCACGAGGATCCCAACACTTGAACGTGCGGTAAAAATCTGAAGATGGCTGCCAGAGGCGGGGCTTAGGTAGAGGGCAGTCATTGGCTGTGGTCAGTATGACGCAGAGATCAGTGATTGGTTACTACTACGAAAGACAGATCAGAAACGAAACTGATACTGGTTTTTTCTTTACCGAGGATTCCCAGCCTGACGACGGGGAATATTCATGAGCATGTGAATCCATGCCAGACCCCATGCTGGAGAAACACCCCTGTCCCCATTAAATTACGCCCATGATAAACGGTCTCCTGCTGGTAAGACACATTGTGTGCACTTTTGTATTTGGTGGATTGAGCCAACACGTGTGCATATTGTTATTCTACAGACTGTGTCCGCGCTCGAAATACCTCTGGAGCTCCCTGCCCGCATCTTCTTGCTGCTATTTTGCAATAACTGTACAACATGCGTTTGTGGGCCAGAATGCCTTTGAGCTCTCTACTATAACCTGTTACATTAATCTTGGTATAACAGCATCTATACATCACTACTGCAAGGAGCTGTTTGGAAGATTGTTTTGGGCCTACCGTATTGAGAGCGAATGTGGGCTGTTTGCCTTTTGAGCTCTCCGTTTGTCCTCTTTACACCAGTTTTTTTAAAGCAATTATTCACCACCCACTGCTGTAATGAGTTGTTTTGAAGCAGCGTTTCAGAGCTCTCTGTGTGGCTTTTGATTTCAGCAGTCTAACTGTGTTGGGTCCCTACATGGAAACATTTCCCTAATTTTCTAGTGACTAGTTCTAGTGAAAGTAATTTTTTGCTTAGCATGCCTGGTCTGCGCAGTGGGAGATTTAACTCCAGTAACTTGGACCATATGGAGGTGCAGCCGATTTAAAATCTTCTAAAGGTGGCCCTTTAAATAGTAAACCTCATACGGGGCTACAGACCTTCCTGTTAAGTATACACTAAGATATCACATACAAACAAAGACAGGTACAGATCACTACTTTCGTCAATAAATTACCCAATTAATGTGTTAGATAACATAATACCTAACCAGAAGCACACCCTATCCCTATGGGGTTGCTGTCCCTAGGCAAGAGGTGGTGCACTGCCTATCTAATAGAATATGGAAGAGGGAAATTGTCCCCATCACTACAATGAATATCAAAAAGCTACTACAAATAGCAGGAATCCTTGTTCCATAGCTATCCACACAGCAGGACAGTTCACATGCGACTATTTAGCAAATGTCAGAATGCTGTGATTTATTCACCCTCCGGGAAGTGTGTACCGATTGTGCGAAAATCATTTCTCTAAAACTAAGGGGTAAGACAATTCAGTTTAATATTAGTTTTTCACCTAATGTCAGTTTTTTTAGAAAGATATTCCTCATAATAAAAAAGAAAACCTTAATTACAATTGTCCAATAAATGGGAACATAACCAGACATGCGTCATCTAGACACTTGGCATTTGAGGATGTTATTTATACTGTGTATCTCAAGGATCACTCGGAGATATCAGCACATGTGTATGGTCGACAGTTTTGATGATGTTATTACTGTAGTCATCTTGTTCAGGACTGATTTCTTTTCTAAATGCAGCCAGTCATCTACCCATCAGATGAGGTCAGGCATCCAACCCCGCCGAGGGAAAATAAATTACAGGTAACCATTATTTACCCAGGTGAAGCGTTGTGAACTCCTTTTTCAAAAATGCACTCAATGCTGGAAAGACTGTTCAAGGACAGTCAATGGTCAATTGACTTTACCCTCTTCCGACAAGGCTGGACTAATACCAGATACATCAACATTTTTCCCCTCTCTCTTTTTTCTCTCCCTTTTTTTATTTTATCATGGGCAGGGTAATATATTGTCGAAAGTAGTGATCTCTACCTGTCTGTTTGTATGTGATCCCTTTGTACTCCCATACAGCAATCTATTTTCTTGGACACACCTCTTACCTCAGCTGCTACGTTTTCTTCAATCCATGCTGATTCAGAGGACCTTACAAACCGTGTGGGCTCTAATGCAATCTCAGACGCGTCTATTTTGGCACCGCTTGTGTCTTCTGAATTTGCAAAGAGAGTTAGTCTTTCTTTGGGTGGCCCTAATGCAGTGTCTGTGCATGGGTCTCAATCTTGCACACGCCCTAAGGATGAGGTAATACTGTACAATCCTGCCTCATTTACTCCTCTTGATAATCAATCGGAGGACAAGCCAGCCATTATTTATCACGGCTCCCTTCCATTAGTGGAGGCATGCTATGTTTTTAATCAACACGAGCCGGGATTGTCAGGCTGTTCATCCCCAGTGTTCGATGTTAGTTCTCTGGATACTAAGAATAAAAGTATGGTGTTATCTCCTCATTTAGAGATTCATGAGGAGCCTATAGTGCATGCTTTTTCTTTCCCTGTTCTGAATCGCATATTAGATACCATGGATCAGGCCCATGCAATGAACATGTACGAACTCGGAGAAGTTTGAACTTGTGTGAAAGAATTACTTGGCAAAATAAATTTCTTGGAAGGTTTTATTATGGCAATGAATGCCCCACAGACCCTTGAGAAAACTCTTTCAGTGAATAGTGTGCGCACAGCCTCTGCCGCCACAAAAATGGTGGCATCTGGCTCCCAAAACAACAATATGGGAGGATCAGATACGGGTGTGGTACCCATTGATCAGCCTCCAGTGACCGTCCTTAATCCAAAGGTAACTGTAGCTTTTGTGCTTGAAGCTGTTCATTTAAAACCAACTATTACAAGCAGGTTCTCCCGTTCTGAGCCCGTGAGCGGGGAAGCCTTATCAGCACCAACTATGGATGGCCGGAGAAGGAAGAAAGTTAAGCCATCTACTCAATTAAAACAGACTCTTGAGAAATAATAAAGGCTCACTTAAATTCCTGAGATCTCTGAAAGCCCAGATGGACGTTTTCTCGGAGGAGGACCCTCGTCCGGTCAAGTTGTGCGGACCCCCTGAAGGAGGGCGGCATATTTGGAAAGGGGACACGTAAAAACGGGTGCACTAACCAATCTGTGGGTTGGCTGACCAATGCTGCAGCAACAGTGAACACAAAGTCACTGATCACTGCCTATCTAAAACTTAAGAAAGCTGATCTACGTATTCCCACGCATCATATGTAATTGAAACCGATGTACTTCAAGAAGGGGGTTTGGCTCTCGCATCTCCATCTAGGGCCCTAAGTGGGGGCAGCCATGTGGCCCCAGTCTCTATTAGTGCCTTCTGTTTCTACCAATCTTGATCCGACAGTGTGTCCATTTCTGCCTTATGTGAAGTCAACCCTTGGCTCAGCTACTGCGCCTTTGAATTTTCTGACGCTGGAGGAGAGAAGGAAGTTTTCGCTTCCAGGGGCTGTGTTGGGTGGTCGGCTGCCAGTGCCTGACAGACCCCTTAGGGGTCCAATAGGGGTTTCAATATTTCGACTCCCAGTACGCAGCGTAGCCAGTCAGGCAGCGTTGGTGTCACTGTCCTCTTCCCAACCAGCTTCCTTTGAAGATTCTCTAAGTTATGTCTGTTTGAGTCAAACCTTTAAGGTTAAGGATCTTTACCCTTTAAACAGACAATATTTTGGCTCTGTTTAGCCAAATACCTAGTCTCCAATTTCGATCATCAAAAGATATCGCACACATTTTCTTTACAGACTTTCATTGCATTGACATGGTCAAAATTGGGTTCTATTCAAAACCGGTCTATAACCAGTTTGTATAACATGGGTTACCTGCTTTCAAGGGACAGCCCGAAAGTGGTGTTGGCTAACCCTCAATCACTCAGAGAGGATGGATGTGGTGCAAATTACGTGAATGTTCAAGCAAATGTTGGGTTAGTGTGCAACGAGGAATCTCAATTGCCAACTAAGCACCAGGTGACCTATGATTGGTCCCATATTATCAATTATTACATCAACACAATCCAACAAAAAGTCACCCTTGCTGAACTTCTCCAATAAGACTTCTATCATGGAATACATGTGGGTTCACTCATTTGAGTACAAATGTGATACTTAGTACCCAAGCAGACTTAATCTGTATTCAGGAATCACTTCTGTTAGATGTTCATCTGCTTGATGGGTTTACGGCTGTACATGAGCCGGCAAGGAAAGGCAAAAAAGGGTCGCCCATATGGAGGCTTAATCTGTGCTTGGTGTGTTTCCTCAAATACTAACATTGTGGACACAAAAGTTGCCTGTCCAGACATTTTGCGTTGTAAAATAACATGGTCTGATCCTGTGTCACATGAAATTCGAATATTAATTCTTTTAAATGTTTATTTTAACCCACAAACGGCTGTTTTAATTGATTTTCTTGCAACAATTAACAACGTCTTTGAAGAATACGCCTTTCTGTTTAATATTTGTTTTATTGTTTTGGGCGATTTTAATTCAGAATGTCTAGATTCGAAATGCTACGGTGTGGGTTTGTCTAGACGTTTCTCCCAACCTGCTAGACTGCGAGGACAACTGATCCGAGAATGTTTTGAAGGTTTTGACTTAGTTCCCCTCCATGGTAATTTTGGAACGGATAGTCTGCTCAGTTATACTTGGGTGAGTGGTCGACTCAGATCTACCCTTGATTTTGTATTTGTATCCTCTCCTTTCTCTTGAGGACAGTTTTTGTGTTGAACATGATGTAGGCAGTGACCATGCCCGGCTTACTCTTAGCTTTGGGGCCATCGGCAGATCAGGGCGGTACCTGCTGTCGGATACTTTAATGATTAATCCACAGAATCATGCAGTTAGGTGGGTTCCCAAATATGCCCTAAGATTTCACGCCTCTGTTGAACAGGACCAATAGCAGAACCTTTTCGCTGACATGTGCCCTCACTCCTTCTCTCATTATCTCCAGTCGAAATTAATCGAGCTGATACGAGCTTCCAAGCTCTCTTTTGGTACCTGCCCGAGAGTCTTTAGACACATGATTAACATTGAGGTGTGGGATAAAAAGAGTTGCGCGGCAGAATTAGGGCAATAATTAGAATTGGTATTGACGTACAATGCAAAATTTCTAGATGCAAACTTATTGGATGAGGGGATACTGAGTTTTTTTGCTACAATCAGACGCTGAAGCGATGCTTCACTCTATAACATCCTTTCGGGTTTTTTACTGAACTCTACATATTAGAGCGGCCTTGAGAGGGGGGGTCCAATTAGTAAATGTGTTAATCACTGGGGGCCTGGGCTTTGGGGCCTGTTGGATATCGATTTAGAAGGTATCCTCTTGGCCATTAAAAAGGCTAAGTCATTGAATGCTCCTGGCCCGATGGAACTAGTAATTTAACTCTTAAATCAGAACCCCTACTATGGGCAGCCTGTCTTGCTGCAGTTGTATCATAATATGGTTCAATGGCGTGTGTGCCCAGTGACGTGGAAAGAAGCCACGATAGTTGTTAACTAGTTAATTACCATTACATTTCTCTCCTGGACTCCTCATATAAAATCTTTTCATGGTTTTCACTGTGTGCATTGGAAAAATTGACGAGTTCTGCAAATATGCTGGACTGTAAACAGTCCGGTTTTCGCTAAGGGTACTAATACAGCCCTTAATGGGTTAATTCTTTAATTGTTAAAAAAAGCAGGTGCTGCAGACCAAACAGACTATTAATATTGCCTTTCTCTACATTAAAAAAGCCTTTGACTGTGTCAATCGCAACGCGTTATGGCAAATGCTTAGGTTGTGGGGTTGCCAGGAGGACCTCGCACTGATGTTGAAGTTTTTACATCACGATCTTAGGAGAAAGGTCAGACTTGACAAATCAGTGTTGTTACTCAGACCGGATCCCTGTGGCATGTGGTTTAAGACAAGGTTGTTTCCTTGCCCCTTTTCTTTTTAATTTTTTTTTTTTTTTACTTAGGGCTGCATTGGAAGGCTCAGGGGTTAATCCCCCAAAATTGGGCCATATTGTCATACAATACCTTCTTTATGCAGATGACCTGGTTCTAGTTGAGTATACCCCCATAGGAATGCAGAGGTTATTGCTGAGAGCCCATACATGAATTGGGTTTGGAAATCAGTGTCCCAAAATCAAAGATTCTGATTCTGCACCATAACAAGCGTTGGGGAGATTTAATTTCATATGGCACATACAGGGGTAAAGGCTGCAAGTTGTTTCAGAGTTCAAATATTTGGGAGTTATGATTAGCTCTAAACGTTGAGTCTAATGCATGGAGAGTGAATATGAACACAGCAGTAAGCCAACTACGCATACTGGATATGAAGCAGGGGCGCTTCTCTTTGATTCCTGCCCTTAAACTCTACAATCAAGTCATTGTTCCAAGATTGACTTATGGGGCAGAGGTTAAAGAGGCCACAATAGACTGGGATGAATAAAAGGCGTTCCTTTGGAAATGTATGTTGAGGCTCCCAGGTAGTACCCGCTTGCTGCAATAAGGCACATTTTGTGCATCTCTTCTCCAAGTTTGAAGGTAGAATGGAAAATAATTCTGCTTCTGAGCTGTGTACTGTTTCCTCCTGCATCTATTCGCTTTAAGGCTCTTAACCAATTGCTTATGCAAGGAAAAAGTGTTTATTTAGCATGGGGTACTCTCCGTTTTCCTGCTATTGGTTAGCAAACCGATTGAAAAGCTGAAGTTTAACCCAAATAAGATTAAGAAGGTGCATTTTGAGGGGGATTGTATCAGTAACAGGGTGGGCTACAAGATATTTGAACACTTCATAACGGATATTAAACCGTACAATGCGCCTCAGCGATGTTTGATTAGATATGTTTCCCCTTTCCTTAGAAAGCTTTGGTTACGAATTAAACTGAATCTCTGTCTAACTAACAATGTGATAGGGAGTCACCGTGAGTGGCCACAAGCTGACCCTGTATGCTGCTGTTGTAGGTTGGGAGTTGAAACTATTAAACATCTATTTGTTGATTGTCAAACTCTGTCAGGACTCCGCGAGGAGAGTTTTAAAGGATATTTTATTACTTGCCCGTTTTTATCTTGGTATTATCTGTGGTGTAATGTCTTGAGTGATCCTAATGACAGACTGTTAAATAATGTTTTGCATTTCTTCAAGCTGCTTTCAACTTTGTATGATGTTCACTTGATTTAGCGATTTGTCATTATGTGAAGGACTGTTTAAATGTGTGTAAAGTTTGATCTTAACTAAATCACAAAATAAATAAATAAGCCTCCAGTACTTTGGATATAGGGGCAAACCCACCCATGTGGTTTTACGTCCCCACAATGCCACAAAGCATCAGGCATAGATTGGGCAGACGGGTAGAATGTATGTAATTTGTCCGGGGTTAGATGCCATTGTAGCATACATTTAATCCATATTTCCTGAATTTGCAAATATCTAGTTAGTTTGGGTATGATCGCCCACAATTGCTTCCATTCCATTGCTTCAACAAGCTGGCCTGTTACCCTTTCCCAAGAGGCCATGCATTTCTTTTCCCCGGTTCCTCTCCCTGTTTAATATGTACATAAAGCGCCCCCGCTAGAAGCTTGTCCCTAAGGTCTGTCATTAGCAATTTCTCAAAAGGAGTTAGGCTTCGTGTCGCTGCCTCTCTCAAGGCGGGCTGCATTAACCAATGCTGTATTTGAACTCGGAGAAGGGGAGAGGTTTAGATACTTTCAAAGTCCACCTTACATTGGGAGAAAGGTTTAATCTCTGAGCCCTCGAACATGTCCTGAACCTTTTGGCAGCCTCCCTGCCGCCATGCCCCAAATTCCTTTGTGTGGATTACCAAAAACTGGCATAATTGGAGATGGAAATATAGTGATTTGGGCCTGCCTTATGAGCTCATCCCAAGAGTCCCCTATCACCTTGAGTAGCTTACTGGAGTACACATCGATTGGTCTGCCACCCTTCGGCTTCCATAATACTTCCTTAATAGTTCCCCGTACCACTGCCTTGTCCATTGCTCTCCATATCTTTTCCAGGTCATCCTTCAACCAGTCTCTCATAACCTTTATTTGTGCCGCAATAAAATAAACTTTAAAGTCTGGTTCCCCCATTCCGCCCCTGCTTCTTAACGTCGTCATTACCCTTCTAGAAACCCTTGGTCTTTTATTGTTCCAGACAAATGTCCCTGTATATTTGTGCATAGCTCGGGGCAGGGACCTGTATCGGGAGAGTCATGAAAAAGTACAACTGGGGAAGGATAACCACCTTTAAAACAGTATTTCTTCCCAACCATGGTATTGTTAGGGTTTCCCAATCAATCAGTTTGTTCTTTATTATTTCCAGCCTGGGCAAATAATTGGCTGAGTAAAGCTCGTCCACGGTTTTAGTTCATTTGATCCCTAGGGAAGTTATGGACTTCTCAACCCATCTGTATGGAAGGGTGCCTTAGAGATCCTGCTCGGTTTCGGTCGGTATCGTCAGGTTCAGGATTTCTGTTTTGTAGGGATTTATTTTTAGCCCTGCTACCAAACCGAACCTTGACATCTCTCTCTCCATTGCCTTAAAGGAGCGTACCAGTTCCCCCAATGTCAACAGCATTTCATCCGCAAAGGCGGCTATCTTGTGTGTCCGGCCCGCAAATGTTTTCCCTTCAATCTCCCCATTAGTTCTTAGGGCCTTCCAGAGTGGCTCCAAATAGATAGCATAGAGCAAGTGCGAGATCGGGCAGCTCTGCTTATTACCCCTTTGCATGCTGATGGACTCAAGAGTTAGCCATTAATTGTCAGCTTTCGGGATGGGTTTTGGTAGTTGGCTTTTATCCTTATTAAAAACATATTGCCAGAGCTCATTCGCTTCATTACTAGGAACAGGAACCTCCACTCTACCCTATCAAACGCCTTATCGGCATCTAAGCCTACCATAATGGCTGGAATGTTCTTATTCACCTTTCTTATAAGGAGAGCTATCCTCTTTGTGTTGTCACTCATCTGTCTACCCCTAATGAAATCTGACTGGTCTGGGATAATTATACCTGGAAGCAGTTGGTCTAAGAGATTCGCCAGGACCTTCAAATAGATTTTAGCATCCACGTTGATTAAGGCCATCGGCCTATAGGATCCACATAGAGTCGGATCTTTACTTTCTTTAGGGATGTGGACTACTTTTGCATCTTCCATGGTAGCTGTAATTTGTTTTCTACTCCCAATTTCATTAAGGAGGGGGTTCAGATGTGGCAACAATGTTTCCCGGAAGGATCTATACAATTCCAGAGTGAAACCATCCGGCCCCGGAGATTTATTGCTGGGCAATGACATAATGACCTTCCGGCCTCTTCCATTGTAATATCTAACTCGCGTGCTTCCCTTTGCAGTTATGTTATTTGTGTCAATTCCCTCTTTCCTAAATAGTCCTCTTGACTTGTTCTGTTGGGTTTGCAGAGTTGTATAGTTCCATATAGAACCTTGCGAATTCCCGGGCTATGTCATTCGTGTATGTGCTGGTCCCCTGCCCCTTCCATTTCTATTTTTAAAAGTGTTTTGGCCTTCTCTTCTTTGCTCAGCATCCAGGCCAGTAGTCTATTGGATTTGTTTGCCTTAATGTCATATTTTTGTCTTAAGAATTGCAGAGATCTTTCCGCCGTCTTAGACTGCAGAATTTCCAGTTGACCTTTTATGGCTCTATATTCTCTTCTTGTTTCCCCACTCCCATCTTAGCCATTACCCTCTTTAGTTTTTCTTCTAGATCTTTTTCTATAAGCCTTACTTCCCTGTCCCTGCAGGCCTTAATCGCAATAGCTTTCCCCTAATTGTAGCCATAAAGGCATCCCACCTCATCTGCAAGGATGTATCTTCCGAGTTGTTTTCCTCAAAGAAGTGCGCAATCGCCTCCTGTAACTATTTCCTCAAGATTTCAACTTGAACAAAAAAATGGGGTACCTCCTTTTCCAAAGTCCTAAGGGGCCTGACTTTATAGCAATGTTCAGTGTCAAGGGTGCGGGATCTGATAGAATGATTGCCCCCACCTCAATAGCCATTACCCTTCTCAGGATTACCCGGGAAGACCACACGTAATCAATTCTAGATGATCGGTGGACACGGGAGAAAAAAGTATACCCCTTTTTCTCCCCTTCCTTTTCCTTCCATATGTCCACTAGCACTACCCTAGCCACTTTCTCTACCAGTTCTTTCGAGGAATGCAGCTGAACTCTGTTGTAATTTGGTTTAGAGAGCAGCTGTGTGTGATGTCATGAGCTGGTGGAATGTTAATGTTGGAGGTTCTACTGGGGACCGTTAGAGATAGAGAGAAAGCAGAGAGCTGAGAAGTATGGGTGTGGGGGTGAGCCCAGTGTTTCCCTTGTGAAGTTGTGCCTTCAGTGTGACCTACCATCCCTGTGTTAACCTGATGGAGAACAGGACCAGGACAATAAATCACCATAAACTTACCTTGGTGTTCCGGACATTCACTTTGTTACACTGGCGACGAGGATGGGATGGTAGGTGGATTGCCTCTCTAATGGTGCTGCTGGGGGGGGGGGGGTGCAGCGCTCGTGGAACACTGCCCCCGTTAGGTCCCCCCACACCCAGGCGGGTCTGTGTGTGTGTGTTGGCCCCCCCGCGTTAAGGTCGCGGCCCTCACTTGTAACGAGGGGCACCTTGGTGGCAGTTGGTACCTTTGGTGTTGTGCGGCACTCGCCTGTCCCGGGTGGGTTGAGCGATGCAACCTTTTGCCGCACAGTGCGCCGACGATTTAAGGCACCCCTGCGCCACTTGTCTTTCCTGACTTCAGGAGGAGCCGTGTGCTGCAGCATTGGAGTAATGCAGCATAGTCGGAAGAGAGAGCCCGCCTGTGTACGGCTGTGCGTGGGAGCCGACAGTCGTGGTGGTGCCTATATATTGGGTAGATGAGCGCTGTTTCATTGGTGAAGCGCGGTGTACCCTGTCACAGGGTGGACCTGTGCCTACAGCTTGCACAGTCATGAAGGGGGCTGTGCGAGGCGGCAGCTCGGATAAGGGTCCCCACTGCTGGCGTTGGAGTCTGTGCTCGGCGGCTTCTGAAAAGGGGTCCGCACTGCTGGCTGAGGTATACATGCCCATAGTCTCATGGAGTCACTGCCTGTTCGTTTTTGTTTGTGCCATCGCAGCGTGTGCCGGAGGAAGGGGGCGTGGAAGTCCCACGGACAGTTTCCATGGAAGTTGCCAAGTCGGTATCTGTTAGGCAGAAACCTGTGCAGTTCCCTCTGGGACCACTGCAAAAGATTTAAGACTACAGGTGTTTGGCAGTAAACCCACTTAGTAGCAGTCTGTACCACACAGATTCACTTGGTAGCTGTGGCTGAGCAGTCAGACTTCCCTCAAGAAGAGTTAGGCAGTATACAGAGCATACAGAATAGGTACA
Organism: Ambystoma mexicanum; assembly: GCF_040938575.1. Taxonomy (NCBI): domain Eukaryota; kingdom Metazoa; phylum Chordata; class Amphibia; order Caudata; family Ambystomatidae; genus Ambystoma; species Ambystoma mexicanum. The sequence goes on along the minus strand of NC_090926.1, from coordinate 260,114,534 downwards.
GAGGCACAGTAGCACAAGCAAGCACTGACCAGAGCTTGTGTAAAAGTATAGAATTATTTATTTAAAAGACACTTGTAAAATTACACTAGCACAGAAAAAGGTAAGTAAATTCAAAACACAGTCCTAATTACTATATGTACATCCCTAGTTATTTGTTGGACAAGTCTTAGTTAACACCACTTATTTCCAGACAGAGGTGAGCGCTTAACCTTAGATGGCACTCCAACAAATTGTTTAAAAAGGGAGGGAAAGGCAGAATTAAGAAAGCAATATAGCAAAACACTTTTCAGAGAACCACAGTAAGTATTAGAGAAGGCAGTCTATTGAGGAGCAAGGAAGTTCAGTGCCAGGCCCACTTTAGGGAGAGCCGGCCAAATATGCCCAAGATCACACAATGTCCCAAAGTCTCCAAAGTCTTTACAGGTGAGTAGAAAAGTTCTGTTAAGCTTAGAAAAGTTTAGGTAGGGTGTCCCGGGCTAACCCAGGTTCGAGAGCCGAGGGCTAAATCTACCCCGTACAATCGGTGGCAAGGGAAGCCGGGAGGAACACAGTACCTTCAAAATGGAAAGGATCCTCCAGCGGTGGCAGTTGTTCCTGGCAGTGGGTGCAAGTCGCGTCGTCGTCCAGAGGAAGAGGAGATCTCGACGTGGAGGAAGGCTGAAGGTCGTTGCACTACCAGGGAAGAAACCAGCCGTGGAGTTTTCCGGTTAAAAGGATGTTACCCCTCTTTCGCGGTAGAGGTAAAAAGTGGTACTCTGGTTGCCGGGGTGCTTGACACTGGCAAGGCGGCCACGAGATGCTCCAGGGAGGCGAAAAGAAGGCAAAAACTGGTTGTCCCCACCAGTCAAGGGAAGAAGACTCTCCGGACTGGAGATCTCCTCTGTCGTTGGGAAGTGGTGAGACGGTTCCGCAGAGCTCCACCGGTGGTGTCGTCGTGGCAGGTCGGCTCAGCTTCTCCCTCTTCGGCTTCTTAGGTCCTGTGGCGACTTCTGAAGTTCGAGTCCCCAAAGCCCTGCTTTTATGCAGCAAACCCCCATTCACCAGTCCTAGCTGTCACTCAAACATGCTAAGTGGTGAGCCGGGGGGGCTCACCACTGGGCCAATCACACAAGAGTGCGACTTGAGTTGCCAAGGCAACTCAGTCCAGGGTGCCTAAATCCCCTTCCCACACATCCTGTAGACCCAGACACAGTGGCACCACTTTGGAGGGCTTCTGTGCAGAAGCCCGCCAAAAGTGGAACAAAGGCTCGACTCGGGTTCAGGGTTACTGAAGTGAACCCAGACGCCATTTTGGCGGCGAGTTCTGGCAAAAAATCTGGTGAATTAATATTAAATAAATAAACCGGCGGTATCTTTAACATTGCACCAAAAAGTGGTGCATTAAAATCAATGGGAAATCCCATTGGGAAATATTCCCGTGGAATATTTCCGTGGTATCCACTGCCACCAGCCAGAAACTCGGCGAGGGGGGACGGGACAGTACCCCCTCGACAAACAGACCCAGGGGCAATCTAATTGCCCCTACCAGTACTTCCACAGTATGATGATTTGTACTGGTTCTGTTCACAATTTAAGACTAGTAAAGTCAATGATGACTTTACATGCCCAGGGAGACAGTAGTCAGTGCCAGGGTATGGAGTCTATGTTTGGGGGTCACTATGACACCCCTGTGTTACTGCACTGAGGGTGCTGTGTAACACACATACAAAAACCAATGATAGCCTATGGGGAAAAATACCCCAAAGCCCATAAGCACATTACAAGTCACAGGAATACACTCAAATCATGTCCAAGAGTGAGGGTAAAAGAGTCCCACTCTTGGCCGGAGAAGAAAATAAACCCCAAAAATCCAGCAAAGCTGCTGGGGGACTCACTAGGTTAGGAAATTCAGCCTAAACAGAGAATTCTCCCTAACAGTATCCTGATGCGAACTGGTGACGTCATGGCTGGGATAGGCGTTCCCAGTGGATCACGTGAGCAGTGATCTTTGTTCTTCCTGCATCGGGCCATTGGGGTTGTCATGGAAGTCCCGGCGCCTGTGGTGCCGGACGTAAACAGGAAGCCGGCAAGCATCAAGAGGGCACGTCTTTGACTTCTCGTCTGCGCATATGTGGGAACTTTCAGAGTTTTTCCAGCGAGGACTTTGAATAAGGGAATCCTGGTCAGGTTAGTGTATCGGGCCGTGTGAGTGGTATGGGTGCAGTTTTATGTAGTGACCCATGTTATATGACAGGCACTTAGGCTCTTTATTTAAGTCCCGGGGGGTGTACCTTTAGGTTTTGAAGGCCGTTGTTCGTTTGTGATGTCCAGTGTTGTGGCCTTCCGTGGAAGTGTAGGATGTTGTTGTTGTTGGGAATAAAGCTTTTGCCCCTTCCATTTCCCAAGGTAAGGGGGGGGGGGGTGCAGTGCTATGTAGTGACTGTGGTGGTTCAGTCCTATTTCCATTGCACCATCCAAGCGGTGGAATTCCATTCCAGGAGGACTGTAACTTCAGGGAATATGGTCTTAAGTTTTACTCGTGAACTGTGTAATGTGAACATGGGGTCCTTTGGTGTTGTTTCTTTGTGTGGAACTCTTGACTTTCATGCAGCGCTGACATTGTTCGTACCCAGCATTCCATGCTGGATACCATCTGCAGGTTATATTACCCAGTTCTGGGTGACATTGGTATTGTCTGCACCTAATTTGTCCATGTATTATGCAATGTTTTCAGCTTTTCGTATGTGGTTTTTATAATGTCTGCACTCAATTTTCCATGTGTTATGCAATGTTATCAGCATTTCATTTTGTTGCATGCTTGGTGTTATCTGTGTTTGGAGTGCGAGTGTGGTGATTAGGTGCATGTAGAATGAGTTGGTGCATGTGTGGGCGTGCGTTTATGACTGCATTGGGGTTCATAGCTCCTGGTTTAGTGCCAGGGTAGGTCGCTATGTCTGTGTGGTTGCGAGTGTTGTAGCAGTTAGAGTGCATGTTTTGTCTATTCCCATAGTGCCCGGTTTTAACGCTGGGGTAGGTGGCTTTGTGTATTGGTCTGTAGGTTGAATTGATTGCCTTTTGTAGGTTCAGGGTGCGTTTGGTGTGCCTGTTCCCACATGTTGTCCTGTTTATGTAGTGCCTGGTCTAGTTCCGGGGTAGGTCACTATTTTTGTGGTGTCTCAGGGCAGTATTTCTCGGTGGTTCCATAGTTCCTGGTTTGGTACCGCGGTAGGTTGCTATGGTGTTTTTGGGTCTCGGTAGTGTGTTATTCCTGAGTGCTGTGGTTGGGGTTGATGTGGTGGTGTTGTGGTCATAGTGCCTGGTTCAATATCAGGTTAGGTCACTATGGGTATTGTTCTCAGGGCAGTGTTTTGCTGTTGTGTGTTTCATAGCGTTAGGTTTAAATTTCAGTTTGGCCGCTATGCTTGAGTATATATTTGAATTTCTTTTTGTTCTGTAGCGCTTAGTCTAGGGGCCTAGGTAGCTCGCTATGGTTGAGGGTTTATTTGGCTTTGCCAATGTTTCCATAGTACCTGGTTTTGGACTGGGGTAGGTTACTATGTTGGATCTGTGGTTGTGCAGTTTATCCTTCGGATTCCTACTTTAAAATCAGGTAGTCTTACTGATGTGTAAAGGTGGTGTAGCGTAAGAGAGAAAATGGCCAACGGTTTAGTGGTAGTGGAGCAGTATTGTGGGTGCGGTTCTTCGTGGTACTGCAGTCAGAGTTGTGCTGTGTGGGTCCCTCGGTTGCTGTTGGGCATTTGTTGTTGCTCCGTTTAGGGGCGGTTGGTTTGTACTCAGAGGGGCAGCTATGATACTCCGGGGGGCAGACCGGAGTGGAAGGTGTTTAGTGCGTAGGAGGGTAAGTTGGGTTAGGTAGTTGTGTTGTGTTATCTAACAATAGTGTGGCTACGGGTGGCAGCCCTAGGTTCTGAGGGGCAGCTCAGGACAGGCGTAGGTGCACAGTTTATTGTTTTTAGTCCTCGAGGGTGAGAATCGAGGGATTTGGTGAGTTGTGTCGAGGGTTGTGGCATGTTGTTGTCATGGAGTTAGTGTGCCGTTGCCATTTTCTACGTGGTCCGGGTTGGCCTGTGAATGGTTCCCTTTGTGTGTGGTTCCTATTTGTTGAGGTTGCCTGGGGTTCTGGGCATAGGTGGCCGCTGTGTGCGGGATTTCTGGTACCGTGTTTGTGTTTGGATGATTAGGGTTTGGTGCTGGTCGCGTTACCTTAGTCATTCTCTTGTGTTTCCCTAGGGAGGGAGAGGTGTTGTAATCTGGCTTAGAGATCAGCTGTGTGTGATGTCATGAACTGGTGGAATGTTAGTGTTGGAGGTTCTACTGGGGACCGTTAGAGACAGGGAGAAAGCAGAGAGCTGAGAAGTATGGGTCTGGGGTGAGCCCGGTGTTTCCCTTGTGAAGTTGTGTCTTCAGTGTCCCCTACCATCCCCGTGTTAACCTGATGGAGAACAGGACCAGGACAATAAATCACCATAAACTTACCTCGGTGTTCCGGACATTCACTTTGTTACAAACTCCCTTGGTTTTTGTAGATTTAACCTTCTCAGGGTCCCAGGACATGTTAAAGTCACCAGTCAAGATTATGGGTCCATACATACATTTCTCAAGTTTGACGAGGGCATATTGAATGAAAGCGTCTTGTCCCTTATTTGGGGCGTACATAGTGGCTACCGTGAAGGCTCCCCGTCCCTCCCTTCAGGTTCAGAGCCAAGTATCTCCCCTGGACATCCCTATCCATATCAGTAACTATAAGGTCCAGGTTATTTCGTAGGGCAATCAACACTCGCCGTTTCTTTCTGTGGACTGGTAAATTTGGCAGAAACCTTGCAGTCTCCGTCGTACCCTATCCCGGGTCTGAACATGGGTCTCTTGCAGTGTTATTATGCCTGGTCGGTCCCTCTACATGTATCTTTCTAGTTTTTTCCTCTTTATGGGCAAGTTGAATCTCTTAATATTCAAGGATTTAATGGATAAGTTATTGTGCCTACCCATTGTTGTAGGGGTGACCACCAATTCTATACCTCCTTGTCGGATCCTGATTGGACTCCCCCCCCCTTCCCTCAACCTCCCCCACACCCCACCTCTCCTCCCTTTTTCCCTCTCGTTCCACCCCCCTTCCCTCTCGCTGGGAGGACTCTCCCGGCCTCTAGAACCGCCTCCCGAATCCCAGTCTTGGGAATTGAGCCCCTTATCCAACCCAGCTCGAGAGTCAGCAACCCATTCCTGATTCCACCACTGCATCTCCCATCCCCTCGGGACCTCCGGTGTCCTCCCCATTGCTTGCCCTCCCCAGGCTTGCTATTCTGTTCACCCTTTGTACCTCTTAGATCTTCTCTAGACTTTCTGTGCTTTGCAGCCTCCTCTCCTGGCCTTGTCAGAGAGCAGGGCCTTTCAATATGGGTTGGAACCCCCCCTTTTTGTTTCTCTTTGGTTTCACCACCGTAGACCATTCCCAACCTTTGGCCGTGCTTTGGGCTTTTGCTGGAGGAACCCCTGAATCTGCTCTTCCTCCTTGATACCAAGATTCTTGCTACCTCCTCCATAGACGTGATCCGATATTGCTTCCCCTGCCACTAAAAGACTAGACCAAACGGGAATGTCCAGCGATATCTGATGTCCATGTCCCGAAGAACCCCCAAAGCCAGGGCCATTTTCCTCCTTTTTACCAATGTTGAGACAAGTCTTGGAAAGCGCTATCTCAGACCCATTGTAGGTTATTTGTTTCACCTTCCTTGCTGTTTGCAGGATTTGTTCCTTTGTTTTACAGTCTTGGAGGGCTGGCAGTACATGTCTAGGTCGTGTTCCAGGTTCCGTTATTCGTGGACCTACACTATGAATCCTGTCAATCCTAACTTCTGGCTTCTCTTCTGCATCTAGAAGGTCCACAAAGATGCCTCTCACCACGGTTTCCAAGTCTTTATCGGAGACATCCGTGGGCAGATTTTTCATTCAGATGTTTGCTCTCTGTGACCTATGGGTCACGATTGCCAATTGTTCCACCCAGGTTTCCGTCTTCCTTGAGTCCTCTGTTAACTCTTGTATTGCTTTTTCATTGGCGTCCACCCTTTCCTCCATTTTATTCACATCCCGCTTTATCTCCTGAAGTGCCAACGCCAAGTCCTCTCTCATTATGGTCATTTGCTTCTGGACTGTGTCTGCAATTCTGTCCCCAAAGTCGCAGACTATTGCTTGAGAAGTGTGTCACATTTTGGTCTTGGCCTTCTTCCGTTTGGAATTCTCCATGGTCTGTTTGTTCCTGGGTTGGTTGCGTTCCCTGTGGCAAACTAACTCATTTACTCCACATCCTCTGGAAGTTGCTCTCCGGGGATTTCCTGGGACCTTTTGAAGCTGGTGTCTGGTCTTTTAACCTAGTCTTAGACATTTTTGGTTGCCCCTCTTCCTCCTGAGGACACCCTCTCTCACTTGTGCCGAGGAGCTTTCCTGCTGAGCCCAAGCCCCTCCTTGTTTTTTCCCCAATATGTGTGGTCTGGTTCCCCCAGTATTTCTTCTAATTCTCCTTGTTCTATAGGGAGGGCGTGTTTCAAACTGGATTTCCGAATTTAGCAGTTTATTAAGCTAGAATGGCAGGTGCTTTTCAATATGCACCATTTGATTTTCCTTATGTCCTTTTTGCGTCTTGTGCTGCAAGGGAAGTGTTTGTGTTCTTCTCTCCTCTCTAGCTGGTGTGTAGCCGTAAGTTGCCCACCTATACATTGGGCGTATGGTTAGTTCCGGGGGGCAGGGCCCGTGATATGTTGATGGTAAGCGTTGATACTGTTGTACTGTCCCCCACTACAGGGTTATTTATTTCACTTGTATATAGCACATACAACCCGTAGGCATTGAGACGCTGTTGTGGGTTCAAAGTACTAGTCAAGATAGTAAGATACAGGCAAGGTTGCATGCAAATACAGTCAATACAATTAGAGTTACATGGGTATCTGGATTTTGTCTCCCCCAGTACATTTCAACACATCACGAGCAAAATCTGTTTTGTTAAAATAATTTAAACATGTAGCTTAAATCCTTAGCTCTAACTAAATGTCCCTAAGGAGGAAAGGAATCTTTTCCTGGTTTTATCCGGGAGACAGCCAAAGGGCACTTACCCTATCCTGGCTCACTACGTTCCTGCAATTACTAACAAGAAATGCACGCCCTTGGGAGTCAACAAATTTCTTTAATCGTGTTGCTAACCCTCGGTGTGACATATGTAAAAATCACAGCGATCGTTGGTCCAGAATCACTAGGTCCAATACCTGCTTCGTACTAAAAACACAATGGATAATCCTTGCCAAGCTCATATATTGCTTCCTTATGAGACAAGTGGATCAGGACATCACCCTGAGCCTACATCCGTCAACCAGTTTCAGCGGGGGAATATGGTTTTTCCGCTTTCTTCAGAACTATAGAGATATTTTTTAACACTCTATACATTCATAAGTGGACAGTAATAACAATTCTCTGTCTTTCAATTTCTTTGTCTGGATCCGGCATGTTGCATTTTTAGATGGGACATCTCATCTGTATTTCAGCTCCCTGTAAGGGAAAATGCACAAATCAGGGGCCTCAAAGTTTATGACTACTGTAAATTCTGTGGTACTCTTATCAGTGTGGTTTCTTACCGCTATCTGTTGACTATTATGGTAAGCCATCAGTTCGGATTTTTCTGTTCCTCTCAGGATTTATGGTCTCTATTAAATAAGGAACTCCTGGTCAGATATATTTTGACCCACCTATCTTACATGAGTCCAGTATAAGGTTGGTTACTTAATTGTTGTCTCACTTACCGTCACTTGGGTTGTGTCAGAGCACGGTATTCACATCTATTCTTGTTTTTCTTTCAATGGTCTTATGTGGCGGGGCTGTTATTCCTGCAAAACGTAAGGAAATAATGCTGTTGAAGGTAAGTATCCTAGGTGTTCCCCCAAAAAAACCCAGTCACCGTGGACAACCATGTCGGGTTTCAATCTAGGGGGTGCTACGCATCCCCAGCCAGTATTGAGTGGTCTAAAAGCTGAGAGCAGAGCCTGACTAGATTTTAGTTATGGCATCCCTCATAATTTTATACTCTGCCTTGTGTAGCCGTTACGCTATTATCTGTCTATGCCGGGATATAGATCTTAATGGGAGGCAGGGTTTACATGTGGCGGCATTTCCCTGTATAATGAAAAATGCTGCATGTATTGTGCATTGCTTTCACATAAACATGTTGCTCTGGAGGGCTGTACACGTGCACCGCGTGTGTAATGCCGGTGCAAGTCTTGCTGCGAAAGATAAGCGACTTTAGTTTTGCTATTCCCCTTCCGTAAAGGTTAATGGGTCTTAGTTGGAACAAGGTCTGCATACCGCAGTGTTTCCCCGTAGTGGGAGAAATTCTGCGTGTGTTTGCACGTTGCTTACGCGTAAGCCTATTGCCCTCATGAGCAGTACGCGTACACTGCATGTGCAAAGGCGGCGTAGTTCTTAGTGCACACGGCTTTTGCGGCTTTCTTAAATCTACATGCAGCAAAAAATCTCTTACCTATGGCTTCGCGTATGAGCTCAAGTCCGGATCCATTTTCTTGTTCTAACCGTGGCTGCCATCTTGGGAGGAGTTATTTATCTAGTGGCCGTGGCCAATAGACCTTCCTTTGTTTTTAGCATTATTTTCATTCATGATTACCGCAATCTCTTACGTTGTATTTTCTTACCTGATTTCTGGTCCGGGGTATGTGATTCAACTGTATGTTACTGATGACCAAATCAATCGAGTGCCTGCTATCATGACTTATTGCACTAGTTTATCGCAGTGCTTTTTGTTCTTCAGTTGTTCTGAATTATTCTGCCATGCTTACTTGGACACAGCACGGCTTTGTATATGTGGTCCTCTATGGAAGATGTAATTATTAGATACATCTTAAACCTGATATAATTGTCACAGTTTCCAGAGTGTGTTGTAAGGGAATCGTTTCTAGATTTAATTGCAGTGGCCCTGTGTGGGTCTTTCACTCATTCTTACGGACTCGTTATTGGGGACTCATTTTTGAACTGCTAGTGTTTGCCAACATATACCTTCATTAAGGCCAGTGATATGGCTCTTTAATCTAAAAATCCAAAGCTGTTCTTGTTTCAGTAACATGGCCGCTAAATCTCCACCCCTCCGTGAGGTTTTGACTTTCTCAAGGATAGTACAATGCATATCGTTCTCAGAATGCTTATGCAGTAGATAGTTTTCCACTAGTGGTGCATTAATTCTTTTTGTCCTGATGTTTGATCGATGTTCGTCTATTCTTATTTTTATTTTCCTGGTTGTCATCCCGATGTAGATCTTATCACAGGAACACTTAATAAGGTACACTACATTGGAGGTGTTACAGTTCGTCAGCATCCTTTGTTGCCATGGTGTATTCCAGCCAATTTTTTTTTTTTTTTTTTTTAATGTTTGGTTTGATTTTTCAAACTTTACATTCAAGTCTATTCCGATTTATTCTTTAAAAGAATAATTTTGTTTCTTCTGAAGATTAGGACTCATTTTATGATTTCGCCCCAAAATTTCATTATTGTGATTATTAACCACTGGTCATTTCCTCTTAGAAGATTCTCCCATCTTTCTTCTGTCGTCATCACTTTACTCGAGATCCGGAAGAAACTTCTCCATATATATTCCAGCCAATATCCACTGTAGTGGATCGATCTGTGAATGGACAGGCAGCACAGGTTCCAACATGGTGTACGTCCTGTTGGCTTTGTTGTGTTCCATACCGTTGGTTGGTTCTCATTTTCTTCCTTGTAAGTGTGCACTAGAATGTCCCTTATATTCCGTCTCCTCTTGATGGCAAAGGTCAGTGGGTCTAAGGTTCTTTCACCCACATTCAAGATGGGCCAGAGTCTTTTGACTTCTTTTTTTATTCGGTTAATTATGGGGGAGTGGCTAAAGACTGCCGTGATCTGATTGGAACAGCACCCTAGAAAAAAAAGAGATGACAATGTTATTTCTCTTGGAATATTCCGTGCCCTTTTCTTGGCATGTCTGATAATCTTACGGGGGTAATTTCTTTCTTGCAGTTTCTTGGCCAGATTCTCTGCTTGGGTGTCATACTCTGTTCTTGTAGAGCAATTGCGCCGAAAACGTAAAAACTGTCCGAAGGGTAAATTTTCTTTTAAGGATCTCTGATGGAAGCTAATGAATTCTAGTAGTGAATTGCGATCCGTAGATTTCTGATACACTGTTTCAATTCTTGCTCCTCTTCTTGAAAGTTTCAGGTCTAAGAAGGTTGCTGTGTCCTTGCTGGATTCATACGTGAATCTTAGATATGGGTTTTGCATGTTCAGCCATTCTATGATTTCTTTCAATGTGGCTTTGTTGCCTTCAAAAAGCATCAAGACGTTGTCGATATAACGTCGCCAGCTCAAGATGTTCTTCAAGAAGGGATTAGTCTGATGATAAATGAGACTCTTCAAATTCTGCTACATATAGGTTTGCTATGGATGGAGCAAATGTAGCCCCCATGGCTGTCCCAGATATTTGTTCAAAAATCTGTTGTCTAGCAGGAAGTAGTTCTTAGTCAAAGCAATCTCTGCCAATTGCATAATGAAAACAATTGGTATCTGTATTTCTGGTCTCTTAGCATGTAGTGTCTTCTCTATAACTTTCAGTGTCTCACCTTGCGGTATTCTCGAGTATAGAGACCATGTCCATGGTTACAATGTAGATATCGTCATTGGGTAGTACCAGATTTTCTAAATAGCAAAGGACAGCAGTGGTGTCCTTAGTGTACGATTTTATATGTACGACCTCATCTTTGAGATAGAAATCGGCGAATTGGAACAGAGGTTCCAATATGGAGCCCATCCCTGACACAATTGGACGTCCTGGAATTGGTGTGGTATTTTTATGTATTTTTGGTAGTGCGTAGAAAGCCGGACATTTTGGATGTTTTGGAGAGAGGAAGTCTGCCTCTTTTTGGCTGATGTACCCTTCTTGTCCATGAAGAATTGTTTTAGGCATATCTTCCTCATCAATTGTGTCACCTCGATGCGCAATGCGAAGGGATCATGTTTGCTGGTGGGGACAAATGATAGTCCCTTTTGTAGGACTTCCAATAAGTCTTGACTCAATGTTGTGTCGGATAAATTCACTACCAAGGATTGTTCCACAGGTATGCCTTGCTTTCTAGTGTTCCGTCTCTGATTCATGATTCTTGGGCGTTTTGGGCGTACCCATCCTCTCCCTCTGTTGCGAGTGACACATGGCGATTGGTCTTGCCACCATCCTTTGGACTTTCCACAGCCTCTGGGCTGTTGAAAACCCTGTGCATTCCCTCGTTGGTTCTGCTGTTTGTCCTCAAATCTCAAGGATCTTGCCGGTCTCATGTTGTCTTCGTCCGAGCTGCCGCTGGAAAAGTTCCAATTATTTGGTCTTGGTCTATTATTTCGCTGGTAAGGTCGACCCCTCTTGTCCAGTCTGCTGGTTCTGGTTGCTGTTCTTTTCTATTTCCCCATAATATTTATCCGTGATGTAGGATATTTCTTCTTGTGCGTGAACACTGCGATGTCTTTCTTTAATTTGGTGATTTTCTTATTAAGGTTGAATTCTTTGAATTCCTTAATTGTTGCATCCAACGTTTCCATGCTTTTAAAGTAGTTCCCTGTGATCATTTTCGTGGCTAGAGTGTCTTGTTTTGCTATGATTTCATTCATAAGCTTTTCAGAGACTGCCTTAGCTGTATTGATTATGAGGATTAACCAGTCCCTAGTGCATTTGTTTGCTATGAAGCTCCAATCTTTTCTGAATTGTATCTGGTCTAAAAATATACGTGGTTCAATTCTTATTAATAAACCATTGGGAGCTGTTTGTGACCTCAAATATTCTGTCATGATGGTGCCATGAAGTTCTGTTCTTATAAATTGTTTTCGTAGAACCTCTAGTTCATTCCATTAATCGCCCTTGGGTTGTAGGCTTGTCTGTTCTTCGATCCCTAAAATGGAGGGATTGGCAAGTATGCCCTCCACCAATTCCTCTACATACGCTAGAAACGTTGCTTCCGCCATGTTAGTATTGTCTTTTTTATTGATTTTTTCAGTTTTCTGTAGTCATGTACCTACTTCCTCTCTCCAAAACATCCATGTCCAGCGTTCTACGCACTACCAAAAATACATAAAAATACCACACCAATTCCAGGACGTCCAATTGTGTCAGGGATCGGCTCCATATTGGAACCTTTGTCCCAATTCGCCGATTTCTTCCTCAAAGATGAGGTCGTACATATGAAATCGTATACTAAGGACATCACTGCTGTCCTTAACTATTTAGAAAATCTGGTACTACCCAATGACGATATCTACATTGTAACAATGGACAGAGTCTCTATACTCGAGAATACCGCAAGGTGAGACACTGAAAGTTATAGAGAAGACACTACATGCTAAGAGACCAGAAATACAGATACCAATTGTTTTCATTATGCAATTGGCAGAGATTGCTTTGACTAAGAACTACTTCCTGCTAGACAACAGATTTTTTGAACAAATATCTGGGACAGCCACGGGGGCTACATTTGCTCCATCCATAGCAAACTTATATGTAGCAGAATTTGAAGAGAAAGTCATTTATCATCAGACTAATCCCTTCTTGAAGAACATCTTGAGCTGGCGACTTTATATCGACAACGTCTTGATGCTTTTTGAAGGCAACGAAACCACATTGAAAGAAATCATAGAATGGCTGAACATGCAAAACCCATATCTAAGATTCACGTCTGAATCCAGCAAGGATACAGCAAGCTTCTTAGACCTGAACCTTTCAAGAAGAGGAGCAAGAATTGAAACAACAGTGTATCAGAAATCTACGGATCGCAATTCACTACTAGAATTCAGTAGCTTCCATCAGAGATCCTTAAAAGAAAATTTACCCTTCGGACAGTTTTTACGTTTTCGGCACAATTGCTCTACAAGAACAGAGTATGACACACAAGCAGAGAATCTGGCCAAGAAACTGCAAGAAAGAAATTACCCCCGTAAGATTTTCAGACATGCCAAGAAAAAGGCACGGAATATTCCAAGAGAAATAACATTGTCATCTCTTTCTTTTCTAGGGTGCTGTTCCAATCAGATCACGGCAGTCTTTAGCCACTCCCCCATAATTAACCGAAGAAGTCAAAAGCCTCTGGCCCATCTTGAATGTGGGTGAAAGAACCTTGGACCCACCAACCTTTGCCATCAAGAGGAGACGGAATATAAGGGACATTCTAGTGCACACATACAAGGAAGAAAATGAGAACCAACCAACGGTATGGAACACAACGAAGCCAACAGGACATACACCATGTGGAACCTGTGCTGCCTGTCCATTCACAGATCGATCCACTACAGTGGATATTGGCTGGAATACACCATGGCAACAAAGGATGCTGATGAACTGTATCATCCTCCAATGTAGTGTACCTTATTAAGTGTGCCTGTGATAAGATCTACATCGGGATGACAACCAGGAAAATAAAAATAAGAATAGGCGAACATCGATCAAACATCAGGACAAAAAGAATTAATGCACCACTAGTGGAACACTATCTACTGCCTAAGCATTCTGAGAACGATATGCATTGTACTTTCCTTGAGAAAGTCAAAACCTCACGCAGGGGTGGAGATTTAGCGGCCATGTTACTGAAACGAGAACAGCTTTGGATTTTTAGATTAAAGAGCCATATCACTGGCCTTAATGAAGGTATATTTTGGCAAACACTAGCAGTTCAGAAATGAGTCCCCAATAACGAGTCCGTAAGAATGAGAGAAAGACCCACACAGGGCCAATGTAATTAAATCTAGAAAAGATTCCCTTACAACACACTCTGGAAACTGTGACAATTCTATCAGGTTTAAGATGTATCTAATAATTACACCTTCCATACAGGACCACATATACAAGGCCCGTACTGTGTCCAAGTAAGCATGGCAGAATAATTCAGAACAACTGAAGAACAAAAAGCACTGCGATAAACTAGTGCAATAAGTCATAATGATAGCAGGCACTCGATTGATTTGGTCATTAGTAACATTCAGTTGAATCACATACCCCAGACCAGAAATCAGTTAAGGGAATACACCATAAGAGATTGTGGTAATCACAAATGAAAATAATGCTAAAAACAAAGGAAGGACTATTGGCCATGGCCACTAGATAAATAACTCCTCCCAAGATGGCGGCGTGGTTAGAGCAAGAAAATTGATCCGGACTTGAGCTCATACACGAAGCCGTAGGTAAGACAGTTTTTGCTGCATGTAGATATAAGAAAGACGCAAAAGCCGTGTGCACTAAGAACTATACCGGCTTTGCACATGCGGTGTACACGTACTGCTCATGAGGGCAATAGGCTTACGCGTAAGCAACGCGCAAACACACATAGCATTTCTCCCAGTATGGGGAAACACTGCGGTATGCAGACCTTGTTCCAACTAAGGCCCATTCACCTTTACGGAAGGGGAATAGCGAAACTAAAGTCGCTTGTCTTTCGCACCAAGACTTGCACCGGCATTACACACACGGTGCACAGGTACAGCCCTCCAGAGCAACAGGTTTATGTGAAAGCAATGCGTAATACATGCAGCATTTTTCATTATACAGGGAAATGCCGCCACATGTAAACCCTGCTTCCCATTAAGATCTATATCCCGGCATAGACAGGGAATAGCGTAACGGCTACACAAGACAAGAGTGTAAAATTATGAGGGATGCCATAACTAAAATCTAGTCAGGCACTGCTCTCAGCTTTTGGACCACTCAATACTGGCTGGGGAAGCATAGCAACCACTAGATTGAAACCCGATATGACATGGTTGTCCACGGTGACTGGGGTTTTTTGGGGGAACACCTAGGATACCTACCTTCAACAGCATTATTTCCTTACGCTTTGCAGGAATAACAGCCCCGCCACATAAGACCTGTGAAAGAAAAAACAAGAATAGATGTGAATACCGTGCTCTGACACAACCCAAGTGACGGTAAGTGAGACAACAATTAAGTAACCAACCTTATACTGGACTCATGTAAGATAGGTGGGTCAAAATATATCTGACCAGGAGTTCTTTATTTAATAGAGACCATAAATCCTGAGAGGAACAGAAAAATCCGAACTGATGGCTTACCATAATAGTCAACAGATAGCGATAAGAAACCACACTGATAAGAGTACCACAGAATGTACATTAGTCATAAACTTCGAGGCCCATGATGTGTGCATTTTCCCTTACAGGGAGCTGAAATACAGATGAGATGTCCCATCTAAAAATGGAACATGCCGGATCGAGACAAAGAAATTTAAAGACAGAGAATTGTTATTAATGTCCACTTATGAATGTATAGAGTGTTAAAAAATATCTCTATAGTCCTGAAGAAAGCGGCAAACCATATTCCCCGCTGAAAGCAGTTGACGACTGTAGGCGCAGTGTGATGTCCTGATCCACTTGTCTCATATGGAAGCAATATATGAGCTTGGCAAGGATTATCCATTGTTTTTTTAGTACGCAGCATGAATTGGACCTAGTGATTCTGGACCAACGATCGCTGTGATTTTTATATATAAGTCACACCGAGGATTAGCAACGCGATTAAAGAAATTTGTTGACTCCCAAGGGCGTGCATTTCTTTTTAGTAATTGCAGGAAAGTAGTGAGCCAGGATAGGGTAAGTGCCCCTTTGGCTGTTTCCCGGATAAAACCAGGAACAGATTCCTTTCCTCCTTAGGGACATTTAGTTAGAGCTAAGGACTTAAGCTATTTTAACAAAACAGATTCTGCATACAAGTAAAGCATGACAAAGGGTGGCCAGCGGCGGATATCACAGAACACACAGAGTCATACAGGCAGATGCGCGGTGGGACAGACAGTTACTTGTATGTTTTATGTAAAGAGCTGAGTTTTTAATGCTTTACGGAATATCCATTAGGATTTTTCTGCCCTCTGGTGTGTGGGGGGGATTTCCAGGCTTTGCGTATTTTCGCTTTGAGAACAATTAGTCTATCTGTGCAGGGGGTCCTTGTGGGTCTGGAAGAATGTACTTGGGCAATTCCTTTGGACTTGTATGGTGGTGCTGTGTTGGAAAGGCACTTGTGGGTGATGGATAGTGTCTTGAAAGTGATCCGCTCCTGGATGGGGAGCCAGTGTGCATCTCTTCTGGCTCTTGAGATGTGCTCTCTTTTTGGGATGTTCAGGGCTGCTCGGAGGGCGTTATTCTGGATTACTTGCAGTTTGAGTAGGTTTATGGAAGAGGTGCTATTGAATAGGACATTGCAGTAATCAATCTTAGAGCCAATGATTGCATGGGCAATAGTTAGGCAGTTGTTTTTAGAGAGGAATGGTCTGGCTGCATTAAGTACCTTGGTAGCATAGGCTGTCGATGAGGCAATGGCACGGACTTGCCTGGTCATGGTAAATGAGGCGTCTAAATAGACCCCTACCGTCTTTACAGTGTTAAGAGACAGGGATCGAGCAGTTGTTGATTGTGAAAGCAGAGGGTGCTTGGCAGGCCAACCATCAAGATTTCAGTCTTGTCACTGTTAAGATAGAGATGATTGGCTGCCATCTAGGTCTGAATTGTGGTATAGATTGTGTTAAGAGTCTTCTTTGTAGTTGCCTGAGAGGGGGCTCAAGATTTGTGTGTCCTCGGCATAGTTAGTGTAAGCTATGCCGAGCGAATCTAGAATGTGAAAAAGGGGCCTGGTAAAGATGTTGTACATTTTAGGGGCAATCCAGGATCCTTGTGGCACACCTAGGTGATTAGAGAGAGAGAGAGGCGTTGGTTGGTCTCTGAGAAAACTCTCATCTCACTTCCTTTGAGGAAGGATGCTATCCATGCAGTGGCTGAGGGTGCAAAGTGAGCGCGAGTGGTGAGGTGGTGGCAGAGGATCTGGTTATTTACCAGGTCGAAAGCTGCGGATAAGTGTTGGAGGAGGAGTAGTGCCAACTTCCCTTCGTCCCGGATTTCATCCGATTGATTTTTTAGATCAAGCAGGACAGATTCTGTGCCATGCCTTGGGCGGAACACGGATTGACGCATCCCTAGGATGTGATTGTCCTCCAAGAACTGCTGAACTCGTAAGTGGGCAGCTCAGTCCAGAATCATTAGGAGGAAGGGGACAGTGGTGATTGGCCTGCAGTTTGCGGGGATGGCTGGGTCAAGGGATTTCTTTTCAGGAGGGGGAGTACTCAGGCTTCTTTGAGGCGATCTGGAACCGTGCTGTGAGCGAAGGAGGTATTTATGATAGCTGGTATGATGGGTGTAAGTATGTCGGCACAGTCTCTACTCGAGAGGCGCAGGGTAAATGTCACCTTTACTTTTTGAGGGCTGAAGACTGGGTGGTGGAGGAGGTAAGGGAAGGGGGGAGGGGTGCAGTTGTTGCTAGAGGTCATGGGTACTTTGCTGAAGGTCACTTGTTGAGAGAGGATGATTGTGGGTGGAGCCGCAGGGGATTTCAGTTCTCTATAGACTGAATATTTCATTTGCATCTGACTTCGCATGGCTGATTCTAGTGCTGAAGGAGTTGGACTTAGCTGTGATTATGGCTGATTTATACAGTTTGGAGGCTTTGGTGAATTTCTGTTTAGCAGTGATGGTGGAATCTTTTAGCCAGGTTAACTGGGCTTGTTTTTTCAGGGTGCGTAGATCTAGCAATTCAAGGGTAAACCATGAGTTGGAATGTCTGACCATCTTAGCTTTGTTTGATATTAGGGGGGCTAGGGTGTTCACTGCCTTAGAGAGAATTGCGGTGTAGGTATCGACTAGTGCAGTAGGGTTCTAAATGAAGGGAGCCTGAAGGCAGGGAGTGTTGATCAAGGGTACGATATTGTCTCTGGTGACCTTCCGAGAGCTCCTTGAGACAGCAGAAGAAAGTGGGTTGGGACGAGCTGTAGCTTGTTTGGCTGTGTGATGGAGAAGTGGATAATATGATGGTCTGACCAAGGACAGGGTGTGTTGCCGCTAGTGGCGATTTGGCAATTGTGGTCTGCGATCCAATCCAAAATGCAGCCTTTGTTATGTGTGGGGTTGGTGACGCTTTGGGTGAAGCCAAGTGTATTTAGTGCATCAGATACAGATTTGGAGGGTAGGTCATTCGGGTAATGGAGGCCCAGGAATTATATTTTAATCACTGTAGTGACTAACGTACTCCTAGTCAATAGTCCCCTTTCCTCCATACTGTATGGGGGTCCCTCACTAGGGATGGCAGTCAGAACCTTTTTCACCATAAATTAAATGTTTCCCCTTTAACTTTAGAGGCGTGCAGCGGCATGGTCCTGGGAGCATGCACTCCCCTGACTCCGCCCAGCCGTGCCACTCCTCAGTCCCCTTTGACGCGTTGCCAATATTACCATTGCCTAATGACACCAGTTTTATTCAGGGGAGAGGATGGTGGGACGTATAGAGGAAAGGTGACTATGGATAGGAATATGTTAGTCACTACGGTGAGTAACTTATAATTACTCATACGTCCCCTCCGCTTTCCTCCATACTGTACGGCGATTACAACTGAATTTAGCCCCAGGGTGGAGAAGTGACCCTCCCAAGAAAGCAAGTTCCTTAAAACTGCCTGACCAAATGCTGCGTCCGACCTGCAGTTGGCATCCAAGCAGTAGTGCTTACAGAAGGCCCGAAGGCGTAGCCCATGTAGCCGCCTTACTGATGACCTGCCACGGAACGTGCCTCTGGAAAGCCATAGCCGTGGCCTTGGCTCTGATAGCGTGGGCATGCATATTTGCCGGGAGTGGTTTATGCTGCCCTTCATAAGCCTTCTTGATGGCCGCAAACCATCCATTGTGCTATGGAGGCCTTGGAAGCCTGATAGCCTAGCCTTTACCCACCACCCAAGTCACCCAAGGTGACTAAGAGGGCTTACAACCTGCAGAAGCTCCTGGTTCTGTCCAGTTAAGAGTTTTAGAGCACGCCTGACATCCAGACAGTGCAGTACCCTCTGTGCATCGTCCTTGGGATCCGCGAAGAAGGTAGGTAGTACTACATCCTCATTGAGGTGAAACGAGGAGCCTACCTTAGGCAAGAATGTGGGATGCATGCTAAGGACCTTATGAAAGGTAGTATAGGGCTCTGAAGCTGCCAGTGCCTGGATTTCACTGACCTGCGTGCAGAGGCAAGCCCTACCAAGAGGGCTATCTTAATGGTGACGAGCCTGATGTGCGCTGACATCACTGGCTCAAAAAGTTGTCTGCACCCAGTCTGCTGAGCCTGTCCACCTCCAGGTTGGACTCCCCCGGGAAGTGGATTGCCCTCAAGTGTACATCGTTCTTCAGAGCCCACTCCCAGATGCTGACTTCCAAGGTGCATACGGAGGGAGACCTGGTGCCACCCTGCTCGTTGATGTAATACATGCTGGTGGAGTTGTCCGTCTGGACGAGGATCGTCATGCCACTGATTGTTGGAAGGAAGGCTTAGAGAGCAAGCCAGATCGCCTTGAGCTTTAGTCAATTGATATGGGCCTCCTGTTCCTGAAGAGACCAAACTCCATGGATGCTGTGGCTGTCCAGGGTGGCTGCCCAGCCCTCCAAGGAAGAGTAGGTGGTGATGGTAACCTGCGATGCTGGTTGCCTGAAGGGTCTGCCCATTCTCAAGTTGGGGTCCATGCTCCACTAGACAAGGTGAGTTCTGCCTGACTCCAGATGCTGCGAAGTGCTGTTGCAAGCATCTCATTTTGAGCCTAGTGTATGGCACTGCCAGTAGACATGCCGCTATGATCCCCAAGAGGTGCTGGTACCACCAAGCTGAGGTCACCGCTCTGCTGAGAAAATGGCCAGTGACCCTCTTGATGGCTGTGACCATGTCCTCTGAGGGAAAGACTGTCTCTGAGCTCGTATCCCAGATGAGGACCAGGAATGTTGGCTTCTGCGTAGGCTTCAGCTGTGACTTCTTGAGATTGATGGTAAATCCCAACTCGTGTAGAGTATTCATGAAGGTGGAGGAGGTGTGAAGGACCACCTCCGGGGATCTCGCCCTGACGAGCCAGTCATCAAGATATGGATAGACATGATGACCCTGGGCCCTGAGGAGGGCTGCCACCTCATTCATGAGCTTGGTAAAGACCCTCAGGCCATTGTAAATGAAAGCCCATGATCCTGAACCTCAAAAAAGGACCTATGAGGCTGCCAAATCGGGACGTGTAAGTATGCGTTCTTCAGATCCAGGGAGCACATCCAGTCTCCCCTGCACAGTGTCGCTGGAGTAAGCATCTTGAACTTTTGAAGAGGGAGGGAAAGGTTCAAGCTGGAAAGGTCCAACACAACTCTCAGACCAGCCTGGTTCTTCTTGTGTATGGCAAACAAGGGACTTCAACTGCCTGACTCTCTACGAGCGATCGAATTTCCGCCAACAGAGTTGTTGTTCCAATCTGTGGGAGTGGAGGGGAGGGAAGGGAGGGACCAGTAGGCGGTAGCCCGTGGACACTACTGAGAGAATCCAGGGGTCCGCGAACCTTGTCCACCAACGATGTGCGTCGAGCGCAAGCCTGCCCGCCACCAGAGACGCATGGACCCGGAGGGGCATGTCATGTCATGCCTTTTTTCCCTCTGAGGGTGGGGCTGAGGAGGGGTACTGAAAGAAGCCCTTATTCTCCGCCTTGTGTTACTTACGGTGGTGCTGACTTGGAGATCGGTCCGGCTGTCTTGACCTCCGTTCCTGGAAGCCCCGGAACCCGCCAAAGGCCCACCCCTTGTCGGAGCACTGGTGCATCTGGCTGTACGTCTTGGGTGCGGCCTTTGTGTGGATAGATAAGGATTTAGCAGTCTGGGAACTGTTTTTCTTCTTATCAAGTTCCTCATTGGTGGTGGAATGAAAAAGGTCGTCACCCTCCAATGGAAGGTCCAATATGCGTTCCTGGATGTCCGGTTTGAACTCGGTAGCCGTAGCCAGGCCGTCCTTCTCATGTCCGTGGCGATGCAGATGGAACCGGCCTGGAGTGTCTATATGCACAACTGTGGGTTCCATGATGTCCTGAGCCACCGTTTTTGCTTCTGCCACCACCGCCTTGAAGCACTCCCGACTCTGCACCCGAAGTTCCAGAAGGAAGTCAGCTATTTCCCGGCAAACCCTCTGGTTAATGGCTGCGAGCATGGCATCCGCATTAGATTGCTGATGGTGTAGGGAGGCGTTGGAATAGACCTTCTTTCTATATGCCTCCAAAATCTTCTCCTCCTTGCCGAAGACGAAGTGGGCAAGGAATATTGCGGCTTGGAGTAGTGTGAGGTTGCGGCAATCAACGAGGAGTGTAGTCGAAGGTTTGCCGACTGCAAGAATGGATCCCCCTCCATTTGCCTGTACTTAGCGTAGAGGTGCACATTGGTAGGCTGTACCGAATGGGGTATAAGCCATCTCTTTTGGACAAACCGACAATGCCCTTCTGCATCGGAATCTCAGTTCTAGCTGCAAGGTGTAGAGTGAGGACCTCGACAAGGACCCCTGCCTCTGGTTGTTCGACATCGGGTTGTGGAAGCCCCAAGTATTCGGCCAGACCTGCGAGCCACTCATGGAATGCCTTGGCCAAAGACAGCGTGTTGGGGTCCTCCTCCTCATCCGTGTCCACCAGGGTGTCCTGCTGGTCCGGAGCAGGTGGAGGAGTACCAGGCGCCAAAGGCTGAGGTGTGCTGACGGGAGCCAGAAGCTGCAGAGGCTGGTGTGGAACCACCTGGGCTGCAGGAGGCAGGGGTGCCGGAACCATGGGTCCCGGCATGGGCAGCTGGGGCTGCGCGGGGGCCTGAGGTGCTGGAGCCATCGGAGGAATGACTGTGGGCGCTAGCGGAGGAGCAGGAGGCAGCATGTCCCTGATCACATTCCAAAGGATGATTCCCATCTGAGGAGATCTCATAAGCATGATGAACTTTTCAAAAAACATGTCCACACAGGCCGGTGGGGCACTAGGTGGCATGGAAGTAGGAGCAGGTCCTTGAAGTTGCTGAGGCATGTGCATACTCTGCTTGGCTGGCTGCGGTGTGTATCTGTGCCCTGCAACGCTGAAGGATATTCTCTAGGCCACGTACCTGGCGAAGACCAGTCCCACCTGGAAACTCGTTCTCCTACCTGCTCCCCAAAAAGGGGTGGCGTCGGATGAGCGGCCATTTTGTCTGGCACGGCCGCCATTTTTTCAGGCTGCATGCCACGTGCCTGCGTCTTGGTGCTTGCCTCGCTGGGCTCGGCCTCCTCCTGGACTCTTGGCAGTGGAGCTTGAGTCCTACCTTGCACCTCAGGACGGGGTCTGGTAGGCGTCATGCTCTCGGTTGTGTCGCCGGTAGTGCTGCATACAGGTGCACCCTCAGAGTTCGGTACTCGGGTGTAGCCCCTCAGGTGGACACCCGATAAAAGAACCTTGCAGTGCCTCAGCACTGTCACCGGCAGTATCTAGCAACCCCTCGTCCTGACGGCCGATAGCTGAAGCAGCCTTGGTACCTGTGCTGGTTTCAGAACCTGGACGGTCCCTCCCGCTCAGACGTTTCCTGGGGAAGGAGTCGCCCTTGCGGGGTGCGGATGAAAAAAGTGGCCCTACCTTGGGCCTTGACTTGTGCTTGACCAAGTTCTTCAAGTCCTCTGGAGGCGGTCGTTCGAAGAGCTCTCTCCACCAAGCTAACCTGTTTTTCACAGCACGCGGTGTAAGCGGTTCACACGCGGTACAACCCTCCCAGCCATGATCAGGGACAAGGCAGTGGAGGAAAAGAGCATGGGGGTCGGATGTAGGGAAGAGCCCCTCGTAGGCTGGACACCTGCTGAAGCCCGCTAATATCGACATGCGCCGGGGAGGAGCGTGGCGCCAGAGGACCGAGTACCTGATTAAAGACCAAAAGACTAAAGACAAAAGACAGCATCCGGGGAAGAGTGTGTGGAATTACAAGGCAGAAGCCAAACCCAGGAGTGCTGGTGAAAGCGGTCTGCTCCCGTCGACGCAGAAAAGAGGACTGGGGAGTGGCGCCGGTGGGCGGAGACAGGCAAGCACATGCTCCCAGGGTGGCGCCCCCACGCGCCCTCTACATTTAAAGGGGAAGAAGATTTTTCCTGGTGAAAAAGGTTCCGTCTCCCGTCCCTAGCGAGGGACGCCCATACAGTATGTAGGAAAGGGGATGAGTATGAGGTCACCTAGTAAGATTATTTTTGAGGATGCTTTGAGCTTATCCTGGAGGATATGGCGTAAATTTGGTTCAAAATTTCAAGAGGGCCCAGGAGGGTGGTAGATAAGGTAAATGCTGATAGTGCAGGTAGGGGAAGGTGAGAATTTGAGAGAAAGAAGGTCCGTATTCCATCGATTAAAGTGTGAACTTGTCTAAGGGAGATAGGATCTCACAATCATTCCGTGAGTCTTTCGTTCCGTAGCATAGTATATCCAGTGGGTAAGGCCAGAGGCTTCATGAAGGCAACTCTCAGTGATGGCTAGTGTGTCGAGGTTGTATTTCATGATGAGGTTGTGAATATCGAGTGCGTGGGCAGGAAGGGAGCTATCGTTGATCATGGCGCATGTCAAGAAGGTCTGTGGATCAGAAGGCAGGGTGATAGAGCCTTGAGAAGGGGTGGAGGTTTGTGTTTGAAAGGCAAGGTAGGGAGGTGGGGGAGGTGTCTGTAGTACAGGTGCTGTTTGATTGGAGGAATTGTGGCTAGCCTTCTGTTTGCCATGGGCTGAGAGCAATGTTCCCTCTAAGCTGTGCGCATGTGCGCTTGCCCAACTTCCTTCTGGGTGCCGCTCAGAAGATTTTTAGCAGCGCACACAGACAATTCTTAGCTATTCAAAAAGTTTAAATAAGGCACATGCCACAGCAATTACCTGCAATTATCTTTCTTTTGAATTAACCAACTAATCTTGATATCCTGCTCATTTGCATTAGACTACTATGCAAGGGTGACAGTAAACACCTAAAATCCCTAACAGCAAAATACACACACAAGAGGTTAAAAACGAATATGAAAAACTGGCTCCATGAACAGAAGAATCTAACCAAGATATGCCTGCACACATTAACCAAATAATGTTCCCTCCCCACACATGACACCTAAACCTGACTCTACCACACTTTTACCTTATGACTCTAACTTTGGCCCCAGAACACATTAAGATACTACCAGACAACTTTGACTCTTTCTCTCTTGGCTCTGCGAAAGGTTAGCAGACTTGAACCTACATCCACTTCTTTTATGTTTGTTGTAACATGAATAATGTTCACGCCTCACCATTTGTTACTCATCGCGCCTTACCAAAAGCGTCACCCACACTATATAATCGAACTATCAGCTCAAATAACAGATACTGACTGCGAGTAAGCAGGCTACTTGGATGTTTAACCTTATCCCATACTTCCTCTTTTTTTTACATATGTCACGTAAATGCCTTGAAGTGGCCCCCTTGCAAGTTAACGCTTCCTAACATTCTAAAAATCAAATAATAATTTGCCCTCTAAAGATTTTGAGATGACAAATGTGATGCTCAGTGTCTCCTATTTTAGCATTACTAACATTACCCTATAAGTGGAGAGCAACATTGCAATTTCATTTACTTAGCCTACAAGGGATAATGGGTATGGACTGTGCCTGGGGCTACTCGCCCATAGTATCCGGGCACCATATATTCAGACAGGAGAATGCTTTTCACACAATCTGCATTGTTTCCAAGTGTCCAGAGTTCCTTTGGGCATAGACCTTCACACATTGTGTGGCAACTCGCTTCTATACAAAAACTGTTTCACTTAGCACTTATGCAATCCTACACAATGATATAAGGGTGGGGTATGTTGACAACAATCTTGTATGCACTGCAAAAGGATTGTGTACATGCATGACATTCTTAAAATGCACATAATATGTTGAGGCATTATATATGCCTTGCTTGCAAGTATTGTGGGTCTGAAAATATCCAAGTGAGGGTTTACTGCTAAAATCCATCACTTTTCACAGTGCTCTATCAACTAGTATTGGAAAGCACAAGGGCCGTGGAAGGGTATGGGTGGAAGAGCCTAGGCCATCACTCCTTGTGGGTGATGATCAAAGCAGCACATTTCAAAAACCAAGGCAGATGTTTGGGCAGTACACTGAAGGACATGTGTTGCTTGTTTGCTAAAGGATAGGAAATTCTCATACCAGTCTAGACAACAGCACCTTAGTTGTCTATCTATGCTCAGCTGCTGAGGGCTTTTCAATATATCCATGTGTTCTGTGTGTATCATCTCTAGCAGCTCCCTGTATCTTATTTAACTTGTCACAAAGAATTACAGATGAGGGATCCATAGTTACAGAAGAAATCACTCAATCAATTGTATCTCTGATGAAATGATGCTATTACCTTAAAAGGCATATAGATGTGATGTTCTTCAGTAAGGCACTTGTCTGTATCGAGGCTGTGGTGAGGAAGGGTGGGCAAAACTATACACTTTATTATGTGCCCTGTCATTTCACTTCCTATGTAGGGGTACAGGCAGGGCTCTAATCAGATTGTACTCCCTTCTTGGAGTCAAATGATTTTTCTGGGAGTAAAAAAGTAATAAGCTTTGCCAATAGGGATACTTTCTGCTCATTAAAAGATGCCCTGTCCCCTTAAAATTCCTCTTGAGATGGGCATTAATATTATTAGAGTTCCTTCCAATGCCACTGCTCTACTGGTCACTAATTCGAAAAAATATCAGTGGAGCTTTGTGGGTTTAAGCCATGCTATGTGCATTGTTTCTCATTTTTGTTAAGCACATTTTCCTTTTTAGGGAGTAAAAATGTATGGGCCATATGTCTCTTAGCTGTAAGGCTGGTGTTACCACTACACACAGGAGAACGTAATGTGGATAGTAAGCAGAGGCACAGGAATTTTTGATCCTCATATTCTGAGGGGCAGTTATTTTAATGCAATTATCATCCTTACACAAATTATTTAAAGCATGTTCTCCTGGCCCTTGAAAACTTCATTAAAGTAGCACTTGAACTCCTATCAACATGTTTTTTGACACATTGCT
Source organism: Ambystoma mexicanum (assembly GCF_040938575.1). Classification (NCBI taxonomy): domain Eukaryota; kingdom Metazoa; phylum Chordata; class Amphibia; order Caudata; family Ambystomatidae; genus Ambystoma; species Ambystoma mexicanum. Next base: position 260,088,600 of record NC_090926.1, on the reverse strand, counting down.
TTTAATTGCCATTAATCCATCAGCAAATGTTTTATTCTGTCTGAATTTCTTGACAACCACATCAGTTATGCCAACAGATATGTGTTTTGTAATAGACATGAGTGATTTTCTGGTGACATAAAACATACCTTTTTCTCTGCACAGAAGCATCTTTGCAAGGTACTGTGGCAGATGTTGAAGTCTTGGACTGGTTGAGATGTTTTCTCTATAATCACATATGACATATTTTATTTTAGCCTATCTGTTTGAGAAAAGTGTTGTAAGATTTGTAAAGAATTGCAGTGGCTGGGAAGAGGAAATTCCTTTCTAGACTCTCTTCTGCAACGGCAGCTCACAAAGCTTCTTACCTCATTAGTCAGTTGCGCACATGGAAAATAATGAGCGCACAACAGCCAACCAGTTCTGCACATAGAGAAAAATAATTAGAGGGAACATTGGCTGAGAGGTAGTGATTTGTGGACAATTGTGAGTGGGCTGAGAATCTGTGCATGTTTAGGATCAGTGGCAGTGCACTGAGTTGTGGCTAGTCCACAGCATTCATGTGTGAGATTAGCTGTAGTGAGTGGGGCTAGCATAGTGAATGTGGGGCTTATCACAGTGGTTTAAGTTGAAGGAAAGGCAGTATTGGGCGGTTTATCATAAGAAAGGCTGGTACGTGACCTAAGGCGCGTGTTCCCGATGAGGCTTTCTAGGGGTGTGGTTAGTGCTGATTTGTTGCAGAGAGGTAGAATGGTTGTGGAATATTTACTGGCGGGGGTGCAGCCTGCTGAGCTCAGGGGTGCAGTCTTTGAATGGGGGATGCATGAGGGCAGGTACTTTTTGGTGGTATCTATTGTCCGTAATGTGCAAGAAGTGATGGCACAGCATGAAAAGCGAGTTTGCTGAGGGTATGAGACACCTGGTTGTGTGCTAGCAGGCAACGTTGTGGTATTCGCTGTGTTTAGAGGGAAGCTGGTCATTCTAACAGAGGAAAAGGGAGTAGTTTCTTACCTGTAACTCAATTTCTCCAGCGTTAGTATCTTTCATGGATTCACATGCTGTGAATATTTCCCGTCGTCAGGCTGAGAAACCTCGGTAACTTTAACATAGAATTTTCCTATGGAAAACCTCGACACTAAGTGTCCTATCGATGTCTTTTTGGGTGCTTTAGGCTACACCAATAGGACGTCTGTTATAAATAGTCCTGTCCCGCGGCTTCCCTTCAGATTTTACCCTCGAAAGTAGAGGAAACCCGAACCCAGGTTTGCCTGCAGGGGCGAATGGCGGGCACATGTGAATGCAGCAGGTCAATGACCAAAGCCTGAAGTTCCGACATCCTCCTGGCAGAAGTAATAGCCACCAAAAAAGCAACTTTCCACGAGAGGAACTTCAATGATGCCGTCGTCATGGGTTCAAACGGCGGCTTCATGAGAGCGGAGAGCACCACATTGAGACTCCATACCGGAGCAAACCTCTTCTCCTGGGGAAACGTCCTAAAAAGTCCTTTAAGGAAATGCTTGACCAACCGCTCACTGAACAGAGGAGTAGAGTTGCCCCGTCTCGTGAACTTGGAGATGGCAGCCAAATGCACCTTGATCAATGACAACGCTAGGCCCCCTTTCACCAGTAGCAGAAGATACAGGAGGATCTAGGCTGGAGACACCTCCAAAGGCACCTCCAAAGGCTGGATGCCCGGCTGCTCCTTGCACCAGGCACAGAACCTAGTCCATTTCCTACTGTAAGAGACATTGGTAGATGGCGCCCTTGCAGCTGCCAGGATCCGACGACAATCCTCCGGTATCCCTAGATGTCCAAACTCGACGTGGTCACGTGCCACGCTGCCAGGCTGAGTGACGCTGAGTCCTGATAGCACACCTTTCCGTCGTCCTGCGATAGCAGATCCGGATCCGACCCCAGACGAAGCGGCACCCAAATCTTCTTCCCTTTTCCTGAACTCTCCTGTGATCTCACTATAAATGTTTCCAACAGTCTCTCTGCCATTAAATATTGGATGGCTTTGCACTCTAGGTTGTTAAACTACCAAAACAGAGGTATTCTTCTTCCCTGCCAAATACTCCCTCATCTCTTCCTCTGCCTAGCCAGTTCCCACCTGACACTCTCCCCTACTACTCTTCTTCTTGAAACCACAGCATCACCTATGACCCTTCTCACACTTTCTCTACTTTCATCTCCAAAACTCGAACAACAGTTCACCTAAACGTCCTAAATATTAAGAAAATCAGGCACCTCCGTTGTTTTGTCTAAACTGGACTACTGTGCCAGCTTCCTCTTTGGTGTCCCCAACTATGCTTTCTGTCCTATCGACAAGATCATCAACTTCGTTACCAGGACAATCTTTGAACTCCCTCACTTCACACCTACTTCCTTGTACCATCACCAGACTGGATGGCTGACGATGCAACATAGGGCCAGATTTTAATTTCTTCTCCTGGTTCACAAATATACAGGCACCACTATATATACAATGTGAAACTTACACACAAATGAATAGTTAAAAAAACAGGACGATCCTGATGAATTTTCGATGTTTCAATTACCATTTAGAATATATTATAAAATGCTTTAACACTTTGTCCCCCTACCTGAGAAAGCATCCGTCCAGGGACTTTCGAATGATGACCCTGAGACTAAGATTTAATTTATATTTGACAAAGGAGGTTCAAGGGTCACATATGGTATGGCTCCCAGTCTTAGATTATGTCGCTTCTGTAATAAGGTTCAGGAATCACTGAAACACATATGTGTGGAGTGCCATATAATCGCACACCTCTGGCATGAGAAGCTGGGTAGATGTATCTCTAATCTCGGGGCCATACCGGAGGATCACTTGTGGATTCTAATTTTAAACCTGAATAAAATAAGTCTTGCAACTTTTGAATTCTTAGAAAAAATCTTGACCTCCGGCAGTTGAACCAAATTAAAAAAAAAAACATGTTTAACTTTGTTTTTAAATGTATTAATGTGTATTTTGTAAAATGAAATAATATGTTAAAGTGTAAATTTGCTTCATGATGTGTGGAAGATTTTAAATATTAACCAAATTCACAGTAACAATTAAATTAAATCCTCCACTATCCAGCACAACAAGTCTTCTCATAATCTTCACTCTGCCTCCTCGACAACCCTTGTGGCTCCTCGTCCTTCCTGTGCCTCCTCTCATTTCTGCTCTCTCTCTTCTTGCATGGAATTCTCTTCCCTGAGGAACAGTCCACGCAGATTTGTTCAAAACCAAGCTAAAAGCCTACCTCCTCACCTCAGAGTTGCTGTTACACTACGGCAGCAAAGGGCTTTCTTACGAAGAACTTCCCGACCATGGAATCCGCTTTGGCATCGTTACAAGTTGCCTTGGAAACTGTTCAGGTCACGTAAACGTGCTAGTCAGCTGATCGGACGTGCTTCGCTTACACGGAAGCCACGCTCCCTTGTTCCTTAAAGCCTTCAGCCGCGGGAACTTCGTTGCTGCAAATTGTACGTTACTACGTGCCTTTTCGTAGCCCGCCTACGGCACAGTTTGCCGTCCTCGGATTACCCTCCGTGAATCCTATAAACTTTGAACTCTCGTTACCAGACCTTGGCTTTGTACTCTGTTTCTGCTTATCTGGATTACCCTACGGACTTGTTGCCACAGCCTTTTCTATTCACATGCAGTTTTTCTTTACTGCCGTTAAACCGCAGGAGCCTCCGTGCTCAACCTTCAGTTCTACTGACTCTGCGGCACTTCACTTACACTCAAAACTGGAGTCCAGTTCTCATATAACTTACACTTGCACGAGCGCCTCTGCTTTCCATCTGAGTTCCGGCTCTATGATTTAGACCTGCTGAGATCTGCTTCACCGCGACGCATGGGAATTTCGCTAGAGCATAAGTGGTATCCTGGTTGGTCCTTTTCTTCCTGTTCTATCTGAATCATCTATTTGGAAGTATAAGTCCCATCCTACCAGTTCTGCATATCAACGATTGCCTTTGCTCCAACTACCTGATTAACTGTGTTTGCATCCTGGGAGACTGTCTTTTCTACTGAAGTGCATTTACAAACGCTTTCCAGGACATGCACCAACCCGGCCCTAGTGCGTCCCTCGTGCCGTGTGGGTTGTCCTCCCTATACTAACCTTCCCACTTTATTATTTTATACTGTCGTCGTCATCCACCATTTGGATTTGTGTTCCTGATTGAAACTGGTGCAGGATTCCCTCTCAAATCTACTCACATACACTACCTCAGGTACCGGCAGTTCTATTGTGTTAAATAGAGATAATTTAAAACACAAGTTAGGCATAATACACAACCCTTTCTGTCTCTCTTGCAGCATTGATCTGGCGGTGCGCTCAATCCCGCTCTTTTGCATTATAGAATGCTCTGTCTGTTCTTACATAAATAACAGTGTGGTACATCGTGAAAAAGAGCCCCTCTCTAAGAGGAAGACTGATTCTTTGAAATCAGGGGACCTGGGTTTCTGGAGACGTCTACGGCTCATCCGACATCTCGATCCAGGTTGGGGGTCACGCACACCTTCCGGCTTGGTAACAGTTACCCTCTTAACCAACCTCTCTTCTCCCTTCTAGTTAATGTTTTTCCCTCGCCTCTGTCCCTCACTTGCTCTGCCTTCACTCTAGCATTTCACCCATCATGGTCACATCTCGAGCACAGCTGGCCATAATGCCTACCTGCACTTAAAAATGTACAAAGTTAGTTGTCCTCAATCAATGTATATCCACTTATGTATTGTCCCCAGTGACTGTTTCATTTACTCTACTCCACAACCTGGCCAGAATGTCCCTTAAACTCACCCCATTCTAAGAAGCCCACTGCTCCCCGACAAATCTTTCTTATCTATTGTATGTTCGTTTGTGTTCAAAAGAGCATTGTTCCTCCATGTATATAAATGAATACATCTTGAATAGATCTGCCAGCTAAAGCCCTTGGAGGTAAAGATCTCCCAGAGGACCTGTTCGCTCAACTCCCAATCATCCGGCTGAACAATGTCTGTTCCCACCAGATGAGCTGCCTGTATGACTAGGCTGTGGCTTAGGGCCCACTCCAATAAGGGACAGTTAGAACACAATGTTTCACAGACCTGGTACCTGCCTGCTTGCTGAAGCAGAAAATGGTTATTACGCTGCCTTTCAGTATCACAATACTGGAGTTTTCTATCACCAACAAGAAAGCCTGCAAGGCTAGGAAGGCTGCCCTCTATTCCAGAAATGGCATGTGCTTCCGAGAGTCCTCCTTGTTCCACATGTCATGGACTTAAAGATACCCCAAAATTGCTCCCCACCCCAATAGAGAATAGTCTGTTGTCAAGGTAAACTGGTGAGGAGGGTCCTGGAAGGGCATGCCTATCCGGAGATTCGATGATCTGCCCATCCATAGAAGATTCAGTTCTATGTCATATGTCCCCTTTTTAAAGACCGAAACATAAAAAAGACTGATTTCTTTCGGCGGTTTTTGTGTCGATTTAAAATGACGAAATATGACATATTTCCCCTCCCCCTCTTCCACACCCCCACTCTCTCCCACTAGTTTTTTTCTAAATCACGGGCAGGGTCGGATTGGCCCCTCTGACTTTCGGCCCGGCAATCGTCCCTGGGGAGTGGGGGCCGGATTCTGGCCATGCCTGGCCCGGTTCGGAGAAGACAATAAATTGAAAAAGAATATTTTTTTCAAAAAGCCTTTCATCCTTCTTAGGTCGATAGATGAGTACCAACACAGGTTGGCTGATATTGTATGCATATTTGCTCTATAAAAAAAGAGCTTGAGCGTAAGTGCTATACAATAACATTATCATTTGGCCTTGGACGTCTGCTTGGATTTACAGTACTTTAGTGTACTAAGGAACAATGCTATTTGATGCCACTTCCTGTTTTGTCAAGGGGTGAAAGGTTGTGTTTCATCGTTTCCCGGGATGTCACTTTGGGGTGGGGTCATATGACATCACTTCTGGTGATGTCATCAGAGGTCAAGAGTCATGAGGGGTGGGCCACAGTTTTGAGGCGAGGGATGGGCCACTTTTTTTGGGTGACCGGGACTATTTCTTGCCCAGTCCGACCCTGATCGGGGGCGGGGGGTTTAACCCCCCAAAACCCTCCTTTTATCCACCCCTTCCTAGCACAACACACACTGACTACACACATGCACACACAAACACACACACTTACCCAACACTGCCGTGCTTGTCAGCCCCTGTGCGCAGTCATGTGCGGCAGGGGTGTGGCAGTTCAATTTAGAAAGACCGCTCTGTGCGGTCACAGAGCGGTCTTTCTAAATCTATCTTTTTTCTTTTTTTTAAAAAGGTCTTTTGACCTAAAACCGAAGATTCTGATGAAGCCATGGTAGGAGTGGAACCCCTTGGTCAGTCGGTCAGATACTTGCATCCAACTTGCTGCCATGTGCAGCTGGGTGCACCGCAATATGGCCATGGGCACCGGCAGAATTCAGGTGGCCATCAGGCCCACAGACATGGGAACCACCATATGGACATTAGGAAGTGAGACAGGAACAATTTGACCATCTCCAATAGGTTGCTTATCCTTTTTTCTGTATGAAAGCCTTTGCCTATAGATTAATCCAGAGGACGCCTACTATAAATTCAAGCTTCTCCGTCGGGATGTGTGTGGATGGGTTTATGTTCACTGACAGACCCAGTGAATACATTCGGTCTAGAAGGTACTGCAGGTGGGAAGAAGCTTGGACTGGGGACTCTGCTCTGATTAACAAGTCATCCAAGTAAGGCTGTAGGTGAATACCCTTCAGGCATAGAAAAGCAACCACCTCTGCCATCTGTTTGGTGAACAACCTTGAGGCTGAATAGTGTCAGAACGGTAAGACTTCGTAGTGATAATGTTCGTGGTCTATAAAGAACTGCAGATAACGGCCGTGAAGAGGCCAAATGGGGATTTGTGAATATGTGTCTTGCATGTCCACAGCTACCAGCAAGTCATTGGAATGAAGGGATGATCAGAAGATGGCAGGCGTAATCATCTCTAACTTTTCTTCGGGTAACAAAAAGAAAGGTCTAGCATTGACAGCGGAACAGCTTTTTTATTTTCTTTGAAACAGCGAAGAACCTTGAGTAGAAACCCTGCCCTCTGAAGGAGGAACCTTCTCTATTGCCTCAATAAGCAGCAGATTGTATATCTCCTGTGAGAGGGATTCTGAGCCTCGCTGAAGGAGGTTAGGGGTGGAGGATTTGCAAAAGAGGAAGAAAATAGTGCCAGGGACCAGTTGTCACAGTCGATGGTACTCCATTGAGCCAGATGATGGAAAACTCTTCCTCCGAGCGGTGAGCTGTAGATCTGCACCTGCATGTCTTTTACTGTTTTTCTTCTGGAATGAGGGAGTGCTGGTAGAAGAATCCACTGGGAGGACGCATCTTCTTCTTGTGTGGAGCACTCAGAGATCTGTTTTACCTACACAAGCGGTCATGCAAACTTATAAAACCTCCTAAACTCCTGGCAATGAATGATTGTCTTTGAAGGCCCAAAGACCCAGTTTTTGTGGGGGGGTTTGTTGGAGCAGATAAAGACTTCGCCATTTTCGCACCATTTTCCTTTTTATTCTGGTCCTCGTTCGTATCCGGACCGAAAAATTCCACCCTACATAATTTGCTCCTGTACGTCTGAGTGAAACATGGTGGCTTTGAGCTCTTTTGGCTATATCCCGAGCAGCTGTGTCCAGGTGGTGGTATTAAGCCTAATGAGGTCCTGTGCTACCCGATTAGCTTCTGCCAGGCCTGAGCGGAATCCTGTTTGCAATGCAGGTGAGTGGAGAGAGTCTTAGTCACCCAGCTCTCTTCAGAACTTAAGGTTGGCCACTGTAATAACAGCTTCCGCCTGCCTATAGCTCAGAGATGAGTTTTGGTAGACTTTCTTCCCTGTATTATCCAGGAGGCGGTCAACCTGCGACAGAGATTCGGTGAAGAGGAAGACTATGTTTGGCTCTTTCCAAACAGAGTAGCTGCCACCACTATGGTGGAGCGTGCTGGGAGTGTCTCATCATACAGTTTTTCGACTGGAAGGGATCTGCACCTCATGTCCACCCATATTGCGACTGGTTAAACCAAAGCGGTTTTCTGCCATGGCTTTCGCCACCACGTAAAGCTGTGTATGCTCAACATTTCCATCGCCTTCCTCAAGAGGACTGATAAAAAACACTCCTTGTTCCAATTGTGGACTTTCTGGAACTGGAATCCCCATGCGTTCCATAAGCCCTTGGTACCTTGTTGTCAATTGCTTTAATAGACATGGGCACCACCCCAGCGTCTTTTGGCATGCCATCATCGCTGTCCATGGGGTCATCCTCTGAGGTACCAGGCCGCAGAGGGGGATCTTTAAGAAGCAGAGGTGGAACAGGCACAATGGAGGAGGAGGTGGAGCATCTACTGTTACAATGGACTGTGGTTTGGTTTTGAGAATCCACTGGCTGAAGAGTGTGAACTAGCACTTCCTTCATGAGGGACTTAAAATTGAACCTGTCGAAGCACCGGTCTTCCTTTCAGGGCCCTTGTGCGGACGTCCCTGGGGAGAATCTCTGGGTCCAATTACAGGAAGGCACAGAAAGAGGAACAGAATATTCCCTCACATTGGGTGACCATTCTACCCAAAGAGCCAAGAAGCACCGGGAGTGCGGGTAGGCAGGGGGGTGGGTCAGTCAGTGGTGAAAGAAATAAGTCTGTCACGGGGCATATGTTCCGACATTTTTGTATTTTGTATTTTATTTGTATAGCGCGTCAAGACCCTGAGGCAACTGAGGGCTTTTCTTAGATATTATAAGGTACACAGGTTATAGACATATGTGCAATAAAGCACATTTTACAGTATTGTACAAAGAAAGATACAAAAGAAATAATGGCATAGAATACACATATGTACAAATGCAGAGGTATGTACAGTAATAATCTAGCAATTGGTAGATATATAAACTTAGTTATGATCCTGGTCTGGGAGCTAACCTTTAACCTTGTTCCGGAATATCATGAACGAAGGCTCCGCTCTGATGGATAATGGTAGCGCATTACATTTATTAGCAGCAAGGACAGGGAAGCTAGCGCCACCCGCTCGCTGTTGATTGAAATGCAGTATGATGACACAATGGGCTTCAATACGAGATTCGCAGTAATGGAAAAACTATGCCGGTAAGGGAATACCGGCACCACATACCGCTACGGCCTATTACGAGTCGGCAACCCGATATCAGCGCCACCGCTGAGACCGTGCTCCCCCGTACCGGCATGCGCCCGGGCACGTGCCCCTTCGGGCCAGCAATACCGGGATGCCGCTAAACGGAGGACATCACAAGTCACGTGGACATGCAACTACCGGCATCACAAAGGCGGTAATAAGGGATATCGCGATGCCGGCATCACCGGCATCGCGTATCACCCGCTAACAGCAATGTACAGTGTTCCCAACTGCCACAGGTGCACACAATCAGCACAGGTGGAGGCAATGGAGTCTGGCCCAGCACAGAAGGAGCACACCCACACACCACACCCATTCCCACACCCAAATGATCCCACTTGCAGTTGCGATATTGGGGCTGGAGGACATGCTTGCACTGCTACACCATGAGCAACAACTACAACAGGCACTACAGAGGAGACGCAGGAGGAGAATGAGGGTGAGACAGGCCCAGCAAGTCCCACCAGTGCAGCCAGTGGTACCACGCAGGCAGCCTCCAATCCCTCGCATCAGAGCCAGTCCATTCAACCTAACCTTGAGCAGATCCACACCCTGTACCGCCTGGACCGGGACACCATCACCACCATTGTGGACATGATACACGACGACTGTCAGCCTGATTGAAATCCGCACCGCCATCCCCCCTCTACTGAAGGTAGTGCCTGTGCTTCACTTCCTGGACACAGGCACCTACCAGCACACAGTGGGGCAGATGCATGGCATTTCACAACCTTTTTTTTTTCACGCATGCCGAATGCCCTCCTGAAGCACTCAAGCAACTACATATCCCTACCACGGACTGCCCAGGATATCTTTGACACTAAAGTTAGCTTCCATGCACTGGCAGGCATGCCAAACTGTATCAGTGCCCTCGACTGCACCCATGTGGAATCGGTGGTCCCACATGCCATGGAGGTGGCGTACCGCAATCGTGAGCTATACCACTCCATCAATGTGCAGATGGTATGTGACTCCAGCAAGTTCATCACACATTGTTGTGCCCGATATCCCGGATCAACTCATGATTCAATGGTCCTGCGGAACTCCACGCTACATGGAGCGACATGCTGGACGAAGTGCCTGGCTGCTTGGTAAATTGCAGGACAGGCACATGGCAGTGTAATGGGGGGAAGGGGAGAGGTGCACACACCAACCGGTTGAGATTGGGGTGGTGACTGGACAATGCCCATACTGCAAAACACTGTGCCCCAAAGCATCCCAAACTGAACATTGACACCCAAACCTCATAGTAATGATGGAAGCTGCACACCAATGGCAATTTGCCTGACTTGCAACCAGTCCACATCCCACAACACGTCCAATGCACATCATCAGACCTTACGCTGTGTGTATGCACAATGTAAATGACCGCAGCAAAACAAAACACAGGACATGCATCCATGAGTGCGCTCAAGGGAATACGCTGCTTGTCACTGGCCCACCACCACAGTAGCGCTGAATGTCACCATGGGAATAAGCGCTGAATGAGAAATCATGATGAGACTTGTGTCAATGCTGCTATTAAAAAAAATACAAATCACTCCACATCACATAGATGATCGCAAATACAGCGGTAGGCATCCACAGTGTATGAACACCAGCAAGGAAGGGTATCAGGTAATATTATCCCCATATATATGGTCGCCGTAAATAATATCGCCGGGAAAAGGTCATGGCGATATTATTTGGGTGACCATATATATGGGGACAGGGGCAAAAAAAAAAAATGTAAAAAAAATTGGGGGTTGCGGGGGTGTCCCCCGCATGTTCCATGCAATAATGTCGCCACAAAAAACGGCCATTTTCCGGCAATATTTTTGTATGGCGAGATTTTTGTGGTGACATTATTACATGGAACCCAAGGAAGTGGACGCCCTGCATCATCTGGATGACGCAACCCACACCTGTAGACCATGGTACAGCACACATTGTGGCATACATCCAGGGACATGTGCATGTGAACAACAAATATCTGCAGGCATGTGAGTGATATGCCCAGGTGTCATTTTAGGAATTGACTCACACATACCTTATTTTGCACCCATGCAGGTGATGCTGGCTATCCCTTGAAGCCGTGGCTCCTCACCCCTGTCCGGAACCCGCAGAACAGGCATGAAGAGGACTACATTCGGGCCCATACCCGTACCCGTGTGGTGATCGAGCAGACCTTTGGCCTGTTGAAGGCACAGTTTCGCTGCCTCAGCAGGTCGGTGGGGCACTCCTGCACGGGCATGAGAAGATGGCCAAGATCATCATGGCATGTGCCATGCTGCACAACATGTGCATCCGACGGAACGTGCCTCTGCCCCCTGACATTGAACAGAAACCACCAGGTGAGGATGAAGAAGATGGGGTTGCACATCATCCAGGTGGCGATGCACAGGAGGGACGTGCTGTGCGCCAGTCTGTGATAGGCCTATATTTCTAAGACACATGGATGCAGAGGGTGCCATGGATGTGGGACTCAGGGCACTGGGGGTGGGGGTACATGGACACTGTTCACTGTAAACCAATAAAGCACACAAACAATAAGCAATGCTCAGTCATGTGATTTTTTGGTACACAACGGGTGTTTTGAACAGGTAATATGAACACAGTGTTTTGACCCTCCACCTCACACACACCCTCTCCCCCCTCAACTCCCCCTCCCCCTACAACTCCACCCACACCCCTCCCCCTACCCCACCCCCTACAACTCCCCCACACACCCCCTCCCCCACAAACCCCATACCTCCTCCCACTCCCCCCACAACTCCCCCACACATGGAGTGCAATGGTATGCTACATGAGTCTACATTAGTCCGCACATGCAGGCTGCCCCTGCTACTTGTGTCCGTCGGCCTCCGGGGGCGGCATGTTGGAGCGCCACATTGTGCGTGCAGACCTGCGCAGGGGGCTCGTCTGGGTGGAGCTGGACGATAACCCCGTGCTCGCATGCTCCACTGTCGGGGCAGGACACAGCCTCCAAGGCATCGGCAATACTGGCAAGGACCTGCCTCACTGCCGACAGCTCCTCACAGATGCATATGGTGCTAGACTCAATGGCCGCTTTCATGGCCGCAGTGTTCTCACGGGCCTCCTGCCTTGTCAGGGTACCATCTGAGACGTACAGTTTCACAAGCCCTGTCAGCTCCTGCTGCCGCCCCTCCATTTGTGCCATTCGCCACTCCTTGTCCCGGACCCCTGTGGAGGTGGATGGGACATCTTGCAAAGGGCCCAATTCAGATTGGTCCTCTGTGGGGCTCCAGGCCTTTGGTAATGCCTCTCCTCCAGATTGGTTGAGCGAGGTGCCATTGGGGGTGCTCATTGGGGTGCGCTGGGGTGTTTGGCCGGGGCTGGGTGTGCCTACAACTTCCGTTGACAGGTTGTCGTCCTCAGGGACACATACCTCCCCTTGGGACTGTTCATCACCACTCTGGAGCGCTGTGGCAGCTGCCTCCCCCTGCCGAGCTGTTTGCAGCAGACCGGGTCCCATCTGCCACTGGATCAAGTGCAGTGGATTCCACCAGTATCCGCACTGTTGGTATTGCGGCTGTCCTTTGCCGCCCCTGTGCCTTGCCATCCTGTGTCGCCTTTGCCTTCGGCGGCTGATGTGGCTTGCCTGGGCCCTTAGACGTGGAAGGCCTGTTGCTGTCTTCCCTGCCCCTGGCCTTCTTTGATGGAGTCGTGGCTTGTGCAGCTGAGTCCTGTGCATCGCTGTCGGAATCTGAGCCTGTGGGGGACCAAGAGAGGGACGTCATCAGTGATGGTTGTACATGCATCATGCATACATTGGTATTAGTGCAGTTGTACACATTTGATGATTTTCTGTCTTGCAGTTGTGACATACAGGTTGCTTGCTATATGGGGGGGGTTATTCAGGCATACGTCTGGTTCACACATGTGTAAGGTGGTGTATGCTGTGTGACATGCCTTTGTGTTGTGGACTGCGTGCAGTGTGACACATGCTGTTTCTCTGTTTGTGGGGTGTGTCTCAGGTATGGCATTGGCATGCTGCATGCATGTAGATGTGACAGTGCTGGGGACAGCATCTAGGCAGGGATGTGTCCATGTGTGTGTGATGGCCCATGCATTGGCTCATGTCACTGTCACATTGGTGGCCCATCATCATACTTTGCATTCTAGTGGTTTGTGTGGACACTCGCCTGCATCTGCCGATGACGGCACTCCCCGCTCCATATCTCCCATCCCTCTATGGCCTCCATGCCAATGGTGCTGGCACAGGTTTCTTCCCATCGGGTGAGTTTTATGGGTGAGTTGGACCTGCCGCCTGTAGCCTGACCCTGGCTCCGATTAGCTGATAAGATATTGCGCACACGGAGGCGCAGGTCATCCCACCTCTTTTTTTACATCCTTTACGGTGCGGGGGTGGTGCCAACCGCACTGACTTTGTAGGCCACTTGCTCCCATACTACTTTCTTTTTCAGCTGTGCAGCTCTCCTGACGTCTGATGCAAAGACCACGCCTCCATTCGCTGCCAGAGTGTCTGCCAGCATGTTTAATTTGTCCTCAGAGAAGTGCTCCTTTCGCTGGCAGGATGCTCCTTTTTTAATGGCCTTTGGCATTGTGCTGGAGGTGTAGCTGCAGATGTAGCTGGTGGTGTGAGGGTCCAGGTCCTGTATCTCGAGGATTGCAATGGATTGTGTTTTTCAAGATTGCCGCCGTAGCATTTCCCGTTCCGGCGCAATGGCGTTACTTCCGGTTCCGGTATTGCCGGGCCCGGTATTGCCAGACCGTTATTGGGGGACCCATTATTGCCGGTGCTCGTTATTTAGGGGTGGACGAAGGCGGAGGATGTGTCAAGCTTTCGATGATGCCGCTAACGGGGGTTTTAGGGTCATTTACGGCATGCCGGTATAGATGATACCGGCATGCCGCTACGCGCGTGCATGCATACCCATAATCGGCCGATGTTAGCAGCGTCAGTGATACCCAGACGCGGTATTGCCTCCATGCCGTTAAGGTTTGGTTTTTAACGCAAATCTCGTAATGAGGCCCAATGTGTTTGAGCTGTTCTGCTAGGTCGTAGTGAGGTATGGCATCGAAACGTGTCACAGAGGTATAGTGGTGCTCGATTGTATAGGCACTTGTGAGTTAGTGAGAGTGTTTTAAGTTCGAGTCTTTGCTTGATATTTAGCCAGTTTAGATTTTGTCTAACTGTAGATATATGGTGTTTCTTTGGGATGTTGTAGGCAGATCTAACTGCATTATGTTGCATGACTTGAAGTTTGTTTATATTCTGTTAGGATGTTCCTAAGTAAAGCACATTACAATAGTCTAACTTCGATAACACTAAGGCTCTAGCTACTGATATACAATTGGTTGTGGACAGGTAGGGGCGACAAGCTGTAATAAGCTTACATATGTTAGCTGCAGCCGATGCTAGGGCATTAGTTTGTCTCGTGAGTGATAGTGAAGAGTCAATGTGTATGCCTAATGTTTTCACGTCATTTGCTACCTTTATTGCATTTCCATCAATAATAAAAGTGAAAGGGAAGCTTCTCATTTATTCAATTTAGATGGGGAGCCAAGTAGGAGTAGTTTGGTGTTGTCGTCATTGAGATATAAACCGTGTTTGGCCATCCAAATTTGTATGATGCTATAAATGTCATTCAATGTTGTCTACAGCGTAATCACCAGTGATAGGGATGAGTATCTGGGTGTCATCCGCATCATTTATATATGTGACAACCCAGATAGTCAAGTATATCAAATAAAGACTTAGTGAAAACATTGTAGAGCGTCGGTGACAAGCATGATCCTTGTGGCACACCGCAAGAGACTGGCGATGGTAGGGATGAGGCCGATGGCACAACGACCCTCATAGATCTATTGCTGAGGAATTATTTGATCCATGAGTTAGCTTGGTCGGAGAAGTGTGCAGCTGATGAAAGGTGCTTACATAGTATATTGTGATTAACCAAGTCAAATGCCGCAGATAGGTCAAGTAATAAAAGCAATGCAGATTTACCTTTATCTTTTAGAGCCTGGATCTGGTTCTTTAGGTCAATAAGTGCTGTCTCAGTCCCGTGTCTGGGTCTAAAGACTGACTGTCTTAGACCTAGTAATTTATTTGTTTCCAAGTATTGTTGGATTTGGAGATAAGATGCTCGATCCAGTATTTTCAGCAGGAACGGGACGGTAGTGATTGCACGGTAGTTAGATGGGATGTTATGGTCCAGCGTGTTTTTTTTTTGGAGGGGGAGAACCCAGGCATCTTTCAAACTAGTGGGCACGGTGCTAGAGGCAAATGAGGCATTGATGAATGCAGTAATAAAAGGAGCTAGGGGAGTTGCAGCTTCTTTGATTAACGTAGCAGGGCACACATCACCTTTGCAGTTGGATGGTTTGAGCTTGAGTAAGATCAGCTCTACTTCTTTGATATTAATGTTAAAGTTAAAGGACATTTGTACCGTGCACTATCACCACCGGAGTGGTCCCCTGGCGCTCTAGCGGCTCTGAAAGAGGAGGGGAGGTTGAGTTAGTGGGAGGAGGCAGGAAAAGTGCAAGTGAGTAGTGATGTGCTGTTGGCGGCCTCAGCCCGGTGGGTCCGTTGGCTGGGCCTGGGGTGTTTGCGGCCGGTAGTCGTCATGTAATGTTGTGCAAGACTATGCGTGTTTTTGTTTTGTTGTTGCAATGTAGTGAAGTTTGTGCGGTTTGTTGATAGATAAGGGTTGAAAGTTGAACTGTGGCGCTGTAATGGTGTGGGGAGGTGGCGGATTCTGAGGTAAGGTATTGTTGAGGAGGTTTCTTGTCATATTTATTTTATTCAGTAGCACAGTAATTTTGACCTGGAGCGCATTTTGTATATTGGTACACCATTGGGTATCCTTAATACAAGGGTCAGGTATAGGGGCCGGTGACTCGAGTTCTTTTAGAATGTTGAACAATTCTTTAGTATTTGAGTTAGCTTTGGCTATACGGTCATTGAAGTTTTCTTTTATAGCTTGGACAATGGCTGTTTTATAGTTAAATGAGGCTGCAATAAAAATCTCTTTATTTTGTACAGATGGGGAGTTTTTCCAACTGTTTTCTGCTGTACTTTTCACTTTTCTAAGAGACTTTAGGTGTGGTGTATACCATTTATTAATATGTGCTTTTCGTTTAGATTTCTGTAGTTTAAGCTATTGTATTGATGGCTTTAAGGATCGTTTAATTGTATAGATTCACAAAATCAGAGGGGTCCGAGTAGGTAGTATTAGGGTGAGTTATGGGGCGTAGTAGCGGTAGCAGGTTTCCTAAACTTAGGTTGCGTTTGCTTCTGGTCATTAAAGCCGGGGCTTTGGTAGGAGTATTGATGGATACGGCCTTATCAATGGTGAAGGTAATAAGATGGTGGTCAATCCATGCGCATGGTGTATTGCCCAAAACCTTAATTGTGCAGTTAAGGTCCGCTAACCAGTCTAAGGTGCGGCCTTTGTTGTGTGTTGGGTTGGTTATACGATGTGTAAACCCAAGCTCAGACAGTGTGTCCTTAAGGGTGGAGGCTTTCACATCTTTTGGATCGTCTAAGCCTAAATTAAAGTCGCCTAAGATTATGACTTGGGACTTGCATTTCGTATTGTTGGACAGTAGTTGAGATAGATCATTTTCGAAGGTGGTGGTGCCGCCGGGGGGACGGTAGATTAGATGCATGGTAATAGTGGCTGTGGCAGATGTAGATAATTTGACAGTGAGTATTTCAGCAGAAGGTAGGTGGTGTTGGTTAATCATTCTTAATTCTAGGACCGTTTTATAGATGAGTACAATACCACCTCATTTGTACAAGTTAGACTCTCGGTCTGCGCGTAGGATGGAGTAGTTGTCAGGTAAGGTTAGCGCCAGGGCAGGGCATGATGTGGGATTCAACCAGGATTCTGTTATAGCCATGATGTCAAGGTCCTGGAACGTTAAGATGTCAAATATGTCCAAGGCGTGTGCTTGGATAGACCTTGCGTTGATAAGCCCAACTCTGATGACATTAGGTGAGTTATTATTGGAAGGTACTGCTGAATTACATTTGTTTGTAGTTTGGGGAATTTGTCTAAGGCAGAACTTCTTATAGGGCCTGTCTTGTTGATGATGTGCTTGGATTTCGAATAACATTGGGTTCTGGAGCCAAGTCTCCAATTTCTCTGTGGAGTAAGGCACGGTCTAGTAATGGTATTTGTTTGTGGACATTTATGTATTGGGTATAAGGTCATAGCAGGATCATGTAAAAGGCAAGCCTTAATTTTGGAAGTTTGAGAACTAATTTTATTGGGATGTGTACAGTAGTCTTGGTTAGTGCATAATGATGGGAGCTTAGGTGGAACACAATATTTCATGTTAACGCATGGTTTTAAGAATGTGGTTGGCTGGATGTCCATTGAGGAAGGCAGATTAGTTGTCATTGCTAGATTCAGGATACGTGTGTTTAGGCATGTATGGGAGTCCATGTTTAAGTGTAGAAAAGTTGTCATGAAGGTTGAGGCGATTAAGGTCAGGCTGTTAATGAAGCTAATGATGCCTAAGAATGATATAGATTGAGGGGTCATTTTATTTGCTGGTAACATATATGTTATGACCTACGATTCAGGCAAGAGTAGAGGGGCCTTAAGTGTGTTAGGGCTGATAAGTCCCGACAGTTTAGAGTGACTCAGTTCAAGTCTAACATGGTATCCTAAAATGAGGACATTGCACAAGCATAGCAGTGCGGTTGGTACGTTCAAGGTACAGTACTAAGGAAGGTAAGGCTGTGAGGCAGTACAGCAGTGGTATCACAATAGGCGATTTCACGATGTAGTGCCACTATGGCTTGGTTGCATTAACATACTAGTCAGAATGCCACATTGAGGTGAGTAGTCTAGTAATAGTATGCGAGTTACGTGAGGCTAGTTAATGCAGAAGTATGGTGTACGCTAATGAGGCTAAGCCACGCAATAGGCTGATCCAATAAACCATGCTGTACTGTAGTACTAGGGTAAAGCTTAATGGCACGATAGGCTAGTCCCTTAAGGTAACAATAGGGCTAACTAACATGGTAGGCTAGGCAGATAAAGTAACAATATGGCTAAATAACATGATGAGCTAGGCACATAAAATGGCAGTATGGTTAAAATAGCATGGCAGGGAGAGGCCACCAGGGGGCGCAGACAAGATGGCCGCCTGAGCCGATAGCTCCGCACCCAGCCCCGGGAAACTTGCGGAGTTGAGCAGGAAGAAGGAGCCCATCCCTCACAAGCCTCTCAAAAAAGGCCGTGTGAACACTTGCCCCCCCGAGGGGTTCCAAACCAGGAGTTTCTACGACACCCACGGGCCGAGTTCGGCCGCCCGGGGTCTCCGCAGCCCCTGCCCCCGCTGTCCCGAGCAACACGCAGGTGGTGCTCGCCAAGGCACGCCAAGGTCGCAGCAGAGTACAGGAGTGGGGAAACACTGTGGCCACCTGCGGGGGGCGTACCCACTTGGAGCGAGGAGAAGTCAGGGGCAGGGGACCCTAGAGGTTCCGCCCCGCCCCGAGGCCTCTGGCACCCCGCTCCCGGGCGTGGCGAGGCAGTGCAGGGCCAACGTGAGAACACGCTCGACACTGAACGAAGACGTCTGAGGAACTGAACACAGACCCACATCGCCCCGGCACTCTACCCATCCACAGGCGGAGTTGAACAGGCCCGCCTATCCGCACACCAGATCTCCCCAGCCCGGGCCGTCGCGGGAGCGTGCCCACACTACATCTGACTGGGGGACATTGGAGACGGCACGTTCCAGGTGAGAGGCCCTTGGACCAGGACTACATGAATTGGCCCCCACGAGCGCCGCTTTACTAAAGGGTCTGCCCATACCCTGCCACAGGGGACCCCACCGACCACGACCAGCCATCTAGTGGTTTCCCTAACCACGGGGGGGGGGTAAACCCGCTCTCCCACTGGCGCTGAAACCCTCGAGTTACTCGGCTGGCACATCCATAGCAAGTCACTCCGAGGGCACCTCCCCACCGTGGATAGCTCCGGATTCTCCCGGTCTCTCCCCCTACACGAGTCCTATCGCGGCCGTGGGCCCCGCGGCGGACAGTTGCCATACTCTGCCGCAACCAGCACCCCATGTGTTGGAAGGAGGCCCTTTACAAATACCAGTTTGCGGCCGGAGGGGACAAAATGGCCACCGGGTCTCCATCAGACCTGGGAGCCATCCAAAATAACATCGAGATGATCTTGGAGGAGATACGTGGGATTCGGACCGACATGGGTGCTAAGTTGGCCGACCTTAGCACTAAAGTCACCACCCTGGAAGACCGCGTGGAGGGAGTCGAGAACAACCAGCTCTCCACGGCGATTCTGGAGATGCAAATGGAGGCCAGGTTCCAAGAGGTACATCGTAGGAAGGAGGAATTACGGTTCAAGGTGGACGACATGGAGAACAGGGAAAGGAGGAACAACTTGCGTATTTTTGGCCTCGTGGAGTCCGAAGGGGAGAGCCCGCAGGCACTGGAAGGCAAGGTTCACAATATCATAAGAGTCGCCATGGGGGCGGAGGCCGACACCGAGATTAAACTCGACAGGGTGCATCGAGCCGGCAGAGGAGGTAGGGGCCCGAGGTCGGTGCTGGCCCGACTGCATTACTACAAGGACAAAGCCAGGATCCTGGAGAAAGCGAGGAACTTCAGTGATATCCAATATGGAGACTCTAAGGTGGCAATCTACCAGGACCTCTCAGCCCTCACCCTCGCAATGAGAAAGAAATGCGGAGCCCTCACCAGATGGTTACAGGGTAAGGGGGTCAGGTATCGCTGGGGCCACCCCTTCTACTTGGCAATCGAGTGGTCGGGGGAAAGACACCACCTGGTGACGGAGGAGGACATTCTGCGGGCCACCAGTGACCTGGTGGTAGACCGTGCCGGTCCGTCCGGCGGATCAGGGGGTGAGGCCAGGAACCCACCGCAGGGCCCCGACAGACTGGGGCAACCCAGTGGCAAGACCAGGGTCAAGGGGGCGCGCAAGTTCCAAAAAACCAGGCACCCATCATTGGCCTCTGAGGACCACCTGAAATGACAGCAACATCACTTCATCACTTGAGCATGAGATTTCCCAGTGACCACGGTCGCTGGGGGCTATGCCGCTGGGCCTCTAGGGCCGGTGACTGGGGGCCACATGGAGGAGTGCCACGTTGGCGCCGAGCTAGGCCCGCGGGGGGTTTTGGGTCTGTTCACTGTTTTTCTTTCCACAATGTTTATTGTCTTGTTCGATGGACCTGTGCATCGGGTCCGCGCCTGGGGACACGGGGGGAGGTGGGGGACCTCGGGAGCAAGGTCATGCCCCAAATGTTTGCTTAAAGGTTCACACACGTACATTCTGATTTGAAGAGAATGGGTTATCCACATGTTCACACTACCCGGGGCTGGGGTAGAGTCCTTGGTGGTTTGTTGACCGTCCCCGAAGGAGATCGGGAGACATGGACGAGTGCCTCAAGACGGGGGCGAGGGAGGAGGGGGAAAGGGACAGGGGGCAGGGGGGAGAACGACCATCATCAAGGTTGAAACGGTAACACCTAGAGGTGTTTACGGGGGGCAGTGGGGGGACTTGCCAGTTCGAACAAGAATCTCCTATTTTACAGCAGGCCACACGCAAGCATTACACTACGGTGAAGTTAGAGATGGACTACCTAGACGGCAATAGTTGAAGGCAAGATAGGCACACTCAATGTCAAGGGCCTCAACTCTCAAAACAAGAGGTCACTGACCAGTAATATGTTCCGCAAACAACAGCTAATGCTGCTGTTCCTCCAAGAAACCCATTACAAACAGGGGAGGGAATCACCCATCATGGGGAGGGAAATTGGAGCCAACTTCTGGGCCTCCCACAGAAGCTCGAAGAAGGACGGGGTGGGGATTCTCTTGAGCAAAACATTCCACCTTACTAATACAGAAACCAAGAGAGGCTTTGGGGGGAGGTTCCTGGGGATTAAGGGTACTTACGAAGGGGAACGCATAACCCTGGCCACCCTCTACACTCCCAACTCAAGCCAGATAGGTTTCCTGACCCAGATCCTAGGGGTAATGGATGAATGGGCTAAAGGGGCCATGATACTGGGGGGCGACTTCAATCTTATAATAGACCCCGGGCTGGACTGGTGGACGGCAAGGGCAACTGAACAGAAAGGGATAACTAAAGATAACCTAACGTTCCAGACCCTTCTGAGGGAACATTACTGGGAGGACGCCTGGCGAGTGGCACACCCGGAGCCCGGGGGATACACATTCTTCTCCCCCCCACACCACAGATACACCAGAATTGATTTCCTTTTAACCTCTAAAGAGGGGAGTGGGGTAGCTACAGCCCCAAGAGTAGAGGCAATAACGTGGTCCGGAAATAAGCTTCTTGTGGCAGACTGGTCGCTCCCCCTGTCCCCCAGGTCAGCCTGGTGGCTGTGCAATGATACGCTCCTGAGGGATCCGGTCTTCAGGGACTTCCTGAGAGGCGAAATGGAGGCGTATTTCGAGACGAACGACAATGGGGAGACGGATATGGTGACAGTGTGGGAGGCGGCGAAGGCCACCTTTCGTGATCTCCTCCTAGCCGAGGGTTCTAGGCGTAAGTGGGAAAGAGGGCTCATTGAGGCCAAGAGACAGACGGCACTCAAGAGCCTGCGGGGTAGGCTTACCCAGGAGGGGGCTGACAGGGAGTCCCTCCTATCGGAAATACATGAGAAGCGCCAGGCTCTACACACAGTCCTCACAGGGGAGGTGGTCAAGAAACTGAGATATACGCGACAAAGGTACTACGAAAAGGGGATAGGGTGGGGACCTCACTGGCACGTAGAGCCAGGGGTTGCAGACTGGAGAGGAGGGACGGGCCTATTAAAGATGGGGAGGGTATGGTCCTCAATAAAAAGGCAGAGATAGTGGGCTCCTTTACAAACTTTTATAGGGACCTGTACACAAAACAAGAGGGGGAATCGTTGGTGGAGATCTGGGCTTATCTGGAGGAACACCGGCTGCCCCGTTTAACGGAGGCCGAATTGCAGGGCTTGGAGGGGGATATAGCGGTGGAGGAGGTGGAGGCAGCCATCAAGAGACTTAAAGCAGGGAAGGCCCCGGGGGGAGATGGGTATACGGCTGATTTCTACAAACAATTCCAGCCCATACTGATGGAACCCTTGGCCAAATTGTTTAACCAAATCCGTAACAAAGAGACGATCCCCCCCCACATTCCTACAGGCCCTCATCTCGGTAATCCCCAAGCCAGGAAAAGACCCGACAGAGTGCGGCTCCTATAGACCCATCTCCCTCTTGAACCTCAATGCTAAAATCTTTGCCAGGATCCTGGCCACTCGCCTGGAGAAATGCTTGCACCGCCTGGTTCACCCAGATCAGACGGGCTTCCTATTAAATAGACAAGTCTCGGATAACATGCACAAAACCCTCCATGTGCTGCATTCAAGGGAAACCCGGGACGAGGGGGGTCCTCCTGCTGTCCCTGGACGCAGAAAAGGCCTTCGACCGGGTGAATTGGGCCTTCATGGGGGTGGTCCTCTTGGCAATAGGGATGGGCCAGAGGTGGTTGGGATGGATGGCGGCACTATATTCCGCCCCACGGAAAGGGTGGCCGCCAATGGGATGGAATCAGAGGCCTGCCCCGTAGGGCGAGGAACGAGACAGGGTTGTCCACTATTCCCCCTGATATACGCCCTTGTCATGGAACCCTGGGCGATCTCGATGCGTAACAATGAGGCTATCACCGGAGTTCAGATAGGCGGCTCCCACTGTAAGATCAGCTTGTTCGCCGATGACGCTCTCCTCTATGTCACTAAACCGTCACAGATGATCCCTTATGTGTTGCGGGCACTGGAGCGTTATGGGAACCTCTCGGGGTACAAGGTTAACTTGGGCAAATCTGTGGCTTTTATGGGGGGTCGACTATCGGAAACCGAGAAGGAGTATGTGGAGGGTCTCCCCTTCCAACTGCAGAGAGAGGTGTTCCGACACTTGGGAATTCAAATCAAACCTGACCCAAAGGACCTCTTCCTGAGCAATTTCACCCCTTTGTGGACTGAGGTCAAGAGAGATGTAGAGAGGTGGGCGGTCTCGGGGTTCTCATGGATGGCACAACTCAACCTGATCAAAATGGTGGTACTTCCCAAATTTCTATTCTTCTTCCAGATGCTCCCCACTCAGGTCCCCACCGCGTTCCTATAGTCAGTGAAACGCACGCTGCTCAGGTTCCTCTGGCCAGGAAAGAAACATAGGATTTCCTACGACCTCCTAACGAGGCCCAAGGAAGACGGAGGGGTGGGATTCCCAGATTTTGACACATACTGCAGGGCCTCCCAGCTGAGGATTCTGGTAGACCATTTCAACCCTGGGTCAGAAAAGCAATGGGTGGCACTGGATATTAGGCTACTCGCCCCAGTCACGCTCGACGAGTGGTTGTGGGTCCCTAGAACACACATCCCCAGGCGGGTTCTGGACCACCCATTACTGGGTGTTCTGTGGTCCGTCTGGAAGGAGGGGAGCTACTACAGATGGTTCACAACCTGGCCCTCTCCGTTGAGTTGTATTTGGGCGCCACCATTCCTGGCCAAAGTAGCGGAGCCTGCTGCATATCAGAGGTGGTACGAGGAGGGCCTCGTTAGGGCATGCCACCTGCGGGTGGGCGGCTCCTTCATGCCCCTTCTGGATCTAGAGGAAGCCCTGGGGCTGGGCAAGCTATCACCTTTCTGCTACCTTCAACTGAAGGGAGTCCTCTCTGAACCCTCATGGGGTGACAGCCTCAGGAGGGACCTCACGGACTTCGAGAAAACAATCATCTCCACACGAGGCTCCAGGGGGGGTCATATCCCATTTGTACAAGTTCCTCTTGCTCTCGATACCTAGGGATCCCCCGCCAGCACGGACACAATGGGAAAAAGATTTGGGCACGACAATAGATGACAAAAGGTGGACTAAAATGTACATCCGGGCCCACCGCTTAACGACCTCCCCCCAGTACAGACACCAAGCTCTAAAGGTTTTACAACCCTCACTGTTGGAAATGCCGAAAGGAAAAAGGGGACTACATGCACATGTGGTGGTCTTGCCCAAGGGTGCAGTCATATTGGGGAGAGGTCCTATCCTGGATCAGGGGGGTTGACGGAGTTACTAGGCCCCTCTGTCCCTGGTTGCTTCTATTTGGCATTGAGGTGGCAGATGACCAGGAGGACACCCAGGGCCACATGTTACAGGTCATGCTCGTGGCGGCCAGGAGCTGCTTGGCCCAGAAATGGAGGAACCCGCCCATGCCTGAGGAGAAGGAATGGGTTGCGAAGGTTCGGGCGATATACGATATGGAATTTCTAACCCAGATCTAACATTGAGGAACGCTGGCTCCCCTTCTTTGAAAAGTACGAGCGGCCGACCTGAGGGGTGAGCCCTTGATCTGTTGGCCTGTTTCGGTTCTGGGCCAGGAGGAGCTTGGGGACCTCATAGGTATCTGTTGTATGAGGCACACGCCCCCTCACGGGGTGCTGCTAGGTTGAGCCCTAGACTATGTGTGCACTAGTCTATTTGACAGTCCGAACTTAAAAAACATGCACAATGCGTCCCTGCAAGACAAGTTTGAAATCGACACCTGTTCACTGGCTAGGGGAGGGTGGGGGGGGGAAAGGGTTATTGACTGAACGTTTTTTCTGGGAATGGAACCGAATTGAAATGATATGTTTGTTGTGAGAATAGAGATGGCCCAATTTATTGAGATTTGCCGTGGTGCCGACTATAAGGTGTTCCGTTTTGTCATCATTCAACCATAGTCCATGAGAGGCCATCCATGCCTGGATGAGATCCACTCTGTTCACGAAGGCCAAATCCTTGTCGTAATCTCCCGTCAACGGGATGAGGATCTGTGTATCGTCCGCATAGTTAGTGTAGGTGATGCCCAGGCCATCTAGATCATCGAAAAGGGGCTTCGTAAAGATGTTGTACAGAGTGGGCGAAACGCATGAGCCCTGAGGCAAACCACAGGTAATAGGTATGGGGTCCACAGTTGCTGAGTGTGCGAAGACCCGCATGGTTCTATTATCTAAGAAGGATTGAATCCATCCTATGGCTTCTTGTGAGAAGTGGGTGGGAGTCCAGGTGGTGGCAGAAAGTCTTGTGATCAACCAAGTCAAACGCTGCTGAGAGGTCGAGCAACAGTATTAGTGCTGTATTACCGTTGTCTCTCAGGGTGTCTATTTGTGCCTTAAGGTCAATCAGTGCAGTTTCCGTTCTGTGCTGCGGTCTAAAACCTGACTGACGTACTCCTAGGAGGTGGTTACATTCCAAATATTGTTGGATTTGGAGGTACGCTACCTTGTCAAGGATTTTGAGCAGGCACGGTACTGACTTAATGGGACGATAGTTGGTGGGAATGGATGGGTCAAGTGTTGGTTTTTGTAGGAGTGGGAGGACCCACGATTGTTTCAGGTTTTTGGGAATGGTGCCGGTAGAGAATGAAGCATTTATAAGCTTAGTTATGAATAGGGAGAGGTCCCGGGCAGCATACTTTATGATTTGTGCTGGGCAAGGGTCGCTGTGGCAGTTGGACGGTTTGAGAGTTAGGATGACTTTTTCGACTTCTAGAATGGATGCTTTCTTGAAGTTGAAAAGGGGTTTAGGCAGTTCAGAGGGGGCGAGAGGTGAGGTGATCGGAGGCAAAGGGGCAGTGATATTGTTAGAATTAGAGGCGAGTAGGAGGGTCGTTATTTTATTAGATAGGGCACTCTGACTGCTGGTGCACCATGTTTTACCTTTAAGGCAGGTGTCCGGGGCTTGGACAGGTGTTTCCATTTCTTTGAGGATTATGAACAATTCTTTAGTATTGGAGTTAGCTTGGGTAAAGCGCAGATTATAAGATTTTGTTTGGCATGGATTATTTCTTTTTTGTACAAGGAAGCTAGTTTAGTGAGGTTGTTTTTATTAGCATCTGAAGGGTCTAGTCTCCATATTTGTTCGCATTTACGTTTCTCTAATCTAATAGCTTTTATTTTTTTTTATTTTTTAAAATATGTTTTTATTATTTTCAAATACTAAAATACAACTGTTAACGTATTCCCACTTCCCTCGCCCTCCCCCCTCTCACCCCGGAAGTTCTCCTGAGTGTCTCTGTTTTTGCCTGGGTATGTCTAGGAACTAAAAATGTTCGAGATTCTTATGTTGTGCGGGCACCATTGCTCCATGTAGTCCGATTGCAGGTAGTCCAAAACCTCTCCCCATTCTTTTGTGAAGGCCTCTTTTGATCCCTGTATGGTGTGTGTGAGTTTTTCCATGGTCAATTGTGACCATACTTTTTGTAGCCATGCATACAGCTGAGGTGGTTCTTGTTTCTTCCAATTTTGGGCTATAGTCGCCCATGCTGCTATGAGAAGGCCCATGAAGCTTCTCCATTGTGTTTTTTTGAATTTCTTGGCCGTCTGATCTTTCATTCCACAAAGCCATACCTTTTCCCCTAATAGATCCACATCCGGAAAGATCTTTGACAATTCAAGCTTTACTTCTGACCAAAAGCCTTTGATCCCCCGGCAGTCCCACCAGATGTGTTTCCATGTGCCCACCTCTTTGCGGCCTCTCCAGCAGGTGTTAGTTGTTCGTGGGTACATGGAGTGTAGCCTCTCCGGGGTATAGTGCCATTGGGTGATGATTTTTTGCCACATTTCTCTTTTTTGGACTGATCTGGTCATTTTTGGGATGGTGTTCCAGAGGTCCGTCCATTGCTGCTTGTGGATTTCTTCCCCCAGTGTCCTCGTCCACTTGACCATGTAGGCCCATTTGACTTCTTCTTCTTGAGTGTTGATGAAGCTATAAAGGGAGGACACTAGCTTTCTTGTCCCTGGATTGGAAATTAAAAAATTTTCAAATGGGGTGAGGTCCCTAGTGGCCGCCGCTTTGATGTCTGGAGTCGTAAGCCAATGCCTGAGCTGTTCGTATTTGAACCTGTCTGACTCTTTTAGATTTAGTAGTGTTTTGCATTCGTTGAAAGTGGTCACTACTTCGCCTCGATACATTTCCCCTATTTTTGTGCATCCTGCGGTTTCCCATTTCTCATAAGAGCCGTGTTCCATTTCCGGGGGGAATTGGGGGTTCCGGCAGATAGGTGTGAATGGGCCTAGGACCGTGGTCAAGGTGCCCTTCCGAGTTTGTTCGTCCCAGGCCTCTAGGGTGGTTTTCATAATTTCACTAATATGGAGATTCGGATGCCTATGCGGTTTCGCTTTCCATAGGATTTCCTCCAAGGGGGATCTGGCTAGCGCCCGATCTTGTGTCACCCACACTGTTTTTTGGTCGTTTCCCAGCCATTCTCGAAGGACCCATAATTGCGCTGCCTGATAGTAGTTGCGGAAATGTGGCAAGGACATACCCCCCGCCCTGGTCGGAGCTGTGAGGGTCGCTCTGGCAATCCTTGGGGACTTCTTGTTCCAGATATATGATGTGACTGCTTTAGATAGTGCCTTGAAGAATGATTTGGGGACCCTAATTGGGAGTGCCTGAAAGAAAAATAGTATCCTTGGGAGGATGTTCATTTTTACTGCCTGGATTCTGCCCCACCATGAGACCATTAGGGGATTCCAACGTTCCAGATCCCTCTTTACCCGCTCCAGGAGTGGGGGAAAGTTCACTATGTATTGCGACTCTATCTTCTGTGTCAAGGTTATGCCCAGATATTTAATTCCTTTTTCTGCCATTTTTAGATCTAGTGTAGCCGCTATTCTTTCTATTTCCGCTCTTTCTCCTGCTAAGAGTAGAATCTCCGATTTATTCCTATTTATTTTGAGGCCCGATATTGCCCCGAATGTCTCCAATTCTCTAATTGCTGTGGTCAGTGTCCTCCCAGGGTCTGCTAGGGCCAGTAGCAAATCGTCTGCGTACGCAATTACTTTGTGTTGTACGCCTGCCATATCTATCCCCGTAATGCGGGCTGACTCACGTATTCTGATTAGGAGTGGTTCTAGAAATATGGCATAAAGAAGGGGGGAGAGCGGGCATCCCTGCTTGGTGCCCCTTGTTTTTTTCACTGTGTCTGAGACCTCGCCATTAACGGCTATTCTGATTGTTGGGGAGTTGTAGTTGGCTTTTACCATATTTATATACCGTTCCCCGAATCCCATGAGTTCGAGTGTTTTGAAGAGTATTGACCATTCTACCCGGTCAAACGCCTTTTCGGCGTCTACTGAGAGGAGGGCTGCCGGGGTGTGTGTGATCCCTGTTTTTTCTACTAGGTGTAATATTCTTCTCAAATTATCGTGTGTTTGTCTCCCTGGGATAAAACCTGATTGGTCGGTGTTTATTAAGTTGGGCAGTAGTGGGGACAGCCTAGTTGCTACAATTTTAGTATAAATCTTGGCGTCCAGGTTAATTAGAGCTATGGGGCGATAGGAGCTTGGGAGGGATGGATCTTTCGTTGCTTTATGGAATACCAGCACTTTTGCTTCGTTCATTGACTGGGTCACATTTCCGCTTTCTTTGAAGGAGTTTAAGAGTCTTGTCATGACAGGGGTGAGTAGGTCTGCATATTTTTTGTAGAATGGGGCTGTGAAGCCGTCAGGGCCGGGTGCTTTGTTGTTTGGAAGTCCCGCTATTGCTTTCTTTACTTCTTCTTCGCTTATCGGGTTTTCTAATGCTTTTTTATCTTCTTCTGGGATTTTTGGAATGGGGAGGGATTGTAGATATGTTTCTTGGTCGTTCTCGTTTGGGTGGTCTGATGTATATAGCTTTTGATAGAATTCTCTAAAGGCCCTTCCTATGTCTTGGGTTCGTGTTTGGGATTCACCCTGTGCGTCTCGAATGCTCATGATGGTTGTTGCTTTTTGTTTCTCTCGAAGCTGTCTCGCTAGATATCTGTCCGCTTTGTTGGCTTTTATATAGAGGCGTTGTTTAAGATATTGGAGAGATTTCTCTGCTTCTTTGGTGCGCAGCATATCCAGTTGCCCTTGGACGTGTCTAAGGGCCTTCTTGAGACCTCTGGAGGGATGGGATAGTAACTTTTCTTGTGTGTCTGTTATTTTTTTTTCCAGTTCTTTTTCCCCAGGAGCGTCTCTGGGTTTCTTTGGTGGCCTTCAATGCTATGAGGTGTCCTCTAATGACCGCTTTGAATGCTTCCCAAACTGTGCCCAATGGGGTTTCTCCGGTGTCATTTTGTTCAAAATATTCTGTAATTTTCTCCCTTATCACTTCCCCCATTATCGGGTCTGTAAGAATGTCCTGTGGGAGCTTCCAGCGCCAGAGCCCACCCCCCTTCCTTGGGGTCGTCAAGTCCAGCCACACAGGGGCATGGTCCGAGAGTGAGATTGCGCCAGTTTCTATTCCTTGGATTTTGCCCATGAGGCCCACTGATACCCAGAAATAGTCTATTCTTGACATTGTGTTATAAACATGCGAGAAGTATGTGTAGCCCTTCTGTTGGCCCTTTAGTTCTCTCCACACATCACAAAGTGCCAGCAGGGTCATTTTATGTTTGAGGTGTTTGGAGGGGGCACCCTGGTTATGGCGACCCCCCATGCTCCTATCTGTTTGGGGATGCCATGCTATGTTTAGGTCTCCTCCCAGAATCACTTCGCCCTTCGCAAAGCCCTCGAGTTTCTCCAATGCGTCTCGAAGGAAGCCATCTTGACCTGTATTGGGCGCATATATTGTAGCTAGGGTTAGGCAGCAACCCTCGAGTTTGACGTTAATAAATGCTAGCCTCCCGTCCTTATCCGTTAGCCTGTCTATTAGGGCTACATCCATGCCCTCTTTAATTGCTATCAACACTCCAGCCCTTTTATCAGTGGCATTTGCTTGCGCCCATATCTTGTACCCCCTGAGATGTATCTTCTGTTTGTCCTGAGCTTTTATATGGGTTTCTTGGAGTAGGAGAATGTTCGCCTTTTCCTTCCTCATCAAGGCCTCCACCTTCTTCCGCTTCACCGGGGAGTTCAGGCCCCTTATGTTGAATGTTAGAATTCTTAGTTTCCCCATTTTGCAGCGAGTTGTAGTGGATTTATCTGATTCCCAGATTTATAAGCTCCTTTCTTCTTCCGAAGTGACCCCTCCCCTCTCCCCCCCCCTCTCCCCCCAACTTCCCCCCCAACTTTAAACCTTGAAACAAGTAACATCCCGAGGAGGGCCCGGATTCCTAGGGTTGCTAGGGCGTTGCGCCTATCGCTTCCGGCCCTCAAAACACTCGGTATAACTGTCGCGGGGGTTCCTAAATCCCGCATTACCTCAGTCTTCTCTGAGTGTCAGATTCCCGGCCTCCTTTCCGGGCCGCCAAATTGTACATTCTGCATGTAATTTTGTATATGCCTTTCTCTACCCGCTTTGCTTCTTTTTTTGTCGCACAACTTCCCAGCCTCTCGGCCTTTTGTGATATCCTCCGCTTGATTTGTAGGCCTGGCTTTCTGCCCCCTCTGTATGTATATCCATTATGTGTAGGCCTTCGTCGCATGTGGTCACTCTTCTTTGTTTACCTTCCCAGGAGAACAGGAGGCCAAACGGGAATGTCCACTTGTATCGAATTTCTTTCACCACTAGTTCCTTGATAAGTGGTGCCATATCTCTTCGTTTCTGTAAGGTCACTGCGGCCAGATCTTGGTATAGATGGATTTCCACCCCGTTCATCCTTATGTGGTCCATTTGTCTGGCCCTTTTCAAGATCTGTTCTTTCTGTGGATATGAGGTAAGGGCTGCTAAGACATCTCTTGGTCTTTCCCCTGGCGTCCCTTATTCTTTTCGGGCCCACTCTGTGCACCCTGTCAATCCCTATGTCGGCAGTTTCTTGCTCCTCCAAAATGTCTCTGAACACTTCTTGGACCGCTCTTTTGAGGTCTTTGTCGAGTACCGATTCCGCCATGTTCTTTATTCGGATGTTTGATCTGCGGGATCGATTTTCTAGGTCCTCGGATTGGATCTCTAGATTGTGGGTCAGCCGCACCAGGTGTTCCTGAGTCTCGCTAACTTGGCGTGTTTCATCTTCTAGGTTTTGGACGATTCTCTCTAACGTATCTGTTCTCTCTTCTAATTTGGCCACGTCCTGCCTTACCTCTTGGACCGCCTGCTTCATTTCGTTTCTCATGGTGGTGAATTGGTCCTGGACCGTGGTCATGAACTTCTCCTGTAGCTCCACGAACCAAGTGTGCATATCTTCTTTTGTAGGAGGAGAATGGGATGATTTGGGGAGGTTGCTGTCTCCTGGGGGGTCTTCCTGTGCCCTTCCTCTAGTATGAACCTGGGGTTCTGTCGACCACATTTGGACCAAGTTTGCATCTTGTTTAGATGATTGTGGGTTTGGGAGTGTGGAGATCCCCCTCCCCTTTGTTTTTGACATGGCCTCCCAGGGGCTGCTCCTCTTCCAAGGCGAGGGGGGGGGGTCGGGGTGGAGGCGCCGCGCGATCCTCCTGGGCCGCTCCCTCTGCTTATTGCCCCTTTGGGCCGCCACCTGGTTGGGGTGGGCTGATGGGGGGGTAGCTGTCTTGCGGTGAGGCGGGGGGGTGGTTGTTATGATGCCCCCCACCTGTCTCCTTTGACTGTTCTGGGGGGTTATCGCCGGTCGCCCCCTCCGCTCCGCTGTATATGGTGGGGGGTGCTTCTTTACCCCCCTTCCGCCCCTCCCCCCCGCCCACGGTCGGGCTGGTCAGCACTGGCCCCCGAGGGGAGATTTATAATTGTTTTTTTTTTTTTCCCCTTTTTTTTCTTCCCCTTTTTGTGCCCCTCGGGGGTTAATAGCCTCCGGTGATTGTTGCTGGGGGGGTCACGGCGGGCGCTCACCTTCGCGCCTCCGGGCGACTGCTGGCGTGCGAGGAATCCGGCCCAGGCGCTCCGCTCTCCTCAGCGCCGAGCCCCGCGGCGCTCTCCTAGGTTCCCCAGCCCCTCCGCCGCTCGTTTCTTCAGTGAGGGCCGGCCCTGTGGGGAGGCGCGCCGCCGCGCTCTGGGCGCTCTGAGCGTGGGCCCCGGTCCGCCCAGCTGTGCAGCCCCGGGTGTTGCCTCGGCTGCCGGCGACCCCCAGTGGGTTTCTCTCCTGAGCGGAGGCCCGCGATGTGCTCCGTAGGGGGAGGGGCGGGCACGTCTCTTTTCCCTCGATCCTCCGCATCTCCTGATCGCCGCAGCTGCTGGGCCGTGACTCGCCTGCCGGGTGTGTCTGGTGCTGGTCCCTTGACACAGGTACGATTTTTTGGCAGAAAATGGAAGTAATTGTCCTTCTTTATTGTAGTTCTAGTTGCGGCCCGGGAGGAGTGAGACTTACGCACGTCTCTCTGCCCCGGCGGCCATCTTGTTCACCCTCTAATAGCTTTTAAGTGGGGAGAGAACCATGTATTAATATGTTTTTTCTGTTTGCACTTTCTAGTTTTCAGGGGTGCTATGGTGTCTAGGGCAGAAAGACTTACTTTATTGTACTCTTCGACCAAAGTAAGTGGGTCTGTGGAGGCAGGAAGAGAGTTCAAGGTGGGTAGGATCAAAGGAATGAGTTTGTTAGCTGTAGTGTTCTTTTTATTCCTGGTGGGAATAGCAGGGGCTATGCTGATGACATGATGGGGGACTGTGGCTTCAAGGGAGAAGGAGATCAAGTGGTGGTCGGACCAGGGCAAAGGTGTTATGGCAGTGACAGATGTTTGGCACTGGTGTTCCGCTATCCAGTCAAGGGTTCAACCTTTAGTATGTGTAGCGCCTGTTACCTTTTGGTTAAATCCTAGTTCCTCAATGGAATCATTAATCTGTGTGGCATTGGGATCTAGGGAGTCTTTATAGCCAAGATTGAGGTCTCCTAGGAGAAGGCTTGGTGAAGCATTTTTGAGGTTATCCGATAGGATGTTATTAAGATCTTCTTCAAAGGAGCCTAGAGGGCCTGGAGGTCTGTAGATTAGGTGGATAGATATAATTTGAGTATTTGAGATGGTTAGCTTGGCGGTCAAGAGTTCGCACGAGTCTACATTTAGTGGCGAAGCAAGTCTCAGTGCTAGGCTAGTTTTGGCAATTATGGCTAGGCCACCGCCTCGAGAGGTGGTGCGGTCTATTCTTAAGAGGGTATAGTCCTCCGGAATAGCTAACATAATCACTGGGCCGGCTTCTGAATGGAGCCAAGATTCCGTGATAGCAAGGAAGTCCATTTTTTCAGTTGAAATTAGGTCGGCTATTTCTGTGGCATGTGCCACCAAAGACTGGGCATTTATTAAGGCTCCTCTTATACCAGGCAATGTGGTCTCAGTAGGTGGTGGCACGGTATTGTGGAGGGGTCTAGGATAAATGGTGGGGTCTCGAGAGAGTCGGCTGTTAAGCTGGAGTGGGTGCTGAGTATTAGTGGATTTATGCGAGGAGGTTTTGGTATTAGGCTGGGTGCTTTTTAGGTTTCTAGAAGGGTTGTTAGAGAAGGGGTGTAGGGATTTGGCTGGGGGTTCATACATTTGGGGAGTCTGGCACGAAGTTACGATTTCTTTGGGAGAGATCGCATGGTCTGGTGATCAGGTCCTTTAGGTTGTTCGGATCGTTGGGGGGTGTCACAGGCGCCGACAAGGGCAGAGTGTGAGGCACGTTAACGTCTATTGTAGTAAGTAGGTGTAGGATAGTCCTCAGTAGGACTGTGTAAATGGCTGGCAGATACATACTTGGTCTGAGGGGAGACTAGCTGATAGTAAGTGTACCATATAGAATATGTAGGGGTGTCCACAAGGAGTAAGCTGGGCAAGTGGTGGCTGAGATCAGAGTGGGCGCTGGTGACTATGTATACGGTGGGTGCACGAGTGGCGGTCGTACGGGCACGATAGTCACAGAACTATGAGGCTTGCGAGATCAGCAATGCTGGCACAACTGTAACAAACGTCACAGACTAAGCATAGGGCTGGCAGTGCTAGCACAGTGGGCATGGAATAGGCAAGACTGGCAATGTGCTCACATAAATCACAGGTTGAGCATAATATGGGCGAGGCTAGCAAGAATAGTCACAGGATTCATAGACTAAACAAAGAGTGAGATAGTCACAGAGCTATAAGGCTGGGCATAGATAGGCAATGTAGCCACAATAATGGTGCAGTCACTAGAGACACTTAACATACATACACTTAACGGTGACCCTAGTAACTGTAGAGGTGACGCAATATCTTTTCCTACTCATTGGGTAACAATAGATACATTGAACATACAGAGGAAAACAATATTTAAATAGAATGCATGCCACAAACGCGTCACAAATTAGAAGGTATATATATATATTTTTTTTTTAATTATTAACAATATATTTATATAGATCTGTCACTTTTAATTCTCAACAATGAAACTAAATACAGTTTACAGAATAAATTGCCACACCCAACACATCAACAAAACCAAAAAATGACATAAATCATCAAAATAGAACATATCACTACTTAGTTTGGACAAAACCTCAATCTAAATCAATACATGACATCAAAGAAAACCCTACATAAACAACAACCAAGGAGAATATAAACATCACACAAATATTGAAACAACATATACTAATTTATCACTCTAATCAATCGATATTTCATATGTGGACAAATCCTAAATCAAAGTCAATTCATTACATCAAATAGACCTATAATTATTCTGTCCTCTATATTATAATTGTTGGACATTCTTCAGGGTTCAACTGGTCTATCTAATCTAACCATGTATTAAGTACATCTCAAGATGGCTGTTGACAATGAGTTTCTTCTGTTTGGATGATAGACCTGGCAAAACTTTCAATGCGAGTTGCAGACTCCCTGTGCACTGCAAAAAATGTTCAATTCATTTTGTGGCTTACTAAACACTTGTCATTATATTAATTTAATAATTAATTACATCACCTCTAGGAACAAAAAAGTACCAGGGTTCTCAAAGTTAAAACTTCTTCATGAAATCAACACACTACACTTTGATTGTGTAAGATTCAAGATTCCATAGGTTTCCTAACTTGGCAATAAGCTACACACAGTAAAAGAGGAATTAAAAAAAACATTCTCGATCCATCTGGCCACCTTATTCCATTTACATATACCTAGCTACTATATTTTTAAGCACCTCTAAAATAACATGTTCATACCGGTTGTTTTTTCGTAGAATATGCACTCTCAACCCCCAGTCTTGGATGAAACATAAGCATTCATTTTTGGTACTCTGTTGTTAGTCAGGATTAGCATAGTCTTGCATTTCACAGAGGGAAGGAAAGCTACCAGAGCCTGCCTGATCACCCTCAACTCCAGCAATGTGATGTGTTCCTGAGATTCTGAGGGCGATCACAGTCTGCTCACTGTTAGGTCTGAGAGGTGAGTGCCCCAGCTAGTCAGAGATGCGTCCATGACCACTGTCATCTGGGGTCTAGGTTGGCAAAACAATATGTCTCTCAGCAAGTTGTCTTGCACGCCCCACCACGCGAGTTCGGTGTCACAAAGTTCGACACCTGTAGAAAGTCCGACATGTGGCCCTGGAACTGCGAGCATTGGCAAAGGAGAAGCCATTGAAACAATTTAATGCACAGCCTGGCTTCTGGCACCACAAGAATGCAGGTGGCCATTATGACAAGGATTTTCTTTTTTAGCCATGTTTAATCATGTTCAGTGCATGATATTTTGAGCAATACTCCAAGCCATGAACATTTTAATGTGAATACATAGTTAGGTTTCTTAAATGCGAGCAGCGTTTTCAAATGCATTTGATACATTCAGGCAAACGGATTCAGTTGAATGCAGAGCATAGCGTTGGTTTAGATTTCCGGGCTACACGTCAGGCAATTATCTTTGTTATGATTCTTGCAGGTACATCGTGTCAACAAAGTCAGACTGTATTCACTACTTTTCTGGGACTTGTGCCAAAGTGCCTTGGTAACAGTAAATTAAACTGATATTGAAAGAACTACTGAGATCTACATAACAGGACTTCCTGCGAAGATTGAAACTGCCGTGCAGCTTGTATAAGTGGGTGAAAGTTTCATTAGACTTGCTCTTAAAATAAACAAGCTTTTTACTACCCTAAAAAGATGTTCTACACAGATACTAGACCAGTGAGCTCAGCTGCTTTTTGCTTCAGTTAGATAAGTATGCTAATAAGGAGTTGACGGTTTAAGCCCAGATAGCTTAAAAGGAAGGCTTTGGAAGAGAGGGCAGGAGATTGCTGTTGGGGGTTTAAGAGCAGAGGCAGAAGGACGGCTGGAAGGAGAGGGAGAAGCACTGGGTGCATTATCCTAAATGCCGAGGGGAGGGGTTGAAGTCCCTCATTTCTTCCTGGCTGGATTTTAAAGCCACTAAACTGCATTTATTGCTGTTTTGAGGCATTTGATTTGAGTCCCCAAAGGACTCAGTTGACTTTTGAGCAGAACTATTAATTTTTATTGAGCTGTATAGGAAATATGTTTTGGATCCCCTACACCCCCTGCCCCGCACCTCCCAAGGCAAATCAGCTTGCCACCTGTGAACAGATTTTATTCTTGATTGGCTACATGTTGGCACCATGGTTACACCCAATTTACATTAACGTTTTGAAGCCTTTTTTCTTATTTTCCTGCTTTTTTGATAAAACGATCATTGAGAGGTGTATTTTGATATTTTTGGCATTTGTTCTTGGATTGCAGACTGTCCCAGGCACCCAGTCTTCTCCAGCCCGCTCATCCTCCTAACCTTATACAGATAGTGAATATGAGAGGTTTTTAACCTTCATTGATATTGCATCAAGAAAGGTACTGAGGTATTGAAAGGGGAGGAGCCTTTAGGTGTTTCTATGAAGATTGCCTAGCAAGATTTGTGAGGTTGCATGTTGCATAACAGGCCCTGGCGAGGAAGGTCGTTTTTGGAGGGGACTATAATATCTTGGAGAAGGTTGGTCAGTCTTGGTCTCAAGTAGAAATCCTTGGCTGTTGTCCCTTATCCCCTAGTGGGAGCCCCTTCCCAAGAGGCCAGGGAGGTGAGGCTGCTACCCGATAATCCCCCACGGGGTGGTACTCAGCGGGTGGATCTCATGGGGTGGGATTCCCCATATGGGACTAAGGACGACTGTCTGGGAAGAACACGGTACCCATAAAACATATTGTCAGGGGTCAGAAATGAAAATCAAAGTTGTCATGTTTGGATTATAGACTTTCATTCAACTTAAATGGGTTGGGAAAATGCCTCTCTGACCCTATTCTAAATAGGAGTTTCCCTACCTAAAAACCAAAACTACAAATCCGTCTTTGTTAGGATGTCATAAATCAAAAGCCGTACTTGTGTCCAAATAATCTATCCTGACCATCACACTAAAACAAAATAAATTGACAAGGGAAATGTCTATAACCAGGTATTTGCAGAAAGTGGTCCTAAGTAAAAGTAGAATAGCTCCAAGGTAAATGTTATCCAAAATGGAAAAGACCTTAATTCCAGAACGTGATTCCCTTCCACAGGGTTCTTCACTGGTATCACAAAATGCATCTGGGTCTAGCAGTTCCTTTGCGTCTCTCCCATTTCCCAAAACAATCACGTTAGACACTGTTCAACCTTGTAAGTCTTTCTTTAACAAAAAGTTTCTTCTTGTAACACAAGTTCCTTGCTTGTTTAACAAACACGGTTTTTGCTTGACACTCCTTGTAGATTTGCAATTTAGCTGGTATACTCCCCTGCCAAATCTCTTGGTGCACTTTCAGCCGCCTGGTGTACTCTCCTGCAAGGACATCTCTCACACTCCCAATTGCCTGGTGTACTCCCCAGTCAGGAATTCTCTCGCACTCAATTGCCTGGTGCACTCCAGAGCCCGGACTCTTGATGCACTTTCAACTGCTTGGTGTATGCTTGCCAGGACTACTTTTGTCTTCTAGTTTCCCATATCTCCAAGCAGCATATACCTTTCTTGTTGGCTAGGCATATCTACTTGACAATTGCTTTGCTTTCATAATTTCACAATGTTCAAAATCTTCTGCTCTTTTGATTTATAAACAATATTCTTGTCATTTCACTTTCTGTAACTTTAAAATGCCCTATTTCTGTTTGGCGCGGTTGCCAAAACGCTGCAGGGTCCCTACTCTGCTCTGGCAGACTCACTGGTTCTCTGTACCATTTCCGGGCTTGCTCTCGCTTACATGGCGTACCTTTGCTGCTTGCTTCCCACTTTGGGCAGCTAGATTCCTTGCAGCTCTGATCCTGCATGCTGGCTTCTCCGGTAAGGACAACGATGCTTCTCTTGGCTGCCAGACACCAAAAAACCCTCTCACGGTTCCTGGCATCTCCACGGCATGTCTCGCTCGCACCACATTTCTGTCCGTCTCTGCTGACGAGCTCTCTTGCTCTGCCACACCAGCTCCGGCCTCCATCCGCCTTCACTGAAGCAATCACATATTCTCATGAGCTGCTTCCTACCATTTGGTTAACATTTTTAAAAGGTCCCGCACACAGGTGCCTCCATCCAACAACTAGCACGCTCAATAAGCGTGTTGCTCTGTGTCAATTCCTTCATCCTCCTTGTATCAGTACTTAGGTGGTTGTGGGAATTTAAGTCCATTCATGGTTTGTGATGCATAATAGTTGGAGGATTTTTTCCAAAGATGTCATATAAAGGATCAGTTCTATATGAAGGATCAGTTCTATATGAAGGATCAGTTCTATATGATGGGAAATTATAACTGAAGAAGCTTTTCTTAAGAGTTTTTGGAAAAGGTATTCTTGGAGCTTTTAGACAATGTATTTTTGGCATGGTTTGTTTTTAGAACAAGAATGAAAGGTTGATTTGTAGGGTGTTGGGAAAAGGCAACAGACACACAGCAATAAGCCATTAGGGTATTGGGCAACAGGGGTTCTTCCTCAAGGGAAAATGGGGTATACCATGTCTCATACAATGAAGTCATAACATCCCCCGATAGTTGTCTCCTCATATAGCCGCCTCAAGGGTAAGAATCAGGTTGTGGTTACCGTCTACTGGCCACATGGGAGGAGGGCACCACCGGGAAATTTGTGATGACTACATTGGATTCATCACAATATCCTGACCTACCTCATCCTCATACCCAACAGAGAGTCATCTAATTCCACACACTTCCATTTATCTTTGTAGGGTAGATGCCATGGCCTCCCTAGAAAGTATTGTGACGAGGAAGAGTAAACGCAGGAAACCCATTTGAGAGTAAGAGCAACAATACTGAGATGAGGAGGAGGCGTGGAGCAATGCTGAGCGCTCCGCAGAACCAACATGAGCGGTCCAGATAATGTGAAACAAACAAGTACACCTCGAGGATAAAAAGGGAAGAAGGGCTTTTAGACCCAGCAGATTCTTCCTGGAGGAACAGAGTACTTTGATTGCAGCTGAAGCATGGGAGATGGCAAGAGTGCACAGGCCGAGCTACTTGACCACCGGCAGAGGCGTCCCCGGTAACTCTACCTTGGTCCGAGCAGAGAAGAAGGCAGAGAGCAGGACAACCAATCGATGAGGAGAGCTGGTGTTCCTGGAGAGCTGAAGTGCACCATCCAGGAGCATAGGAACATGGCGAAGATGCTGTGGTTTGTGGAGATCACGGGAAGCCAGAGTGAGGAAGAGAAGCCCACAGACAACCGGAGGTCTTTGGAAGAAGCCTGGAGAGCTCTGGGACGGTTGGTAGAAACCCCGAAAGGCGGTGAGATCAAAAGGAACATGTCTGGGACCTGCAACAGATAAACTCTCTACAAAGTCAGATGTTATGACTTCATGTCTCATCCAATGAAGTCATAACATCCCCCGATAGTTGTCTCCTCATATAGCCGCCCCAAGGGTAAGAATCAGGTTGTGGTTACCGTCTCCTGGCCACATGGGAGGAGGGCACCACCGGGAAATTTGTGATGACTCCATTGGATTCATCACAATATCCTGACCTCCCTCATCCTCATACCCAACAGAGAGTCATCTAATTCCACACACTTCCATGTATCTTTGTAGGGTAGATGCCATGGCCTCCCTAGAAAGTATTGTGACGAGGAAGAGTAAACGCAGGAAACCCATTTGAGAGTAAGAGCAACAATACTGAGATGAGGAGGAGGCGTGGAGCAATGCTGAGCGCTCCGCAGAACCAACATGAGTGGTCCAGATAATGTGAAACAAACAAGTACACCTCGAGGATAAAAAGGGAAGAAGGGCTTTTAGACCCAGCAGATTCTTCCTGGAGGAACAGAGTACTTTGATTGCAGCTGAAGCATGGGAGATGGCAAGAGTGCACAGGCCGAGCTACTTGACCACCGGCAGAGGCGTCCCCGGTAACTCTACCTTGGTCCGAGCAGAGAAGAAGGCAGAGAGCAGGACAACCAGTCGATGAGGAGAGCTGGTGTTCCTGGAGAGCTGAAGTGCACCATCCAGGAGCATAGGAA
Organism: Ambystoma mexicanum; assembly: GCF_040938575.1. Lineage (NCBI taxonomy): Eukaryota > Metazoa > Chordata > Amphibia > Caudata > Ambystomatidae > Ambystoma > Ambystoma mexicanum. The sequence goes on along the minus strand of NC_090926.1, from coordinate 260,048,200 downwards.
CATGGCGAAGATGCTGTGGTTTGTGGAGATCACGGGAAGCCAGAGTGAGGAAGAGAAGCCCACAGACAACCGGAGGTCTTTGGAAGAAGCCTGGAGAGCTCTGGGACGGTTGGTAGAAACCCCGAAAGGCGGTGAGATCAAAAGGAACATGTCTGGGACCTGCAACAGATAAACTCTCTACAAAGTCATCTTCACAGTCACAGAAACTGGCAAGATAGTAAACCAGGTGGGCTGTGAGAGAAAGGCCAGGGGAAGAGGAGCATACACCCTGGCGTTGTGAAATGAGGAAGGTCAAGGGAGGAAGCACAACCCCACCACCCCCCTGACATTATGATAAAGTTTGTAAAGATTGCTTAGGCCAAGAGAAGGAAGTCATTCTCTTGGCATTACAAGAAGGCTAAGAGCCGAGGCGAAGAGAGCCATACCCCCTGGTACTTGGCAACATTGTCATAAAGATTGGGAATTGTGCAAGCCTGAAAGAGATCAGGGGGAAGAAACAGAACACTGGGCATCGTGAACTGTGCAAGCCTGAGAAAGGGAGTCTTTCCACTAGCGTTGTTAACTGTGCAAGCTCGAGAAAGACCAGAGGAAGAAAAAAAATACCCCCTTGAACCTGGCGTTTGTGAACATTGTGAAGTCTAAGAAAGCCATGGGAGAATCATTCCCCTTGGTATTTGTGAATATTATTTAAAGCCTGGGAAAGACCAAGGGAAGGCAGTCATTCTCTTGGTACCAATATTTTCAGTTGGAACTTTAATTTGGAACTGAGACTTTCCAATCTAACATTTTGTTGTGCCTTTGAGAAAAACTGCAACCTGTGGAAGGGAGTAATTTTCTCAGGAAATAGTCCCTTAAGACTATTTGCAAGGTGGTCCGCTCTACAGAAGAAGGAAACCATTCTTCTGCATTAAGAAAACTTGCCAACCTTCAGTTAAAGGTGTAAGGGATGGAAATAGGCTTTTGCACAGGATGGTGGACTATATCATTTCAACTGATTTCCTGACAGAATCCTTAGTTGAGACAGGGAAATCCCTCTTAGCGGTAGGTGTAGTTAGGGGGGTGTCCTCCTTTATTTTCACCAAATAAAAGTTTATAACCACAACAATGCCACCTGTCAGTCTCCTTCCACACCCTTACAACATACACAATGATTGCTGCTTATTCCTTAATGACGTTTTGTGTATTGTCTATAGGAAGGAGGAAGGATAGCTCAGGGGCAACGTGTGTGTCTTGTAAGCAAGACAATGCACCGCAACACAGGTTCGAATCCCAACCCCTTGCTTAGAAACCACTCCTGTTATTAAGCACGTTATAAATGAACAATTATAATTATAGTGACCATAAAGGTAACAATGTTTACATTTACATTATTCATGAGAGTAAGAAGCATTAATTGAGTGTTCCTTACTGAGAATTCTGACATGAGCATTTTGGGTATGAACTTTATTTGTGGAGCATCTAGTACTGTTCATTGATATGTTATGTATGGTGCATGTCTTTAGTACACACACAAAGGGTTACTGGGAGGTGTGAGCAGTGGACTATCTATAAAAAATGATGTGACATTAGGAAGTTTCTCCTGTGCTGATGAATGCGAGTAGTCGCTCACTGCAGGAGTTGTTTACTCTTTTTGCTGATGGACATTGACATGCATATGCTCTTCCCCATCTCTAATCTCTATTCCTACCACAGCCCCTGCTGGGGTGTGTGAGGTGGGGCAAGGTATTGGACACTCCCCTAGGGTTTGAGGGGGGCTCAGGAGATAGGGGTGATACGATTCACGTCAATGAGTCCCAGAAGAGGCAGGAAAGCCGAGGAACGGATTTGTTCCTGTAATTGGAGGACACTGACAATCAGAAATAGGTTCACCACTCCATCCTCGGGTGGGAAAGGCTTGCCCAGATGATTTTACAAGACTGCCGCGATGAATCGGAGTGACTGGGATGGTGAATCCATGCCAGACATGCTGGAGAACAGGAGTTACAGGCAAGTAACTTGTTCCTTCTCCAGCATCGGGTCTGACATGGATTCACATGCTCATGAATAAAGATTACACAGCAGTACACATGCACAACCATGGGAGGTGGCAAGGCTCAACAGAAGTAAAAACACTCACCCCTGAAACATACTCACCTCTAGTTAACTAGTTGCATAGCACCGCTTGGCCGACACAAGACTCCTCCCTGGAATCCCTTTCGACGCAGTAGAACCTCGTGAAGGTGTGCGTGTACCTCCACATAGCAGCCCTGCAGATGTCAAGCAGGGGCACACTAGAAAGACATGCTGTCGTTGCTGCAATGGCTCTGGTGGAAGGGGCTCTCGGCTGGCCTGGAAGGGGTCTGTTAGCCAGCCGATGACGGAGCATGATGCTGCCAGAGATCTGGACATGCAAGCCTTCAATAAGGCCTTCCCATGATTCATAGGTCCATAATTGATGAACAATTGAGAAGTCTTCCAAAACCCCTTTGTGCGGGTCACGTAAATCTTCAAGGCACAAGCAACATCCAGCGAATGCAAGGACCTCTCCGCTGGTGATGATGGATTCGGGAAGAAGACATGCGATGATGGATTCGGGAAGAAGACCTGCAACGCAAAAGGCTTGTTGAGGTGGAACTCAGATGGCATCTTAGACATAAAGGTGGGGTGCGTACGCAGTAACACCCTTGAAGCGTGGAAGGACAACTACGGATGCTTGCAAGACGGGACCTGGTTCTCCCCAACCCACTTGCCCGAGGTGATCGCCACAGGGAAAGCTGTCTTCCATGAGAGCAACTTGAGTGGGGCTTGATGCGCCGGCTCAAAGGGCGTCCCAATGAGTTTATTCAAGACGCCATTGAGTTCCCAAGCTGGGGCAGGAGCCTACACCAGCAGAGAAGTCCTGAAGAGGCAATTGAGGAACTCCTTGACGAGTCTGTGCGACCAGAGGGAAGGCCTACCTGGTGTCCTGGTGTAACGGGATATGGCGGCCAGGTGCACCTTGATGGAGGCGTGAGCCAGTCCAGCCTTTGCCAAGAAAAGCAGGTATGGTAGGAGGTGCAGGGCTGTGACACACAGAGGGGTAATCTTCTGAGCCTGACACCACAGGGAGAAATGCTTACACTTATGGCATTAGCACGTCGACATTGAATAGGCTCTGGCCTTGGCCAGGATGTCCTTACACTCCACAGTTGAAGAATAATGTCCAAAGTCTAGTGCTGCAGGAGCCAGGCCGTGAGGTTCAGCGACGCTGGTTCATGGTGCAGTATCACCCTCACTCTCTGGAGAGAAGATCGGGAAGCAGTGGCAGCCTGATGGAGGAAGCCGCCGACAGACATAGCAGGTCTGGATACCAGATTTGTCACGGCCACGCCGGAGCGACGAGTATCATGCTGCAGTGACACTGTCTGAATGTGTTGATCACTCGTAGCAGGAGTGGGAACGGAGGAAAAGCACATTGGAAAAGTCCCTCCCATAGGAACGAGAACGCATTCCCCATGCGCCTCAGCTGCAGGAACCTGCTGGCGAACCTCTGACACTTGGGATTCGTCGCCGTCGTGAAACGGTCGATCTGGGGCTGACCCCATTCGTGGAATAGAAGATCCACTTGGTCCTGGAGAAGTTCCCACTCGTGGCAATAAGATTGCTCCCTGCTAACAGAGTCTGCAATGGTGCTCTTGGTGCCCGCCAGGTGAAAAGAGACGAGAAACATGTCCTGACAAATGGTCCAGTGCCACAGATGCTGGGCTTCCCTGGAGAGATAAACAAAAGCAAAATGTGGACCAATAGAGTAAGGATGACAGGATTTTGCTTCAGTTATCAAAATGTTGGCAAAATACAATGTTTATTTCACACAACACAAGCAAATAGTATTTACTAATGGATACTTTACATACTAAAAAAAGCTCAACCTATAAACCGCTTCTCCCATCATTCATCATTCATTCATAACTCATATATACCATCTTCATACTAAGCATATTTCATATATGGGTATTAATTTTCCCCAAACATATAGTCCCATTTTTTGAAAAATCAAGTCCAACACTTGTGTGGTTTAGATGTGGCCATCTGTACTTTTACAGGGTTTTTTTTCTGTCGACACGCGTTTCGGTCGTAGTTCACTGAGGGCGGAAACCATCTTGCCCCAATATTCTAGCCAACATTCATCAGGACGGAGTGCAACTGTTCAGTGTGCGTTGCCTCTTTATAGGATGGGTGAGCTTCTAAATCTATAAAATAATGTAAATACACTAATTACCGTCTGTAGTTCATAACCTGTCATCTTAATTCATTTGAAACCATTTAATGTGTGTAACCAGCAACATTCCCCATGTGTTGCTCATCTCAAGACTCACCTACACTGGGTATTCAGCGGGCGATTACTTGATAGGGGATGTATCCCCCTCTTTTTTGGTTTTTCTGTATTGTAGTGTAACCATAGGCTGTGTTTACACAACTACAGAATGAAAAAAACAATGCATATACAAATACATTTATTTTATTTGTAAGCCTGTTCTTTACAGATCTACTTCTTTTATTGGTGAGTTTTCACCTGTAGAGTGAGAAGGAGTACTCACAAATAGTCTATTCTGTAACTCATTAGTCAGACAACGTGAAGGCAATCCGCATGGTACAGAATGATGTAGACTCCAGTTACATTCATGTCATTCTAGCCAGTGGCGCCATCGAAGGATGTATTCCACCTGCAGAGGAAGAGACAAACACAAGGGCCTGTGTAACGAATCTAGTCTACACTTGCTCGCTCCTATTAAAAATTCACAGTAAAGGTACTCACAAATAATTACATAGCCCCGTTGTGTGAAGCACGAACGATGGTGCGATGAAATTAGAGCTGATGCAATAATCAGAGTCCCGGTCTGTGGGAGACACAAACACACAATGGAATCCTATAAGTCTGAAGTATTATGCTATTGTGCATCAGGGTCGTAATAATACATGTGCGAGTACGCCAGCTGGTTGATTGTTTAACAAATCTTACCTTGAGTCAGGAATGATTGCAGCGTTCAGATTTACGTCTGCTCGAAAATAATGGCCGTCTCGTTGTTTACAGCGCAAGTGCAGTGCATGGATTAAATATAGAGATAGACGAAAGACTAATCTTTCCTACACAGTTTTTTGTATTTGGCGTCCGTATAGAACGCTGGACTGATGAGCACATGAAGACCTTTAATAAGTGTCTTGAAAAAAATGTGCATTAGCACACGATCCACTCGGAAGGTGCTTGCTGTCCTGAAGCATTATGGGACACGTAGTCTCAATTTCTGAAAGAGGAGTTGTGTTATTTAGTATTACTCGCCCTACGGTGAAGGGCTGGTCACGGAGTACCCAGATCTCCAGCAGAAACCCCTGAGAACACTCAGGGCAAAATGCTAGATCTCATAAAAACTTAATTGTGTCACGTGGGTCTATAGAAGAAAGTCATTAAGCCCAAAATATGTGTCTTAAGAGACAAATTTGTGGTGCGGCTTTCTGAATACATGCAATCCAGGTTTAGACTAAAGGTTGCCGAGAGGTCTCAAATGTATTAACTCTGGAACCTTTCCAGTCTCAATGTATATTTAAAGCGTTCCACGCAACGGAAATGTAGAGTTCTCATGGTCTCTGCTGGAGATCTGGGTACTCCGCGACCAGCCCTTCACCGTAGGGCGAGTTATACTAAATAACACAATCCCTATATCGGAAATCGGGACTACGTGTCCCATAATGCTTCAGGAAATCAAGCACCTTCCGAGTGGATCATGTCTAATGCACATTTATTTCGAGACACTTATTAAAGGTCTTTGCGTGCTCGCGATCCAGTTGTACATATTGCGTGAGTCCCGCGTTCTATACGGATGCCAAATACAAAAAACTGTAGGAAAGATTAGTCTTTCGTCTATCTCTATATTTAATCCATGCACTGCAATGGCGCTGTAAACAACGAGACGGCCATTGCTTTCGAGCAGACACGAATCCGAACGCTGCAATCATTCCTGACTCAAGGTAAGATTTGTTAAACTCCTTCAATCAACCAGCTGGTGTACTCATACGTGTATTATTACAACCCTGATGTACAATAGCATAATACTTCTGACTTATAGGATTCCATTGTGTGATTGTGTCTCCACAGACCGGGACTCTGATTATTGCATCAGCTCTAATTTCATCGCACCATCGTTCGTGCTTCACCCGACGAACGATGTAAGTTTTTGTGAGTACCTTTACTGTGAATTTTGAATAGGAGCGAGCAAAGGTAGTAGACTAGATTCGTTACACAGGCCCTTGTGTTTGTCTCTTCCTCTGCAGGCGGAATACATCCTTCGATGGCGCCACTGGCTAGAATGACATGAATGTAACTGGAGTCTACATCATTCTGAACCATGCGGATTGCCTTCACATTGTCTGAGTAATGAGCTACAGAGTAGACTATTAGTGAGTAATATTTCTCACTCTATAGGTGAAAACTCACTGATAAAAGAAGTAGATCTGTAAAGAACAGGCTTACAAATAAATGAAAAATTATTTGTATATGCATCGTTTTTTTCATTCTGTAGGTGTGTAAACATATGGTTAGACTATAACACAGAAAAAACAAAAAAGAGGGGGATACATCCCGCTAGCAAGTCATCGTCCGCTGAATACACAGTGTAGGTGAGTCTTGAGATGTGCAAAACATGGTGAATGTTGCTGGTTACACACATCAAATGGTTTCAAATGAATTAAGCTGACAGGTTATGAACTACTGACGGTAATTAGTGTATTTACATTATTTTATAGATTTAGAGGCTCACCCATCCTATCAAGAGGCAACACACACTGAACAGTTGCACTCCGTCCTGATGAAGGTTGGCTAGAATATTGGGGCAAGGTGGTTTACGCCCTCAGTGAACTACGACCGAAACACGTTGACAGAAAAAAAAAACTGGAAAAGTACAGAGGGCCACATCTAAACCACACAAGAGTGTTGGACTTGATTTTTCAAAAAATTGGACTATATGTTTGGGGAAAATTAATGCTCATATATGAAATATGCTTAGTATGAAGATAGTATGTATGAGTTATGAATGAATGATGAATGATGGGAGACGCTGTTTATAGGTTGAGCCTTTTTTAGTATGTAAAGCATCCATTAGTAAACACTATTTGCTTGTGTTGTGTGAAATAAACATTATATTTTGCCAAGATTTTGATAACTGAAGCAGAATCCTGTCATCTTTACTCTATTGGTCCAAATTTTGCTTTTGTTTATGTGCACTTACCTGGAGGACCATAGATTGACCAGGGACCCTTACATTTATTTGACTCCCTGGAGAGAGCCAGAGAGCGCATTCCGCCATGCTTGGGGATGTAGAACACAGTGCCGGTTTTGTCAGTGAAGATCCTCACCACCTTGCCCCTCAGCGATGGCAGGAAGGACTTGAGGGCCCAGAAGACGGCACAAAGCTCCAGGACGTGGATGTGAAAGGTCTTTTCTTCTGGCAGCCATAGGCCTCTGGCGGCCAACTGTCTTGTGTAAGCTCCCCAATCCTCCAGAGAAGCACCTGCAGTGACTGTGTCCTGATAAAGAGGGACTTGGAATGGGGCCTCTTGCGTGAGATGAGAGCGCACACCCCACCACTGTATTGCTAGTCGGAACTCCTCGTTGAGGGCGAACGTGTCCATCCAGGATCCCGACACTTGCAGCCACCTCGCATACAGAACATCTGGTGCCTGAGGAGACAAAAAAGAAAGGATTAATTTACCAACGCTGTGAGTCCAGACGGAAGACCATCATTTCCGTCCCCTTGCTGGACACAGCTCATATAAATCTGTACCGGTCTCACCAGGGCAGCCTGTTGTTCCGTACCCTTCTTAGGGTCCGTAGGAGTTTTAGCCTTTCCCCTCTATGGAGACTTAGGGGCAGGAGCGTCAGCTGTCCCCATTCCAGGGGCCTACGCCAGAGCCGCAGCATCTGCTCCGCGCCTTGGCGGTAGGGACAACCATGGGGTGGCCATAGCTGTGACTGTGCACCACCACCACTGGCCAGACCCCATTTTGACAAAGAAGTAGTGGTTAGCAACAAGGTTGTCGAAGGGGTGGTAGGATGAGCCTCTGACGACATGGTCGAGACAGTTGATGACCAAGTTGTTTTGGCCGGTTGAGCTGCCAATGGTGTCGCCGCCGCCGCAGAGGGGGCAGTGAAGGGCCACCTTTGGATCTCTCCTTCGTCGCCTTGTCCACCGATGTTAAGCAGAGTTTTGAAGTAGTCAAGGATTTTCTCTTAGAGGGAGCGCCCCTCACTGGTAGGCTCGCCGTAGAAATGGTTGGTGACGGTGACCTTCTCCTTCCAGAGCTGGGACCTGCAGCAGCGGCGAACCCAGTGGGATCAATAAATTGCAGTCTTGCCTTCTTTTGGATCCCAGAGGGGAGAGCATCCTCAAAGGATTTCAACCTCTTTTCTGAGGGAGTTTGTTAGTGGGACGGCTGGTCCTGGGGTAAGCAGGACCATACCCGGAAGCATATTCAGAGGCCTTACCCGATTTGAGCCACGCTGCCAGCCTACTATAGCAATCCTTCTTTGTCTTTTTCGAAAATACATGGCAGACCTAACATCCATCCTCATCATGGTCCGGAAGAAGAAAATACAGATATTTATGGTGTTGATCTTCGACATACACGTTCCTCAATCCACATTTTGCTCAGAGTTTGAAGAGGTTCCTCGATCATGGTGGAAAGGCACAAAGTAAGCCCAAACCCGGGCCTTCCCGAAACTAGATGAAAGATCCGCCATGTAGTGTCATTTTTACCAACAGCGGATCCCTGCTGCTGGTAGTCGACCTCCGGTCGACCGATTAGACAAAAATCTGTAAAAAATGTCACTAAAATTTGCAGAAAACTTGAAATATGAAAACATTAACTGGAGAGCACTAAGAGGACTCCCAACACAGAAGAGTGCAGTAACAATCTGACGATGGCTTCCAAGGGTGAAGCTTAGGGAGAGTATTGTCACTTGACAGGATCAGTATGACCCAAAGGACAGTGATTGGTTTAGAGTACAAATACACTTTAAAGCTAAAGTGAACCTGCTTTTTCTTTTACTGAGGATTCCCAGCCTGACGACTGGGAATATTCATGAGCATGTGAATTCATGCCAGACCCCATGTTGGAGAACAGAGTATATTTAAGGGATTCCTGCGGCTAGGCCAAAGAAGGATGCGCAACACACTCCGAAATGGAGAAAATAGACATTAGACACATTTTATTAGACAGGTAGAGAAAGACAATCGTAGAAATGTTTGTGCATATTTGTTTAGGGTTTTTGAAAATGTAAGTGTAAAATATGGACATGTTTTGTATTAGTTATGATAATAAAGGTTGTAGGCTGAAACTATAGAACGATAGTAATACATTTGACTGGTTATCAGACCATAAAAAACAAGCGATTGGCGTCAATTATAAAATGGTAGCAGTTGAGAAAAAATAGAATAAAAAAAGATTCTTAGATTGTCAATAATAAAAGCAGGATAGCAAGAATCGATAGAACTATAAACGAAGAGGCAAAAAGAATATTATTGTATAGGCTTGGAAATTGTTTGGAGGATATTTTGGGAAATGGGCGGCGATTGATGGTGCTTGCCCAAATTGATTGTTGTGGTATAATTAAAGTAATAACAAAATAAGAACCGGTCAGTATTGACAGTTAAAAATGACTTGTCATTACGTGGGACACTCCCCTACTACACTTATACAAAACATTACAGAGATACACACCTAAGATTAGGAAATACCATGCCGAATGGGTAAAAGGCACGACTGACAAAATGTTTAGGCCTTGGCCTCAAGCAAGTTCGCTATCAAGAACAGTATTTTCTTTTTTATTGATTTATGGTTTCAAGAAAAAAACTTATCAAAACATTCAAACATTGCATGCCATTCATCAATAGCCAATAAAATGCACTAATTTAACAGCACAAGAAAGTTAAATAAAATCTAAGAAGCAATTGCCTTGGTAAGTCAAAAACTTCTTTCAGAAACTGCAAGAGGCAAATAGTGGCCGACAAGTTCTCTCTCAACAGAAATGACCACATCTCTCTCTTGTCCAGCATCCCATATGACTCAATATTTATCAAATGACTAGTTCGCAAATCTGTCAGTCCTTGGCAAAACAATGACACATGCTTTAGAGTTTCCATAGTGCCTTCCTTCCGACAAAATCTACATCCCTTCGTAACAGCTTTCCCATAGATATTTACGAGTTGGTTTGTGGGGTACAGATCGAATCTGAGGAGAAGTCGTCGATCTCTGTACCAGTCATTAGGCGCTTTGGCTAGATATTTCAGAAGGACGCCAAAGGATTTTGTTTCCTCCATTAAAGAATCCATCCAATGGTGGGAATTTCTTTCTTCCAAAGTCTTGATCCAGTCACTTTGCCATAGGTTTCTTTTTTTTTACCTTTTCCGGGAACTTACATAATTCCTCTGCATCCGATTGTAGAATTTCAAAAGGTTGTCGACAACAATCTAGCCACTGCGTCATTAAGACTTCATCCGATTGCACTTGCTTGGCTTTCAAAATTTCATTGGGGGTTGCCGGCGAGGGAATTAGAGTTGTCCGGTAAAGTGACAAAGGACGAATGACATGGAAATCTTTAAGAGAGATAAGCCCTACCTTGTATCTGATATGGGCCGTTCAAACTATCCTGGGCAAGCTCAAAATCTTTCTCCAGAAGGGTCCTTCCAAAGAAGGCCAGAGTTCCCAGGGAGTGGGCCATTCTTCCTTGATCAATAAAGCTTTTCAGTTTGGATTGGATTTGAGGTGCCCTTGTCGTGGGTGATCACAGATACTATTGATAATCAAAGTTCCAAGATAAATGATCTCTGGAGCCGTTCCTAAAGTCTCGCCTTCCACATGCCACTTGAAGGTTGGTTTTCCGTTACTTCTATGCGGCCTCAATGTCATGATACTGGTCTTCGATAGGTTAATGGAAAGGCCATTTTTCTGTAAAACGTTGTTTAATGCTACTAGCAATCTCTGAAGGCCAATTGGAGTTTTAACCATCAGCACAATGTCATCCGCGTAGAGGAGCCTTGATAATTCCACATCCCCAATCGATGGAGGAAAAGCATTTGTTTTTAACTCATCATACATGTCTGATTAAAAAAAGGCCAAATAAGGTTGGGGCTAAAGGACAACCCTGCTTTAAACCCTTGAACGTAGGAACATGTTTGGTCAGGGATCCTTCTGCATTCAACTAGACTTGAATGTACGTGGAGTCATAGAGAGTCTTGATGGCCTCCAAGAAGGGGGCAGGGGCCAATGCCACACCTCCAACTTTCTCCAGAGCAGCTGACAGTCCACACTATCAAAAGCTTTGGAAAGGTCCACAAAGGCTAGATAAATCTTCGATTTTCCATTGTGAACCTTGTTGTCATGACCCTTAACCCTGGCCCTCACTGGCAAGTCAACCTTCCAGTTAGGGCCAGTTCAAAGGCCTTAAAACCTTATCTAAGACTCTCTTGGAGTCAGTCCTTTGGCGCCAGGCTCATAACCATCATGAAGACCAACATTAGAATGGGACTATTTACTTGGGACTATTTAACTTGGGGGGTGCAGCCAACATGGAGGCACACACATAGCTCAGTTACAAGGAACTGAGCTATGCAGTCTAGTCTTTTGGGTGTGGCAGACCTGGGACTACTTTACCTGGACTACTTTACCTGAGACTATTTAAACCGCACCCAAACAGCAGAACACGCTTTGTGTTATTCTGCTGGGGGCAGCGTAACGCTCACCGTGTCCAGTCTTTGATGCCAGTTTACCTGAAACCAAGGACCTGCAGAGAGAGAAAGAACACTACGAAACTTACCTGGAACAGTATCCTGTCTTCAATCCATCGCCGACTTCAGTTCCACTCACCTGAAGGTACGAACTCCATCATCCGGCACCGCATGCATCCTGGAATACCATAACCTGGAAAGAGGAGAAAGACAGCATTAGTAAGCGTTTACTCACGTTTCCTTCCGAAAGAAGAAAGCCACACAATTCTTACCTGGGTAGTCATCTCCTGATCAGTATAATTGCTGGAACATTACGGCGCTCGGCGATGAACATCGCAACCTGCAAGGAGAGAAAAGACACAGGTTAGCAATATAAAAGGCGAAACAGCGCCGCGCATCGCGCTTTACTCACCGGACAGCATTGCGCACACCGCGCTTTCACCTACAGGCCCATGCTCATCTTCAAACTGCATGACAACACCAAAATACCTTTCCATACCTAAAAGGAAAGAAGCAAGACATTATTATTTGAACTAAGAGGTACATAAGAACTGCATATAAAGACTGTAAAGCAGCAAACCTACGGAGTCTCAGCAGGCCTGGATTCCCACAGGGGCTTGCACCAGTGAAGTAACTTGGTCGCTGCTCGCCCCTCACATCTATTCGCCCCTGCCACGAAGAGCAGGACGGAGAATCCACCTTTTACAATATTAAGGTGAGGAGAAGGCCCAAGGGGGAGGAAGGAGTTGAGGCCAAGGGAGGTGGGAAAACGTAAAGATAATCTGGTATTGAATCCAGCTCTCCTATATTGCAGACCCATCCTTAACCAGAGGCCTTACCAAGGGACCTTGAGAGGGTTCGAGAGTGCAAATCATCCAACCAGGGCTGGGTGGTGTCCCCCTGGATACCAGGTGAGCGTAACACTTTCCCTTTAAAATGTTAAGCAAAAACAGATTTAATTTCGTCCCAGTTTCCTTCACGAAGCCTGTTTGTCTCAGGTCCGCTCTATTAGATGACTGAATCCAGCTCTGTAGGTGTTAAAGAAGAAAAGCAGAAAATAGCTTGCTCATGGCATCCAACAATGCAATTGGACGATAGTTGGACGGGTCACTCCTGTCACCTTTTTTTATAAATAGGGATGATGATAGCCGTCTTCCAAGATTCCAGAATATGTCTAAATTTGAAGATTAGGTGGAAAACATCTAGAATTAACAGAATCCAGAACTCTGGAAATTGTTTAATCATGTTATTGGTAATCCTGTCAGGGTCAGGTGCTCTCCAAGAGTTCAAGTAACTCCACTTCAGAATAGTTCAGGGGAAAAAGGCCACACAGAGACCTCCATTTCAGAATCTTTAGGCTAAATGTTTTAAGATTCAACTAGCCTACCAAAGAACTTGATCCAGCTATCTTCCGGTACCACTCCAGCCAACAACATCGAGTTCAGATGACTTGTCTCATTAAGCAGTTGCCACGTCATTCTGGTGTCTTTCTTCAAGATTGATGACATCATAGCCTCTGCGTCTGACTGTAATGAGGACGCCTTTTGCCCCGTTAGCCAGTTTTTATGAGTCTGCCTTCTCTTCTTAATCATGCTTTGTCATTGCTCCGGGGCTGCATATGAGATTCTTTTAAGATCTTTCTGCAGAAGAGTTTTCTGCTCCTTCACTGCTGCGTCAAAGGAGTGTCTAAAATGACCAGCCAGCGTTTCATGCTTTCTGGGTATATACATGAATTCACAGAGGCAAAAAGCGTAATTAGCGTTGCCCCACCCCTTGCACTTTTTCTCCCACGTTTTGACAATGTCATATCCAAGTCACGTGTAAAAGAGCGTGGTCACTAGTCTAGTAGCTCTACACCTCACCTGAAAGGCGGTAATTCACTGTACCAAGGCCTCGAGACAAAGACGTAGTCCAGTCTGCTAGTTTTACCTAATCCGGACCATATGAATTTAGCTGGAATATCTCCACTGGTATGGCCATTCAGGATATGCAGATTTTTTTCCTCCATAAATTCCAGTAATCTTTCTAACTTCTTTTTGCCCAACCCAAAGGACATGTTAGTTACGAGATTATTGGACTTCATCGAACACAGCCCTTGGCAGTTGAAGTCTCCTCCCACAATAGTAAAGTGGGGAATCTGGGTCAGTGGCACAGTGTCCATGGAGTCCATCAGCAAGTCCAAGAAAAAATCTGTCAAGTTGCAGGAAGGGGGAGGAACTAGACACGTCCGTAATATTAATCCCAACCCCCAGCTTCCCTAAAATCAATAAGCCCGCTGATGGACGTCCTCTAGTGCCTTTATATGCCAGGTTAAGAAAAAACTGCGTATCCATCCAAAATCGGAGGCGTCGTAAACCACGTCTCTTGCAGACAGATGAGATCGAAAGTATCCAAAAGGATCAATGGGTCAGAATTTAAATGATTAAAACCCTGTGTGTTCCAAAATGCCATCTGCAGTTGCGAAGCTCGTTGTTAGTTTGAGGAAAGCGGACGAGGCTCCGGACTCCCTCTGTTCCTCGGTCATTCCTACAAGATTGGACGGGACAGCGGAGTTAGAGATTACTCTCTTAGATTACAGTGCATCAGTGACTTTGAATCTAGGATCACCTTTTAGTTGGCCCCCTTCTGCGGTTCTCCCATCAGTAGGGGATTGAAGGAGTAGCCCCGTTTGCTGACTAGCCAAGTTATCATTGGTACAGGCCTTCTCTTGACTTGTTGATGAAGTCGGTTTACGGGGCAGCTCCGATTGCTTGAGCAATCCTCGATGGAGACACTTCCTTGTCCGGGGTATCCAACAAATCGTAACCCATAAGCAAGAGCAAGTGAGCCACCTCAAGTAACAGCGACTTCACACTGCTTGTTTTCAGATGAAGGATCACTCTGTCCAGGCAGCCTTTCTTAGGAAACGCCACGATGCAGATATCATCCGAGTTTAAAAATACGAAGGGTAGGTAGGTAGCTGGTGTATAATTAGCATCACGTTTGCACAATTCAGGATAAAGCCGTCATCCATCCACCATACTCTGGTCAAATGCACCTTATATGAGAGTCTTTTAGTAATTGGACGTTTAGGAACTCTTTGTGCGGGGGATTCCCGTCCATCAGTCAGCACTCCTCTGACTCAGTAATTCGTATACGATCTATTCAGTTCCTGCCCCTGCAGGCCAAACATCCCTGCAGCTCTGTCCAGGGAAGTTGGTTTGCGACTAGTAGATAGCCTTTCACCTCTCTTTCCTCTAGCATCAGAAACAAGTGCTATATTTTATATGGCCAATTGCAGGATCAAACAACCCCTTCAGTACTTGGGGTGCAAGGTTGGGCCATTGGAAAACAGGATTCTTAAACAAGTCTTCCTTGTTCGAGTCGCTGGGAGGATGGTCTAGGATTGACAACTCCACATCGTCATAGTTTTCGTCCTCCATGGAATAGGTGGAAATGTCCAAACAATTCCTCCGTCGAGTCACTAACCAGAGAATTCTTGTTTCTGTGATCATTCGTCTTTGCCACATTCTTTTACAAAACAGAGATCGCCTGTGATTTCTTTGAGACAGAAGGTTTTAAGGTGTGCGAAGCCGTACCTGGCGAGATGGGAATGTGAAGGTTTCTCAAGAAAGTTCAGCTATTGTTCCCATTCCAATTCTGAGGTAGGGAGAGATTCTTAGTTTTCTTTGCTCTCAGTGCTGGTTTAAGAGGGCAGGCAGGTTCCTTCATTTTCCTATCTTTCTGGAAAATCTGAAAAGGCTCTGTGTTCGTTTCTGAACTCTTCTGGCAGGACGGCCCCAAATTCAAATGAGTTGCATACGACTCTGCCGTTTTATCCATGTTTTCTTTCAGCGCCTGGGTGCGTAGGATTGAGGCCTCTTCTTGACAAGTTTTATTCTCTCCTAATTTGGACCTTTGGTATGTTTTTAATGAAGGGTCCTGCCCCAACACTGGTTCTGGCCCCTGTTTAATAGGCCCATTGCCATCTTCTTTATCAAGGTGGATTTCAAAACAATCAGAATTATCCAAAGGGCAGACTTTTTTGCTACCAGCGGGGTGACGCTCTTCTTTTCTATTGTGGACAAGTGATTTCAAATGCAAATGTTCTAATACTAAGTTTAGGAGGCACCCTTTGTCAGCTCTCTCCAAGTCTTTATAAAGGATTTGATAAAGATTACTTTGGAGTGGGTCATGGCCAAGAGCTCTGTAAGATTGCCGCATCAGTGTCCGCGAGGCCTTCACAGGCAAGAGGCAGGGAACTTCAAACAGGGAAGCAGTCCTACCTAATGACATGTTCAGAGGGGCGTCAGCAGAGGATAAGCTGTGGGATGAATCATTCAGCTGCAAAAGGCTCTCCTGGATTTCAGGCAGAGGACCATTCACCTGGGTCTTAGTTCTAAGATTTGTCAGTGGCATCGGGGAAAAAACGCACCTTCTCCATGTTTCAAGTAGGAAGCTGATTCTGTCAGCAGCTAAACTCAGCGCACACTAGCCCACCATCACTATCCATAACACAGCAGTGTCCTCCATGACACTCCGCAGCTGAGATGGCTCCTTTTCCAGTCCAGAACCGGGCGAGGGAACAGATGTCAGACATATCACAGGGGGACATGCTACTACCAGGACTTCCTGGGCGCAAACAACACTTCACCACACTCCGCTCATGAAAAAAGAATCACAGTCAAAAGGGCCAAGAAGGGAAAGCAGGTTTGCTTTGATTTACTTGTCCATCCAACTTGTCAAGGCTAGTGAGTTCTACCGTAGAGCACAGCAATATAACTGAGTACGAGGTGGGAAGTTCCGTTTAAGGCAGAACAGGACTTATAAATCTAAGCCACAACCAAAAGTATTTACACGTTACAGTGGTAGATTACCTTAACATGGGTGCCAAGCCTCAGCGGTCACGTGCCGTGGAGCTACTTTAGGGATACAGAATAGGTACGGGATAAGGAATACCAGAAGAACCTGGCTACAGCCGAGCCATAAACATGTCACAGATGCAGATGCCTGAGGGCGGCTCCTCCCACCTTCCCAACACTTCTAACACTTGACTCACTCTGTGTTGCTCCCTTCCACAGATGATATTTTAACTGGGAAGTCAGTTGCAGTAGAAAGGAGACTTCTCTAAGGAGTTTCCACAGCAATAACAGTGCGGCTTGGTAACGGGTGAAAGAACAGCACAACTCACTCCTAACACTTGGCGCACTCTGCTAGAACAGTATTGCAATACATGACAACATACTTACATGCTGCATACTCAGGGAAGAAGTTACAGAAAAGGTTAGCTATTTTAGAGCTATGGGAAATGTATCGGAGCGAGAAAGAAGACCCAACCGAGAAGGAGGGAATGCTTAATCAGCATAAAGAGGAAGACATAACGCCCTCGGCTCCTCTTTCTACTCCTAAACATAGTAGTACATCTGAGGACAAACAAGGATTTTATCCTCTAAAGGAGTTAAAAGCAGCAGCGGGGTAGGTTAATCCAAAATACGGGCCCCCCGACCCCAGTTATAGTAGTGAGGACAATATAGAAGAAAGACAAATTAAAGAGCATAAATATATGTCCACACGCGATGAACATAAAGAGCGGACAGACAGAGATAGAAGAAGCTAAGAGACAAAAAGGAGAGAAAGACAGAGCTAGCGGAGTGACAATAGTACAGAACGAGTGGATGAGAGGACATATACTATTCAAATTAGGGTATAGATGATAAGGAAAGAGAAGAAAGAGGAATGGGAAAAGAAGGAAAAGGAATGAGAAAGGTATATAAAAAGAAGGAAAAAGAGGCAGCTAAAGGCAGAGCGAAGAAGGTATGAAGAACAAAACAGAGAACAGAGGAGAAGAAACATGAAGAAATATAATCACAGATTGAAATAACATCAGTTGCAAAGGCGGCAAGTGGAAGAAGAGATAAGGAGATGAGAAGAAGGAAAGAAGAAATGACAAGGAGTAGGGGACAACAGGATGACAAAATAGATAACAAAGTTAATAGATGTATAATACCAATTGAAGCACGAGAACAATGGGAAGAAGAGAGAGGGTCGCAACAGCCCCGCTACACGAGATAGCTAGAATACAGACAGGGGCTGATGGGCATAAGGCAGAAGGCATAGTGAAAAGGACTGGGTATCTATATAGGCAAATGAGGGAGCAAGATGGTTACAAGACCAAGTGAAGTAGCAAAGGATCTCCACTGATGGAAACAGGAGGTACATCAGATGATGTAATGATGGACACGTATAGAACACGGTCCCTAAGCAGACTAGATCTTGATGACGAGGAAAGGGATAACAGTCATACCAGTTAGGCTATAATGATGTCAGACGAATAAAGGGAAGAAAACGAGAGAGCATAAAGAGAAGGCGCGTGTAGCTTTCCGATAGATCCAGATGTAGGAAGAGGTGTCAAGTGGTCAGACTTGGAGGGCCCGAAAGAAAAAACAGCAGAACCTATACCATATTCCGAGCGACCACAAGCACGGTCGTGTAGTGCAGGGGATATAATTAGATTAAGATAATTACCGGGACGAAGACAAACAGGCAAAACTAGCCCCACCAGGAAGATATGGAGCGTAAGTGGATACGATGATGGACCAAGATTTACACAATTCCCTATACCGTGACCAAAAATGGATAAAGAAAATGTGAAATGTTAATTACCTAGTTTGACTGCATGTGCGGGAAAATGGATTTATGAGTTAAAAAGAATGACAGTGGGAATGACAGCAGTAGGTGGCGTAAAAGGCCTACTAGCAACTATCGTAGGGGAGAGAGCTGACGACATTTGGAGACGAGCAGGATATGCGAGTGTGATAGCAGAAAACACGACACATAACAGAGTGCCATTTAATAATCATAGAGTAGATAGATGGAGGGTGCTTAGAGTACAATATCCTGAAACATCAGACATGGGTGCGATTATGACAAGGAAAATGGGTGAGGACGAAGATTGTGCTGCTTCTATTCAGGAGATTCAAAAACATTGGTGTCTTGAGATAAGGGAACCATTGGATAAAACAGTAGCATCACTTTATCAAATTCTATGTCAGGGACTGCCTGAGCCAGTGCAATGGCAGATGAAAAAACAGGTAGGCATGGAAGTGAAGCCATGACCAGAAACACAGTTGACTATTGTACATCATTGTCAATTATTACAAGAAAAAAATAAGAAAAAAGTTGAGATTAGAAAGCAGGAGGAAGCAAAGTTTCAAAATTTGCGATAGAAGGAGCAGTATTGACAAGTGGTGAAAGCGTGGCCACACAAGAGTTACAACAAGTGCAGCCAAGCAATGTAGGGTACCCTATAGATCAAAGTGGGTACAACTTTTGGCCACGAGGTAGAGAGAATGGACCTAGAGAATGAGGTGGATTTCAAAAACCTCAAAGAGGTGGAGGATTTAATGGAGGACAGCTGCAACAATGCTGGAATTGTGGGAGGACAGGACATGTGGCCTGAACGTGTAGAAGTAGAGGAGGCATGCAACAGAACTGGCAGGGACCAAGAGGGGTGGGAGTTGAGCTATTCTCCACAGTATAATGCAGAACCACAGGAGTTTTATGCCCAAGATCACACGCAGTATCAGACACACACGCCGTAAATACAGATAATGCAGCAGATCCTGCTGCAAACACAATCACCACAAGGGCAACCACAGGAAGCGCCCATGCAAACACAAGTATGAACACAACAACCATCGTAAACTCCGACGCAACAAGCAATGGTGCCACAATGGAAGGCGACTACACGAGCCACACAAGCAGCCACACCCAGGACAGTGAGTGTGACAGTACTGGGAGGGAATCCTTTTACAGGGATTAATTTATACCCACAATAGGAGAGCCTACAGAGTGACTTGATGTGTTCAGTACTATCAGTAATACCAGTTCCACAAGAGGAACCAAGGGTCAGGGTAATGATAGGAAGAAAGACCTTTTCGTTCCTTGTAGACACAGGAGCAACTCGTTCCTGTGTTCGAGAGGGAAAGTACCCAATGTCTGGGATCATCATGAATGCGCAGGGATTCTCTGGGGCTACGAGGTTGGTTCCCTTTACTAATGAATTACCACTTTCTATAGGAGAACATGACATGTCTATGCCACGATTGTATTCTCGGCAGACGCCAGTTAACATATTAGGACGTGATTTGACAAAAAAACTTAACATGATGATATCCTTCACTGACAAAGGGATAGTATGTTCCACTCCAGGGATACACTACATAAATGTAAGAGAATTCCTATTAGCATTTACAGGTCAAAAGGCATTTCGAGCGGTTCCTTTAGACTCAGAAGTATGTTTATATGGAGTAAATGTTTTGTTGACATGGCTTCCTGGATTGAGAGGTAAATTGTTGAGAATACCCGACAAATTTTAGTTTAGGCCAGGAATACCTATGGATGAGGAAGGACCGGTTATCCCCATAGAACTAGAGGCAGAAGTGGTAAAAGAGGAACGGGCCGTTGTTCATGGGACAGACGATGAGGGAAGAGCATGGAGAACAGTAATAGCCCTTGACGAAGGATATGGACTGACAGACTGGACAGATGAGGAGCTGTTTAAAGAGGAATATTCAGAAGATTAATTTGTATTTTTCATAAGTCTCACTTATTGGATTAAAGTTAAGAATAAGGAAATACCACAAAGAATGGCATTGGTAAAAAAAGAAATCACCATTCTTCCACGAAGATTTAGAAAAGTTGCCAAGCATCTTATGGGCCAGTAGTCCATATGACGTGGGTCTATTAAGTGGAGCAAGAGCAGTTAAAATTAAGCTTAAGCCAGGAACAATTTTGCCACGAGCAAAACAGTACCCCATGTACAGAGAAGCAGATGAAGGCATATTTGAAACTATTTCTGCTTTAATACAGCACAGAATATTAGAGCCATCAGAATGCCGTTGTACCACGGCTATATACCCAGTGAAGAAAGCAACAGGGGGCCGTGAAGATTTGTTTAGGATCTACGTCCCCTAAACAATATTGTCAAAGCAGAGTTTCTGCTGGTTCCAAATCCAGCCACAATATTATGCAAAATCCAAGCTAAAGACAAATATCTCACAGTTATAGACTTAAAACAAGTGCCTTTTATTCAATTCCCCTTCATGAAGACTCAAGATTTTACCTTGTTTTCATATAGAAAACAGAGCTGGAAACATACAAGATTACCTCAAGGGTACTGTGAGTCCCCATCAATCTTTAATAGGGTTCTTCAGATGGACCTAGGCAACATGCTACTCGAAAACACAATAATTCAGTACGTGGATATATTAGTAGACAGAAGAACAATGCAGAGAAGATTCAGTTCGACTAATGACAATATTAGCAGAAAAGGGTTACAAGGTAGACAAAGAGAACCTATAATACTGCCAGGAAGAGGTCAGGTACATAGGACCACTAATCTCTCAAGAAGGGGGAAAAGTGGCACCTGAGAGAGCAGAAGCAATCATGAAAACTCCAAAACCTGAGATAGTGAGGGAAATGCAACAATATTTAGGCCTATGTAATCATTGTAGGGCCTGGGTTTTTGATTAAAGTACATATATTCAACCACTTTTAAAAAGGACTCAAGGAAGCACAAATTGGTAAAAGTGAGCAGAGGAGATGACTGAAGGATTTGAAGAATTAAAATGGGCGATTTGTACAGTCCCTGTGTTAACGATTCCAGACTATAATGAGGAGTTTCACTTATTTTCACATTCAAATGGAGAAGTGATGACAGCAGTACTCACATAGAAGACATTAGGACACAGACATTAACCATTTAGCCTCCTGTAATGAAAGGGTATTATCCCTGTGAACAAGCATTAGCTGCAGCTACTTTCGCGATTGAAACAGCTGAAAGTATTACAATTGGGTGCTCAATCACGTTATTCATCAGGCATTCCTTATTTGCCATTTTGGAGAAACCTAAAAGTACATTGACTACACTTAAATCGGGGTACTTATGATTTTTTTCAAACCCAGCAATCATAATGGTTAGATGTACTGTAGTGAATCCAGCGACATGCATAGCAGAACCAGTAGGGAAGGAAGATTATGTACATGAGTGTACAATGTATACTGTGTTGTATGTCGATATTCCCTGTGTCAGAGAAAATGCTCTGGGGGGGGGGGGAATTCTATTCATTGACAGTTCTTCCAAAATTGATCAAATGACAGGAGAAAGACATACTGGATCAGCAGTAGTGAAGTTAGTAAAGAATTATGATTTTGAAGTAGTGACAAGTGCAAGATTGCCTTCACATTGTTCAACGCAAGCTGCACAATTAGTGGCGCTTACCGTCGCACTCCAGAGATATGAGGAAGTGACAGTGTACTCTGACTCGGCTTATGTGACGTCAACTGTACACGCAGGATTGTCACATTGGAAAAGGAGGGGGTTCGTCCATGCAGACGGCACACAGTGCAACATGAGTCTCTATTGAACAAGCTCATAAAGGTACGAAAGCTCCCATTGGCTATTGCTGTGGTGAAATGCGCAGCCCATACTAAAAGGGCACACACGATTTCTTGCGGTAATGAAGCTGCAGAAGGTGAAGAGAAAAGGGCAGCATATTTTCCAAATATTTCTGATTTTGAAGTAGGAAGTGTTAAGCAAATGTCAGAGCAATGCGTGATGGTGAAGGAAGGTTTTAATATGTTATCCATTGTACAGTTAATTGAGCTGCAAGGTCGAGCTCCATAGGAAGAGCAGAATTTATGGAAGAGTTGGGGGTTCTTTATCCCCCAAAGAGGCTATGTGGAGACAAGATGATACTGGGAAGCCAGTTATGCCTCTAGCATTATTGAAAATGGCGTAGGAGCAGCTTCACTACCACACACACACAACCAGAGAGTCTTGCTTCCATGATCGAGGAAGACTGGTTTTCACCAAATGTGTTAGAACACTTTGCACAGTTTATTGTGAACTGCATAGTCTGCCAGAGGTTCACAGCAGGGCACACCCTCCGAACAGTGAAAGGAGCAATCCCCAGACCCAAAGGTCTCTTTCAGTGTCTACATATAGATTATGTGGATATGTTCCAAAGATGCAATGGCTATAGATGTCCATTTGTCAGATGGATTGAGGCAGGTCCATGCATGCACCACAATGCCACATGTGCTGCCATGTTTCTCATACAGGAGGTGTTTCCTAGATGGTGTGTGTACGAAGTCCAGTGGTCTGATAATGGGCCCTATTTTGTAAAGGAGATGTTCAAACAAATTACTCTTCTATTAGGCATAAAGCACATGTTTTCATCTGCTTAGCACCCACAGGCGAATAGTATCTGTGAGAGGATAAACTGACTCCTGAAAGAAAGTACAACTAAGACTCAATATGACTTTGAAGAAGGGATGGCTACATTGCCTACCCCTTGCATTGTTCGCACTGAGAAAGCAGCCTGGCTCAGATCACCACTGACTCCTCATGAGTTGGTGACTGGATGCCGCATTAGAGTACCTCTTACTCCTTCCATTCGAATAGAGACTGATAACCATAGTGTAGCAAAAACATTAGGGGATGAATTGCATGATTATTTGAGAAACATGACCTCTAGTGTTTATTTCATCAAAGGGAAGGGCTGAAGAAGATTAATGAAGACAGTCAAACAATTGGTCTTATTCACTTGGTCAAGCAATCTAGTTTGTACCCTGGGGACCAAGGGCATGTAAGGAATTTCATACGCACTTGGAATAAGTTCCATTTTGAAGAACCATACCTAGTGCAGGGAGTTACTCCCACTGCTATAAAACTCGAAGGAAGAAGAGCTTAACTGCACTTGAATAATGAAAAGCTTTCCAAAGGACAGAACCTTACCCCTCTCCTGCCCCCGCTGACAGTGAAGCAAGAGAAGAAGTTCTGTGAATGCAGACGAGATCGGCTACCAAGAGCCAAAACAAAACAGATGAAGTAAAAACTAAACAAATGAACTTTGCAGTGTTCACAGGCATATTCCAGTTAGGTTAAGAAGACAATGGGCCTCATTACAACCTGCCAGTCCGGGACCGTGCAAAATCCGTGATGGCGGTAAAAACGTTTCCGTGTCCGCAAGGGTGCGGAAAAACCGCCCGATTACACGCTGTCGGTCTCGCGCACCACACGGACTCGGAAACGTTGTTACCGCCGTCACGGAATACCCCACGGAAATGGAAATAACGAAGCCACAAGTGGCGCAAAACCCGTTTCCGCCTCCGCCGCCACGGAACCGGAAATACCATGATCGCCAAAACAGGAAACAGAGAGGCGGCCATCATATAAAAGCACAATCCATTGCCATCCAGAGCCAGCACAAGCACAATCCTGACTCTGAGAAGCCAAAAGGGACCACCAGCATGTCTGCCAGGATTCCTGCTCAGAGGCAGCGCAAACAGCGCTTCAGCGAGGCGGAGCTAACCGTCTTGGTGGAGCACATTGTGGACAATGCTGAGATGCTGTTCAGCGCCGACCAACGGCGTGCCACACAGCAGCGGAGGAAGGAGGTGTGGGCCGAAGCTGCACGCAAGTGCACCACTGTGGGCGTGGCAGTGAGGAGCGTGAAGGACTGCCACAAGCGTTGGGACGACCTGAGGCTGAGGGTACGCAACCTCATTTCCACGCACCGCCAACGCAGCAGTGGGACAGGCGGAGGACCCCCTTCCCCACTGAGGCTGCAAGCATGGGAGGAGCGTTGCAGCAGCGTCCTCCACCTAGAGGGAATCCATGGGATTGGGCAGGCTGAGGCAGGAGTGAGCCCACCTGCAGATGCCGGTAAGTGCCCAAACATGAATGCCACATGTAAATATGCAGTTGTGAGTACTGGGCCAAAGGACCCATTAACAACCCCCCCCCAGGCAGTGCATGTGTGGGCCAAAGGACCCATTAACAATCCCCCCCCAGGCAGTGCATGTGTGGGCCAAAGGACCCATTAACAACCCCCCCCCCAGGCAGTGCATGTGTGGGCCAAAGGACCCATTAACAATCCCCCCCCCCCAGGCAGTGCATGTGTGGGCCAAAGGACCCATTAACAATCCCCCCCCCCCAGGCAGTGCATGTGTGGGCCAAAGGACCCATTAACAACCCCCCCCCAGGCAGTGCATGTGTGGGCCAAAGGACCCATTAACAATCCCCCCCCCCAGGCAGTGCATGTGTGGGCCAAAGGACCCATTATGATCCGTATGGCAACCAATATCACTGAATGCAGACACCAGCAATCAGATGCATGTGACTAACACTATTCAATGTACAATCTTAATGACGCATGTGATGCACCCATCTGCCACCACAACAACACTAATTGCATGCCCTTTGTGTCCCCACAGCTGTTTCAAGTGACAGTGATACTGCACAACAGGCCAGCCAATCAGCATCAGCAAGTACACTAGCCACCGCCACCACACAGGAGGATGCTGCCGGCAGTTCTGCACCTCTGGCCACATTACCAGCCACTACAGATGTGCAGCACACCACCACCACCACCAACATCCCCACCGTCTCCACACTGGCTGAGTCCAGACAGGTGCCACAGGAACCTATCATGGCCACCCAACACAACACCGAAGGCAGCAGCACTGCAGAGGGGGCGGCCTGCAGTGATAACAGTGCCCCGCAAGAGCACTCGGAAACGGGGCCACAGGGGGAGATGCCCACATTGGAAGACCTGGGCTCCTTCCATGAGCTGGGGTTCAGCCCCACTTCACTGGGGAGTCCCATGAGGTCGCCCACCCCATCCATGGCCGAACTGAATGCCCGCATGCAGCGGATGGAGGACCAGCAGGCTACCCTCACCCAGCTGGTGGAGAGGCAGCTAGAGGAATCCAGGCTGCAGAGGGAGAGCTACAGCGCCTCAGTGCGTCGCCTGTCGAGGTCCATTGGACGCTTTGCGAGCACCATAGTGACCCTTGCACGCCATGTGCGGGAGGGCAATGACCACACCTCCAGGCTTGTGGAGGCCATGTTGGTTGGCCAACAGGCAAATCTGGCACGGATGCCCTCAATCCCTGATTCTGGCCAATCAAACACTACCACCCCATCCAGCTCCACTACTGCCAGTCCAAGGAGGCGCTCGAGTAGGCTAACGGGTCCCTTGGGCAAGGTTGCACAGAAGCGCACACGGAAGTGATGGCATGTGTGTGGGGCAGTGCAGGACACATGTGGACTACAAGGGTGTGAGAGGGGTGGTCACGTTTGGGTGGTGGGGTAGGTAGTTTTGGGGGTTTGGACAATGGGCTCTGGGTGGGGGTGGGCACGTTTGGGTGGTGGGGTAGGTAGTTTTGGGGGTTTGGACAATGGGCTCTGGGTGGGGGTGGGCACGTTTGGGTGGTGGGTGGCCCCGGGTGTACAGCTTCCCTAACCAATGCACCTTCTTCCCTGTTGTTATTACATCAATACATCACCATTTCAAATCAAGACATACATGTGTGGACATTGATCATTTATTTTGCAGTGCAACTATTAATTCATTGTCGTCACCATGTTTGTGCATTACTGTGAATGTGCTGTGACTCAAAAGTAAATGCGAATCAGGGCATCCCGTGCTCTCTGGCCATCATGTGCACCCCCAGGGGGAGGCGGTGCCATCCCATCCCCATCTCCATCCCCATCTCCATCCCCATCCCCATCCCCATCTCCATCCCCATCCCCATCCCCATCTTCCTCATCTGCGTCTGGTGGCATTGGGATGTTCCTGCGCAGGCATATATTGTGCAGCATGGCACATACCAGCGTGATTTTGCCCGTCTTCACTGGGCTGTACAGCAGTGATCCGCCAGATCTGCTCAGACAGCGGAAACGGGCCTTCAGCAGTCCAAATGTCCTCTCAATCATTCCACGTGTGCGGATATGTGCCCTATTGTATGCCTCTTCATGCCTGTTCCTTGGTCTCCGTACAGGTGTCATCATCCATGGCGTGAGTGCATATCCCGCATCACCTACATGGGATGTAGATGGGGGAACATGTCAGTGTTTGTGGCATCATGTCCTCATCTGCTGCTGTGCATTCTTGTATCATCATTCATTCATGCATATGAACCATGCAGTGTCTGGAGGTATGTTTTGGCCATCACGAGGAATGTCGCTGACTGCATATGGGCCTACACATTAACTTGCATGTTTGCTGTGCCTTGCGGGTGACATTTGATTGTGTGCATGTCATGGTGCAGTGCTGTCCACACATGGCAGAGTGACTCCACTGTACGGAAGTAGTAAATACACGTCGTATCATTTACACGCCTCTCGTGCTTTTTGGGGCAGTGTTTCAATTGAGGGTGGGTGTCTGCAGTGGCACAGGGTTCATGGGACAGTGACGGGATTGGCTGTGGCAGCGTGTGCACGGGCACATTGTGGTGCCCTGTCATGTCTTCCTTCATGATGTTTGGCATCCGCTGTGTATTTGGTAGATGGAAGGGGGGTGATGCATGTGCGGTCACAGCGGCACACTCACAATGCTCATTGGCCTGGACACACACACACCACTCCGACAGGGTTGTAGCATCGTCAGCTGTACTCACCCAATAGCCATGTGCTTTGTCCGGCATAGCGTTCCATGTACCGTGGCAACGTGGAATTCCGCAGTACCATTGAGTCATGTGATGAGCCTGGGAAACATGCGCAGCAGTGTGTAATCAGTTGCATGGCATCACAAACCATCTGGACATTCAAAGAGTGATACTGTTTCCTATTGCGGAACACCGCCACAATTGCATGTGGTACTGTCAGCTCGACGTGGGTGCAGTCAACTGCGCCTATGCAATTTGGCATGCCTGCTATGGCATGGAAGGCCAACTTGGTGGCAATGACCTCGGGGAGGGTGCGGGGTAGGGCTATGTGTTCCGACACATGGCGCAACAGGGCATCCAGTACCTGTACCAGGACTTTTGAGAAACACGGTTGTGATGTGCCGTGCAGCTCACCAACCGTGTGTTGATAGGTGCCAGTGCCAAGGAAATGCAGAACTGAGACAACCTTCAAGAGGGGGGGGATGGCGGTGGGGGTGTCAATTAGGCTGCTGATGTTGTCCTCAATCATGGCGGTGATGTGCATGATTGTTGCACGGTCCAGCCGGTATAGGGTGTGGATCTGTCCTGGGGTGAGGTTCCAGGGTGAGGCCCTGATGCGTGGTATTGGTGGCTGGCGGCGGGGTCGGGCTGGCTGGGCAATGGGGTTTGCCATAGCTGCAGGGTTGGCTGGTTGCCGCCTGCGCCTCCTCCGCCTACGCCTCCTCCTCTGCGCCATTACTGCCACCATGTGCAGTACTGCCTGTTGGTTGAGTAGGCCCAGTCCCAGTGCTACTAGCCCTGCTGCCTGCATGGTTCTGTGTTGTGTTGGGCTGGGTGTGGCCCTTTTGTAGGCTCCCAGTGGCCTGCTAGGTCCAGCTGGGCTGATTTGGTGCACCTGTGCCCTGATTCAGTTCAGCCGGCAGTGTATAACGCCATGTTCGCGGTGGCGGCGGTTCCGCCACCGTGATCACGGTATTTCCGCCATTTTTTTCCCGGTATTTCCGTGTCCGTGCTAGTTGTGATGCTCACGGTGTTTCGTGTTGCCGGTAACGGAGGGGTTTCCGTGCAGGCGGAATTAAGGGGAACCCTATTTCCGCGGTGGCGGTTTAGGGTGGTGCTATTACCGGGGCCGCGGGTCATGATTGCTCGGACATGGAAACGGTGCCGGTATGGTTTTACCGGCAGTGTTAATTCCGGACCGGAGTACTTGTAATGAGGCCCAATGTATTGAAAAACAAAGAAACATGAAGACTACATATCTTATCCAGCTCTAGTGAGATGACATGTTGATATTGTCACATTTTTGGGAAATCCTAAAAACAGTCCCATCATTTGCAGGATCATGATTGCAATAATATTACAATTCTTGTTATAAAAGTGTGGTTTATAAAAGTGACAAAAACGAAACGTTTAAATTAAAAAGAATTGCATTTTCCCGTTCATAAAAGACACATTGCTAGCAAGAAGACCAATTGATATACAAAATGCAGGAAGACGTATGAATTCTTTTGCAATCTTTCTTGCGGCTAAATTCTGTGCAATGTGCAGTTTTTATTTCCTTTTTATAGCATTTCATCAAATGATGTTCTATAATACAGGTGGAGTGTTTAGCAATGAGACATCTATTTCTATCCCTAACAAAAGCACGAGTGATAGATATTTTCTGTGATATTTCCAAACAAATTATTCGACTTGAGAGGGATGCTGAGGAACATCATGATGATATAAATAATTACAGTGATAATTTGGCCAATTTAAAGAATAACATGTGGAACCAGCACATGAACTAAGTGGATAGAAGAACGTCAGATGAGAGCTGCTATGTATGTCCTCTCTTCCCTTATGCCATGAGCACAGCCAGAACATTTATTGCAAGGGAAATACCTATACATGATGCGAAGTGTCCCAGCCATCTAGCAGCATGCCTGACAATAGGACAATCTGAAGGGAAATGGGCAACCCTACGATGGATGTTGAAAAGAAAGCTCCATATGAAAATGCTCACAAACGCAGAAAATGGAAAACAATACCCAGTTTGGAAAAGCAGAATGCTCCTATACTCATTCAGTGGTATGACTAGAGAACAGATAAGAACTGTTGAACAAAAGAGACTGGGTTGTGCGGACACAAGGGAAACACCAGGATTGCCAGGATGCTGGAAGAGACCTCAGCTATTGGGATATGGACAAGTTGCCACCAGTACAGGATGGGAACAAGGAATGTTAGCATGCAATGCACACATGTTGATGACAGCACCAATGCAGATAGTGAATAATGAATGCCTAAAGGAACAGGCCAAGTATTTGAAATGATAAATATGTGTTGAAAATGAAACAGGACTGTATCCATACTACCGACAAAGAATGTAGCATTGTGTTTCGAAACAGGGGTCTTTCCACAGTTGGAGAAAATAAAGGATTCAAGCAAATAATTCTGTGCTAATGGACCACTATTGGGCCTGTGGATCCAGAGCTTATATGCAGCTACCTGCACATTGGGGAGGAATATGTTCTATAGTGATTATACATGTTCCTGCATTGGTGATTCCCCAAAGTGATCTTCACATAGACAGTTTTCAGAAAATGGATGCACACCAAA
Organism: Ambystoma mexicanum; assembly: GCF_040938575.1. Classification (NCBI taxonomy): domain Eukaryota; kingdom Metazoa; phylum Chordata; class Amphibia; order Caudata; family Ambystomatidae; genus Ambystoma; species Ambystoma mexicanum. The sequence continues at coordinate 260,018,432 of NC_090926.1, read as the reverse complement.
AGGAAGAAGGGGTCGATAACCTCACCCGACAGAAGAGAGCAGAACTAGTTTTCAATAGAAGCCTATCACAACATCCCAGATGAGCGCACATTTTTCAGTAGGACGGCTGTAATATTTACGGCTATATTCATGCCAGGAATTCAAACTACAGTGAATGCCAAGTGGTTACAAATCACCAGTTGGGAGCTGCTACAATTACCACAACAATAAAAGCATTTAATGCTATTAGAGAAGAATTGAGGGTCATCAGACTCATGACCTCCAGATAAGGTTTGTCCTGGACTTAATAATACCAATGGAAGGAGGTGTGTGCACCAAAATTGGGCCTTCTTGCTGTGCATACATAGCTGCCCATGATGGAGAAAATGGAACCCTGACAGAAGCAATAACTATGCTGTAAACTCTGCATACGAAAATGGTGGAAGAAGCAAATGAAACTGAAGAAGACTGGTTTTCGTCCCTGTTATCATGGGTTCAAACATGGATGGCAAATGCCTTAAAACTGCTGGGAGCAATACTATTGTTGGTGTTTTTAGGATTCTGTCTTGTAAGGATAATCATGGGACAGTGCAAGAAGACAGCATAAAAAGCTATTGGGATGAAGATAATGATCGATATGAATGCTGTGACTGACGAGCACACACAGACCGAAAACACCCGTAAGCACCTGAAAGGAAGTATCCTGGCACCCCAATGATCATAAGAACTATGTAGGATGTTGGGTGTTCTGCCAACCGACTGGAGAGTGTTGCCATATGACCTGGAGTGTAGATGTGGAAGAGGGGGGAATGTAGAGAGGCAGATGTACACGTCCTACATAGAGCCTGCCTCCTCACCTCCATCATATTGGAAGAACAGCAAGAAGACACTGTGCATGACACCAGGTATCATCCCAATACAGCATCGAGGATTTGAGAGACGTTATGCACTCAGACAACTGCATTGAATATACCCTCAAACTGAAGTGGTAGAAGAAAGTCTGCAGACACCACTAAACACAGAAGAGGCTATAAGTGAAGTCTGACAGGATGCAAAGTGACATCAAATAGAGAAGACACAATGTTTCACTGAAACGATATACAAATGAAAGAATGAAGATGTGATTGAAATGATGAACATTTATGCGAATACGAAGAAATCATATAAACTGAGAAAATAAGTGAGAAGAGATGCAGTAGATGTATATACACAGAAACGCAAGCTAGATAAACTATATAGAAGCTTGCTAAACGAAGAAAATAGGACATGGGTAAAGCAGCATGATGAGAAAATGGACGTCATCTATGTATAAAAGTAAGCGAGAAGCCTGAAGGACAGTGGCCAAGGCTGCAGAGGCGACAGGCACTGGAATACAGATTCTTGCAAAGAACAAAGGATCAAGGATGCCATAGCAAGAGGCAACTGAAAGGCACTAAATGAGTTGGAGAGGATATGCCATGTACGTAGGGCATATTTCTCTTAGATTAAGCAAAGGAGTGAACATTTGCAAGTGACAAGTATTGTACGATTAAAGATTGTGAGAAACCTGAAGATATTCTCCATACTACTCCTCCGGGATCTTCCATTCAGGTGGCCGGGGAAGGGCCACCTCTTTTGGCTCATGACCCTGGGGGTGGACACCTGAGTGGAGGGTCATGGGGGTTTTTGGGGATTTGGAGAAGACTACCGAATGGTGAGACATGGTATTCCCCCCTTCCTAATAGCCCACCAACCCATTCTCCCATAGTCATCAGGGTGCATTTCCACTCTCACCCCATCTCTGTTGGCCTTGTTCAGATCAGTCCTCGTTCCCCTGGGACAGGTGCTGGTCCCAGGGCTGTCTGAGGGGCAGGTGGTGAGACCCTGATCTTGACCCAAGAACCCTTTGACATGCTCGCCAGTGCCACGCTACTATTGGTGAGTTTTGTGAGCCAGAAAGAAATTCAGTAGCGTGTGGGTGGTTGGAGCGTTGAGAAAGGTGAACAGCCCATTGAGCGAAAGCAGAAAAAAAGCATAGCGAAATGAGGAAAAGGGAAAAGGAAAAGCGAAGTAGGCGAAAGCAAAGTGAAGCAAGCGAAAGCAAAGCAAACAAAAGCTGAAAAGTGGGAAGAAAGCAAAGCTGAGTAATAGAAAAAGGCACTAGAGTTGCAGAAATAAAGAGACGGAGCAAGTGCCCTGGCGGCGCAGAAACAGCCAGGAAAGGGTGCAAGCGACCCGAAAGTGACATAGAGGGTGCAAGCGACCCAAAATAAATGCAGAGTGCAAGATGCACATAAAGGAGAAAATGAAGGTGCAAGAGAGCACAGTGAGAACATGAAGGTGCAAGAGAGCACAGTGAGAAAATGGAGGTGCAAGAGAGCACGGCAAAAAGCAAAGAGAAATGTGCAAGAGGCACAGGAAGGTATGCACGATAGAAAAAGAAGGTGTGCAGGAAACACAGTAAAGAGGAAAAGGACACAGTGGAAAAGGCACAGAAGAAGAGGTGCCAGAGAATAAGGAGAGGGGTTAGAGGTCGGAACGGTCGCATCTGGGGAGAGCAAAGAACCCAGTGTTATTATAAGTCTCTGATACTACCCCATGAAAGAACTTTACAGTGAAAGGTACATCCTGACGAGAGGAATATTTTGTTTGTTTGTTGAACTGCATAAAGAGGGGCCTAGGCTTGGGGAAGGGAACCCTAAAGTGCCCACTGAAGATATTTGTGAACTCTGAAGAGATACCTAGACTTGGGGCATGGAACCCTAAGAGGCCTAACAGGAACTGAATTGTTCATGGAAAATCCCATCCTGACAAGAGGAACTTTTTGTTTGATGAACTTCGTGAGGAGGGGCCTAATCTTGGGGAGGAGAACCCTAAGAGGCCCGCTAAAGATATTGTTGATAAAGACATTATTGAACTTTGGGAAGAGAGGGCTAAACTTGGGTTAGGGAACCATGCAAGGCCTAACCGGAACTGTGCCTTTTTTTTGTTTGGAACTGGAAGGATCAAAGCTTGGGAAAGGGAACCCCAAGAGACTCAGATACATTGTGAACTCTATTGACTTGCTGCAAGAGCCCTACGTGGAAAGTTCCAAGGGTAACCCAGTTGCATTGAACTACTTTGAACTGGCATACCTACACCTACGGGTAAGTGTACATGAACCCAGCTGTGGTTTAGATTTCCTTTTGAATCACCATTTTTCCTTTAAGAAGATCCCTGTCGCATTTTTTTAAAAAAAACTTTTATTTTTAATCAGCAGAGGTAAGCAGCAGTTACACACAGTAAGCATTCTTTTTATAACAACTAGACACATTTCGTTCCAGCACACAGTGACATATTGTACAGTTCTTATAGTATTGCAGCTACGGGTTTCAGTTACCAGTGGTTGGCTCTGTTCTGTTATCCGTGTGTAGAGGAGTGGGGGTATCAGGTGGCTCTTCGGCTCTGTTATGGGGGTAGCTACAAAACGCAGACCATACATTTTTAGGGCGTCAGTGTGCCGGGAGCGTTGCAATGTACTCTTCCTCGCAGGTTTGCGTCCGAGTGAGTGCACTTAACTACCTCTTAAATGTAGGTGGTGCTGAGCGTTTCCAAACCTGCAATATACACTTCCTGGCCACCATGATGCTTAAATTTAAAAACTTGGATACTTTCTTGACATTATCATTGTCCCAAATCCCAAACATCACAGCCAGCGGATCCGGATCTACATCAATTTTCACAATCTCGGAAAGCGCACCCAATATCTCAGACCAATATGTATGTAGCGCGGGACATGACCAGAACATATGTAGTTGATCTGCTTGTTAGAGATTACATCTGGGGCAGGTGTGTGTCAGGGCCTTGGTGAACTTGTTCAGTTTCTGCGGGGTATAATACACTCTATTCAATAATTTATATTGCTTACATCGGAATTTAAAATTAAGAGAGACTCTGCAGGTATGTGAGCACATCCTCTTCCACAACCTGTCCGATATCTCAAGTCCAAACTCATGAGCCCATTCATTGCGGGGCCGGGCTGGTTGGTCCGGAGATTCAGTCAATAGCATTTTGTACATTGAGGAGACTAACCCTCGACTATTGGAAGAGTTGGCAACGTATTGCAATTCGGGGGTTTCTGGGGACTTGTCTGGGTACGAGGACCACATGGTCCTGACTGCCGCACGCAACCTGTAATATTGCAACATCTCTAATGCCGATCCGGAGTGACCAGGTCGCCACATTTGTGGAGTGATAAATTTACCCTCTGGGAATAGGTCTGCTAGAGCATGGTATCCCAGCACCTGCCAACAGTGGGAGAGACGTTTATCGTGTGTGGGTTCCAGCCCCGGGAACTCCCATATAGGGAGCCATCTGTAGTATGGACGTGGATCTGCCGACATGTTGATAAAACAGCGACACGCAAGTAATGTAGATGCGACGGGGTCAGCTACTGCATCAGTTTCATATTTGCAACAGAGGACTAGGGACATGGCGTGTAGTCCAGGTGTAGCCAGTTTCTCCAGTTTGACATGGGGCGGGACTGTTGGGTGTTTGTACCAGTATGTAGCATGATGAGCTTGAGCCAAGTACAAGTATAAGGTTAAGTCTGGGGCAGTAAGGCCCAACCACTGTCATAGGGTAAAGTCATGTGTTTCCATTTTTTCCGGAACGCCCCTGCGTGCCGTAGGAATTGTGCGCATCTTTTGTGTAAGTAAGTATTCCTTCCCAGGCCATATCAGGACATTACAAAAACCAAAACTGAAAAATGTATCCTATGCTTGGAGATGCGCACAAAAACAATAACTTTGGAAATTAGAGGTATAAAGGTGGTTATGCGTCAGTAGTGGGGATTGAGGGGTAATCTCAAAAAACCCTTCAAACAAACTAGATAGTGCATTTAGTAAACACCTCACTATCTGCGCTACTAACCGGTGTTTAGCTGATACTGGTTAAAGCAGTTTTAAGCACATATGTAAATTTGGCAAATTTCCAGGCTAGAGAGCACTACTGGTGAGAGCAGTTTTAAGTGCATATGTAAAATTGGCAAAAATCCGGACTAGAGATTACTTCGAATTAGTAATTATATGCTTTGCATCAGTAGTTATTTATTGTTCCATACAAAAATGCCACGCCGACACGTGTTTCAACCCTATTCTGGGCCGTCTTCAGGACAAACATATCAAACTGATAACTGAGGACAATAATCGAACCAATAGTATGAACAATAATAAAGGTTACATACATTAATTGAAATTGTTTCCATCAGATATGTTTTCACACAATTTCAATTTGAATTGCAGAAGAACAAATAAAAAATAAAAAGAGAAAAGAGACAAAAACAGGTGGGGAGAGGGGTGGAGGAGAGAACAAAAAAGGAGAGTTATAATCAGTAGGGTGCTCAACATATTTATATAAATTCTTACATGTCATTGCACGTGTTGAGCATTTTCACATCCCAAAAAGGTTTACTAATTAAAGGTACCTGGTATTTCACCAAACAGGTTTAGAGTAGTGTTCATATAGCTGCAGGGTTTGATGTGGTTTAAATAGGTAGATCGTGAAAGTCAGATTAGTCTGAAATAGAAGAATTGGTCTGCTGTTATGTTATGGGCCAAAGTCAAATTTGTGAAAAGCCAATTAAGTTTGAAAAAGATTCTGGAGTTTACCCGCCATTCAGAGTGAAATTTCACACGACAGAGTCTAGTTTTCAAACGGCAATGATATTCTGAAAAAAGTCCCGTTCAGGCGACTTGTTGTATTCTCCAATTTAAATGCACTGGTGTTGCAGAGTCACGAACAGAGACAGAAAACAAAACGAAAAGCGTATGTAAAGGGCATTCGCCAGTAACATGATTTCCTTAAACAGTAGCTTGTGCTCGTGTACACACTGAGCAAATGCCGGCTTACCCATTTCTGCACTTCAATGCGTGCAGTACTGAAAGTTGCTGCCGTCTCCGCCGAATGACTGCGCGGAGGCTTTAGGAATGTAGGTGTTGTCTCGAATAACCTATCACTGCCCTACGTGCTAATGTAGTCTATGGTTACGTGACTCGGTTGCTTGAGGGTTACCTAGCAACTCAGGTCGGCTTGGTAACAAGAAGGCTTTTAGAAAGAGTGCCGTGCCGTAATGGAATGGGACACGGTTTGTCTCTTCATTTAGACATAAAGATACTGTTGGTTTGGTATTTTAACTATTATTTTAGAACATGCCTATGGGAATCTCATTTTTTTCTGGTTACCCTGGATGTAACTGCATTATATACTTCTATCGAACATACGTTGGCACTAAAGACTATTGACCATACTTGCAGATCACACTCAGCCTCACATTCACTACATGTTCAAATGCTAAAGAGCTTTGTAGAATTTACCCTAAAACATAATCACTTTATTTTTGATGAAAAATACTACACCCAAACTAATTTTCCATAATAACCCTTTCAGTCAATATATTCCAGTTTGGAGAAGATATATAGATGATGTCTTTGCTATATGGTCAGGCACACTCATCCAATTTAGTCAATTTATGATTTTTCTAAACCAGAACCGCTTTGGTATTCAGATCACTGGGAATATTAATGCTTCAGAAATCATGTTCCTAGATATCAAAATCTATATAGTGAACAATACGGTACAGACTTGTACATTTCGCAAAGAGACTGCTGTGAACTCTATTCCACATGCCAACAGCAGCCATAGAAAAAGTGTGATTAATAATATTCCACGGGGTGAATTTTTGAGAGCCCGCAGGAACTGCAGTGAGGACACTAATGTTGAAAAAGAATGTAAGTCAATAAGAACCAGATTACAAGAAAAAGGCTACAGAAATCCAATCAATAATAAAGCCTTGCAAGATGTTAAAGCTTTGGAACGCTCATCGATTCTATTACAGAATCCAAATTCTCAAGCTAAAAATCCTACTGCTGTCCCTCAATATGTTAACTTTATTACTAAATTATCTAGTGACTCTAAATTTATTCATCATATTTTGAACACGCATTGGAGCCTGTTATTACTAGACCCAGACATGGTGCCTTACATTTCAGAGAAACCGAGTATTATATTATCTAAAGCTCAAACTCTAAAAAATCTTCTAAGCCCCTCGTTTTTGGAATCTGGTTCGAACAGACAGGAAAACTGGCTATCCCAAAAGACCAAACCCAGCGGTTTTTACAAATGTGGGAACTGTAACTTTTGCAAGTTTGCCATCCCACCAACCAAAATATTTACATGTCAGGGTGACCTCAAAGTTAACATTACAGATTTCATTAATTGTAGCTCTAAGTACATTATATATGCCATTATATGTGTATGTAAGAAAGTATATGTTGGCAGTACTATCCGGGAGCTAAGAATAACGATTAGAGAACATCTTGCAAATTTAAACAGTCAAGATGCCAAACTACCGCTTGCACAGCATTGGCAATTGGAACATCAGTTGGCAGATCGATGCAACATCAAATTTGTGGGTCTCAAGCATATTAAGCCACATATAAGAGGCAGAGACAATTGAGACTTCACCAAGAAAAAGCACGAATGATCTGCAAATTACGATGTGTTCAGCTTGGATTAAACCAGGAACATGAACTAAATGTATTCTTATAACTTTGGCTCCCTTTAGCTTTTGGAATTTGCAGAATTGGTTGATGCCTTCACATGCCAATTAGACCATCACTATCTAGTCCTATAAGGACGGACCACCCATCCCTAGTTCGCCGAATTTGAATCACCCGTATTTTAGACAAGCGGGTTTACTTAAAATCTAAAATGAGGTTATCAGGAACTTACATATCTATAATGTCTATTCTAATTTAAGTATCCAGATGTTAAACTTGTCGTCTTAACCTTACCATTCTTTTTACCTTTAATTGTTAATCCTTCTTGATTTTCTCATTGTCAAAACCAATAACTAGCCAAATAATTAACATTGGAACCAATGTGTTACCAGACTTACTGTGAATATGACTCTCTTGTCTCTTCAGGACTGATTTATGTGCACAAGCGAAAGAACTATATTCTAATTAATACCTCTTTCTCACTTGACTATTCCTTATAACACACTATTACTTAGCCACACTAAGATTTGCTCATAAAGTCCAGAATCAGATCACATATTTTACACCTAGTGCGTTTAAGCAATACCCTGTCACCATTATAGCCTACCTCGTAACTAATGTAGGCACATTTACCAAGGACTGGACGACTCCAAGTTATTATAAATACATAAACATGATGCTGCTATGTGCACTTACTTTGGAGTATCTGCCAATTACGGGCTTAATTGGTTCCCTTGCTTAATGTAGGCAACCATACACGGTTTAGATTTATTGACATATATATTTTGCATCTCTCACGACCCTATAGCCATGTTCTAAAATAATAGTTAAAATACCTCTTGACTAATGTTGGCACATTCACCAAGGACTGACTGTACGACTCCAAGGTATTATAAATACAACAACAAGATGCTGCTATGTGCACTTGCTTTGTAGCATCGGTTAACCCAATTACGGGCTTAATTAGTCCCCTTGTTTAATGTAGGCAACCATACACGGTTTCAGTACTGCACGCATTGAAGCGTAGAAATGGGTAAGCCGGCATTTGCTCAGTGTGTACACGAGCACAAGCTACTGTTTAAGGAAATCTTGTTACTGGCGAACACCCTTTACATACGCTTTTCGTTTTGTTTTCTGTCTCCGTTCATGACTCTGCAACACCAGTGCATTTAAATTGGAGCATACAACAAGTCGCCTGAATGGGACTTTTTTCAGAATATCATTGCCGTTTGAAAACTAGACTCTGTCGTGTAAAATTTCACTCTGAATGGCGGGTAAGCTCCAGAATCTTTTTCGAACTTAATTGGCTTTTCACAAATTTGACTTTGGCCCATAACATAACAGCAGACCCATTCTTCTATTTCAGACTAATCTGACTTTCACAATCTACCTATTTAAACCACATTAAACCCTGCAGCTATATGAACACTACTCTAAACCTGTTTGGTGAAATACCAGGTACCTTTAATTAGTAAACATTTTTGGGATGTGAAAATGCTCAACACGTGTAATGACATGTAAGAATTTATATAAATATGTTGAGCACCCTGCTGATTATAACTCTCCTTTTTTGTTCTCTCCTCCACCCCTCTCCCCACCTGTTTTTGTCTCTTTTTCTCTTTTTATTTTTATTTGTTCTTCTGCAATTCAAATGGAAATGGTGTGAAAACATATCTGATGGAAACAATTTCAATTGATGTATGTAACCTTTATTAATGTTCATACTATTGGTTCGATTATTGTCCTCAGTTATCAGTTTGATATGTTTACGCCCTGAGGACGGCCCAGAATAGGGTTGAAACACATGTCAGCGTGGCGTTTTTGTATGGAACAATAAATAATTACTGATGCAAAGCATATAATTACTAATTCGAAGTACTCTCTAGTTCGGACTTTTGCCAATTTTACATATGCACTTAAAACTGCTCTCACCAGTAGTACTCTCTAGCCTGGAAATTTGCCAAATTTACATATGTGCTTAAAACTGCTTTAACCAGTATCAGCTAAACACTGGTTAGTAGCGCAGATAGTGAGGTGTTTCCTAAATGCACTATCTAGTTTGTTTGAAGGGTTTTTGACATATCGGGACATTAGTGAAGATGTACAGGAGTTTAGGGACCAATATCATTTTGATCAAGGATAGTCTCCCGGCTAACGACAGGGGCAGAGACTGCCATCTCAGCAGCTTTGACTCCAATTGTTGTGCGGTCGCAGTGTAATTACTAGCAAGCAGGAATGGCCTGGATAGTGTCACCTGAACTCCTAGGTATTTGATACCATCTAGGGACCAGCGGCAAGGGTATTCGCAGAGTGGTTGCTGAGTCAAGGTGGTAAGCGGGAATATCTCAGATTTTGAGTAGTTTATAGTAAAACCTGAAAAGGTACCAATTTGTGTTATGAGCCTTAGGATAAGATCCCTGTCGCATTTGATTTAAAAGTGAGGGCAGGCATAGGTTTAGACACAGACTAACTTTGGTTTTGGTCTTCCGGACATCAACGGCCCTTAGAAGCATCAGTTGAGGGAACAATCCTCTTAGAGTTAGGGCCAGGTAGGCATTACACCAACCCCACAAAGTTTGATAAAACAGGTTTTCAAACTGTTAGTTTTGAGCCTGTGTCTCTCTTGATACCATGACTGTCTCACAAGATGCAGAAATCATATGCAAGATGGAGCAACCTAGTCTCCATTGGCTCAAGAGAGTAATAGCACCTAGTTTAATTGAATTAAATAACACTAAAAAGAAGGGTGAGATGGACATAATCCTGGTCTCCACACATGTGGTACAAACCCAGAAAACAAGACTGATTCCTAAAGATAGCAATGTACATAAATTCCCTTTATAGTCCAGAGGAAGAGAACAGTCAGCAAGGTCAACTAAAAAGAAGAAGCCTTGGTTTAGGGCCTAACTGATGAGAATTGGTAGGCTAATTAGCCAAGTGTGCAGTTGTCTGACGTTCCCTGCACATGGGTTTCGTTTTGCTTACGTGCCGCTAACTAGCTGAATGTCCAAGGTTGGAAGAGAGTGCCAACCAATCATGAGGGCCTATGCAATGGTGGACATCGATTGTTGCAGAAGCCAGTTCGCTGCTGCTATTCTGCTATTATCTGTAAATACCTAGTTAGAGGTGGTTTAGGGCGTGCCTGCCAGATAAGGGGCCGCTAATGATGTTACTAACACCTAAATGAACTATAAGTATATATGTTCCCTTAAGCTATCCCTCTGTCCGATAGGTTTTTACTTTTTGCCATGTAAGATGAGGGCATAGCTGACGTGCATTGAGGTATAAAGCCTCTCTGTAACTGAAATGCATTCAAGAGTGTGTGGGCAACAAATCTCTTTGTTTACCAGGTTTCCCTACTTTATTGAACTGATAATGAAGTAGTTTTTTCCCATATTATTTGAGTCTGTCCGGTTATTTGGGACTGAGATCAGTAATTTTGGTAATCCCATCTGGCACTTGGAACGCTCCAGGTGCTACTGCAAAAGGTGACAGACCTCCTCCAAGAGGACAGGGTCCAGAGACAAGGGAAGGAAGGAGCCAGAGGACCATCGCCCGGGGGGGCGCTTTAGAAATTGGAGGCCATAACCCTGTCAGATGATCTATATGGCACAAGCATCGGACAAGGTTTTTGATCATTCTGGGCTGAAAAAGGAAAGCCTCACCCCTACCAGAGACGCATGGTAGAACACGTCACTGATGTTTAGTGCGCTGGGGCAAGGCGGGGACAGAGGAGCAGCAATGCCACCCCTCTGGGCACATATTCCCCTATCACTCAGTAAGCTTCTGCCTCTTCCTGGGGCACACTGACTATGGCCTCTCTGGCAAAAGGCAGTGAATTGGTGAAAACCCTGCCCAGAGACGACAGTTGTGTGGGTGGCTGTTGCACTGCAAACCCTAAGGAGTTGGCTGTTGCTTTTGACGACAACCATTTGGAGGGCACCAGCAGCCTTAGCTCTAAAAAGGTTGTTGCCATACAAGGGCATGTCTTACAATCTGGCTTGGATGTTGACCGTAAACCTTCATGTCCTCAGCCAGGAGTGGCGCCTGACCATTGTGCTGCTGGAAATGGTCCTACCAATACAGTCCGCTGTGTCCAGCCCTGATTGCAACATTTGGCATGCTACCTCCTTGTCATCAGCGACCAGGGATTGGAAACTGTCCCTCATTTCCCCCCTCCAGGATACGCTCAGACTCATTGGCCAAAGGAAAATGTCACCATGGCGCAAGAGGCATTCACGGTCCGCAGTACGGATGCGAAAAACCTCCTGCACAATGCACCAGACTGTTTACTCTCCCTGTCCGGTGGAAGGGAAGGAAAGTTAGAGATCTTCACACTAGCCATAGCAGCCTGGACCATCAAGCTCTCCGGTGAAGCGTGGGAGAGAAAGCCCTGGTCTGACAGAGCCAGCCAGTGTTTGTTTGCTATGTCTGTGTCCACATCCGGAACAGAGGCAGGCTTCTCCCACGCCTCCAGTACAGGTGCTTTCATCGCCACATTGAAGGGCAGGAGCTTCTCTTTCTTGGGGACCTCATCCAGAATGTCACAAGTTCATATAGAACCTTGGACCTGGATGGAGCAGACAATTCCAGAGTACTGGCCGCTTTAGCGATCAAGCGCTGGAACGTGGCTTGGGGCTTTCCCAGGATGGGAGCTGGTAAGAAATCCATCTTTGGGGAGGTGTCGAGGCCACTGCCAGCACATCCTTACCCTCCCCGTAAAACTCTTCCAGGAAATCCCTCACTTCCCTAGAGCACAGAGGTTCCAGCCCAAAAGGGACCTGGTCATCCTCCTCGTCACAGAGGTCATACATCTTTCACATAAAAACATCCATAGGAGTGGTGCGTATTCCCATGGAGCCGCAGTGCTCACGGCTGAGGGCAATACCTGTGCAGAGGCCACAGCTCCCGAAGGCAGAGCCTGTCAGCGCGGAGTAACCTCTGCTTCAGACCCGAGCCCATAGGCATGCAGGAGTGGTCCCCTGAGGGTACCCTGTCGGTCATAACATACGTGGTGGGACCCTGCGCCGCCAAAGCCAATAACGCTGTTGCCTGCACCACAGGCATCGAGGCCGGAGCCATCGGCACCTTGGCAAAGATGTTGAACACCTTCAAGCGGAACCTCTGCCATTCCTCCAATGTGGAAGATAAGTCAGAAAAGGTACATCCTTTGGCCGCTCAGGTGAATCCCTGGAGCAGTGGCTCTTCTTCTTTGAAGAGAAGACTAATTTCGGTGTGAGGTCTCACTCGTAGAGCAGGACTGTTGAGGAGTTTTTCAAATGCCTGCCAAAGGTAGGACTTTAGAAGACTCACACTTGGGACACAGTGCTCCTACTCTTAGTATAGGCATGAACCACACAAGTATGTTGGTAGCAATGGCAGAGCAGCCAGGATTATCTTAGGAGGGAGAAAGGGCTGTAGGTGGTACAAAGAACTTCAAGTATACACATAGACCCAAAGCAACACTGACACACTAAAAGTTACATAAAAATAATGGTTTCTTTTATATATACACTAAGGTAAGGTAATAAAGTAAGTACTGTAACATTCAATAAGCACATAGAAGCAATGCAATATTCACGGTATGTAACACACTTATGTATACTTTGAGAATGGCAGTATGCAATTCAGAATGTAAGTAAAATACCTTTGTAAAAACTGTTTCAGGTAAAATAAATTAAACAAAACCAACACAAGGTAAGTACATACTTGGCAATATTTTCACAGAGGCCTAACACTTTAGAAGTCCATGCCTATCTAGTCATGTGTGTCTCAGAGTCAGGTTGGAGGGCAAAACAGGTAGGCAAAAGCCATAGAAAGTTCAACTGTTCCAGAGGAAGTCTTCTGTAGCAAGTACGTAACAGTCTTTGTTGGAAAAAGGGATAGAGACTTCAGAGTAGCCTGTAGGCACACAGACGTTTGACCTGGGCGAAGTGTATGGGCAAACCCCCAAACACACAAATCAGCACCCCAGCAGCACAAGAGCAGCAAAGCAACTCTAGTTATGTTCTACCAAGAGTTTCAAAGTACTTTAGGAGTGAAGAAGAGATTGCAGCACCAGGCCCCCATGATACAACAGTAGCAGACCCGGGCACAGCGATTCTTGGTCAAACAGACAAGGGATGTTGGAGTGGATCTCACAGCAGCAGCCGAATGAAGAGGCTTCCAGGAAAGGATTCTTCTGGGTTGTGTGATTTTGGTGCCTTTTGCAAAACTTTACTGAAGAACGATTACCGCCCGGTCGATTTGTCTCGCTACCTCAGTCCGGCACTCTGGTGAGGGTACTTCAAGGAGTGGAATCTTGCCTCTGGAGACCTGGAAGGAGTCCACCAAAGTTTCAGGAGGATTTGATGTTCGGAAAACTATGCACTGCCCACCGGTCCCAAAATATTTGCGGTTTGCAGCCCATGAAGGTCACAGCTCATCGTGGGATAGCTCAAAATGCAGGTCTTCTCAAGACTGGTTGATCCTCTGAGGAAAAGAGTCATCCTCTTTGGAGTTCTCCTGACGCTTGGAAGAAGGTGGCCGCACCGCTGCAGTAACAAAGAAGGCATCTCCAGTCATTTCGAAGTGGCTGCCGGCATCTCTCCTCTTCTTCCTCATAATTTCTTCAGCTACAGTGGTCAGTTTGTCTTCAGCCTCAGGATCCACACCTTTTATGCAGGAACCTAGCCAATCAGCACCCATGCACCATTCAAACTCTGGGTGGTGGCTGCCAATGGTGACCCTTCTGTGCACTACCCCGGCTGTGAGTACAGCCTGGAAGTAAATATTGAACAAAAGTAGGTAGGATAAAACCACTGCCACCAGGTATTCGGATTTGCTTGTCACTGTAACCAATAAGCTACAGGAGCAGTGAAAAAGGTGATACAGGGTAACCCCTCAGCGCTCCACATAAGGTGGGGTGTGCTGATCTCACAATACAAAGGTTAGGAAGGATAGAAAACACCCCCCTGCCATTGGGAACATGAGTTCTTACAAAGAAAAATGACGGAAAATAAAAAAAGGGAAGCCCAACGTGCTCCCAGCCACACTGCACAATGTGACCTCGACCTAGATTGCGTAGCCTCACCCATCGTCTTGTGGCCGAAGGTGAATATCTTCACCGCCCTTTCCCTGAGGGCCTTCGGGTGCATGGACTGGACCTGCAATCCTGGGTGTTGGGGCACTTACCCAAGCAGTACAAACAGATCCGGTGCAGATCCAAGACTGCCATCTGCTGGCCACAATCCACACAGAGCTTGAATCCTTATGCATGTCTTTGGAGAAAAAAGTTAAGCTAGAAAACCTTGCTGCCAATTAGCGAACAGAGTTTGTGGAAAAAAGGAAGTGAGGTGACGGGACCCGGTGCCAACATATATACTGGCCCGATGCCATATCTGGTACAGGAACAGAGACAGAGCTGTGCTGTGCCCTATTGGCGGCTGAAAAGCTTCTGGAGAACAGATGTTCTGGGATAGGGATATCATAGATGAGGAATCCGTGGGTGGAAAGAATCCATTAGAAAAGGGGATTAAACCATACAGCATTGTGGTAAGATTGAGAAACCTGGGAGAGCGCGAAAATATGAAGGGATACCAGCAAAGTAGTGTGGGAAAGCAGATAACCGAGATGATGAGAGATGAGAAATCTGGGGCAAGGTGTAAGCAAGTGACTGAAAGAGATTTGGGAGAAGAACAGCAGAATAAAGCAGTTACCTTCATGGAGTTATCTTACCACAGAGTTTCTCAGCAAGCATGGAAAGCTGTTCAGAATCCAAGCCCCGATTGGTGGCGCAGGAGAACTGCCAACTGAGTGCATTTGCCAAACGTGCCCAAGTAGCAGCAGGAGGGTTGGAGAAAAATGCTAGGTTCTGCAATAGACGAAGAGAGCAAAGTCATGTCAATAGCAGCAGAGAAGAGAGAACTCCCAACAAAGAACAGGAGAGAAAGCGCATCACCACTGCAGGGCTAACCACCAATACACTAACAGTTCAATACCAGATATGAGAAATTAGATTGTACAAGCCCTTATCCTTGTGCCACCGATTCCCTTGTCGCATGTCCCCATTCCTCACATTGCATGCATCCCATTAATTTTCATATCTTAATCTGTATTTACCACATGGAATCTAGGCAGAAAAAAATAGTCACTGATTAGGCCACAATGAAAGTGGGCGCCCATCTCAGTTATTTCTGTGATTCTGAATGTTGCTCAGAACAATGGATGCCAGATACTGAAACATAAATGCGACTGGATTCAGAGAAAAAGAGTCCCCAGCTGCCACTGGCTTATGAGCAGCAACTGGGAAAATGGTTGTCTGGGGAAAGGCTCCCTGAATGAGCTCAATTTGATGGCCGTTACAGGAAAACAAACTTGCCTGATAAGCAAGTGTATTTTGCTGGATATTATACTGGCTAAAAACAAATGATTTATTTATTTATCCATACACAGGAGGAACAATGCTCTTTTGATCACAAAAGAACACACAAAAGATAAGAAATCAGATTTGATGGGAAGCAATGAGCTTCTTACAATAGAGTTTGAGGGATATTCTGACCAGGTTGTGGAGGGGAGTAAATGGAACAGTCACCGGAGACAATACATAAGTGGAAATACATAGATTAAGGACAACCAACATGGGACATTTTTTCAAAATTGAACTTTTATTGGCATTTCAGAAAATACACGGTCAACAATCGACACAATTCCCATCCAGCCCTCTTCTCCCCTCCCCCGGCCTCCTCCATTTACTCCACTCCCTCCCCACTTTCCCTCCCCCCTCTCTTCTTCCACCCTTCCCCCCATGCAGCAGATGGTTTTCTGCTCACTTATCATGCCTCAGGCACTCACTTCCCTTGAGGCACAAGCACCCATCAACAACTAAGGGTGATTTTCCCACCTTGACCTCCTGGGAATATCCTCTCAACTCGGCCAATGTGGCCCCCAGTTACAGTCTACCCCCTTCACCCCTACCCAGCCAAGTCCGCACTCTACTGGGATCGACAGTCTCCTGCTTTACAGCGTACACCAGCCATACTTCTCGAAAATGGGCACACACTGGCCTTCAATATTGGACCGGGATTCGTCCAGAAAATGTGTCAGAAACTCTATCGTAAATGGCACAGACCTTTCACACCCATTCTTTTTCCACCGGCAGAATCTGCTTTTCCACACCGGGGCCAGGCAGCATCTAGCCGCTAGCAGCATCACCTGCCCCATATGTCCGTGTCAGGTCTCTTCCTCCTCTTCCCCCAGCTAGACCCCAAAAAGGAGGAACCATGGCGAAAACCCTGTGCATTCCGTCAACCCCTCTGACACAGGATAGGACATCTCTCTAGTAGGCTTGGACCTCATGACAGCCCTACCACATATGACTATAGTCCGCTCTTGCCTGGCCACACTTCCAACATTGTGGGTCTTGCCCTCCCCCCATCTTTGCCAGCACCGTCCGCGGGTAGTAGCATCTGTGCAACAACTGCAGGGCCTGATGCATATATTGGATAGAAGCCGTGGCACGGGTATCTTTTTTGCACATCGAAGCCAATAGGGCATCGTCAATTTCTTTCACCAAATGTTGCCCCCACCTAGTACAGGGGAGGTGGCTGCAGTGAGCTCAGGGGACACAGATACATCTGGCAGCATAACGCTGCAGCGGAGCCGGCGGGGGGTGCAAGGCGGTCGGTGCGGGTGGAGATTTGAGAAGGTCTTGTCCCTTCCGAACCCGCGGGCGTTTGCTGGCTGCCGGGACAGAGGTGGGTAGCGAAGTGTCTGCGCGGATGGAATACTGGTTAGGTGGACCCTTAATGCGCAGGGGAGCAACATATTCATGTGATAGTGGACTCTGGGTGCCTGCGGGCCCCAGATTACGACCTTGGTTCTGAGCGAGGAGGTAATTGAACTGCAGAGTCATTCTCTGAACTACGTCTCCCATATTTAGCACATGTCTCTGTGTTCAGTGCAGGGCTGTCCGGTGAATACCCATAGAGAAACATATTGGTGGTGGAGCAGCTATCATACCTGCTTGGAACGGTGATGGTTGGCTGAGGGGGAGCAGTGACACTGAAGGCTGCCACATTGCATGGACTGGAGGCTGGTGATGGATTGCTGAATCAGTGGCAGGACTGGCGCCCTTATAGCGTTCTGTTCTAAATTAACTAGATTAACTGCCCTAAGAACTGGGGTGGGCCCTGGTGGGTGCACTGCCTCCTGTTCGATATTACCCCTGGACAGCAGGGTGAGCTGTGCAGAATAACTTGGAGTGCCAGGGGGGGGGCTGGGCAGTGGTGGGCTTCTTCGCTTGGGGCAGGGGAAGCGTCTTATGATATATCCTGGCTGGTGGCGCGGTTACGCTTAGGCTCAGCCCCAATACGGTGATTGCCCGGGTATACGGAGATCCGGAGCGGGGGACTGGCAGCTGTGCCCTGCATGGGAGGTATGGGCAATCAGAAGAAGCGGGCGAGAATGGATATGTTCGCCCGTGTGGACCAGGCCCAAGCCCCGGGTGCCGCAGAACGGGCTCCGGCTGCTGAACAGGTGGGCGTGGCTGCTCTGAATCAGGCCCTGTTGGCACTTAAGGGGAGCACGGACACGTCGGGGGTTAAAATAGATGCCCTCACTTGCAAGGTGGATAACTCTGCGGTGCAAATTGAGACATTATGCGGGCGTATGGAGGAGGCAGAGCAGAGAATCGGGACCGCTGAAGATACCGTGGCGGTCCTTCAGCACGAGGTCTCCAGTCTACAGCAAGTGGTGAAGAAAATAGCGGCCAAGAATGAGGATTTGGAAGGGCGCTCGAGGAGGAATAACAGAGTTGTTGGTGTTCCGGAGTCTACAAAAATTGATAACATGGAGAAATTTGTGGAACAATTGTTGCTGGATGTGCTTGACAATCCTTCGCTGTCCAATATGTATATGGTGGAGCGGGCCCATCGTTCCTCTGCAACCAGACTGCCCCGGAACGCCCCTTCATTGTGAGAATCTTTTGTTACCGCGATAGAGATGTTATATTGCGAGCAGCTCGAGAGAAAGGGGATCTGCGATGGGGGGGCTCCACCATACGGCTGTTCCCAAATTTCAGTCCGGCAGTTCAGGATCAAAGGAAATCCTTTCAAGTGGCCAAGAGTATCCTGAGGCGTAAAAAAATAAAGTACTCTATGATGTACCCGTCCAAGTTGCGAGTGCAGCACAATGGGACTGTGGTGTTTTCTACTGCACTAGAGGCTGCGGAACAATTTGCGAGGAATTTGCCGGAGTCTAAGGGGTCGCCATGACGCCTGGCTTGATACGGTTTTGATATCCTGCAGTGTGTGTATTGGCATATGTGTGGGAGGTTATTGTATGCTTCACCTGGAGTGGCGGGGGATGTGGGGAAGATAAATTGTTTGTAGGTCGTTGCCATAAGGACTGCCTGGGTTGCTCCCAGTGCCCCAGTTACCGCAGATGCTGCGGTGTGTGTTGGGTTTAGTTGGGTTGGTAGGGGGGAGGGGTCGGGTGCCGGTAGGTTGTTTCTGGCGTGGAAGGGGTGGGGTGGAGGGGGGGGGGAGAGGAGTTTTGTTGTGGGTTATCAGTGTTGTTGGTTGGGGCAGGGGGACTCTGACTTTGCCTGCAGGAGCTAGCCACCTGGAAGGGGGTGATCATGTGGTATTTGGTCACTGGTGGGTGCTTGAGGAAAGTAATTGGTATAGGAATGGCTGCATCAGGGTTGACTGTTTTTGATGCAGGAACGATTGGTCTGCTTCTTATATATTGGATGCTAGGTTTTGGCTTCAATGAGTAGTAACCTCGGGAACAGTGTGGCGGTGATGTCCTGGAACATCTGGGGTTTCACCAACCAGAGGAAGACACGGTTGATAGGTAATTACTGTAGGAATCATGGGGTGAATATATTATGTCTTCAGGAGACCCATCTAGCGAGAGGCATTACACCCCCGAGCTTGGCGGGTTGGGGCTCTTATAGGTACTCCTCTTCTTATTCCTCTCCTTCCAGGGGAGTTGCTACATACATATATAGGTCGCTGCAATACAGATTTCATGATCAGATATTGGATGAGGAGGGTAGGTTTTTAATACTGGCAGGGGAAGTAATGGGGTTGAAGCTTCTGGTTGTGAATGTGTATGCCCCAAACATGTACTCTCCAGAGTTTTTCCATACGTGTACAAGTCATCTCCATACATTTCCTGGGTATGATACGGTATGGGCTGGTGATTTTACTATGGCACTCACACTAGATATGGACAGAGCCATTTCGATGCAGCGGAACCTGCCGCATGCGTTTGTGCATGGAATAATATTGCTTCGACTCATGATTTGCATGATGTATGGTGCAAGTTGCATTCCACTGATAAGGAGTTTACGTTCTATTCGGGAGTGCATGGGAGCTCGTCCAGGATAGATTATGTGATGGCCTCCGGGCGCATGTTGGGGTCAGCCTCTGAGGCGCGTATTCTCCGCCGAACCTTGTCGGACCACTCTCCTGTGGTGGTCAAGTTTAACTTTGTGGCTCGTTCACCTAGTTCCTTGTGCTGGCGATTCCGCGCGGCTGCGTTTCAAGATGGGGTATTTCGGTCCGAGATTGAGAAGGATGTTGACATGTTTTTTCAGTCCAATGTAGGGTCAGTCCCTGATCCGGGCATAGTGTGGGAAGCGTTTAAAGTCTATATACGGGGGTGCTGTATTTCTAAGGAAGGGGGAGTGTTGAAAACCATCAGAAGGTCCATGAGGAAGCTAGAGGGGGAGATTAGGGAGGGTGAAATGAAGCAGAGCACCCGGAATACCCCTGAACTCCGCAGGGAGCTGAAGCGATTTAGGGAGAGACTGCAGGAGGATAGATACCTGGGGGACCCTATATAAGCAGTGAAATGTGGGGAGGGGAATATACTTAGTAAGACACTGGCATGGGCTATTCGGAAAGAGCGTCCTTCCATTTGTATAAGTGAAATACAGGGGGGTTTTGGGGGTTGTATACGGGATGTAGCGGGGATAAATGAGAGGTTCCGGTGGTATTATGAACAGTTATGTAAATCACGGCCCATTCTCGGGCACGATGCGTTGCTGCAGTATTTGGATGAAGTGGCTTTAGGCTGGCTGGATCCAGAACAGGGTGGCGCCCCTAACGAGCCTATCATGGAAGAAGAGGTTTGTGAGGCTATATTGTCGCTCCGGGTATAGATGGTATAACGGCTGAGTTTTATAAGGCCTACATAGACTTGGTTACTCCCCATCTCCTGGCTATGTATGACGGTGCTATGGCCAGCGGTACTCTTCCTGAGTCCACCAGATCTGCTCTGATCACTGTACTGTTGAAGCCCGGGAAGGACCCCCAGCGTTTATCATCTTACCGACCGCTCTCGATTATGAACACAGACAACAAAATCCTAGCCAAGGTTCTTGTTAGGCAGTTACTTCCTCATATGCCTGCCTTGGTATTGCCAGACCAGGCGGGATTGATCCCTGGGCGGTCTACTCAAAATAATCTTCGGCGCCCAATTACCCTGATGCATAACGTTAACCCAGACATACCGATGGTTGTGGCCGCCTTGGATGCTGAAAAGGCGTTTGATTCAGTAGAGTGGCCTTTTCTGTTTGAAGTCCTTTGGCGGTCTGGCCTAGGTCTTAGGTTTATTCAGTGGATTAAACTCCTGTACTCGGCGCCTAGGGCAGCGGTATACACAAATGATCTGGTCTCAGCAGTGATATATCCCTCACTAGGCACGAGGCAGGGGTGTCCTTTTTCCCCGGTGTTATTTGCGCTGGCAATGGAGCCTCTTGCATGTCATGTTAGAGAATCTCATGCCCAGAGGGGTATACATGCGTACACGCACCTGCCTGTTATATCTTTGTATGCCGACGATGTTCTACTCTATGTTAAGCATCCGCAACAGAACTTGCCCCCACTGATGCAGGAAGTGGCTAGGTTTGGGGAACTATCTGGCCTTAGGATTAATTGGGAGAAGTCGGAGGTGCTTCCTCTGACTCCGGTGGTTCGGAGGGCGGATGTGAGCGAAGAATTTCGGAGGTGTCCGGATGGTATCCGTTATCTTGGTATTATGTTGTCCTTGGTCAAGGAGAAGCTATATAAAGATAACTACCTTTGTGCGTTGGAGGTCTTGGAACAGAAAGTGGAGATGTGGATCCGGCTCCCTTTGTCGCAGGCCGCCCGGATTGCCTTGGCGAAAATGGTGATACTGCCCAGATTTCTTTACGTGTATAATAACGTACCGATATTGCCTCCTGCTAGTTATTGGGCTCGTATTAAGAAATTAATGACAAAATTGGTTTGGGTGGGCAAGCAGGCTAGGATCATGTATGCTACTCTCACTAGACTGTACAGTGGAGGGGGCTTGGAATACCGTGATATATATCTTTATTATTTAGCAGCACAGGTGCAATATATATCTGGTTGGGATCCCCTGGACAATGTCGGTTCCGCGTGCTAGGTTGGCTAAGGCTCTGACTCATCATCCACTCTTTTGGGTATGATGTGGCGCAACAGGGACGCAGTGCCTAGGGGGGGATGTTCAGCCAGTGGAGATTACCTGTAGCGCCTGGGAAAAGATCATCTTATTACTGCCATCTGATCCGCATTGTGTGCCTGAGCTGCCAGTGTATAATGTAATAGGGATCCCGCTTACGTTTGAGAGATCTTTTAAGGAGCAGTTCCAGGCGCTTGGAGTGCAAACCCTGGGGGACTTGGTGTTAGACGGGCGATTTATACTGTGGGATGAACTTGTGGCTAGAAGTGACACGGATGCAGTGACCTTGGTTCAGTACTATAGGCTGCAGAGTATTCTTAAGGCTAAATGGAGAGTTTTCCACAAGCTCCGCGTCGTCAACCTACTTTATGCTCTATAGTTCGCCCAGCAACATCTGTAAAGGTAGTATCTACTATCTATAAGCTGGTAAGGGAGGGAAGGGGAGGGTGACGCAAGAACTCTCGGTTAAGATCAATTGGGAGGCTGCTCTTGGGAAGGTTCTGGGGGAGGAGCAATGGACGCATATTTGCTCACAAACGCGGCATATCTCGTTGAACTCCCGTTGTAGGCTCATCCATTACAAGTACATACACCAGGCCTACCACACTCCGCTCACTCTTAGTAAATGCTTTCTGGAGCGTTCCTCGGCATGTAAAAGATGTGGGTCAGAGAGGGCGGACTTCTATCACGTGTGTTGGAGCTGCCCAAGACTTAGGACTTTCTGGGGAATATTGAAGAGGCCATGTCGCTGATGTCGCCATCAATGTATGAATACTTTCCTGAAGTGTAGCTCTTGACATTGATTGAAGGGGGTACTCATACTGGGAGGAGGCTGTTGGGTATGGCATCTGTGATAGCTAGATATCTTGTGGCTAGAGCATGGGGGAAAGCATCCTCCCCCACCGTCGCTAAATGGCTGGACTGTATGGACTTATGTGAACGACGGGAAACCATGTACGCTTCTACACTTCCAAGTGCAAGTCGGCCGTTGATTACTGGACCCCCTATAGACAATACCGAATGGATATGGCCCGGGCGGTTTGCTCCCCTGATTCGGCTCTAGACGACTGAGAGGGTGGCGGAATATACACACTATTGGGGAATGTCCGGTGTATCTGATGGGCAACATCAGACAGTGTAATGTCGGCTAAAGTGGGTATTAAAATGGACACTGAATGGGTTATGCTCTGGGATGGCAAAGTTGTGAGTCTGCATTTGGGGGTTCGAGTGGAGGGAGGTAGGGGGCTTTGGTTATTCCTTTGTGTGTTTGGCCTTCTGAAATAATAATAATAAAGTTTGAAAAAAAAACAGGAGCTTCCCAAAGTCCGTCAACCCCCTTCTCAGGTTATCCACCACGACCCTTCCGTCAACACCCCCTTCAGCTGGAGATAATGGAATACTAAGAGTTGCTCCACCCTCAAACACTCCTCAAGCCTTCCCAGTGCGATAAAGAGCCCCCCCTTCCCACATTTGACCAGCCCAATTCAACCCTGCCTCATACCGAAGCTGGAACACCCTCAAGGGTGGGCCCCAGATACAGCTGAAAGGTGACCGCGATGTGGATAGCCACCTGTTCTCCACCCCCCATCCATAGGGACCACAGGACTTCAAGGACCAGGTGACACAGCACTCTTCTCGGGATGCGGGAGATAGGTACCCAAATCCATTCCTCTAAAGATACTGGGGCCAGGACTGAATTGTCCAGCTGCACCCATTGCTTGTTGGTGTGCGGATCCACGTGATCCACCAGCACGAAGAGTTGGGTAGCCCTGTAGTAGGTATAGAGATCTGGGAACCCCACTCTCCCTTTTTCCTTCGGCAATACCAATGTCCCATAGCAGATACTGTGCTTGGCCCCCGCTCAGAGCAATTCTATTAAGGCTGCCTTTACTTCCTCAAAGAAGGATTTGAGATCCTTCACTGGGAGCATTTGAAATAAGAATAGGAACTTGATGCAATTTAATTGTGCCATCCATGTAAGCTTTAATGTAGCCCACCTCTCCATGTCTTTCCACACCGCCGCCCATAGTGGAAGAACATTTCCCGGGAAGAACTCTCCGTATTGGCAGGACACGTGCATCTGTAGGTATCTAAAGGAATCCTCTTGTATCCAAAATGGTAGTTCCCTTATGTAGTCCCTCTCCGCCCTCGACAGATCTCCGACCACGTAGGCCACTGATTTCCCTAGGTTGACGTTAAAACCTAATAACTCCTCATACTTTGCTAGCCCCTCCAGCATGCGGGGGACCAAATGGGCTGGGTTGGTAATGTAGCGCAAGGCATCATCGGCAAAGAGACTGACCTTACACATTTATCCCCCTATAGAGACACCCCCTATTGCTTCATCCTTCCTCACCTTCCTCAACCCCCTCGCCCACGGCTCCATCACTAATGCATATAACAACGGGGAGAGCGGGTACCGTCTGTTCGGAGTATAGCACTTTGATCCATCCCTCCTATCTCTGGCCCATCCCGATAGGTGAGAGTACCTCCTCCATAAAAGCACAGCTACCCGGTCAAAGGCTTTCTCTGCATCCAAGGCCAGGAACAGGGCCCCATCCTTTATCACCCCTGGTGTGTTAATGATGTGCAGTGTTTTACAAAGGTTATCCGCCCACTGCCTATGCATAATGAAGCCCGTCTGGTCTACGTGTATCAGTCGCGGGATACACAGCTCCAGGCGTGACCCCAGAACCCTGCCAAAGATCTTGGCATCCAAGTTCAATAGGGAGACTGGTCGATCTGAGGCACAGTTGGCTGAGTTCCTTGGTTTGGGGATTACTGCTACTAAGCCCTGAGGAACATTGGTGTATGGTACCAACCCCACCGATTGAATTGAACAGCTTGTCTAGCGGTGCTGAAACGTTTTGTAAAAATCTGAGGTGAACCCGTCCTCCCCCGGGGCTTTGCCTACTTTTAGCTTTTGTATCGCCTTTAGCACCTCTACGCATGAGATTTCCTCATCGAGTGCCTGCTTTTCGGCCTCCAAACATTTTGTGAGCTGCATCTACTCCAGGTAGGCATGGATCTAGTCTCTTGTCGCCTCTGCCGGCCTAGCGTATACATTTCAGTAGCACTCCTCAAACTGGGCCGGAATCTCCTCTCCACCTTCCACAATGGTCGCACCTGCCCGCGTATCTTACCCACCCTCTTCCCCTCCCTGTCCCCCCCACCCTTGTTTGCTAGGAGTGTACCCACCGCATCCCTCCTCTCGTAATACCTCGCCGCGTGCAACACATCTTTTTTACCACCTATCCAATTGCTAGATTGAAGCTCTTGCCTTGTGTGTCTCATTTCTCGCAGGAGCCTTTCTCTGCCAGAGTGAACTCTGTCAATGGTTACCCTCTCGCCTTCTTTGGAGCCCAAGATCATTCCAATTATCACTTGTATTTTGCGATCCATTCCGCCGGGTGATTCCCCTCCCGCAGCCCAAAAAACGAGATTGTTACGTCTCTCTCAGCTTTTTTATATCGTCTTGCTTGAGAGGTAGCTCTTCCTCCCGTCTCTCTAGTTCTGAGAATCGCGTCTCAATTTGTACTTCTGCGAGCCCCCTCGTGGCCTGATTAACCTCCACCCCGTCCACCAGTGTAACCATCCTTGCTTAGAGGTCAGACACCTTCGCTCCTATGTCTGTCTGCAGTCCCCTAATCTCCTCCAGGATAGCCTGGATATCGCTTTTGATTGTGCAGATCTCTGCGGTGCATGAGTGAGGTCCCCCTTTGCCACCGCCACCCCCCCCCACTGTCCTGGTAGCGGTATTACACAAGGGTTCCTATCCCTCTCATTCAGTTGTGTCCTCTCCTGTATCCCCTTGGGTGTGGGGCCCTTCAGTGTCTTGTAGGCGCCTGCTGTGTCCTTTCCCAGTCCACTCGCCTCAAAACTCCTCAGGTGTAGCGGCCGCCTCTGGTCGCCTCCATCCGGCCAACCCACCTCTGTCGGGCACTGCTTTTGATATGTCCCCCAACGCCCTCGACCCGCCATTGGCCTTTACTTCCCCTTCTGCTTCTTGGTTGCCAGAAGAGTACCCCTCACTGCTGGTTCCGGGGGGCCACTCTGATCTCCCCCCTGGGCTTCGGGGGGACAACCTCCAGCCCACCTCCACTCTGTGGTGCCCTTGAGCACCCCCAGACTTGGGCACTCACCCCGTTGGGGCCCCTACTGCGGGTTGGGCCTCATTCTGGTTGTCGTAGGCTCTCTGGGATCTGGCGTCCAGCCGTGCCCCCTGGGCCATCTACTGTGGGTGCCAAGCACCACACACAATGTCAGTCACCTGTGATCTCCAGTCGGGACCTTCTATTGGCCTTATTGGGTCCAGAATCTCAGCATTTCTGGGGGCATCCACCCATTTTCAGCCCACACTCTGCCCAGGCCACTCACACCTCCAACTCAGGGCAACCATCAGCGTCCTTTATGCTGTTCTGGGCATTGCAGCTCTGGATTCAGTCCCTCAGTGTTTTAATATGTTGGAGGCAGAGCCTCCCTTGTCTGCTCTGAAGGCCACCCTGTCCTACCGGCAGTCTCCGGTAACTCCAGTGTTAGCCAAGGAGCTCCGAGGCAGTCCGAAGGCAGCTGGAGAGGAACTCCCCTGAACATTGGCTCCTCCGTTCTCTTCCCTTCCCAGCAACACACCTCCGGGCGGGCTGCGTTCTTTAACTGTAACGCTCACCTGATTCCCGTAGCGGCGCCGGTCTTGACTGGGCGTATACCGTATCTGCAAAGGAACACACGGCTGGCTCTTTGGGCTGGACCTCTGTGCACAGTATGTCTGACTTGAAGGGTAAGATGTCTGCAGATAGAAAATATGGGAGTAAGGAACTGGGTTATTGAATGTCTCTCTCTTCTTCCCTTTCTCTTCTCCTGTAGAACCCCAAAGGTTAACGCTCTCACCTTAGGTAAGTGAACGCCGTGCTCTCCATCTGCCTCGGGGCAGGGTGCTGTAACCAGTTTCTTCACTGGATAAGGGGAGCAGGCCTCTTGACTTCAGAGGACTGCTGTCTGTCGTTTACTGCACGAACGGTAAGTTTCGAGTAGTTCTAATGTCTTTAAAGTCTTTAGTAATGATGTTTCTTGTTTTGCAGGGTTCCGGCGATGGCGGATGACGGGCTGAAGTGAGTTGAAGATGGAGCCCGTGTGATGAATAGAAGCGCCTGGAAGCACGTAAGTAAGCGCTTGTTGCCTGCTTCACGATGCGCTCTAACTGTCTTTTTATTTTGCAGGTACAAGTTCGGAGCGGCTGCAGAGTGCCAGAATACCCACTGGGTTAGATGTGGAAAGGAGTAATGGCACGTGAGTATTAAAGTTCCCCAATGTCTTTAAACGCACCTTGTTTTGTATTTCAGATGCGGGATGCAGCGCCGAAGGCCTCCGGAGCGTGCGAAGAGTTGGTAAGCTTTTGTCTTTCAGATGCCGGAATGCAGTGTGAAGACCTCCGGAGCGCACGAAGAGTAGGTAAGCCTTTGTCTTTCAGATGCCGGAATGCAGCGCGAGGCATTGGTGACAGCCGATGGACCAGGTAAGTGAAGAGCTGTCACTGAAGACCGTAATGCTAACCTGTTCTTTCTTGTCTTTATAGGTGTTGCTGAAGACTGGATTCAGGATGGTGAGCCTTTTTCCTTAGGCCCAGGATCAGATGCAGAAGACACGATGAGCGTTCTGCTGCAGAGGATGCAGAATAACGCAAAGCAAGATTCATCCATCGGGTGTGGTTTAAATAGCCTCCTGTAGTGCTTAGGTGTCTCCTTCCACAGCCACGCCTAGGTAAGAAAAGAGTTCCTGCTTTCCAGAAGAGTTCCAGTGTTCTGAATCTAGGGAGTGGCTCCTGCCCCACCCAACAGGAAAAGTAGTTCCAAACAGAAGAGGATCAGAGGCTCAACTGGCAGGCAAGTAAGCAGCATGGTCTGCTGCAGGTAAGTCCACCCAAGCATTATGAGCCCGGCGCTTCCAGCGCTGGGACTGGGCATATTTATGAGCCTGGTGCCACTGGCGCCAGGACTGGGTCCAAAAGGTCCCAATTGGGACTGGTTGGCACTCGGAACCTGGGTTATGGATCTGCTTCCAAGGGAGTTGGGAAAACCCTGACCTTTTGGAAGCAGAGATCATGACAGTACCCCCCCTCAAGGCCCCTCCCAAACCGGGCTTCTCCGGGGGTTTTGGCTTGTCAGGAAATGTTCGGTGAAATCTTTTGATTAGGCGAGGAGCGTGGACATATTCAGCAGGTTCCCAGGATCTCTCTTGGGGGCCGTAGCCTTTCCAGTCAATTAGGTAAAATAGTTTAGATTTGAAGATCTTGGAGTCCAGAATGCTTTTGACTTCAAACTCGAGTTCTCCATCAACTAGGATAGGTTTTGGAGATTTAGTTAGTCGGGTTTGAGGTTGCACAGGTTTTAATAGAGAGACGTGGAAGACCGGATGTATCTTCATGTGCGGGGGCAAGTCCAACTTGACCGCTACTGGGTTTACTATGGTAGTGATGGAATAGGGACCAAGGTATCTTGGGTTGAATGTGCGTGGCCCTTTTAGAGGTAGATATTTGGTGGATAACCAGACTTGATCCCCTACTTGATATTGAGGGGCTTCCTTCCGATGTTGATCTGCTCCTTTCTTGTATTGTTCTTTAGCCCTTTGAAGGTGAGAAACAGCTTCCTTAAAGGCTTGGGTGATTGTAGAATGCAGGTAGTCTACTGCTGGTGTTTCAAGATCTTGGAGGGGATCCAACTCCGAGGTTCGAGGGTGACTGCCGTACAAAAGAAAAAACGGGGTTTTCCCAGTTCCCGAATGGACAGAGTTATTGTAGGCATATTCGGCTATCCAAAGGATGTCTTTCCAGGTTTTTTCAGTTTGTTGCAGCATGCAGCGTAAATACTGTTCCAGAGTTTGATTGGTCCTCTCGGTTTGTCCGTCGGTCTGAGGGTGGTGACTGGTCGATAGTCTCACATCAATTTGAGCCGACCGACAGCAACTTCGCCAAAAATGAGAAATAAATTGACTACCTCGATCTGAAATTAGAACCGAAGGAAAACCGTGCAGTCGGACAATGTTTTCGAGAAATTCTCGGGCCAGAGTTG
Organism: Ambystoma mexicanum; assembly: GCF_040938575.1. Lineage (NCBI taxonomy): Eukaryota > Metazoa > Chordata > Amphibia > Caudata > Ambystomatidae > Ambystoma > Ambystoma mexicanum. The sequence goes on along the minus strand of NC_090926.1, from coordinate 259,989,418 downwards.
CTGCTGTTGGCAAGTCTTTGAGCGGAATGAAATGTGCCATCTTGGAGAATAAGTCCACGATTACTAGAATCGTATTGTATCCGGAGCATGGAGGTAGATCGGTGATGAAGTCCATAGAAAGCGTATGCCAAGGGCGAGGTGGGATGTCAATAGGGCGTAAGAGGCCTGCTGGTCTTTCCTTTTGACTCTTGTTTTGGGCGCATACTCCACAGGACATTATAAAGTCTCTGATATCTTTTTTCCAAGACGGCCACCAGAAGTAGCGCTTGATCTTTTCTGAGGTCTTGGCCATACCGGGATGTCCTTCCATTAAAGAATCGTGATAACAAGAGATTACTTTTTTCTGTAAATCTGTGCTGGGTAGGTATAATCGTTCTTGGAAATACAATAAGTTGTCCTTTACTGCAAAGTCCTTTCCCTGCAGATGCCAATTCTGTATGTCTGCTGGAGTTACAAGTTGCCTGGCCTTATCCTTAACTTCCTCTATGGATTCTGTGGCGATTACACCCAGAATTTATTGTTCGGGAATGATTGGTACAGGTTTAGGGTTGATCAAGTGTTCTTCCACTACCATCCGAGAAAGGGCATCAGCTTTACCGTTCTTTGTACCAGGTCGATAGGTAATTATGAAGTCAAACTCGGCAAAGAATAATGCCCAACGGAGTTGTCTAGAGGATTGGGCTTTTGCGGTTTTCAAATATTGCAGGTTTCGGTGATCCGTAATCACAGTAACGGTGTGTCGGGCCCCCAGCAGATAATGCCGCCAAGCCTTAAAGGCAGACTTGATAGCCAGAAGTTCCTTGTCAGTAATCGTGTAATTGATTTCAGGAGGCGAGAATTTGCGGGACCAAAATGCCACAGGATGCAACTGATTGGTTACCGGGTCCTTTTGTGATAGAACTGCCCCCATGGCAAGGCTTGAAACATCAGTTTCCACGATGTAGGGGAGTTCGGGGCGAGGGTGTTTTAAGATTGGTGCAGAGATAAATTTAGTCTTCAAATCCTGGAAAGCTTGTTCCGCCTCGGTAGACCATTCAAAACGTTTGTTTTTCTTTAACAAGGCAGTGATGGGCTGGACTATTCGAGAGAATTCGGGCATAAACCTGCGGTAAAAGTTAGAGAAGCCTAACATGCTTTGCACACCTTTTACGGAGGATGGTGATGGCCATTTGAGAACTGCATCGACCTTCGTTGAATCCATACGCACTCCGCCAGGTGATAATATGAATCCCAAGAATTCAACTTCAGTCACGTTGAAAACACATTTTTCCAACTTAGCGAAAAGTTTGTGTTGACACAAGCTTTCGAGGACCATTTTCACGTGTTTCCGATGTTCAGATTCCGATGAAGAATAAACGAGGATGTCGTCAATGTAAACAACAACACACACATCTATGAGCTCTCTGAGGACATCGTTCATAAAATATTGAAAGGCGGCCGGGGCATTGCAAAGTCCGAAGGGCATGACCTGATATTCAAATAGCCCATACTTGGTGCGGAAGGCCGTCTTCCATTCATCGCCCTCTTTTACTCGTACCAAGTGGTAAGCTCCTCTAAGATCCAGCTTTGTATATATGCATGCTTTTCTGACTTGGTCCAGGAGTTCAGGGATCAAAGGTAACGGATATCTATTCTTAACGGTGATCTGGTTCAGGGAGCGATAATCTATACAAGTTCTAAGGTCTCCTTCCTTTTTTGGAACCAAGAACAAAGCTGAAGAAGCAGGGGACTTGGAAGGACGAATAAACCCATTTGCCAGGTATTGATCCAGGTATTGTCGAAGGTGAAGGTTCTCAGGCTCGGTGAGGGCATAAATTCTACTACAAGGAGGAGTAGATCCAGGTATCAGGTCTATCTGGCAGTCATAAGACCTATGAGGAGGTAGAGAGTTAGCCTGATCCTTCCGGAAAACATCTTGGTATTCTAGGTATTCGGGAGGTAACTGGGGAGTCTCTGAAGAAATTGCTGCCAGTGCAACACCAGTTGGAGGGTGACAAGTAGAGACACATTCTGGAAACTGGACCGTTCTTGCTCGCCAATCGATCAGAGGATTGTGTTTCTCTAACCAAGGTATTCCTAGAATAATCTGAAACTGAGGGGCCTTGATCACATCGAACACGATCTTCTCATGGTGTCCATCTTGACTTACTAGCGTCACCTCTTGAGTGGTATGCGTTACTGGCCCGGAGGCTATCTCCGTACCATCCACCGTAGTAATGACGTCCTTTACAGCCTTGGGACAAAGAGTTAAATTCATCCTCAAAACCATTTCATGATCCACATAATTGCCGATGGCACCGCTGTCGACGTAAGCTTCAATTGCATGTAATCGATCCGGATTATCAGGGCTAATGAGGACCATAGGTATCACGAAATGCGAGGTCACGGAACTGGTTTTCACGCTCGGCAAGAGGACCTCTATTCTTGTCGGGCGAGGTCGTTTCCCTGCTCAGAGTTTGTAACTTTGGTAACTGCAGCTCCTACTGCCTTCTTGGCAGGTTTCACCGGACAGTCTCGAAGAAAGTGCCCTGAGTTTCCGCAATAGAGGCATAATTGCAACTGTTTTCTCCTTTCCCGCTCCTTTTGTGTTAGAGGACCTTTCAGACCCCCTATTTGCATGGGTTCCCCGGAGTCTACTCCTTTGGATGGAGTTGGCGGTTTGGAAAATACTCGAGCATCAAACTTGGAACGATCGGCCTTCCTGCTCTGCAGTCTGTGATCTATTTGAACGACTAAGTCTATATAGTCCGAACAATCTTGTGGGGGATTCACTACTTGGGCTAACACATCTTTAAGCTCTCCACGTAGACCTCTATAAAACAGCGTAATCCTTTTGTCCTCAGGCCATTGAGTTTCCACTATCAGTCTGTTGAAAGATGCAATATAAGCCAAAAGGTCTTGATTACCTTGTCGCAACGAAAGAAGCTCATTGTCCAAGGCCTGCCCCTGTGAATGTCTTGCGAACAGATTTTCCATACTGAGCTGAAAAGCTTGAAAATCATGGAGGACCGGATCATCTTGATTTACTAGAGGGATCGACCAGTCTGCCGCATTGCCACTAAGGTACGAAAGCACGAAAGCTACTTTAGCTTGATCAGTTGGAAAGGCTGCTGGCCGGCATAAGAAATGCAACCGGCACTGATTGATAAATACTGCAAACCTCTTTGGGTCACCAGAAAATCGTTCGGGCGGAGCCAGAGGTACATTCCCAGGTAGGTTGATCTGCACTGGATTCATAGAGGATGTAGAAGGAAGACTTCCCCCAGATGCGGGTAACGGGGTCTGTTCGGCTTGTGACTGTAGCAATTGTCTAGCGAGATCATCTGTTCGCTCCTTGGAAATAATCAGTTCCCTTCTTAGAGCTTTCGTTTCCTGACGGGCTGCATGCACTTCTGCCCTTAGTTCCCCAAGTAACTGGGCTAGCTGGTCGGTATCCGAGGTTTCCATAGCGCCTGGACGGGAGTTTTGTGGTAGGCTTTGCGTTCTGTAACGCTCACCTGATTCCCGTAGAGGCGCCGGTCTTGACTGGGCGTATACCGTATCTGCAAAGGTGATGTGTAACACACGGCTGGCTCTTTGGGCTGGACCTCTGTGCACAGTATGTCTGACTTGAAGGGTAAGATGTCTGCAGATAGAAAATATGGGATTAAGGAACTGGGTTATTGAATGTCTCTCTCTTCTTCCCTTTCTCGTCTCCTGTAGAACCCCAAAGGTTAACGCTCTCACCTTAGGTAAGTGAACGCCGTGCTCTCCATCTGCCTCAGGGCAGGGTGCTGTAACCAGTTTCTTCACTGGATAAGGGGAGCAGGCCTCTTGACTTCAGAGGACTGCTGTCCGTTGTTTACTGCACGAACGGTAAGTTTCGAGTAGTTCTAATGTCTTTAAAGTCTTTAGTAATGATGTTTCTTGTTTTGCAGGGTTCCGGCGATGGCGGATGACGGGCTGAAGTGAGTTTAAGATGGAGCCCGTGTGATGAATAGAAGCGCCTGGAAGCACGTAAGTAAGCGCTTGTTGCCTGCGTCACGATGCGCTCTAACTGTCTTTTTATTTTGCAGGTACAAGTTCGGAGCGGCTGCAGAGTGCCGGAATACCCACTGGGTTAGATGTGGAAAGGAGTAATGGCACGTGAGTATTAAAGTTCCCCAATGTCTTTAAACACACCTTGTTTTGTCTTTCAGATGCGGGATGCAGCGCCGAAGGCCTCTGGAGCGTGCAAAGAGTTGGTAAGCTTTTGTCTTTCAGATGCCGGAATGCAGTGTGAAGACCTCCGGAGCGCACGAAGAGTAGGTAAGCCTTTGTCTTTCAGATGCCGGAATGCAGCGCGAGGCGTTGGTGACAGCCGATGGACCAGGTAAGTGAAGAGCTGTCACTGAAGACCGTAATGCTAACCTGTTCTTTCTTGTCTTTATAGGTGTTGCTGAAGACTGGATTCAGGATGGTAAGCCTTTTTCCTTATGCCCAGGATCAGATGCAGAAGACACGATGAGCGTTCTGCTGCAGAGGATGCAGAATAACGCAAAGCAAGATTCATCCATCGGGTGTGGTTTAAATAGCCTCCTGTAGTACTTAGGTGTCTCCGTCCACAGCCACGCCTAGGTAAGAAAAGAGTTCCTGCTTTCCAGAAGAGTTCCAGTGTTCTGAATCTAGGGAGTGGCTCCTGCCCCACCCAACAGGAAAAGTAGTTCCAAACAGAAGAGGATCAGAGGCTCAACTGGCAGGCAAGTAAGCAGCATGGTCTGCTGCAGGTAAGTCCACCCAAGCATTATGAGCCCGGCGCTTCCAGCGCTGGGACTGGGCATATTTATGAGCCTGGTGCTACTGGCGCCAGGACTGGGTCCAAAAGGTCCCAATTGGGACTGGTTGGCACTCGGAACCTGGGTTATGGATCTGCTTCCAAGGGAGTTGGGAAAACCCTGACCTTTTGGAAGCAGAGATCATGACATTAACATGCGGCCAAAGCGGGGGCTCGTCCTCGCCACCCAGACCATCTGTTGCTGTTGTCTAGCTCCACGGGTGGGGGCCTGCAGTTTCCACCCCATTCCCTCTGACTGCGCCGGCTGTGTTACGCTGGGGGTACCGCTCGCAGGTCTGCTCGGTGCTCCATTCTCTCTCCAGGCAGGTTGCGTTCTTTACCATATGCCCACCGCAGGGGCTTGTTCTCGCCACCGGGGCCACCTGTCACTGCTGTCTAGCTCCACGGGTAGGGGCCTGCAGCTTCCGCACCTTTCCCTCTGCCTGCGCTGGCTTTGTTACGCTGGGGTGCCGCTCACAGGAATGCCCGGTGCTCCATTCTCTCTGTAGGCGAGCTTCCTGCATTGCAGCTCCTCCACCCGACCTGTATTAGCGCCCGGGAGCACCACTTCCTCGCGCCCTCAGTCCCACGTTGCCTCTCTCTCTCCGGGGGACCCACAACTTATTTTGCATTAGGGTTACAGCCCCCCCCCCTCAGACACTCGGGGGGCCTCCTCCTGGGGTCCCCGGGCCCAACTCTGCGAATCTCCAGGGCAAGGAGCCTCACGCTTAAGCAGCCATGTTACCTGCATCCTCTGGTGGCCTCCAACACAAATTGGACATTTTTAAGTGCAGGCAGGTGGTACGGCCAGCTGTGCTCGGGACGTGACCATGATGAGTGAAGTGCTAGAATGGAGGCAGAGGAAGTGAGAGACAGAGGCAGGTTAGAGGAGAGGGAAAAATGTTAGCTAGCAGGTAGATGAGAAGTAGGTTTAGAGGGTAACTCAGAAGTGAGAAGGTAGGCTTTTAGTTTGGTTTTGAACAAATCGGTGTGAACTGATTCTCGGATGTCCGGGGGGGGGAAGAGAATTCCAAGCAAGTGGAGCAAGAAGAGAGAAAGAGCGGAAGTGAGAGGAAGCAAAAGAAGGGCGCGGAGCCACAAGGGTAGTCGAGGAGGCAGAATGGAGATTAGGAGAAGGCTTATAGTTGGATAGAGGAAGATAGATACAGTTGTGCATTACTGTGGATACATTTTTTATTTCAACAAATAGTTTTTTGGCATTGGGTCCCGTTTTTATTTTTTTTTTGCATTCAAAATTTGTATTTTCATAATAACAAATAAGAACATAATATAGTATTAATCTATTAAATATGCACTCACAGTCAATGTCAAAACATATTAAATAATCACAAACTAGTTCTAAATAACAAATACAAGAAAAAGAATAGAAGTGTATGAGGGAGGAAAAAGAAGAAAGGAAAAAGAAAGAAAGCGTTGAAGCCAAGGACTAAAAATTACATTTGAAATAAACTTTGCAGCAGGTACAACAATATCACAAAACCACTGCATAAAATAATAAATAATTATACACAACACTAATATTCAAAGCTAGAGACTATTCTGGTCAACAGGCAAATACACTAATATCTAGCCAAACTCTGAGTAGTGTGACTGAGCAGTAAGGCTTACACTTCAAAAAGAGTGAGAGTGGTCAACTGTTCAGTTAAGCACACACAGAAAACTCTTAATACAAGCTAGGCAGAATGTATAACATTTCTTTTCTATTTACTAAGGCACTGGACAACTCTTCGCAATTAAAAACCACAGGTAATCATTACACTAACCATTCATTACTATAATATGCACATTCACTTTTGGGGTACTTTTGAACACAGGTTAATATTCGATCACTGTTAAGCAGCAAAGTAAGTGAAGAAAGTACAAGGTAAGTTATAACTAATTCAGAGAAGTAAAATTTAAGGACAAAGGAGTAAAAACACAAAGTGCTCTTTACAGGATGATACGCATCTTTAAGTTAGTATGAACCAGAGTTGACAAAGCCAAAAAGCAGTTTTAAGTGTTTCAAATTTGGAGAACAATGCAGTGAAGTTCTAAGCAGACCCTCTCCCAATCCAACCACCTATGGGGAAGCCCAGTGGGGGATCCTTGAACAGAACTCCACCGATCAAAGCCAGGCAAGGGAGACATAGGGCAAAGACTTTATGCCTGTTAAACACTACTGCGGTGGGGGCGGGTAATGAACAGGCACGTTTACTCACCCCCCCCTGTACTCAAATTCACTCAGAGACCACTTGAAAAGCTCCTCAAACTGCTGGGCACCGGTGCTCTGTGTTTTGGTTCCTTTGAAGGGGATCTTGGTTTCACTGCTACAGGGGACACTTTTGGCATCTGCATTTAGTTCTGGATAGTCAGTGGTTCGGTGCTTTGCGAGACCGTTCCTGGCACCGGACAGCCGGAAAACTCTGGCACGATGAAGAAAGGACTGCCATGATATCAACATCAAACTTCTTTCACAAGTCAGTGGTCTGCTGACTCCCAAGTCCAAAATGGGGACGGTGACTGATGCAGCCCAGGAGGAATCAGGTCAGTCAACAGGATGGTTCCAGGACCGTTCTATGTGATTTTACTGAAATCATTTTCAGAGAATTATTCTTTAACAAAACCTTTGTAGCCACAAAATATAGTCTCCTCTCCTTCCCAAGCTCCCTGTTTCCCTATGCTTCTAACCCCAGCCTAACCCCCTCCGCACCCATTTTAACCCCTTAGCCCAAATATAGATTTTTGTTTTTTTAATTGATCTTTTTTTCATTATAATTGTTTCGTTATAAAATCATTCTCTGGAGAAATTATGGGTTTTTCTTGTGGATTGCGCAGTGGGTAATGCACATGGACTTGAAAGAGGCCCGTAGACTGATTGGCAGCCATCAGGCTGTTCTGAGTATGGGGGAGATGTGTTCGCTGGGGGAAGAGTGCGAGGAGCAGCCTTGCTGCAGAGTTTTGAACCCGTTGGAGTTTTCTCAGTTGGTATGTGGGTGCGCCTAGGTAGAGGGAGTTAGAGAACTCTAGGCATGAGAGGATGATGGCCATGACTGCGAATACTCTATGGGGGTACGAGAGATAAGGAAAAATCTGCTTGAGGATGCAGTGGTGGAAGGTGCACAAGCTGGAGATTGTTAATGTGGCAGGAGAGGGTCAGATCTGAGCAGACTGTGCATCCTAGGTTTTTGACAGAGGGGATGCAGTGGGGGTGGACCTAGTGACTGCAGCCAAGGGATTGGCTGGGGAAGGAGAGCTGTTTTGCTGCAGATTAGGATTTCTGTTTTTCCGGGGTTGAGGAGCAGATGATTGTGCGTCATCAAGAGATCAATGACTGAGAGGCAGGATGGGAGGTCTGGGTGAGGTGAGGAGGGGGTAGCTGGGAATCTTGTGGATGATCTGGGTGTCGTCTGCATAGTTTTAACAGGTAAGATTGAAGGAACGGATGAGCTTGGGGAGGGGCGAAAGTTAGAGGATGAAAAGGAAGGGGGGCGGTGGGGCGAGAGGCAGGCTCCCTCTGGGACTCCCTGCAAGACTGGGTATGAGGCGGAGGAGAAAGGAGCGAGAGAGATTATTTGGGAGCAGTGGGAGAGGAAAGATATCCAACTGTGGGCGGAGTACCTTATGCTGATCTCACAAGAGTCTGTTCGCAAGGATGGAGTGGTTAATCGTGTCGAAGGCTGCTGAAAGGTCGAGGATGATGAGAATGGCGCAGCCCTCAAAGTCTGCTGTTCTTTTCAGGTTGTCCAAGATAGAGACTATGGTTGATTCAGTACCATGGCAGGGTCTGAAGCCAGACTGAGTTAAGAGGGCCGTGGGTCTCAGTGAAGACACTGAGGTGGTAGTAGGCCGTGCGGTCAAACAATTTGGCTATGAAGCAGTTGTAAATCAGGGGGCTTTTTTTAGGAGTAATTTGACGTGAGAGGTTTTATATTCCAGTGGAAAGATACCCGTTGCCAGAGAGTGGGTGATTATGGATCTGGAGAGGGTGCCTGCAAAGGTGGAGGAGAGGATGATTTTGAGGGGAGGATGTTTTTGAGGGGGGCCGGTGGCCATGGGTCTCCCGGGGAACCTGAGGGGTGGCCATTGGAGAGAAGCTTTGAGAACTCAGGAAGGGAGACGGCAGAGAAGGCTGTAAAGCAGGTGGTCCGAAGTGGGGCCTGTGGTAGGGGGGCTGTCTGTATACAGGGGATGTGGTTGCTAGTTTGGCATGGATGGCAAGGTTTCTATCAATGGCTATGTTGAAGTAATGGCCGCAGAAGGTGTCACACAGTGCTTGGGAGATGATGGTCAGAGGGGAAGAGCAGAAGGGGGTATTGAACTCAGATAATCTTGTGGAGTTTTCGCATGGGTTGTTTGCATTGGCGATGCGGGAGGTGTAAAAAGCATGTTTGGCTTTCTGATTTCGAATTTGTAGGCTCTTGTCTGTCTAGCCAGAGTGACTTTTTTTTGTGGGGAAGGATTGGTCCGCCAGTACCGTTCTAGGTTGTGGTTGAGGGTTTTGAGGAATTTGAGGTGAGGGTTGAACCACCTGGGGGAAGGGCCTTTGCGGTTGGATGGCGGTTTGTGAGGGATAGGGAGGAGAGAGCATCTGAGAGACATTGGTCAAATAGGTCTGGCATGGGGGTCCCTCCCTGTAGCAGGAGATTGGGCAGGGAGGAGAGCAGGGCAGATGAAAGATCAGGGCAGATGGTTACCTTGTTCCAGAGCGGGATCCTGGGTGTGGCTAAGTAGGGCAGGCGGCAGTGATGGCTGGCGAAGAGGGGGCCGCTGTTCGGGCTGAGAAGAAATTAGCAGAGTGATCAGTGCAGATGAGGAGTGGATGAGGGCAGAGAGATAAAGTTGGACGAGCTAAACACTTCATCTAGTGTGTGACCTGACACGTGGGTGGAGCCTGATAGGAGTTGGGTCAGGTTAAGGGCTTCCATGCTGTCAATGAGATGGCGGGTCATGGGGCTGGAAGGGGGTGTCAGAACAGATTCTTAGATCCCCTAGGACAATGACAGTTGGGTGGGAAAGAAGTATTACTGATACAGAGTCACTCAGGTTGTCTGCAAAGGTTCTGTCATAGCCCAGGAGTCTGTAAAGGAGGAGGAAGCTTAGGGAGAAGAAAGGAGAGGATTGGAATTTTACTAATAGGGATTCGCAATCTTCTTTGCAGGGTTGTTTCTCGACTTGTAAGGGTTTGAGGTGTGGTTTGTGGAGAATGGCTATGCCCCCCCCCGGTCTACTCACTCTGTTGTGGATGATCAGGGAGTATCTTGGGGGAAGGCCTTGTGTGCAGAGGGGTGCAAGTCAGAAAACCAGGTTGCAGTGATGAAAAGGATGTAATTTTTCGTCAGAGATGAGGTCAAAAAGCATGCGTTTGCTTCTGGCGAACGATTTGGCGTTGACGAGGATGCAAGAGATGGGGAGGGGGTGCAATGTCCTGAGCTGGGGTGGGGACAAAGAGAGATGCATTGGGTGGGCAGGTGAAGCATGGGTGGGGTTGGAAGGGGGAATGAGAAAGGGGTGAGGACGAGCGGATGGACAGGGTTGGGCAAGGGGGCCAGTGTGTAGCAGAGAGGTGAGGAAAGGGGTTGCAGGGACTGAGAAGGGGAGTGCGGCTGGTGGTGGCTGAGGGTGGAAGGTCTTCTGCACCTGGGCCGAGGGGGGGCTGCCAAAGGTGAGAGGGTGAGGGTGGGAGGGTCTGTAGAGTCTGGAGTTTTGGCTTAGACTGAGTGGGCTTTGTTTAACTACCCACCGCCGCCCTTCCACCTACTCTGATTCTACCAGATACCAATGCAGGTCTTGAGGAATCAGTTGGGGATGCAATCTTCTAAGCTTAGTTCGGGTGAGGAAGGCCCAGGGGTCATGGGTGCAGAGGTCCCTTTCTGTGTCGCATAGTCCATCGCATTGCACAGCAAACAGTTCCAGTAACACCCAAATTGAAGCATGAAGAAGACTTCTATGGTGTAGACCCCCTGAGGCCACCTGAGGGATTGGAGGAGTGTTCCAACGAAGGTCACCATGGCCAGATGACGGCAGACGATCGTACAGTGGCGAACAGAAGCAGCCGCAGAACAGCTTCACTTTAAGTGAGAAGGCTGACAATGCAGGGACATGTGACTTGTAGCATACGCTGAAGATCTACAAAGTTACATGGTTCTACTCAGAATGATGACTGCAGCAAGGTAGCCTAGGAGAGACCTGGTCAGTCCACAGGTTGGTCCAGGTACGCTTCCGATGGCTCAGAAGGCATGGATCCGCGAGCAAGGGTTGAGACTGGTTATTCCCAAGGGTCCAGGGGTCAAAGCACCAACAAGGGTCTTTTGAAATAAGGCACAGCACTTCACTGGGTCAATCACTGGAGCGGATGCTTGTCAGTTGCAGGGGGTCGTCCTCGAGATGTCAGCGGGCTGCTCTTCATCGTAGTAGGCTTGCCTCCAACATTGATCTAATGAACAGTTGCAGGAGCCCTGCTTTCATCAAGATTCGGGCATGGAAGAAGCCCACCAATGGTAAGGATCTGCAACATTCAAACAGCAGAGAGTTGTCCAATCATCACATATGCCCAGCGACAGACTTGCAGCCAAAAGAGGATGTGGATTGGACTAGACATTCCCAGCCACTTCCTCTGGCTCACACACACACAAAGCACCTTTGCCTACGAAAAGCAGCAGCTTTCCATGGGAAAGGGTTTTCCATAAAAGGCATTTACTGACCTTGGAAAGAAGGAAGAAAGCCAAAGAATGATATGGCAAACGACTGATATGGCCACATAAAATGGAACATTTCATTGCATGGCCATTTATGGTGCTAGCCACCTTTAGAAGCCATTTGCTGTAAAAACAAAGGTACAGCAGGCTTGGACTGGCCTATAAGGCAATAGGCCCCTGGCCAAACCAAAAACATAAAATGGGTCAGTTTGTAGTTACTTCACTATGCGGCTAGTAATTTTGACCACTGTTGCTGAATAAATATTCTTTAAAATGCACAATTTGCATCACATTTTATCAAAAAACTCCCCCTTGGGTACTATTCAAACAATGTCAGAAATGGAATGAATAGCGATTTGCAACTGTGGCCGACTTTTTCATTGGTGCCCGAGACAATTGTATGGGCCAGTGCGACCCTGGAGTAAAGTACCTCAAAAATTGTAAAAATCACACAGCTACAGCCAGCTTGTTTTAGGCATACTGTCAAAGTAACCAAAAAGCCATTATATGAATATGTATAAGGATACAAAGAATTATAACTGAAAATCACGGTAAGGTAATGAATGCAATTGTAAGGAGCAAACTACTTACCTCTCTGTAATGTTCTTTCTGATGGACGTTCCTCCAACGGATTCCTCATCTATGATATCCATCTCCCAGCGCCAGCTGCTCTTTGTAAACTTTTCCCACGCCAGGGGGCCCAGCATGGCTCCTCGTCGGTTCCACCTCTGACGCCTATACGCACCCAGAGCCGGACATGACGTTGGGGACAGTATATATAGTGGTGTGGTGCCCTGTGACCTCAGTTTCACTCTTTTTCCAAGGAATCTCTGGGAGAAACATCCATCATAAGGAACATTACTGAGAGGTAAGTAATTTGTTCTTCTAATTGACTCCTTCGTCCCACTGATTCCTCATCAGTGATGGACTCCCAAAGCAGTACAACGACCTGGAGGAGGGAGAGTAGTAAGGACACAACCTTAAACCAGATATCTTTGAAGGACAGCCCTGCTGAAACAAGCATCCTGAGCAGACTGAGTCCAAGCAGTAATGCTTAGCAAACGTGTGCAAGGAGGCCCAGGGGCTACTTGGCAAATACCCAGAACAGGCACTTAGCGTTGCAGAGCCAAGGTGGAAGCGAACCCTCTGGTGGAGTGAGCCCTGATGCCCTCAGGGACCACCTTGCCAGCCAGATGCAAGCATTCAGAGATGATGAGAATGATCCACTGAGACAGGGTCTGTTTCGAGACAGCCTTGCCCGCTCGGGCACCCACGTAACCAATGAAAAGTTGGTCATCAATCCCGTTCTTCCGATTCTGAGACACGTAGAACTTGAGGGCCAGCACCGGATCTAACCGATGGAACCGTTCCTCTGCTTTGGAAGAGTGAGATGAAGGAAAGAAGACAGGTAGATGGAGATTTTGAGAGAGATAGAAATCAGAGACCACCTTCGGAAGGAAGAATGGTCTAGTTCTCAACATCGCCTCTCCTTGGAGAATTCCAAGTAGGGAGGACCAACAGACAGACAGCATCATTACAAGTTTGTGGTATCTCGGACCACCAAACGGAATTACTGTTACCGACACTTGGTCCGGTGGTATTAATGCCAGATACAAGTGACAATTTGGTGGTGTTAGTGCCCATTGAGGACACTCCATCAATGGACACTCTCTGAGACCATAAGGTCTGAAGTCTGGCCCTGAAACAGACCATTGAGAGATCAGGAGCTACTGTAGCGACATCATGTACAGGCGGGCCTCTGGTACCACCAAGATGTATGATGCAATGAGACCCAGCAAGCACAGAAGAGCTGAGGCTGGAACATTCACCTGAATTTGGAAAACCTGAACCAAAATGTTTGCCATTCTGTCATCCGGTGGGAAACCCCGACTCAGGCAAGTGTCCAAGACCGCCTCAATGAATTAGAGGAACTGGGACGGCAAAACCTGTGTCTTCTTGTAGTTCATGGAGAAGCCCAGCACAGATGTGCCAATGCTAGATCTGGTGAACAAGCTCATACAAGCCAGTCATCCAGGTAGGGAAAGATAGGAGGGCCTTCCCTCAGGAGCCAAGACGTCACTAGTACTAGCAGCTTTGTGAAAAACCCTGGTCACCGAAGAAAGGCCGATAGGAAGGACTTTGAACTGCTAATGACAGTTCCCCACTTTGCATCTCAGGTACTGCACATGCTTTTTGTGGAAAGCAACATTAAAGTAAGCATCCTGGAGATCCAGGGAAACTAGCCAGTCGTTCACGTCCAGGGCCTGGAGCATCTGGGCTAGAGTAACCATCTTGAATGTGTCCTTGAGCAAGTAAAAGATCAGAAACCACTGATCCAGGCTGAGTCTGACTTCCATCCTTCTTCGGCACCAGAAACTATGGCAAGAGCCAACCCTTGGTACCTATGAGCAGGGTACCATCCCAATGGCCCCCTTTTTTTTTTAACCAACTTTATTTTCATTTTTACTTAAGACAAACATTGGCCTTTAGTTCCAACATATGTTATAAACATTGTTACCCATTTGAACCCATTATTCAACATTCTGAAACTTTGTCATTGGGTCTAGTATTGTCTTCATACTTTTCTCGACCCCTCCCACCCTTGCCCACCCTTCCCGCCCTCTTCCCTTATTTTTAACCAACTTTATATTCAATCATTTTAGCATCTAAGACAACAATTAGCTTTCGATTACATCATGAATACAACCATTATTGACTGTATAAACATATTATTTTGGCCTACCCAAACTTTGGCCTTGAAACTATTATTGTCTTCCAACTTTCCCTCCCAAGAACCCCCCACCCTCACCCACCCTCTAGTCCTTAGAGCAAATATGAACCAAACTGTATCAAGGTGATAACCAGAGCAAAAAAAAAAAACGTTTTTTGAGCTTCTCCCTCCACAATGTCTTCTGCTGTCATTATCGGATGTGAATGTTTCTTAAAATCCTGGGTTTAAAGAATTGGACCTCCCTTTCCCCCACATAGTCCTGAAGTGGATTCCATATGGCTAGGAATTTCAGGTATGTCCCTGACTTTGTGGCGCAAATGTTCTCCATCGCCATAACTCCCCACACTTTCATCCACCAGCAAGGGGTTGTAGGGCCTTCCACTGTCTTCCATCGTTGGGCGACTGTCATCCTTTCTGCAGCTAGTAGGTGGGTGATGAGGGCTGCTCTATTCCCTGAAGCTGCGTAAGTCCCTTCTGCCACTGCCCCCAACAGAATGACCTTGGGGGATTGTGGTAGGTCTGCACCTGTTATGTCTTTGATTAAACTCAGAATTTCTTTCCAATACACCTTTATCTTTGGGCACGACCACCACATATGGAAAAGGTCACCGCTTTCACTACACTGTCGCCAACAGTCTGAGGGGTATGTGGGATTCATTTTATGTATTCTGTTTGGGGGCAGATACCATCGGTAGCATAACTTATATGCTGATTCTTTGATTGCAGTGGATTTGGATAGTTTGTGAGCCCTCCTCCAGATTTGACTCCATTCTTCCTGAGTAATCTCCTCCCCCATGTCCCGCTCCCAATCCTTCATGTATTGGAGGGTATCATCTGCTTGCAATTTGTCTAGTAACTTGTACAGTCTGGTAATCCCTTTTCCTTGTGCCCCCTCCCATATGGTGAGTTCTAAGCCTACTGGGGGGCGTACGCCGGCCCCGTTTACTGCAGGGTGCGAGATCCAGTGACGCACTTGTATATATTTAAATCTATGCTGTTCAGTGATGCCAAATCTTTGTTTGCATAGATCAAAGGATAGTGGGGCTTTGTCTTGGTACAAGTCTCGTAGGGACATTGCGTCTGCTCCCTGCCAGCCATCCCAGAATCTCAGTTGGAGCCCAGGCGAGAAATCCGGATTGTGTAAAATAGGGGACATGGGACCCAGACCTAGTTTGATCCCCTGCCATGGATCGCCGTGTCCCAGTTGTGAAGTGTTGTTTTTGTCGCTTCCAGTAGGATACCACCCCTCTCTCGTGCTTTTGGTCTAAGGAATGGAAGCACACGTAGTGGGGTGTCGGTAGCGAACGGTTCTATTTCCCCCCACCCTGGGAGGAGGTCACTGCCTGCCCATTTCAATGCTGGCGCCAATTGGGCAGCTAAGACATATCTCTTTATGTCCAGCACTCCTAGCCCCCCCAGAAGGGTGGGGCGCGTCATGATCTTTTTTTGGATTCTAGGCTTCTTATTCCCCCAGATAAATTTGAGCACAGCTTTTTGGAGTTGCTGAATCAGTTTCGGGGGGATCACCACCGGGGTGGAGCTGACCACGTACAGCAACCTGGGTAGCAGGGTCATTTTTATCGCCGCTATCCTAGCAAACCAAGCTAATTCCTGGAGGTCCCATCTCTGTAAGTCCTCTTGCAGGCGTTTCCAAAGGGGAGTGATATTTGCTTTAAGCAGGTTTTTTGTGGATCTAGTGATGCGGATCCCTAGGTATTCCAGGGACTGTAGGGGGTAGCGTTCCTCTAGGTATGTTATGTTTCCTCTACCCTCAGTTGTATTCAGTGCTTTGGATTTGGCGTAATTTATTGTGAACCCTGATATTTTTCCGAATCTCTGCAGTTCTATAATTATATTGGGTAAAGTGTGCATTGGGTCTGCCATGTAAAGCATAATATCGTCTGCGTATAGGGCTATCTTATGTTGGGTCTCACCTGTTCGCACTCCCCTAATACCCGAGTTCTCCCTAATCCTGGGCGAATGGCTCCATTGCCATGGCAAATATAAGGGGGGAGAGAGGGCACCCCTGCCGAGTACCTCTCTGGATATTAAGTCTTTCTGATGTATAGCCGTTTACTATTAGGTGTGTGGATGGAAACTGGTAATTAGCCAGCACCATCTTGGTGAATGTTGGCCCACAGCCGAAACCTTCTAGCACCTGCCGAATGTATTCCCAGTCTATGCTATTGAATGCCCGTGTGGCATCAAGTGCGGCAATAGCGAATTTCTGTGCGCTTCTGGTGCCCCAGTCTATGATATCTATTACCCGCCTGACATTATCCTGATTGTGTCTTCCCCATACGAAACCCGCCTGGTCTGCATGAATGATCTCAGGCAATACTGTCGCCAACCGATTTGCGAGTATTTTTGCATACAGTTTCGCGCCAGTATTGAGGAGGGCAATGGGGCGGTAGCTGGAGCATTCCACCGTGTCTTTCCCCGGCTTTAGGGGAAGAATTGTGACTGAGTGTCCCATGTCTTTTGAGCCAGCTCCCTTATCCCTAATTAGGTTGAAGAGACGTGTGAGGGGAGTCGTCAGTTGGGTGAGGAAAACTTTGTAGAACCCTTTCCCCAAACCATCTGGGCCGGGTGCCTTTCCCCTGGACAGTGCTGCTATCGCGTCACCCACTTCCTGTGTTGTGAAAGGGGCACCTAATTGTTCTTTCTGCTGTTCGGAGATCTGTGGTAGTTGTACGGCTGACAAATCGGACACTTGATCCGCTGCGTTTAGGTTCCCACTAGACATCAGGTTTTTGTGGAAGTGGACTATTGTTTCTAATTTCTCATTATCTCCCATTTGTAATACCCCCCTACTGTTTCTTAACCGGGTAATGTGGTTGCGCGCTTTCTGTTTGCGTAATTTGGCTGCCAAGAATTTGCTCGCTTTCCCCCCTAGTATTTAAAAGCAATTGTGCTGTTCTGTCCGCCATGTGGTTTTCGAGTTTGGATCTAGCTTTTTTGAGGTCTCGCCAGGCTCTGGGCGTCTGACGGGTCTTATGGAGCTTTTCAGCATTTCTTACCTCCTCTTCTAATTCCTGTGTTATAAGGGCTTTCTCCCTGTAGTATTGCGTTGCTTGAGCTATGAATTCACCCCTAACAACTGCTTTCCCCGCGTCCCATACAACCCGCCTATCCAACTCTCCATTGTCATTTTCCAGGAAGTAATTACTTATGACTTCCTCCATATGTGCCCTAAGCGCTACGTCTCCCAGGATTGTTTCATTCAGCCTCCATTGTGGGCGGGGCCTGTACGATGTTTTCTGCAGGCTACCACTGTGGCATGATCTGAAAGGTATTGGACCCCAATTTCTATTTCCTTGACATGGGGGATCAGGGTGGAAGACACCAGGATCATGTCAATTCTAGAATATCCTCTGTGTGCTGCCGAGTAATGTGTATATTCCCTGTTTTCTGGGTGGAAGAACCACCACGTCTCTATCACCTCCAAGTCTCTAAAGAGTTTTCCCAGGGCCTGCCTATTTCGCTGGTCTGCGGCTGTCGGGGGGAGTGTTTTATCCAGTTTTGGTTCCATAACGCAGTTAAAATCTCCACCTATTATCACTCTGCCCTCGCACCAGCTCCCTATCTTCTGGAGTAATTTGGGGATATACTGGTCCTGTTTTTCATTGGGGACATATACTGCTATAATTGTGCACATTTGGTCATAGATGGTACCCTTCACCCCCAAGTATCTGCCTTCCCGATCCCCCATGACCTGTTTGTGGAAGTCTAGGTCCCTGCTACAAAGGATCGCCACCCCTTTCGTTTTAGACTGGCTTGAGGCAAACAATTGGAGAGGGAATGATCTACTACGCATCCTTCTTTCATGTTGCTGGAGCAGGTGTGTCTCCTGCAGGATCGCTATTTTCATTTGCATGGTTTCCAGCCTACTCAGAATCGATCGTCTTTTAGCAGGGGAATTCAGTCCCTGCACGTTAAGCGAGATTATGTTCACTTCTGACATTGCACTCTAGGAGATGGGGTTCGGCATATTGGGTCTTGTGTCTTGCTGCAGAATTTACCCTCTATCTGAAGTCTTTCTGTTAAACCCAGTTGTGGAGGAGGCTTATCTTTGCTCCTTGTTTTTGGTTCCTTGCATTTCCCATCTTTGACCACCCCCCTCCACCCTTCCCTCCCCCTTCCCATCCCCTCCATCCTAGGGGAATATGAGGCCTGGGCCCTTCATAGGGTCCTCCGCTGAACCAACGGATGTAAAGCCTCTAGGGTCCCCCCAGTTCACAATGGTCAGGAGTAGATCTACTCTGACCCGGTTCCAAGGTGATTGACCTCCTACCTCCGTGAAGGTGTTTCGGAGACAATTTGCGGTCTTCTCACTTGTAGGTGGGGCTTCACTCATTGTCTGTGTGTCTGGCTGCCTTCCGATCTGGTGAGCTTTTGGGTTCACAAACCAGAACCGGTTGGGTGTTACCAATTCTACCCATTCTTCCTCGTCTTTGCCTTCTGCCCGTTGACCATTCCCATGGTTTGCTAGACTGGCCAGATGCGTTTGGCCGAGGGTGCTTGGGTGCCTCCTGCTGATCGTCCTCCAAGTGTAGGAGGGCTAGACCCTCTGCACAGTTTCCAATGTTCCTCTGTTTGCCTTCCCATGTAAATGAAAGGCCGAATGGGTGCAACCATCTATATCTGATTTGGTGTGTCCGAAAGGCTTTCGTGACTGGTTGCATTAGTCGCCTTTTATGAAGGGTGATTCGGGCGAGGTCTTGGTATAGCTGTATGCGGGACCCCTTGATCGTGAGATCCCCGTTCAACCTTGCCGCGTGTAACACCTCTTCCTTCAAACCATGTCATTGCTATTAAGACATCTCTGGGTCGTGACCCCGGTTCATTGCGTATCGGGCCTACTCGATGAATCCTGTCGAAGCCCATCGTTTCAGGTTGGACAACGGTTAGTAGGATGCTAAAGCAAAGTTGCATAGTGTCTCTTAGGTCCTTGTCCAATACTGATTCTGCCAGGCCCTTAATCCTGATATTGGATCTTCTCGAGCGGTTTTCTAGATCCTCCGCCTGGAGTTCCAAATTGTTGTTGAGGTTGCCAACTGGTCTAGAAGCAGGCTATTTTGATTAGTCTCCTCTGTGATGTTCGAGAGACCTCTTTCCACTATGTCTACTCTTTCACCCATCACCGCCATTTCCTTATTAACCTCCTGGAGGGACGATTTCAGGTCCTCCCTAAGTTGTTCCATTTGAGTATGGAAGGCTTTTGTCGTTCTGGCCTCCCTACCTTTCAAGCAATTTAACAGTTCATCTTTGTCGGTTGCCATATTGCTAGTTGGGAGGGCCAGTGCTTCAGTGAGTGGCGCTGGGGGAGGAGAGGGCGAGTCCGCTTGCGTACGCCTTCTTTGTCGCCAGCACTTCTCAAGCTGTCCCTCCTGGGGCCTGGCCGGGGTCCGAGCTCTTGATGGGCCCGTTCTGGATTTGGTACCTGGCATCTGAGTCGGGCAGCTGTTGTCGACGGTTTGTTTGTCTGGGGAAGAGAAAGTTACGGTGTTGCAGTCGTTGCTTTTCCCTGTTTTAGGTGTCCCTTGCGGGGTTGTTCGTCATGGGCAAGTCCAGCCCAGCGTGGTGTTTACAATGCAGGTCTCTTCCTTGGCTTCTGTGTTCTAGCCCTATATTAGTCCATGAGCTTCCACCAACACGAAGCGTTGTTATGTGCAGCCGGCTTCCCGCAGACCCTTCAGTGCTACCCCCAAGGCAGCCACCTCATAGAGAACGTTGCGGGCTGCAGGGGTCAGGCGATCGAGCCCCGGGCTCAATTCGGGACTTCTTCCCCCGTGGGTCCCGACCTCCCCCAGCCCTGTTGGTGCCGGTGCTGTCGTCTGGGTGTTGCTCCCCCCCTCTGGGGTCTGGACCTCTCCCCCTTACTTGGATGCTGCCGCTCCTGTCCTCCCTGGTCGCTCCTGTGCTGTTGTCTTTGCAGCGGTCTGGTAGCCCGTGATAAGCCCACTCCTATGTTGCGCCTCTACCCCACCGAGGCCGCAGCTGTCCGTCCCACGTGGTCCGAGGAGGATGGTGGCCCAGGGTGCGGTGGAGTCTCTGGTGGGGTAACGTACTCACAATCGGAGCTGTGCTGTGGTTACTTGGTGTGGGAGCTAAATCTAGCCGATGGCTTCAGAGTGATTCCAGGATCACTTAAGCAGGAGTTCCGACTTTCCACAAGTTGCTTAGCACAGAGACAGGCTTGTACTTCCTTGTCTTTGGGGTGCCGGATTGGAGTCTTCCAGCACACTTTTCGATGGTCTGCAGAGGAGGGCACACGCCCGAGGTCGGGGGCCCAACCCTCTGTTTGTCTGCTTTGATTGTGGACCTCTATACTGGAACTGGGGCTTCGCCGGGTCTGTGTTCGGTCACGTGTTTCTTGGGAGTTGGGTTGGGGTCGTTTTTAGTATTGAGTTGGTCCCTTTTGCGTTGTGTGGTAGCTTCCGCGTAGCATCTGGTAGCGGTTCAGTAGTGTGCAGCTAGAGGAGTGGGGTGTCGCCAAAGTTTTTGGGATTACACAAGTCGTTGGCTTATGGGCGATTTGAAGATTACCTGAGCGCAAGTTCAGGCCCCCCACTTGATGTGTGGCAGGATATCCGGCTTGCGCTTTTCACCTTTGGGGTACAGGGGTGGGGTTAGGTTGTCTTGTATCGTTCTGCAGTTAGTGGCTCCGAGAGTGTGAGGAGATGCAAGCTTTCAGAGTTTGTGGGAGGGTGGACAACAGGGTGCAGGCAGGCCTACTTGTGCCTCTACCCAGTGCAAGTTGCCATTGCTGGGTATAGCCTAGTTGCTCCTTCTGCTTTCTCTAGCTGTGTTTGGATTTTAGGGGCCTTGTGGCCAAGACCTTCAGTCGTACGGCCTCTGGGTGTGCAGAGTCACGTTGTCAGTGGGTTGAGCGGAGCAGGTGCCGACAGTGGCGCCCTCCTGTATGTTATGTGCTGAATAATCATTGCACCTGGGTGTTTCAGGGGTCGCGAGTGGCGCCTGGAGGTGACAGTGGGCTTTGCTTGTCCGGCCTTAGTGTCCAGTTCTGGTGGAGCGGGTGTTCTGGTGGAGCCTCCAATACAGTGGTTGATCCTGCCCCGAGCCACTGAAAGGCACCCAGTCTCTGGGGCGCTCCAAGTGGACTGTAAATGCAGTTGTACGGTGGCTGTTTTCTTGTCTTGCCTCCAGTGTTCTATCAGTGCGTGCCAGTGCAGGGCTCTTCGTGCTGTTCCCAATGTCTGGTGCCAAACTACCTTCCCGTGGCGCTGTGTACCTGATGGTGCCCCAGGGTGTCTTCCTCCTAAGGCTGGTGGGGCTTGTTGATTTTGCTGCTGAGTGGGGGAGTGTTCCTCGCTGATTGGGCTGCCCTGCTATGGTTTGTGGGTTTAACTTTTTGGGTTGCGCCTGCTTTCTGTTAGGTATGGCACTCCCGTGGTGACCTGCTTCGCGTCTCTCAGAGTTCTTGCTTGGGGGGCTAACGCCTGCCTCTGCTGTCAGGCGTCTTAGCTCAGAGGTCCGCCGTCCCCAGAGGGGCCGTGCTCGCTGTAGCGGAGCACCCAGAGCCCAGGTGCCGCCTTGGCCATGCTGCTCACGTGTGGATTCAGGAGCAGGGGGCCCTGCCTTGACTGCGAGTTGTACGGCGGTGCGCCGTTATCAATGGGGCCGCAGCGCTCCGTACCTCTGCAATGGTCCTTGATGGGCGTGTTCACGGCAATCCAGCCCTCAGCCCTCAGTCTCTTCTTATGGGACGGCCTGTCCAGCGTCGGATTCCGGTCTTCTGCGTCCGCGCAGCCCGAGATGTCTCTGTGGGTGTCGGAGGAGGCCCCTTCGCTCGCTGTCCTTGGTAGGCTCCTGATGAGGCGAGTGTGGCGATATCCTGGGCGGTCGGGTTGTGCAGGTTGGAGGGGGAGAGGCTTGTCCCCTTGACGTGTTTCTCTGTGTGGGCTGCAATTTTATGCCGCTTCAGAGGCTTTCCCTCCATTCGGGAGTCAGTTGTGGAGTGCCAGTGCCATTTTGCAGGGCTCAGGGGCGTCCCACGTAAGCGGCTGCTCTGTGGTTCCCCCGGTCCGATTTTTGCCGGGGTGCACAGCGGGAGGTAGGGGAAGGGTTGAGCTACTGATGGGTGCTTCTGTTCATGGGATATTTGGTTTCAATCCGTCACGAGATGATCCAATTCAGGATCACAGGAGGGAGCTCAGCGGGACTGCTTCCCCACGTCATGCGCGCCGGCCACCATCTTCTCACGGGTCCCGTTGAGCGGCCCCGCTCAGCTGTGTCTCCGATTCTTTGTAGGCAGCTGCACTCCGCTGTTTGCTTCCCTCAACTAGGGCCTCTCGCACTCCTGGCGTCAGGAGTCTCTGTCCGCGGTCCTTCTCCCG
Source organism: Ambystoma mexicanum (assembly GCF_040938575.1). Classification (NCBI taxonomy): domain Eukaryota; kingdom Metazoa; phylum Chordata; class Amphibia; order Caudata; family Ambystomatidae; genus Ambystoma; species Ambystoma mexicanum. The sequence goes on along the minus strand of NC_090926.1, from coordinate 259,966,840 downwards.
CCTGATCCAGGGGCTCGCCGCTTCTCCAGCTGCAGGCAGCCACCCGGTCTCGACTCCTCCCGGACCTCAGGGCTTTGCCGTTAATTGTCGTGTGGTGGGAGCGGAGCTGGTGCACCGCTCGCCGGGCGTGTAGGGCGCAGGCAAGTGAAGACAGCTCCCTCTCGTCGCGCTGGGGTCTCGGCGCTCAGGAGCACTGGGTTCCAACAGCTCCATGGAGTAGAATGGGCGTCGCCATCTTGGATGCCCGAGGGGCGCTTCTTCCCCCGTCTCGTTCAGGGCTTTGCGAGCTCCGATTTCGTTCCGGAGTGGCGTTGAACCGTAGAGGAGAGGTTCCTCTTCTGGCAGATGTTATTTTCGTTGCAATTTATGGTATTTTAACGGCGCGACTCCACCCGTTACAGGATCTCAGGCAGGAGCTCCACAAGTGCGCGTCCTTACAGCATGCGCGCTGGCCACGCCCCCTCCCCTATGGCCCCTTTTGCCAGAAGCCGACGCCTCTCCTCCTGCAGCGGAGGTTCCAGAGGCAAGGATTGGTGGCAAGGAAGGAGACCTGGAGGGCAAGAGGCAAAGGGGAGGCAGTATCTCTACTGGACTACCTGTAATGCCTAGGCGTTCGAGGTGGTTTTTCTCCACTTCTCGGCAAACTGGGTACCCTGGCCCCCACCGGGGAAGAATGGCAGAAGTCTGCTTCACAGAGGATTCACGCTTGGGATTGCGGAGAGCACTGAGGGAGATGAAGCGCCTCCTCTAGGCTCACTGCGTCTTCTACACCTGTAGGGACGGTGTTATCCTTGCCTGCCTGAGGAAGCTTTGGGCGTAAGAGGCAAAGGGATGAAAACTCCTGCCCGCTGGGCTCACCGGATGCTGCTGCACCGCCAGCACCAATGACTTGGCTGTTGTCTTAGAGGCTTGAGTTTTTTGAGTGACTCGTCAGCCTTGGTGCCGGACAAGTTCAATCCATCAAAAATGTCCCGGAGCTTCTCCTGGACGTCGGTGGCGAACTGAGATGTCCTCAGCCAAGAAAGACGATGCTGGTAGCCATCGTCCTAGTGACACAGTCTACAAAATCTGATGGGGAGGCCTCCTGGATATCTTTAATAATAGTTTGGAAGCCGTCCCGCATCTCCCCTTCTGGGATGTGCTCCACCACCTATGTTATCACTAACCAAAGGCCAAAGGAAAATTTGGCCAGAGCACAAGAGGCATTGGTGCACCAGAGACCTATGCTCGAGGGGTTGAAAATCTTCCTGCCGCGCACATCTAACCGTTTGCTCTCGCTGTCCTAGAACAATGATGGAAGTGAAGTGATCTCGAGGTTCCCCATAACGGCCAGCAACACCAAACTCTCCGGGGAGGCGTGGGCAGAGAGGAATAAAGGGTATGAAGGGGTCTGCCTGTGCTTCTTGGTCAGGTCATGGTCCACTGTGAGGAATGATCCTAGTTTGGCCCACAGTCTCACCACAGGCCCCACCACTGCCTGATTGAAAGGTAGCAAGGTCACCTTCTTAGGACCCTCGTCCAGAATGTTGCATAGGTCATAACACACCTTAGGCCGCAAGCGGGCCAACAGCCCAAGGGTGTCAGCCACCTATGCCATCAGACACTGAAAAGCCACCTGTGGTTTGCAAGGGGTGGCAGCAGGCATCATCTTGACCTCTTGCAAGGTATCTAGGAAATTTGCCTCTTACAAGTCAGCTGCCAGGTCCACTAAATCATTCTGTTGCCTGCAAAACTCCTCTAGGAAATCTCTTACTTCCCTGGGGTGGAATGGTTCCAGTCTGAAAGGACTTCACATACATGCCAACATTCCAAAGCACCTGTGAGGGAGATTTTGTCGAAGAAATCTGGAGACTTCCGATTTTTTTGATGAAGACATACATTTCACCATAGGATTGCATTGGGGCTAGAATTACTTTAGGCGGGAGAAAAATAGAAATATTTTCCACTGAAAAAATCAGGAGGGTTGGCATGTATGACTTCATCGCCCTCCTTGTTATAAATGTCCTCCAAATGTGACATATATGACCTCCTTGGGAGCGGAACAAACTATTTAGTGACTCTTTAGTGACTCCTGCGCCAACAGGACTATGTGCAGAGGAACCGATGTCCAAAGACAGAATGTTCCGCCTTCTACTCGTGATCTTGTCATGATGCACCGTGCTAATCTGAAGCAGATGGTGCTGATGCCGCGGGTGCAGGCTTCAGGACCGGAGCAGCCGGGGCCTTGGTGAAGATGTTGAGCATGCATCTTGACTATCGACTCCCATTCCTGTGGTGAAGAGGACTTGGTTGGAAAAGGTACCTGCATGGCCTCTTCCTCCTGGGCTTCCTTGGAGTGGTGGCTCCTCTACTTCGTGGACGAAGAGATGCTGTGAATAACTTCTGGGGCGACCTAGACCGCTTGCAGTGCCTTTTCTTTTTGTCATTCCAGAAAGAGGACTGCTCCACAGTGCTGTGCTTCATGCCCGGCGACCTACAGCGGATCCGCTTATCCCCGCACTCTTTGTGGAGGAAGGTGAATAGTTTTGCTTTGCATTCTTGAAGCGCCTTCAGGTTTGACAGGCACAACACACAGTCCTGTGGGTCTTGGCCTTCACCAAGGCATTTGGAGACCGCAATCCACACATGGTTTGAACCCCCAAAGACCTCGTGGGATTCGGCATTGCGACAAATTCTAGAGACAAAGCAAGAATTGTGTCAATAAAAATTAATATTTAGGGGAGACTACTAGGGGGCGCGGGTGAAGATGGCCGCGTGAAGGAAATTCTGTCTATGTCGGAATAAAAATGATAAAGTGCTGCTTCCGGGAGATCCACCAGGGGGCGCAGAGATGTACTGACGCATCTATACGCGTCTCCTCCAAAGGGCAATGTTAATGGGACCTGAGCCCCCCCAGACACCCCAGGAGTGATTCGCTGACTGCCACCACTGCTTCCGGACAACGTGGGGCACCTGAGCAGTCCAACTTCTGTCATCCGACCTGGAGCCTTCACGGTGTTCGGAGCTCTCGAAGTTAGGAGGGAGTGACAGCCCCGCCCCTCCCAGTGCCGCGGCTCCAGACAAACCTACGGAGAGCCGCGGCTCGTGAGAGGCCTGAAGGCCCGCCGAACGGTGTGGGAGAGCTGTTCCCCCCCCCCCACCCGAACATAATCGCAGTTGTTACTGCACCCCACCGTGCTCGAGCAGGGACTCACTGTGACCCGGGCCGCCCCGGTGTGGCATTTGGAGCTTAGTGTCTTGCGTCCCCTCCCGCAGGCATAGGCGGGCTGCAGAGATGTGGAGTCAGTGAGGGAGAAGGCAGCGGAGCTCTGGGCCGCCATGCCTGGGGTTAACAGCCCCCATTTCATCCACAGGATTGGACCTCATTCGGGGGCCCCCGAAGAGTGTTGACCCCCCGGCGGCGATTTGTGTGAGTATACATCCCCCCGCCGGCGATTTGTGTGAGTAGACATCCCCCCTCCTCAACCAGGGGTGTCTAGACTTGTCCTCCTGACCCCCCCCACCTTAGGCCCTCCCTGGGCTGAACAGTGTATTGGGAGACGCGCTACGCCGGCAGCGGAGCCCCCATGTGGTGAGAGAGTGCCCCAGCGCTCAGATTGACATCAGGGCAGAAAAAGCCTACCCCGGGACTATTTACTGAACAACATTGCCCGACGTCACAACAGTGAACGCTCCCTCAACAACGGCGCGAGTTGAGGGGGCTGGACCCGACGCAGGTACAAGACGTGATTGTCCCTTACTGGCTGTGGTCTGGAGAAGTGGCCCGCACAGGCCCCACCTAAACATTGAGTACAAGGAAGAGACCATGCACTGGGGGGGGATCGGGAGTTGCTCTTAGGGCAAGGGGGCCAGGGAGTGAGGAAGGGGTCGAGATTGGAGACCACGGACTGGACTAAGTACAGAGCTGGGCTTCTACAGACTCCCGAAGGATTGGGGGGCTTGGGACCTGGGGGAGGTGATCCTCGCCCGAGGCCTGCTCCGGACAATTTTCTAGTATTAGGAGGTGCTCGTGGGGGGTCTACAACTTTGGGACGCCCTTGAGCGGTGCTACTGCCCACGGAATCTTCCCACTATACTGGACCCCCAGCCGCCCACCCTTTGGCGCTATTTCGTGTCCCGGCAGCGGTGCCCACTGTGCTCGGGATCTCAGTGGTGGGCCCTGTAGAGCAGAGATGGTCCGGGAGTGCCTATGAACTGGAGGGAGTCCTTGCAGAGATTCCGGCGTCTGTCCTCTGGCCCCCCGACCCTCCCTGAGATGGCAGCCCCGACGCATCAGGATCTAACGTACACTAGCACAGTCACCAAAGGTATGGCGGCCCTCCTTGAGGAAATTAGAGGATTCAGAGCCGATATTGCGGTACGACTGGACACCTTGGACAAACAAGTGGACAATATAGACGACAGGGTTCAAGCGCTGGAAAACAACACGGCCTCAAATGACATTTATGAGACTCAATTTGATATGCGCCTGGCGGAGCTTGAGACAAGGGAAGAGAAATGTTCCCTGAAACTCGACGATTTGGAGAATAGGGAACATCGTTGCAACCTGTGTTTTCTAGGCTTCCCGGAATGTGATGGTGAAACGCAAACAGACATTACAAAAGCTGTCAACGAGGTGGTGGGATTACTCTTTGAAGGGGCCAATACGAACAAACCAACCATCGACAGAGCCCACAGAGCCGGAGCGATCAACAGAGGTCCCAGGTCTATTCTTGTGCAATTTCACTACTTTGCGGAAAAAAGTAAAATCCTTGAACTAGCTCAGAAGGAAGGCCGAGTGGAATGGGAAGGGGCCGAGATCTCGGTGTATCAGGATCTTTCCGCCTTCACCCTGGCAAGACGTCGGCTCTTCTCCCCGTTGACGAAAATGCTCCAGACGAAGGGGGTCCGCTGCAGGTGGGGATACCCATTCTCACTTTCATTCGAGTTTGACAGCTACAAGTATACACTGGTCACGGAGGACGATATTCACAGGGTGTCGGGGAAACTCTTGGATAACCCGAATATGGAACTGGGCGAACCAGAACGTGAGCGAGCCCCAACAGGCCCCAGAGGGACCAAGGCTCTGAAAGAAAGACAAAGTCCGGAGCCACAGGAAGTTCAGAAGAGTGGCACCAGCATCCCCAGAGCAACCTAATACTTGAAGAGCCTCTGAGCGCTCTACGACCAAGCCTGTATTCGACTTCGTGAATGGGGGAGCGACGCAAGTGTTTAAGTAATGTTTGGGACAAGGGGGTGGGGTGGCTCAGGTCGTTGTTATTGAAAAGATATTGAGCCCGGAGCAGGAAGACACTGGTGGCCTGGCTTAGCGACAGGAAGATGCCACTATTCAACCAGGCTTTCAGGGGGGAGTGAAAAGTTGGGGTTAGTTCACTGGGGATTTAGTTGGGACACGCCAAGTTTTCTGGACTCCTTTGCAACCCTAGAATTGTCTCTGGGCATTAGCGGGGTGCGGAAGCATTGCGGGAGTGATGACATTGGATGCCTTACGGAGCGAACCATGAGCTTTTGCCTACGCTTTAATGGATGATCTGCTCCAATTTTTGACAGTGGGGTCGTTAAATGTACGAGGGCTTAACTCTCCTACAAAAAGGTCTCTGGAGGTGAAACAGTTTACGAGGTTCCGGCTCCATTTTCTATTCATACAAGAAAATCACTGGGTTCGGGGTAAGGAACCAAAGCTCAGGGCTAAAGCTATTGACCAGGTGTTTGTAGCGTCTTTTCAGGCGAAGAAACGCAGAGTTGCCCTAATGGTCTCCCCCGGGGCCCATTTCCCTTTCAAAGCCCAGAAAGCCGATCCGGAAGGTCGATACATTATGGTTAAGGGGGAGGTGCGGGGTCGCTTGTTCACCCTGATTAATATCTATGCCCCAAACGAAGCGCAGGATACCTTCTGGGAGGGGATGAAAGAGAGAATCATGGCTTTCTCCGCGGGCACTTTACTGGTGGGTGGGGATTTCAATATGGTTCTCTGTCCCGAGAGAGATAGGAGGTCTGCTAACCCCTGTCCCTACCTGCGGCTCCACAAAAAATTGGTTGAAGTTTTTCAGGAAGTTAATGGGGAATTGGGCCTGAGTGATACGCATGTTACTAAGCAGGGCCGGGATCCAGACTTTACTTTTTATTCGAAGCTACATGATGCATTCTCCCGTATAGATTATATTCTGGTAGACTCCTCGCTCCGGAGAGAGGTCACGGAATCGGGAGTGGAGACCGTCCCTTGGACGGATCACGACATGGTCAAGATAAGAATGGGAATTCCTCCGGCCCCTGTCCCCGGGTCCCAGTGGAGGTGCAACGACCTCCTCCTGCATAACAAGGAAACACGCCAATCCCTTTTGGCAGCTATCGAAGATTACTTCACTATCAACGACAATGGGGAGGTCGGCGTTAGGGGAGTTTGGGAGGCGTTCAAGGCATCTATTAGAGGCATCCTTATTGAGATAGGTTCGAGAAAAAAAAGAGGGAAAGGGGTCACGAGGAGAAACTTTTGAGGGAAAAGATAGATACCATCCAACCGGGTGGGAAATTGAAAACGCAGATGTTCCCCGGACAGTGGGAGGAACTACAAAGGCTTCGCTCTAAGTTGGCAGATCTCTTGGTGGGACAGACGGAAAGGAAACTGTCTTTCCTGAAACAGAGATATATGGAAAAGGGGGAAAAGGCGGATAAGATATTGGCCTGGAAGCTTCGTGAGCTCAGAAATAGTAGGAGGGTGAACTCCATTTGCACCCCGGAAGGGGAATCGACTGAGAGAGAGCAATATGGCTGAACAGTTCAGGCAATACTATGAACGTCTGTACCGCTCAGAATACGCAGGGGACGGATCTGAGATCGATAGCTTTCTAGACTCCCTCCAGATTCCAGGCCTGCTTCCCGATAAGGCGGAATCACTAGAACTCCCCATAACCCCCCAAGAAATAATAGACACCATATCCTCTTTGAAGAGCGGTACAGCCCCGGGGGATGATAGGTATACAGTGAAGTTCTACAAGACATATCGGTCTACGCTTGCCCCGTTTATGGCTAAGATGTTCAATGCATCTTTGGAACAGGGCTCCCTCCCACCCACAATGATGTCCGCTTTGATTGTAGTACTCCCCAAAGAGGGGAAGGAACCCTCCCAGTGCCAATCATACTGTCCGATTTCCCTTCTCAACACCGATGTTAAGATTTTGGCCATACTCTTAGCAAATAGACTGGCGAAACTCCTCCCTTCCCTAGTGCATGTTGATCAGGTGGGCTTTATTCTGGGATGTCAGGGATCAGATAATATACGAAAGACCCTGGATCTTATGTACGAGGCTTCAAGGGAGGGGGTGGAAGGCTATCTTCTCTCATTAGATTCAGAAAAGGCCTTTGACCGCGTCGAGTGGCCTTATATGGGCAAAGTGCTTCGAAAAATGGGTCTGGGGAATAACTTCTGTGCGTGGGTCTCAGCATTATATAACGGCCCCTCAGCGAGAGTGTTGGTCAATGGTGGCACCTCAGAACCTCTGGCCCTTTCCAGGGGCACCCGTCAGGGATGTCCCCTGTCTCCCCTTTTGTATGCCTTGGCAATGGAGCCTTTAGCTATCGCGATCAGAGCTGACCAAGAAATAACTGGGATACGGTGTGGCAACTGTGACTTTAAACTCTCTCTGTTTGCAGATGATATCCTGGGCTACCTGACCAACCTCCAGGACTCCTTGCCTCGATTATTTGGGCTCAAACTATTATGGCTCCTTTTCAGGGCTCAATGTAAATCCATCCAAATCTAGCATTATGCCCATGGGTCCCGGGGACCATGATATTGAGGGTAACTCCGAATTATTGGGAGTAAAAATTGAGCGGGTATCCACCAGGTATCTGGGCACTGCCATTCCCACGGATTTGTCACAACTCTATCAATGCAATTTCCCCGTGATTTTGACTAAAATTAGCAGCGACTTCAAACGCTGGCACCCCTTACCCTCTCTTGGTTCGGGCGTATGGTCACGGTAAAAATGAATATCCTGCCCCGCCTTCTCTACCTCTTTGCAGCCCTCCCTGTGGTTATCCCTGAGGCTTTCTTTGAGGTGTTGCAGTCCCGAGTCCTCCAGTTTGTCTGGAACGGTAAAAGACCAAGAGTCAAGTTTTCTACTTTGACTCTCCCAAAGTCTAACGGTGGATTAGGTCTCCCGGACTTTAGGCTATAATATAAAGCAGCCCAACTCCGGGTGATGTTGGAGCACATGAGAGACAACCTAGGGACGTATTGGACCTATATTGAGGATGTCCAGGCTCACCGGAAGAAAATCATGGATCTATTATGGGCCCCTCTAAAAACTCTCCCTTCCCACCTCAAGACACACCCCACCTTAGCTTCCCTTTGGGCTGCCTGGAGACCGAATAAAGACCATAAACAACTGTCTTCCTGGCCGTCCCCTCTAACATCGCTTTGGGCCCCCCCCGTCAACCTAAACACCCGGGGCTTTTCGTGATACCCAATCATGGTCATATATGGGCCTGGAGAGGGTTGCTCAACTCTATCGTGAGAAGGGCTTCATAGAATACGACCAACTGATCGAGGCACTGGGAGACAACCCCCCCTCAATATTTGAATACCTATGCTTGAAGGGAATTCTGACCCATCCTCGGTGGACCGATAATTTTAAACGTCCCCTCACACCTTTTGAAAACGTCCTAGCTAAGAGCGCTTCCCGGAAAGGCTCCCTGTTAATGTTTTACAGTATATTGATAACGGCGAACATGGAGGGTAGACAACCCTTCAAGCAATTATGGGAAGAAAGGTTGGGCATGACACTGGACGACCACACATGGAGGGCAATTTATAAATCTATATTCACGGGATCGCTGTACACCGCTGCCATGGAACACAGCTTTAAGATACTCCACTCCTGGCACCGCCCCCGGCCACCCTGTCCAAGATGTTTAAAGAGGCATCCCCCTTTTGCCCTAGGTTCTGTCAACAACGCGGCACTTGGTTTCACATGTGGTGGGGATGCCCGGTTATCCAGATGTACTGGTCGGAACTAGTCAGCTGGATCAAGGATATTGAGGGGCACTGCCCGTCCCTCCTTCCGTTGGAAATCCTCCTGGGTACTCCTATGCCGGAAACAGAACAGAATGCATTTCCGAGGGTCATTGGGGCCATGTTGAGAGCGGGGAGGTTGGCACTCGCCCAAAAGTGGAAAACTGCATTAGCCCCATCTAAGGAGGAATGGCTTGGTAAACTTAGGTCGATTTTCACTTATGAAAAACGTACTGCATTAACGAATGATACCATGTCGGACTTTATACAGGAATGGACCGCAGTCATTCTTAGTGACGACTGCGTCACTATGCGTCTGTGAAGTATAATCTATAGCGCGTCCATTCCATCCCCTTCGCCACCATCTTCAGGGGATTCACTCGGCTCCCACCAGGCTGAGAATCAGCTCAGCCCCACTAGGTCAATTTGTATGATTGTTAACAAAATGATAATTGAATGTTCTCACGGCAGCATCTATAATCCGCTTTACCTCAAAACTGGGTTTGTTCAAAAGTTGGGGGGGGGGGCGGTTGGAGGGAGGCGGGATGGGGGTAAAAAGTAAAAATGTTCTTGACATTCATGATTCTTTGATGCATTGCTGGCAGTGTTTGCTCACGCATCCTGCCTTGTACGTGAAATGTTAATAAAAAGAAAGTTTAAAAACAAGTGCTGCTTCCCCTCTCCCCCCGAGCCTGAGATCGGAGAAGAAGGTGTTGAGTTGCTGAGGGACCCAGAATCAGGGACCTGCAACCGAAAATCCAGTTGGGGAAGTGCTTTGTGTAGAAAAACCGAGAGACCTGGAGACCCATCAACTGATATGCAGCAACAGTGCTGCCGCAGCGTCCTCAGAGAAAAGCGTAGGCCCTAGGCCCGCAGGGGAGACCTGGGAGACTGCAGACTGGTGAACCCTAAGGGGAGTCGGCAAGATTAAAAGGTCCTGGAATGCACAGCAAGAAGGGGAATCGGGGTGCAGGGCCTGCGAGGAGGCGGGGAGCTGAGCTTCTCCCAAGAGGCGGAAGGAAGAAGGAGTGCCTGCCCCACGATAAGCCTCGGCGGAGGGGGAGTGAGAGGACCCAGCGCGAGGGAAGAAGTGGAGAAGCAGCTTGTAACGGTGCGCAGCATTGAGCAGACGTCTCTGCCATGAGTTACATAAAGGCATCTGCCCGGTGCAGCTTCGTACCTGAAGGGGGCTGTGGAGTAGCTGCAGCTCAGGGAGGAGGAGCGTGGGGCCAGAGCCCGTAGGAGCAGGACTGCAGGCGCCCAAATGTGAGCACGAGAAGGCACCCGACGAGGCAGAGCGGCGGAGAGCCGAGACAGCGGCTGGCCCAAAGGAGCGGGGAACACAGGCAGTGAAGACACCGGTAAGCAAAGGAGCTGCTGCAGCTGCTGTACGCTGGTAGCAATGGGCCCACACTGGTGAGGAGGATACATTAGGTAGCTGGACGGTCCCTGTGGAGGAAAGTAGGGGAGAGAAGTGACAGCTGGGCCCCCTGCCACGCATGTCTGCAGTTGGTGAGCACTGTGGAGTGAGTGGAGCGACTGCAAGGCTCCCCTGGGGAAGGAAGCAAGGCCCACATAGGGAGAGCGTGGAGCGCATTCCTGAGCAGAGCACTGTGTAGGCGAGAGGGGAGCCGGGAGTAACCCTGCTCCGAGGTCCCCCTACCCCCGGAGGCCGTGTAGCGTTCCCAAGTCCAGGAACAGAGGGCAACACAAGATTGGATGTTTGAGCCCCTGGGGGTGAGACCCTGGTGCAGCCCCCAGAGCTGATTGAGGTGGATGGCTCTAGCAGTTGTCTGCAGTGAGAGGGAAATCTAAGACTGGGACAAATGCCTGTGAGGGACGGTGGAACGGGAAGCAGAGGGCTCCTAAGTGAGTCCACCATGAAATGAAGTGAAGACTGTAGACAGCAGAGCAACCAGGCAGCTGAGAAGGGGCCCACTGGGACAAGGAGAGGGGCCAAAATGGATAGCAAACAGCACGAGTTTGAGGACTAGTGCGCAGAAGAGACCTGTGTCTCAGTTCTCCACTAAGGAGGATATAGGCGGAATTATAGCCGAGATTAGAGCGATCAGCATGGACATTCAATCCTCCCTCATGGTCCTGAAAGAGAGGGTAGGCAAAATTGAGGACAAGATGGAAAGTGTAGAGGCCAACCAACTCAATGCGGACCTAGTGGAGATGCAACAGGGCACATGTATGACCAAGCTGGAAGATCGGGAGGAAGAAGTGCTCCTGAAAATCGGTGACTTGGCAAACCGAGAGAGGAGGAACAATATTAGAATAATCGGGTTGAAGGAGAAGGATGGTGAAATGCGGGCGCAAGTTGAACGCGTAGTGCAAGGGATTATTACCCTCCTGTTTGCATCAGAAGGGGGTAGAGTGGTGGAGAGCTCACAGTGGGGGAAGACCCTTTGGAAAAGGCCCAACATCAGTGATCGCAAAGCTCCTCCGATACAAGGACAAGGCAGAATCACTGGCAAAAGATGAGGAACAGCAGGACATTGACTTTGAAGGCACCCGGATTAAGATCTTTCAAGACCTCTCAAATACGACCCTGACGAGGAGAAGAGACTGGCGCTTCCTGACGCACTGGCTAACAGAGCAGGGAATACTCAATCGCTGGGCCTACCCCTTTGCTTTACAGTTCGAGGTGGAGGAAGTAGACTAGAGAATTACAACAGCGCAAGAGGCAGAGCAGACACTGCAGCATCTCATCTCATCAGGGTATCAAGAGGAGGTGCCCTCTGGATCAGGGGGAAAAGGCGAGCGGGCCAAGAGAGAACCCAGGCCACAGCGTCTGGGAAGAGGGAGAACAGAAGGCTCAACAGCCCCTCGCCAAAGAAGAATACTTGAGACCTGGGTCGGGTGGGTGCGGGTGCTGGATTCAGAAGCAAGTAACCAAGCAACGTGGATTCTGTGGGCTCCTAGCCCCATGTGGCCCTTGGACAAACAGAGGGTGTCTCACACTCATCAATGGATGTTTTCAAATGGCACCCTGTGGTGATAGGGTACAGTTAAGGATGGTGGTGAACAGGGGTAAATTCAGTCCCCGACCCCAGAAAGGCGCGAGGTTGTTGTGTTTTACAATGTTTTTGGTTCTAGTTGGGGATAGGGTGGAGGAGGGGATGAAGCAATGCAGTGTGGAATGTCAAAAAGTGCATGGGGGAATCCAAACAGCAAGTGCTAAGGTACGGACGGTGGGGGGGAGACAATTAGTTGAGATGCTTCAGCAGTCACAGCTCTCGGTGCTCGTAGTGGGCACTTTCAATGTTAACAGGCTAAATTCACTCACAAAGAGGTGACTCGTGGGTCGCAAGTTTAGAGATGGGGGCCTTGATATACTCTTCCTGCAGGAAACAAGACGTAAAGCAGGGAAAGAAAGTCTGTTACGGGGCACGCATATAGGGGGGGAGTCTACTAGGCAGCTGGAGAAGTAAAGAGGGGGGAGTCGGACCGGTACTGCACAAGCGCCTAAGGTTGGTAGATGTGGTGGTGAAGAAGGAATGTGGGGGGCGGCTATTGAAGTTGGAGGGTAACCTGGATGGTTTAAGAGTGGTGCTGGCGGCGGTGTATGCCCGCAATCAGGGTCAGGTGGCCTTCAATGCTGAGGTGCTGGATAAGTTGATGTCGCTGAGAGGAGATCTAGTGATAATAGGGGGGATTTTAATTCCTGGGCAGACGAGGGATTAGATAGGGTGGCAACATGAGAGCCACATGTATCACAGGGACCGTTTAACGGGTTCCATGTCATTTCATCGCCTCAAATTTCATCCCCTATCATTTTAACGTGTACATTCCATCGAAAATGCTCATCGTTTTTTGTTTTTTTTGGGGGGGTGGGTCTCCCCCAAACCGCCCTCCCTTACTTATTTTTGGCTATTGCCTACCCGCCCAAACCCGTATCTGCCCTTTCCCACCCCCCCCTAAACAATTCAATGAGCATATTCGCTGTAATATGCACGTTAAAAAGCCAGGGGATGAAAATGCAGGCGATGAAAAGAAGTTGTACCGTTAGCGTGGGTCCCCTTGGAATGACTATCCAAGCGAGAGGGCACAGACGGATGGAGGCACCTACACCCCCCAGCCAGAAGGGATACACCTTTTATTCTACACCACACGCCACCTACACAAGGATTGATTATGTCCTTCTGAACGGAGACCAGGGCGGGCAACTTGGGAAATGCGAGCACAGACCAGTGGCCTGAACAGACCATGACAAAGTAAGATCAGCGATCGACGTCACAGGAATTAGTAGAAGAGACACTGGCTGGCGATGTAATGAATTACTTTGGAGGTATTGGGTATTTGATGAGCAGCTGCGCAGAGAGATAAAGAAGTATTTCAAGACCAATGACACAGGGGATATGCACGTGAATACAGTCTGGGAGGCAGCCAAGGCCATATGGAGGGGGTGCCTGATGAGAGAGGGAGCAAGGAAAAAAACGGAGAGAAAGCTGGTAGAGGAAGCTCTTAGAAAGGCAACCAGGGAGAGGGAAGATACCTTCCATGCAGGGACAGGTTACACAGATTCCGACCTGCAAGACTGGAGGTTGAAAAGGGCGGAACTCAAAGCAATATGGTTAGGGGACACACTCTGCAAGTTTAGGATTTCTCAGGCACAAATTTTACGAGAAAGGGGACAAAGCAGACACGTTACTAGCAGCCAGGCTACGTGCACAGCGTGAGGAAGTTTTATAGAGCGCTACATGCAACAGAGAGCCCAATAGCGGAGGAGGCACCTGAGGAGTTCTTGGGTGGAATAGGTCTGAAGGAATTAATGGCGGAAGAGAGAAGCAAGCTAGAAGCCCAGATTATGACAGATGAAGTAGCTGAAGCCATCAAGAGACTTCCGTCAGGGAAAGCCCCTGGGGAGAATGGGATTCTATTAACATTACTCAGCAGTACTCCTCCCTCATGACTAAACTATACAACAGTATAATGGACACAGGTGTGCCCCCCCCCCAATCTTTTAGCAAGGCCTTAATATCAGTCATCCCCAAGGAAGGAAGAGACCCAATCAGGTGTCAGTCCTATATGCCAGTCTCGCTGCTCAGTATCGACTAGAAGATATACACTTGGGTGTTAGCAACAAGGTTCGAAGAGATGATGCCTAAGCTGATCCACCCTGATGAGCTTGGATTCATAAGGGGGAGTCAGGGAGCCGAAGCCCTTAAAAAGACACTGAACCTAACGGACCACATGGAGCACGAGCGAGGCGACTATGGGTTACTAAGCCTTGATGCTGAAAAGGCATTCCATCGAGTGGAGTGGGGTTTTATGTTTGCAGTCCTGGAAAAAATGGGCTTTGGGGAATGAGTGACGAGGGGCGTCAGGGCGATATACACCAACCCAAGTGCACAAGTGATGGTCAACTCGAAGAAGTCCTGGGAGATTGGCCTCCAGGGAGGGGCGAGTCAAGGCTGCCCCTGTCCCCCTGCTATTTGCCTTGGTTATGAAACCCTTGGGCATAAGGCTGCATGGGACGTAGGAGTGAGAGGAATACGGGCGGTGGGAGTGGAGTGTAAGTTGGGGAGGTAAGCAAATGATGTGCTGCTGCATGTAGGTGACAGTGAATTCGACCAAGCTGGCCCTGGAGCTTGTGGGTGAATATGGGAAGGTATCAAGGTTCAAAGTAAATGTTGCTAATTTGACTCTCTTCCCCTTTAGCAGAGGAGAGCGGACGGATGTTGCAGATTTAGAAATACTGGGGATCCCGATAGAGTAACTACCCCCCGTTACTTCAGAAACTTTTTTCATACATGGAGATATAGTCCAGGCTCACCCTGTCCTAGTTGGGGAGACTGAACACAGTCAAAATGACTCTGCAACCAAAGGTATTGTACTTATACCAGATGCTACCAATGAAGATCCAGAGAGAGCACTTTCAGGAGCTGCAGCGTAGGGTCCCCAAATTTGGGAGCTGGAGGGTGCAAGCAGAGGATAGCATACCGAACCTTGATCCAGCCAAAAGAAAGAAGATGGGTAATCCTTCCAGACATGCACACCTATTATAGAGCGTCGCAGTGCAGGGCATTGGTGGCAGACTTGTGTTGCAACCAGGAAAAGCAATGGGTGGCAATAGAAAACTACTTATGAGGACAGTAAGGGGGGAGTGGCTCTGGGCACCATGGTCAGAAATACGGAGTAAGGTTAGGAATCATACGATTCTGGGCCCATTATGGACCCTCTGGAGGAACAAGAAGTTAATGAAAGGGGTCACGACGTGGCCCTCAGCATTAAGTCACATATGGGCTCCCCCGATAAGGGACGACCTCCGAGAACCGCTACGATTCCAGAAATGGTTTGAGGCAGGTCTAGAGCGAGTTGGGCAGGTAGTGAAGGAAGCAGAATTTGTAGAACTTGCTGTCTTGGAGGAAAAACTGAAAATAGAGACGCTTCAGATATTCAAATACTTACAGTTGAAGGGGGTCCTTATGGGCCCTAAATGGAAAGATTGCCTCCAAAGAGTGTTGACTCCCACATAAACTGCGCTCAGCACTGCTTGCACCACAAAGGGACTGATAGCGTGATTGTATGGCTCCCTGCTGAGGTGGGAATAGATACACATGGCATACACAGAAGAAAATGGGAGAGGGATCTAGGCATAGAACTGAGTACCATGTGCATTAAAGCGCACCGGACCTCCAATGCATGCCAGTATAAGCTCCATGGCATCAAACTGCTGTACAGGTCGCAGTGGGATCCTGGGTGTCTTTCCAAGATGTTTCCGGGGTTAAGCCCAAGATGTTGGAAAGGGTGTGGGGAGAAGTAAACTACTGGCACATGTGGTGGACATATTGGAGGGACATCCTGGGATGGATAAAGGCCCAAGATGGCATAGGTAGGGGCCTGGATCCTCTCCTGGTGATTTATTGGGTTGGAGGCTACGGAGGAAGGGTGGAGAAGGCTTTCCCACATGGTAACACTTCCTTCTGCTTGCTGGACGAGTATGTGTGGTGATCCGTTGGAAGCAGGTGGTATTACCAATGAAACATCAATGGCTACTGAAGGCGAGGGATATTTACGATATGGAGAACCTGACGGGAGCCCTCCATGGGAGCAGGGAAATGGAGTGGGCCCCCTTTATACTCGGCCAGACTCAGTTGCATGAAGAGGGTAAGGGGAGGTGGGCTAGGGAAGTAATCTGCAGCAACGTGCATGGCATGCCCTGATGAAGTACTGACTAAAGGCACAACCTGGCGGGATGAGAAAGCACTTGACTATTGGACAATAGATTAATGGCCTCCAAGCGCACTACAGTATACTGACTGAAAGGATAGCACTAGACAGCATTCCTGGGGGAGGGAGGGGCAAAAGGGGGGGTGGTAAGTGGGATACAGTAGGGGGTGTTCACTTAGCTTGGGTATTGAGAGTTATTTTGAGGGAAGGCACAAGGGCATCAGTTAGCTTGCCAGAGGAGGAGGTTGAAACGAATAAGACGTAGCCCTAATGTCCTTCCTTGATGTATGTTGATAAATGTAACTGTTGTATTCACATAATCTAATAAAAACAAGTTGGAAAACAAAGAAAATAAAATGAATATTTAACCAAGAGCAGTATTCCTGGTAGCGTGCGCTGAAAAAGGAACAGACGTTGCGGGCGCCTGTATATATACTGACCCCAATGTCATCTCCGACATCATGGCTGACGCAGAGCCATGCTGCATTCCAGTGCAGCGGAAACAGTTTCCAAAGAGTAGCTGGCACTGGGAGATACGAAATCATAGATGAATCCGTGGGAGGAAGGAGTCCATTAGAAATACAAGGATTCATAAAGATTGTCTCTCAGTACGGACAGCCCCAGGGACTAGTCAATTTCCCCATAGGAATAAGCAAAACAAGCAAGGGAAGTAAAGCAGAAGGCTTAACCACCTCCAAAAAGTAAAGACAGTATTCAAAACAAGCAAAAATAATGGGGGTCCCATAGGAATCTATGAGGGGACAGGTACAAAAAGAAAATCTTTCCCAACACTCAACGCCCGCCCCCCAGAGTAGGGACATTTGATTTTTCATGCCTTAGAGTTCCTCAGGATTCATGGCAGGTCTCTTCCTGATCTAGGATTCGCCATGACCCATGACAGATCCCTCTCAGATATTGGGTTTCTCAGCAGTGGTAAAGGTTGTTTCTTCTGCCATTAAGGTTCTTGTCAGGCAGCTAAGATTGTGTCACCCTCTTACCACTGGTCAAGCTCCTCTCCCTTTTTACCTTCGAGTCACTGGTGGATAGCTTAAGGCTTTGTCCTTCCAATACCCTCAAGGTTTGGTAGGTGTTCTCCAATCACCCTGGTCAGCTTCCCCTTCCAGGACCTCCAGCCCGGAAATGCTGCCATGTCTGCTTCCTCCAGGATTTCTTCTTCTTTTGAACATTTCCATCTCCTATTATAGTGCTTAGATTGGTGTTTCACTTATGTTGTTCCTGGTAGGTTACTCCCCATCCCAGTTTAAATCCTCAATCCTGATTGGTTATTCACTGGGGACTCCTTAATTCCTCTCATTATTGTATTATTAGTATAGTTTTTGGATTGGGTTATTACCCAATGTCTTCATCACAGTTAATGAGGGCCAGCTAGGTTTCATGTGGCAACATCTTCAAATTCCGTTCTGCACAATGAGAACCTCTGTGGCATTCTGCAGTCTCTCTGTCCTGCTGAGGATTATGCTGCAATATGAACACTGGAGCACAAATTAGGCAAGCCTTTGCTCGCTCTGTTTCAGGAAGGATTCAGATATTCGCTCTCTGTGACTCGCAACCATCACAGGTTTGCTGAATGCACTATCATAGTTACCTGTTTATTGCTCGACTCCCCAAGCTGCAGTAACCCTCAGCAAGGATTCCTTGGACTTGAAGTCCGTCAAGCCATCGCCCACAGTTTTGCCTCTGTGGCTACAGTAACACGTCACAATGGGGTTACAGTGGGGTGGGTGCAAGCCAGCAGGAGTTCTCCTCTGGCAGGCGGTTTAGGTCTATTTGTCCTAATCACATTTGACCTAATCACATTTGATTGAATTTATTAGACCCTTTTTCGGTCTAAAATGTCCGGGGGAGACTCCCCCACTGCCCCACAACATAATCTATACCCTTACCCATATATATATATATTATAAAAATTAAATTTGACAAATAAAAAGGAAAAACAATGTCGATCAAATGTTTTTAGGTCAATTATGCTACCTGTCAGGCACATCAGGTAACAGTCAGACTAGCTGAATTCTGGTGCCTAGTTTCCTCCACACATTACGATGGAGAATAATTCACCACAGAAGACCCCAGACAGATTCCCACACCAACATAAGGCAAGGGTAGCCGAAATGTAGGGCTTTACTCCCAATTTAATACAACAGGGACTAAAGAGAAATAAGACCGGAATACAGTAGAGCTCCTTGAACCCCAATTAAGATAACACAACAAATGATGCCAAGAAGCCTAGGCTGTTGGGAAGAACTACTCATTTTTGGTTGTGGCGTTGGCGAACCAGGACACACTGGTTCAGAGGTGGCTTTATTTGACAGCTCGGTCTAGAAAGTCAGCCGTTCCATTCAAAACCTCGGATTCAGGATACCACCAGGCTGAACTTCAAGCTTTCAATGATGAAGGACCTTTCCTTCGGTAGCCACAACATAGGACCTTGGTAATGCAACAGATGAACAAAGGACTTCAGTTCCAGAAACCCCCCCTACCCGGAGTTAGCTACCCTGTTGCTCTGGTTGGAATGTGAATTAGATTGTCTAGGACTCCTTGCCCAGTCCAAACCAGTTTGAAGCACACCGGTCCTGCTCCCAGGACTCTGGCCAGAGCCTAAAAATGTATCACCAAGTAGGGCTTAAACCATAAGGTTATCCATTTTGGCCACTCCCTAGTCAAATGGCAATCTTGGATTAAAACCGTAAAAAGAAAAAAAAAAACATTAACTGGCGTCCACCAGGAGAGTGAAAATAAGTGCCACTGCCATTAGGCCTGTCTCTGCTACACTGATTAAGAGAACATGCCCTAAAAGCAAAAGGAACGGAGGAACAAGGTTCCCCTGCACTACTATGCTTAAGTAAGGCCAGACAATAACAACCAGTGCCTGCAAAAAGAAACAAGTTAAGTTAGTGTGTGTGATTGAAAAAGAAAGACATCACTCACAATAAATAGGACAGGATCACAAAAACAGACAGCAGATATGCTAGGGGTTCAGTTGAAAATTAGTAGCAAAAAGAAACATCATCCAATTCCCTTAAACTTACAGATACAAATACCACAACACTGGTGTGCAAAAGGGACACCTACCACACGTTAGATACCAAAACAGGCATACACAAGTTTTATACTTGCAAGGATGAACTGGTTGGACTAACAAAAGCTTTTAAAATTGTGAGGTGCAACCTTACTCTCTGTCAAAGGTAAGTAACACGTTTTAGCTGCTTCAGGGGATTTTTTAAGTTAGTAGAAAAGTTATACCATAGGGTTTAATGGGCTAAAGACAGTAGGTGTCACACTCCAGGTTTTACTTGCTAGTACTACGAGGATTGAGAGGGCAGCCACCTATCGTAGAAGTCTGAGGGGGAGCAAACATGAGATACTTTTACTGAGGTTCCACCACCAAAGGTAATGCACGCGTGGCTGCAGAGGTATGTATGCCCGAAACGCACCTTACGCCCCTCCAAAGAAAACAAACAACTTCAGGTAAGTAAGGATTTCGGAATGACCGCTTTCATGATCACTTGCTGTGATAAAGGCCCAGTGCTCATGGATGCTCCATTCTGGGGACAGGTCTGGGTCCAGTGATGCGTCTGCTATGGTCTCTGCTTGCAACCTCGCCTTTCTTGATACTAATACGAGTTGGCCATCTGATTTCCAACGATGAAGGCTCTCTGCTTTAGCACTCATAACAAAGTAGGGCCTTGATGATGTAGCAGCCAAGCGAAGGAGAAATTACTCACTGTAATGATCTTTCCATGGATTCTTCCTCTGCAGATTCCTCATCTTGTTAGATATCCATCATCCAGATCTGCTGCTCAGAAACTTTTTGCCAGGCGGTGTAGTGGATCTCGTCTTGTCCGGCTCTCGATCGTTGGCTCTGGAAGTGACGTCAGGTGTCGTATATATAGCACGTCACTACGCCCCATGCCTCAGGCCCCCCCCCCGTGGCTGAACGCTGCTGAAGGGAAAACCACAGGAGGAGGCTTTTCAGCCAGTAAAAAAATTAACAAGGACACATCACGGCAGGGTGATCCCACACAGCAATGATTGAAACATTTTTTTTTTTTTAATAAGACGGAATCTGCCTTGACACAGAGGAGATCTGTGAGTGCTCCCAGACACGGAGACCAATGGTCCTGCAGGAGCCACTGAAGGAATCTCATGCACAGCCAGGCCTCTGGCACTAGAAAAATATAGGAGGCCAAGAGACCCAAAAGGCAGAGGAAACAAGCCGCTGGTAGGGTGGTGTGGTTCTGAAACAAATGCACTGTCTCGTCTATATTGCTGACTATCCCTTCAGGAGGAAAAACCTTCCCTACCGGAGTGTCTAGGACTGCTCCAATGAACTGAAGTCACTGAACTGGTGTCAAATTGGACCTCAAGTTGAGGGAGAAGCCCAAAGTGTGCAGTAGTAAGCAGGTGTCTTCCAGATGAAACAAAACTTTCCCCACTGACTTCCCCCAGAGCAGCCAGTCCATGTACGGGAATACGTGGACCCCGGATCTCCCGAGGTGAGCCGCGGCTACCGCCATGAGTTTGGTGAAGACCCTTGGAGCAGAGGTCAACCAAAAAGGGCAGCACCTTGAATTGATAGCGCTTGTCCCCTGTGAGGAGCCTTAGGAACTTCCTGTGCTTTTGGTGTATTGACACATGGATGTAAGCGTCCTGCAGGTCTATCGACACCAGCCAGTTCTGAAATTCGAGAGCATGAAGAATTTCTCTCAACGTCACCATCCTGAATTTTTCTTTCCTCAGAAACTTGTTTAGGACCCAGAAGTCCAGAATGGGATGGAGACCTCCTCCCTTCTTGGGTACTAGGAAATACCAGGAATACCAGCCCGATCCTCTCTGTTCAGGAGGTACCTCTTCCACAGCACCCTTCGACAACAGGGCTCTCAGTACTTCCTGGAGCTCCTGTCCCGGTTGGATTGGCGAAGGTGGGGGTCTGTCCGGTGGTCTCTTTAGAAAGGGCAACAATAACCCCACTGAATCAACTGCACGGCCCAGGCGTCAGAGGTTATCTCCTGCCACTGGGGCCAATGCCCTGCCAACCGTCCACCAACCGGTACATTGTGGGAGGGGAAATCAAATCAGCTTAGAGGGTGCGGGTGGCCCTGCTTGTTGGCCTCTAGAGGCCCCTCTGCCCCTTATGGGAAGTGAGAAGCACCTCTGCCCCTCCCTGGCTTGCGGGAGCTGCGCCTTCCTGCCATAGGGTATGTAACGCCTCTAGCCTCTACTTCGGGAGGCAAAACTGAAGTCAGGCATGACCAGCTACGCTGCTATGTCGAATGATTTTGCAGCCAACTTGAATTCCTTAAACTTTTCCAAGGATTCGTCAGCTTTCTGACCGAAAAGCATGTCTCCCATAAAGGGCATGTCCAGCAACCTGTTCTGAACATTTGGGGAGAAGCGAGAAGTTTTCAGGTAGGCCTGCCACCTCATTACCACGGCTGAATGCATTGATCGGCCAACGCAGTCCGCTACCTACAGGTTCATTTGCAATGACTGCTTGGCTTCCCATCCGCCACCAGCTGTAAAGATCCATCTCGCATGGCACCCGCAGGGATGTATTCAGCAGCATGTTCCACAACTTTCCACAAGCCAAAGGAATACTTTGCGAATTCACAGGCAATGTTTGTGGCTTTGAGTGCCATGCTGCTAGAGGTGAACACCTTCCTGGCTAATGCATCTGTTTTCTTCCCCTCTCTGTCCGTAGGCAGATTGGAAGTGGATGCCGCTGGTCTGGTGGAAATAATGGCAGCTGTATAACCAGCCCTTCCGGAGAAGGGTGTGTGGCGAGGAAAGAAGGGTCTCCTCTTGCCGGCCTATACTTCCCGATAAAATTAACGTTTACAGGTGGAATGGTACAAGGGTGCAGCCATAAGGAGGATAAAGGGTCCGCAATGGCTGGGTTAAATGGCATGTTATGCTCAACTGTGGGACCCTCATCCAGAATATCAGTGTGCTCATATCCTGGGAGAGATGTACTAAACGCCTTTAACCCAAGGGTGTCAACAACCCTGTCAACCAGAGCCCTGAACTTGATGTGATTATGGGTATAGGGTTGGTTTTGTTGCAATTCTAGGTCCGGAGAAGAATCCAGGCCACTAGCATCCTGTCAACGTTGTGCCTGGCCAAATACATCGGCTTGGTCGGCAAAAAAAAAAAAATCGACACCGCCGGCACCATTGTAAACGGGGTCAACTTGATCATAGGGGTCATTGACGCCGAAGATGGACCCTGATCTCGATAACAGCACAAATGAACCATCGCCGACTGCCAGAACTGAGGGCTTGATCGCCGACGGAATAGGCTTCGAGGCCAATGTGGCTTTCGATGCTGATGGTTCTCTCAGCGCTGAGGAACGCTCAGACGACCGATGAACGCCTTGGGCCTTAGCCTTCCAATGATTTCTGCCTAGCAGGCGTGACGCTCGAAAGCGTTTGCGACGTTGATGGAGTGGCTGGCTTGGGGTCGGGAGCACCAAGCACTGCTTTTGCGGCCAAAGCTTGCTGGTTGGCGGCCGGAGCCACACCTACAGTAGCTTGCCGTGTAAACATTTTGAGCAAAGAAGTTTTAAATCTTTCCCATTCTTCCCGAGTGGTCGGCCCCACCGAAGGCTTATCTCGTTCCGACGAAGAGCTGGACTCGCGTCCATGGCAATGGTGCCGCTTCTTCTTCCACGAGGAAGAAGACGAGGAATGGCTCCTGGAATGGGACCGTTTCTTGGACTTCTTGTGATGTTGTTCCTTCCCCTTGTTGGAGGTGGACTCCTCCGTATCGGACTGCAAAGCATGGACGAGCGACTGCGCCATAGACTTAGTGCATGGTCGGCCAAATGCCAGTTTCCCGGCCCTCTTACGGAAGGATTTCGGCTGCATCTTTGCACACAATGCGCAGGCATCTGAGACGTGACTTACACCTAGACACCACAGACAGACGTCTTGGGGTCGGTCAGACATTTTGGCCATGCAATCACAGCATCGCTTGAAGCCTGAAATGCTGTGAGACAACATTGCGTCAAGGTTTTCGAAGGAAAAAATACAAATCGTACAAAAAAAACTTCAAGTAAACTCGAGTCGTAGTTCCTGATGCAGGGTGCAAGCGCACATAAAAAAGGAACTGGGGCATGGGGCGTAGTGACGTGCTATATATAAGATCCCTAACGTTATTTCCGGAGCCGACGATCGAGTGCTAGTCAAGGCGAATCGACAATCGACGGCCGAGTCGAGGTCCACTACACACCCTGGCAAAAAGTTTCCGAGCAGCAGAGCTGGATGTTGGATATCTATCAAGATGAGGAATCTGCGGGAGAAAAGCAATCCATTGAAGAACAAATTACCTATCTCTTAATAATGGTCTTTCTGATAAATGTTCCTCTAACAGAGTTCTGCTGCATCATCTACAAGGCTGTCACCCTGAAGTCCCTAAACTACCTCACTGAGAAACTCAGCATCTCCATAGGCCTATTATCACCAGAAGTAGGGATATGTGCAGACTTGAACCCTGCCGGTGCAGGAAAGAAAAACACAAGACAGGCCTTTTCTGTCGACGCTGAAGAGTCTGGAACCTACTCCCCATCAACATCCGATTTGCACCCTCAGATCACGAAGGAGCTCAACACCCTCCTCTTCAAGGAATGGCTCCTCCCTAACACCTAGTTCAATACTCAATCCACTCCCCACCATACCTGAAACTGGTTGCTATGATCCCCACTGTTTCCTCCCCTGGTTACGTAAAGGTCCATTGCTGATATTTGCCATCTCTCTCCTGCTAGATTCCCACTCCCTTGTTTCTTTGCTCCCTAACCGCTATGACTAAGGTGCTCTGTTGCTTCAGGATGCTAGGTCCGTGCTCAATAAATACCATAATAATAATAATAATGATATCCATATCCCTGAGCACCTGCTCTTTGGAAACTTTTACGCCACCAGTGAGTGCAGCGCGGCTTCACGTTGGCTCTGCTTGACCCCTTTACGCGCCCCACACCAGTCAGTATTTTTAAGTGCTCTGCACCCATTGACCTTAATTCAATCTATTTTCCCTAGACGAGAGACTGCACAACCAAGGTGCATTAGATATCCAACAAGTGGGGCATGTTGGGAGGGTGATGAGGAATTCACAGGAGGCCCATCTATCAGAAAGAACCTTACTGAGAGGAAACACATTTGTTCTTCTAATGGATACCATCCTCTCATGGATTCCTCATCTATGGGACAACCATAGCAGTACTTGGATCTGGGGAGAGCAAGTACACCACTTAAACCAAAAAACTCTGAAAGGCCGCTCTACCAAAATGAGCATCCTGTCTCTACTGTAAGGAAGGCATGGTATCAAACAGTAAGACAGACACAAGTGATCACAGTTCAAGGTTGTTTATTGAACTTCAATTGGGTTTGAAAAACGGCCATCTAACCCTAAATCTAAAGAAGGGAGCTAGCTACGACCATCAAATAATAACACAGTCCTAGTTTAGTATGTCAAAACAAAAGGGCCTATACTAATAAACATATTGCCAATCCTTACTACTAAATACAAATAGTGTGGTAAACAATATTATGCAAAAGAAAAGTGCTCAAGAAATGACAGGTCAGGATATTCAAGCCGTTGACTTCCCTTCCCAACGTTTTCAGCACAGCACTAGGTGGAACACTCGAGCTTAGCACAGTCTCCGGCTTCTCTAGCCCAAGGATTCAATTCAAAACTTCAACATCAGGTCCTTCTGTGTCAAAGTCTCTGCCATTCAGCCATTACTGCCCCCCACTAAACTGACCAACCTAACCCCACCCCACCTTATTAATGTCACATTTAACCTGTTTGTGCCCGATAGCCTAATTTCACACTTAATCTGACTGTGCCAGATAGCCTGATTGTGCCAGATAGCCACTCTTCGCATCTAATCGGATTGTGCCAGATAGCCCAATTGTGCCAGATAGCCTGCCTGTGCCCTACAGCAAGAGTGTGCCAGATAGCCTGATTGTGCCAGATAGCCACTTTTAGCATCTACCCTGTTTGTGCCAGATAGCCATTTTTCACATTTAACCTGCTTACACCACAATGTAGTAGTAGGGCCAGATAACCACATTTAGCATCTAGCCTAATTGTACCAGAAAGCCCAGATGAGCCTAATGGCCATTATGCAACCATCTAAGAAACTCGAATCTTGTGGTGTCTCTCAAACTACTGAGCTCTGAAACTCACACCTTTCTCCCCACTGTCCAGGAAACAATAATCTAGGTCCCTCTCATTAACTACTATATTCTGAAGCTTAGACAACCCTTTACCGAGACAGACGGACACCTCAAACAACAAGCCTAGAATCCCAACAAGCCTGGGACTTCCCCACCATACCCAGTCCGCAAACAAATCCAGCAGTATGATAAGGACTCCCCAGCCACGCCCCACCCCCCGACAACCTTCCTACGCCACAACCACCCCACATATCAAGCCACAAGACTACCCAGCACTAAACTAAACCGCTTTGCCTACAATAAAAAAAACGCAAGGAAGCCAAGAACTGTCACAATCCTAATCTGAAAGGGGTTGCATGTGGGCTACCGCCCCTGCAACCAAAACACAAACAAACTGGTAAACCAACTTACTCCTAAGGATCACAACACCTACAATCCAAATGAAAACAAACTTCTACAAATCAACTTGCCCTTAAGGAAGGCAAGATGCCACAAAAACGAACACACCTACACGAATGACAAACAGCTGGAGGAAGAAGCCAAATGAAACCACACTGAATAGTCACAACTGTGGATTACACCCCCACAAACACGACTGACAACGGAACAAACACCAGGAGAAGACAAAAGTCTCTATTCCAAACATCATACCTCGCGACCAACCACTCACCAGAACAAATAACTCAACCAACAATGCGAGACGTACCAACAACGTACCAGAACTGCGCAGGAAAAGAACAGCAACACGCAACAGGAACAAAATCCACGCCCTCACCCGATATATCACAAAAACACGAGGAGACCTCCTTCAACTGCAACAAAATATAGAAGAGGAACCGGAAGAAAACAGGAGCCCAATACGTAACCTAGCAGACCTACTCAATGACGACACAGAGGCCACTGAACTACCATCACACCCTGAGAGGAACTTGGGAGCAAGCCAACGTGACAACCACAAGACAAATCAGATATTAAAAAACAAAATAAACCACATCACAACAATTCACTGGAACCTAATCAATGCAAGATCAATGTTCAAACATGCCACAGAAATAAGCGACCGGCTATGCGACGACGGCATCAATGCCCTATTCATCAAGGAAACATGGTAAGATGACAACTACAAAATAACACTCCACAGCTGCCTAGCCAACAACTTCAGGTGCACACAGTTAAACAGAAAGGAAAAAAAGAGGAGGAGGTCTTGCAGCAGCATTCAAAGAACATTTGAAAATAAAAACAGACGAACAACTAAACATCAAAAACGGTGAATACCTAGTCATTCAGTTGACAGTAAATCCGAAAAAAAACATAACATTCATACTGGTCTACAGACCACCAACATATGACGCATCTTTTGTCGACAACTTCATAGAAACATTTTTTTTAATTTTTTAATTAAAATGTTTTGGTTTATTTTTTAGAACCTTTCATTTTTTTGAATAAATCATATTTCATATCTATTACAAGGGCTAGCGATTGTCTTTAGGTGAATGTGTTTCTTAGCTCCGTTTTTCTTCAAAAATTGTCTTTAGGAAAACTGCAATGGTGAAAATCTCCTTTTTTGTTTCACCCCGGAGGAACTTTGCCCATCGGTCTTCTGGATTCAATTGAGCTATTGAGCTGTTGCTGTTAGATACCTATCTCTGATGCAGATCTTAGTATCGGTCAAGGCCGAGCAAGATATGATAATATGTTTCAAAGTTTCTGTTTCATTTTCTTTTCTAGAGAATCTACAAAAAGCCATGTCCTTTGGTAGGCGTTTCCTCAATGCTAAAGATTCCCTTGTTGGCAACAGGTTCAATCGAAACCGGAGAAAAAGATCTCTGGCTTGGGTAGATGGGAATTGTTGGAGGTACGTCAGCAGACGATTTATTGAATGTATCAAATTTGCAATCTTGGTTAAGTTTGTGTTTTCCTTTGGCTTCAATAGTCGTAATCCAATCGTTTTGGGTGATTCTTTTTTCTGGTCGTTGTGTTAGTAGTTCGAATGAGATGTTTACTGCCTTTCTTATATCTTCCATATGATTTTTCAAAGCCTGCAGAGTACTAGCTTGTGTTGCATTTTCTTTTGTTTGAAATATTTGTAATGCTGGAATATGTTGGTCGGACAAGATCTTCCTATATAGATATAATTTTCTCCATGTATGTAATGATGATAGCGATTGGAGTGAAAATTCATATCTAATTCGAACCACCGGAAGTGACTGTGGTAATGCTAACACTTTTCTCCAAAAAAGAGCTTCCAGATGTGCCCATATCCTGCCGTCCAGGTTGAGAAACGTTGTCACTGCCGTACAGGAGGATGGCCACCACCTTTTGTCTATAAAACGTAGTAATCGGTTGTAAGTAAATTTGCCATATTTACAGTGGAGGAAAAGACCTTTGCGTGCTAGTGACAAAGTTTTAGTTTCCAGAGAATTGGTCCAATTAACTTCTGTTGCAGATTGATTCACCCATATCCCTAGGTATTTTGCAGTTGAGACTTGGGCTAATGGTCGTTGGTTTAAGTACATTGTTTTCATTTCCGGATTATTTTTTTTAGTCGGTGCTAGCATCATGATTTGCGATTTATTTTTGCGTGTTTATTTCAGGGCCATTTACCTTCATGTAGATTTCTAGTTTAGACAGAGCTATTTGCAGTCCTCTCTGTGTTTGAGAGCAGATGACGATGTTGTCAGCATACATCATACAGAGGATGGGTGCTCCATTTAGCTTTGGGGGGTTAGCTGTCCCGGTGTTTGTCTCAGATTCGTAGTCAGCTGTAAATAAGTTGAATAGTGTAGCCGATAGTGGGCAAAGGTTTGTATGTCTTCCGAGACTGTGCCATCCTTTGAGAGTCTAATTCTGACTGATGTATTTTCATATAATAATTTTAAAGGTTCCAGTATGTGATCTGGGCATCCCCATAGATGTAATTTAGACCAAAACTTTGTTCTATTTACTAAGTCAAACACCAGTTTGAGGTCAATGAATGCTGCATATAGTTGACGTTTGGTATGGATAGCTTCTTGTTTTGACAAATTTAGGAGGAATAGGTTGATGTTTGTTCCGATGTGCTTTACAAAACCCGTTTGTCTTTTTACAAAAATTTGGTTTGTTTTTGCCCAGATGTTTAGCTGTTCTAACAGTACATTTGCAAAGGTTTTCCCCAGTGGGTCTAAAAGGGCGACTGGTCTATAATTGCCCGGATCTTTAGAGTCGCCTTTTTTATAAATTGCCAGTATTACTGCTTTTTGCCAAGATGGTGGTATGGCTTTAATTTTATCGATTGCGATGAAGATGAGAGCGCAGATCTGTGTCCAGGTTGTTTTGTTGCCTTTAATGATTTCATTTGAGAGTCCATCGGGACCTGGTGCCCGTGACGGATTTAGTTTGGAAATGGCCCTCTCAATATCTCCAGTCTCCCAAAGGAATGACCAAGCCGCTTTTATTTGTTTATTAGGTTGCGTTCCTTCATTCGTAGCTTCTTTATAAAGGTTCGAAACATGCAATTTCCATCTATGTTCGTCCACATTGGATGACATTGGAATTGCTGCTTCCTTTTGTGGGTTTAAAAGTCTCCATAGATCTCTGGTATTGTTTTTTTGTAAAGCGGATAGCATTGTTTCAGCATCGTTCTGATTTCGAATAATGCGATTGCTTTTAAGACAGTTTTTATAGTGCTGTTTTAACTGTCTTATTTGTTCGTGTTTTATTTCTGGTAGCGGTTTTATTGTCTTGATTTGATGTCTCGGCTCCTTTTTTTTGTTTACGATTTTGTTTGAATATGCATGTGCGTGAGGTTTGATCGATTGGTTTGTTACTTTTCGAGGTTGTTCAAGATCATTTAATAATTGTGGGTAATCCAATCGTTAACTATTAGACAGAGTATCTATTACCAACGTAGCAATCCAGCATCATCTGATAATCCTCAGGAACGTCATCATCTGGTTTGAAGAAGAAAGCGCAAACTCACAGAAACCACTATTCAAGCAGCTAAAAACCATGGAACAACTGGTTAAAGGAGTGACACACACAGCGGGACATGTGATTGACGCAATCATCGCCAACATAAACTTTATCACCACCGCGCCACAAATACAGATACGCTGGAGAGACCACCTCATCATTCGATTTGTGATCAAGCAACCAACTAAAGCAGTCAGACAGCCCAATAAACTCCCAACTACCACAAAAAGAAACTGGAAGACCATCAAAGAGCGCAACTTAATAGAACAACTTGAACTCACAAAACCACCAACCACTAACACGGACAAAGTCGACCTCGATGGAAAAACAGAGCTATTTAATAAATTGATCGCTAAAATGATCAACGGCATCTCCCCCGAAAAACCTTTGACCCCATCAAGAAAGAGCATCTGCAAAATGGTTCACCTGCCAACTCAGCACCATGAAAAGAAACAAGATCGAACTAGAATGGAGGAATGATTAAGACCAGTCAAAGAGTACAATTCCAGCAACAATTAAGATCATACAAAAAGTAAATACTATGACAACAGAATCGTCAAAGCCACCAACACCCAAAAAGAATTGTTTAACATCATAAACGAAATGAGGAGCCTGCCAGGAAGCACAAACACTACAATACCTTCATAGAAACTATGCAATGACCTCTCAGACAACTTCAAAAATAAAATCAGCAACATCCACCAAATCATAAAGCAGACCAGTCAACCAAAACACACAACCAAAACGCCAAATGTGAACCCAGAGTATAAACTCCAAAGCTTTGCACAAATATCAGTAGAGACATTTGTCAAGCTGGTAGGAAAGCAACAAAGCAGGCTCCACCATGAACCCCAGTCCTGCGGATATCTATAAATCAATCCTCACATAGGGCGCACTGCTGGAATACTACAGAAACCTCTTTAACTTATCACTCGAAACAGGGAAAGTACTGCAGTCATTTAAATTAGCGCACATCAAACCACTCCTCAAGGGCACGAGAGCCGACGTGGAAGACCTCTCTAACTACAGACTGATTTCAAACATCCCATACCCAGCAAAACTGATAGAAAGGTCTACAAATTAACACATGAACACATAGAAATACACCAGCTGCTGGACCAGGCACATGTCGGCTTAAGATCCGCAAGCGGAACAGAAACGCCACTCCTGTCTATCTGGGATGACCTAAAGACAAACGCAGATTCCAACACAAACTCTGCCCTGATACTACTCAACCTCTCTGTGGCATTCGACACAATCAACCAGGAGATCCTCATCAAGGGAATAGAAGAAATAGGAATAAAAGATTTAGCCCTACTATGGATTAAATCACTCCTAGCGAATAGCACGGAAACTGTCTGGATAAAGCCCTACAAATCCCTATCCCCACTGTTTTTCAATATCTACTTGAACCCGCTAATCAAGATCATCAAAAAACTACAACTATGCAGATGACACACAAATCATCTGTAAAATCGAAGTAGGACAAGAAAACACAACGTTGGGAGAATGTCTCAAAGAACTCTACGACTGGATGAACACAAACAGCCTCAAACTCAACTCAGGCAAGACAGAAATCATAGTGATATCCAAAAACATGGAACATAACATCTATATCCCATGGCCCACAGAACTAGGAACAGAACCCACACCATTGAAAATAATGACAAACCTTGCAAGCCTAATGGACAACGCGCTAAGATTAGAACCACAAGTAAACGCAATAATCAAGAAATGCTTCTTCCTCCTATACTCCTAAATAAACGGACAATCATCGCCCTCATCATGTGAAGAATTGACTACGCAAAAAGCCTCTACCGTGGAACGCCAGAACACTTGCTGAAGAAACTGCAATGGACCCAAAACACAACGGTCAGAGTCCTGCTTAAAATATCACAAAGAGACCACTTGACCACAGCACTAACATGTTACACTGGCTGCCAATCAAACAAAGAATCACGTTCAAAATGATGTGCATAACATACAGAGCAATCCACAGCCAAGGAGCAGAATTCCTACAAAAGAAAAAACCATTTACCAACCGACAAGAACACTGAGATCGAGCAATGACATCCATCTGGAACCAAAACCATACAGAAGAAAAAAACGTGGGGGATCCTCTTTCTCCCACCTAGCAGCAAAAACATGGAACCCACTTCCGAAAGAAATACGCAATACAAAAGATCACCTAAATTCGGGAAACTACTCAAAACCTGGCTCTTCAACTCAGAAACAAGCGCACTTGGCAAGAAGTAGCGGGTGAAGGAGGAAACCCAGGATACACTCTCTAACAAGCCCCCCCAAGCCAAAGCCCTCTGATAGGCAAAGCCCAAGGGACAGGGACCGTAGCTGAAGACGAATGAGCACTAATCATTAGTCATTAACTAGCACTCAACCGAACAAGGTGCCCTTAGGTTTCGGGGGGAGAAGACTGCGCCCCAGGAGTTTAGGGAGGCCGGGCAGGCAGACCCCACTGTCAACCAAAGATCAACCCACAACCGTAGTGATCTGAAACCCTTGGGAAGGGGAGGCCCCCACCACCTTCCCGCCCACAGATCACCAGTCACAGAGACATGCCAACGCCTCAGGCAGAACCAGACGAATGAACCGCCAAAACAGATGTCCGAAACAACGAGGTAACCCCACTAACCCATCAACTAAAAAAGAGAAGAAAGAAAAAAATCCTCAAAATCCTCAACTCTCTGATTACACCTCTCACACCACTTTCTCGCACAGCAAACCGCATGCACTTCACTACACAGAAATAACAAAACAAATCACAGAGTCTCGCACAACAGCACATGGGAGTCTACCAATCCATAAACCACACCCATGCTCGGCGAACAGTGTTAACCGAAATGAAGCTGCCAACATTCCATCACCAATCTCACTCTACCTTTATCCTATTATATCCTACCAACCCTCCCTACCCGCTGACCTTTCAGATCTGCCAGAGCGCCAGGGGATCTCTCCGGTGGTGATAGTGTGCAGTACAAATGTCCTTTAACATTAACATTCAAAGTCTCTTATTTTAGAGGGCCTGATGTAACAGAGACAAATTCAAGTTCCTTTCTTCTTAAGATTTCACATACAACTTTCAGGTGATTTACTGTTCACCCCGGATCCCCCTCTGCCGAGATCAGACCCACTTTAACACAACACCTTCAATTGGTCGCCCTCTGCCGGGCTCAGACCAAATTTCTCAACTTCATCAAAATCGAAGACTTTCGATTGTGCGGAGGATTTTGCTTGAACCGTTGCAAGATCACTTCGATTCACAATTGCTCTTTCTCTTCTTGATATAACCTTTTTCTCACTTTCACTTTTGTTCCTTTTCAGCTGGATATCTTACAGAGACCTTTGATTGAGCATCCACGCAGTGCTGGACCACTCTGACAAAGGTATTGCATCTTGCTTTTGAAAGTTCCGTCACTCATCAGCAGTTCACTTTACTTGCATCTCTTATCACAAGCGTTTTAACAATGTTCGTTCCAGCGCTCGCCATACAAGGTTGCTGCTTGTAACTTTGGCTTCAACACAGACCGGTCTTGTATCGGTCTCCCCAACTCACCGACTGTGTTGATTCACTGATGCGGCTTTGTTCTTGGAGCAAAAGACGGTACCACGATGGCTGGCGCTTCTCCCCACCTTGATTATTGACGCGGGAGGGCCCCGGGTATCTCCAACATACAATGCAGGATTCTTCAGCCTGGTTTACTGGTCTTGCAATTTCTATGCAAGGTCTCTGGAAAGTAACAGTACCTTGTCGAAAAGGTCAAGGGAACATCCCTCCTTGCGATCCCCTTCTGTTTTACCGTCTTTCCTCTCTCGTACAGCTGCCATCTCGAAACGACTGTTTCCTCATGTGCTTTGCCTCGCTTAGAGAGTGCTCTTGTGCCCCGCCTTTTATCCACATGGGGAAGCTTAATGGAAGTGAGGTGTGTGTGATGGTCAGTAATTGCTGGACCTCACCTGACCATTGTATTGGGACACGTCAGGTATACTGCTCGGGTGTTAGTCTGTTTTCTCTCATAGCAGGCTGTCTGTGAGAAAGTGTATGTGTTGGAGAAAGGGGTTGGGGGGGCCTCATTACATGAATGCAGGAAGCCATCAGACCCAGCAAGTGCAGGAAGGAAGGCAGAGGCGGGATTAATCTACTCTGACTGGAGGACATGGAACATCTTGGGGAAGTTCACACCCAAGGATCGAGTGGCGAAGGCCCAGGCGAGAATCCAAAACCATCCCGAGAAAACTGAGGGACTCGGACGACGAAACACGAGTCTTCTTGAAGTTCAAGAGGAAGCCCACGCTGTGTAACATTCTGCATGTATGGTACACGTGTGCCAACGCATGGTCTGGAGAGCGAGCTCGGACGAGCCAGCCGTAGAAGCAGCGAAAGGTAGGTCTTCCCTTCTGAGGCGAGCCAGCAGCTTGGTGAATACATTGGTTACCAAAGACCGACAAAACTGCAGGACACTGAATTAGTAGTGGCAATGCCCCAATGCGAATCTCAGGTACTTCCCGTGCTTACGATGGATGGGCACATGGAAGCAGGCATCCTGAAGATCTAGCGAGACAAGCAAGTCCTGCAAATGTGTACAGGTTCAAAAGCTGCAGATCCAGTATGGAACGTAACCCCCATCTTTCTTCAGCACAAGGAAACAGGCTGAGTACCAACCCTTGCCTCGTTCCCAGCGGGGCACTGGATCTACGCTGCTCTCCAAATGCAGGTTAAACTCCTCCAACAGGGGCTGGGGTGGTCCAGAGGTAAGCACGGATTAGCTGGTGGATATTTTGGAGGGCATTCAAAGGGGAGTCTGTATCCCTGCTCTCACACCCAGGCATCGGGTATGATAAGAGCCCACTCCCCACTGAGCATAGAAAAGCTGGTTTCCAGTCAATCAAGAAGGGGAGCCCACAAACATAAGCGGAAGGGTATGTGATGAATCGAGGGAATTCGTCCCGTCTCCCCATGGGGGTGTCTCCCCCTTTGAGTATAGGGAGGCAAGCACGCTCTGCAAGACCGTCCCTAGGGGTTTGGGCAAGTGGGCCCTCACAGAGAGACTCAGGCTTAGGCAACAAGGACTCCTGTTCTGCTGAAGAACTCCAAAAAACATTCCCCGCAATGGCATACATGGAATGATCTGATATGCAAAGCAAAACCACATTCAGAACATTGACTGAAAACGAGAATAAAGTATGTCCTTTTCATCAAGAGAAAGGTTCTTTGGCTTTAAGAAAATGCCTTCAATTAACTGCCACAAGGCGGTTGAAGAGAGTGGATATGCTGAATGAGGAAGAACCAGAGGAACGCATAGAACAGGAGGGGAGGCCCCTTGTAAGCGTAGCACCTGACGGAGGCAGAGCCAGTGAAGTTCAGATCCACTCTGAATGTGAGAGACAGACGCTGGAAAACCAGAGAAGCAGAGAGAGAGAGAAACCAGGTACCGGTGGTGGCATGACCACAGCGACTCCGT
Source organism: Ambystoma mexicanum (assembly GCF_040938575.1). NCBI lineage: Eukaryota > Metazoa > Chordata > Amphibia > Caudata > Ambystomatidae > Ambystoma > Ambystoma mexicanum. Next base: position 259,932,026 of record NC_090926.1, on the reverse strand, counting down.
GGTGGACAGGCTGCCCGATCAACAATGCAGAAACCACCCGATTGAGAGTGCAGCAACCTGTCCCGGTAGCAGAAGGACTATCGGGACATCAAGCTGAATGAGAAAAGGACGGATGCGAGAGCGAGCTAACAATGAAGTGGTGGAAGTCCATTTCGGAGGGGCTTTACACTTTGGGCTAAAGAGGGCACAGTGGAGGCTGACAAGCCTCCTCTTGAAGCACCTCTGCACAGACCCCTAGTTTGGCTGCCTGCATTTATTTGCCAGAGGAACTGTGGGTGTAGGAGGTGAAGGAACAACAACTGTACCCCTGCCTGTGGGGGCTATGGGCTGGTGTTGCTGGACTGCTAGGACCAGAGATTTAGCCTGACATTTCTGGAAGGGCTCCATAAACTTTGGCCTCAAACAAATTATTGCCATCAAACAGCATGTCCAGGAATTTTGCCTGGACATCACTGACACAACCAGAGGTCCTCAGACAGGAGTACCTCCTGAACACTGTTCGTGTGGCCAAAGTACGAGTCACGCAGTCGGACGTATCCAGACATGACTGAAGCATTTGCCAGAATGACTCCTTACCATCCTTGACTAGGGCTTCAAAGCCCTTGCTCCTATCTCCAGCAGGGAGATTGTCTGCAGCCCATGAGACAGCAGACCAAAGGATGAAAGAGAATTCGGCCATGGCACAAGAGGTATTGATGGCCCTTAGATTCAGGCTGCCTGAGCCAAAAACCTTTCTTCCCCAGGCATCAAGCTTCTTACTCTCCCTGTCTGGAGGCAATGAAGAAAAAGTGGTAGTCTGGACTTGGAAACATGTGAAGACAGGAAATATGGGTCAGAAGGAGCCGCCCTGTGCTACTTAGCCAGATCCGAGTTTACAGTGGGCCCCAAAGCTGGTTTTGACCATAATTCAAGGACCGGGGCTTCAACTGCCTGGTTGAAGGACAGGAGGGTCCCCCTCTGTGGGCATTCATCAAGAATGTGCTTCAGTTCAAATTGCACCTTTGTTGAAGCTGCAGACAACCTTACAGCGTCCACAACCTTGGCTACCCAGCTTTGAATTGAAGCTTGAGGCAATCCTGTTGCAGGTGCATGGAGCATGACAAACTCTAGAGAAGCATCCACACCACTTACCTCTTGTAAGTTCGCAGAATGATTCTGCAAGTCTCCCTCTTCCCCATAAAATTCCTCAGGGAAGTTCCTGACTTCTCTGGGGTATAAGGGTTCCAGCCTGAATGAGACATGATCACCCTCCTCAGAGCAAATATCTTTCCAATGAGACATATATGCACCCCTAGGGCACGGGCGTACTCCCGAGGAATCTCGGCGCTGCCATGGTGTGAAGAGCATAAGCCAGAAGACCGTCGACAGAAGATTGAGTGGTGCAACAGACACGGGTTCCAGGCCTTTTGGAGCTTGGGCTGAGCCCAAAAGTGCGTGGGAGTGGGCTTTTGCAGGGTATTGGCTGGCTCATTCATGCACCTTGGACCCCAATGGTGGTGACGGGGTCTTGGAGAGGACATCAAGGATCTTGAGCCAAAAGTCCTCCCATTCCTTTTGCTTGGTCAAAGGTACCAGCGGCTCTTGTTCCTGAGAGGAGTCCCTTGAGCATGGTGACTTCTCTGCTTTGAGGAGGAAGAAAGACAGGATTTTCGAAGAACTGCTGGGTGAACAATATCTCTTGCAGCGTTTTTTCTTCTTTTTATCTTCAAGGAACAGTGACCTTTCTTGAGACAAACAGATTCTTGTGTCACCTTTTCCCTTTTGGAAAAAAGTAAGGAGTTTTGCTGTTTCCTCTTGAAGTGCCTTGGGGTGCATTGACTGACATGACCCGCAACCAAGGGCATCCCGTTCCTCTCCTAGGTAGCACAGGAAAATCCTGCCGGGGTTGGAGACTGACATTTGACACCTGCAGTCAAAGGCAGGGTTTAAAGCCTGAAGCCTTTGATGGATAACAATGACATTAAAAACTTCAAAAGAAGTGGCGGAGTGTGACAGGAGTGTGTTGCCTGTGAAGGAGCCTGGTTCTCAAGAAGTCTTTCCCCAGTGTCTATTGCAGAGGATGAGCTATCCCGCAAAACCTGCTGCCCGACACAGAGCATCATGCAGTGTGGCAGGAGCGTGTTGCTTGCGTTACCTGGATGAGCTGTGAGCAGTAGACCGACCCGGCCCCCCTGGCCCAGTCCAGGCATCAGGCACTGAAGGTCTCCAGAGGAGACAGTGGCTGTCGGTGAATTCAGAGGCATAATTTACGGTGAACGAAAAGCGCAGTTGACACTTGAAGCACGTACTGTAGAACCATAAAACAACTGCATAACTTAATAAACACCTACTGTAATACAAGTACACATGGAATCCCTGGCATGCCAGGAAAGGTGTCTAGTCGCAGCAAAGCCATCCAGTCCATAAAATAAAACCATACGGTCTGAGATCGGGGAAAGAAAATCATAATACTAGGCAAAGAGCTGAGCGACAATCGGAAAATGATCCTGAAATTGACACAGTCTTTACAGAACGGGAGGGTGTTCAGCAAATGCCACCTGGGGAAAGATTACGACTTAGTACAGCAAAAATGGCAGAATCCCGCCTCTGGCCACGGAGCCTGAGGTGAACGTCGAAGAGCACGATTGTCCTAATATCTCTCTGCCCGAGAGACAATTCCCTGCTGGAATTATGTTATGCATTTCAGGACAAAGCGCAAACAGTACAAAGTGGTACCACATTCAGCAAACCAGGAGAAACCGTGGTTGACGGAAAGTTGGCTGATACTGCTCCCCAGAGACTTTGGACAAATCCCAACTGGTGTATAACCATAGCGGGGAATCGGCAGCCCTGGCCGTCATGAATAGTCTTCACTTTAACAGTAATCATTCTGATGCCGCAGCATTAAACTTTAATCCTGGGGTGTTGAACTTTGCAGTTAAGATTCTCCTCAAACTTTGTGGTACAATTCATGAGGAGCTTAAACATCAAGGGGAGCAAATTGTGCAGCTACGTCACTTAATTTCTAGTAAAACATCATTTGCTGGGCTCAGTGCACAGCGGCTAGCAGACATTGCTCCGGCTCAAGACAGGTTTGCCATTGAAGTGATTTCATCTACTGACCAACAAGCCGTGCATAGTCCAAACAAAGATATCTCTTACCCCAGGACCCTGGAACAATAGTTCCTTCTAAATCATTTCTTACCTCCAAGGGTAATTTTGTAACCCTTCCTGTCCCAGTGTGCATCAGACTTACTGAATTACTAGCCCGCATCTGGACCATATCTTTTGAATGAAAATAATTCTTCTAACTCATGACTTATCCTGCTTTATAATTGATTTAATGTTTAGACAAGCACTGTCAATGAACTGCAATTGACACTTATAAACAATTTCCCACATTTTACGCTGTTTGCTGTTCTTTTGAGATGTTGCTGTAATTTGAAACAGTTGTCAGATTTGACATCTAGAGAACTGAATACAAATATATGTTTGTGTACACTGAGTATCAGTAGGACCATTGATTACTGTTTTCCTCTTTTTGTACTTTGTTTTCTTGACACACGTCACTGCTTGTACATTGATACAGTGGGTGGATATTATTCTAGATTCACATCTAGGATTTCCAATTTAGGAGACCTAACAATACATAACCAGGACAGATTCAAGTCACAGATTATATCCACTAAACATAGTTTTCCTTATCAATGTTAGTAAGGGTACACGCATCTGTTGACATAGTCCAAAGGAAGAAGACAAATCTCTGACCTCTTACCCCATGAGAAAACAGCAGCGGCTGGTGAAGAGCGTACAGGCGAGGGCCCAGAAAAATAAGGATACATCTCAAGGCACATCCACCGCTTTACCACCACACCCCCTAAATTCTACACAGACTAGCGCCAGAAAAAAGACACAAAGAAAATTAAAGAAACAAGAACAACACAGGAAAAGGAGATTTGCCCAGAGTATCGGTACTCTGACAAGTTGGCTTCTTAAGGATGCCGTAGTAGTGCAGAAACCTAATCCGACAGTATCGGCAACATGTGGGGAAGAGGAATTTGACCAGTTGACACGAATTGCTGAGCAACGGGATGTGGACGAAATAAGCATGGTTGCTATGGCAGCACCTCAAGCTAGGCAACAACTAAATGAAACAAAGCTATTAGCCAGAAAGGACCTCGATGCTAAGGTTTTTGGTTTTGGCCAGACTACAGCCACAAAGGCTAAGCGGAACTTAAACCGGTCAGCCTTCATGGGCCCATTACATGAAGCACCATCAATGAGGTTATTCTCTTCCTGCGATTTTGACTTCTTTAAACCATTGACTGCACAGCCCAGGAAGAAGACGCACATTAATTGTTGTTTACCAGAGACAGCAACTCAAATCCGCCTCCATCAAGTTTCCCTAAAATACTTGGGGTTTGTCTTGGACAGAAAACCCATTAGCCCTAAGGAGTCTATTTGCTGCCCACAATGTACTAAATATCAGCCACTGAATAAAGCCGCTCTTCTCAACGCTAACTGTAGTGCTGATGTGAAATACGACGACACACAGGGCTGGGAATGGCTGCAGCGTTTTTTACCTAAATCAGGGCCCAAGTACTGAAGTCCACAAGGATTTTTGCATTTAGAGGACGGATCCATGGTAAAAATACTGGAAAACAAAATATTTGCATTACAAGAGACATGGGTGACTTTTAATGTTGAATTGGATCAATATAAGACTTACCAGTTGGAGGCAGAGAAGGGAAACCTTGGTTGCCCAAAGGGAGGCTTGACTGGGTGAAGAATGTATTTGCCTCCCCTATAGTTTTGCCTATGGACACAGAGGGTAATGTTTTAGCTGTTGAAATCCAAACAAATATACTAGGGGGATTTCAAGGGTGTATGTTGGTGATTAACATCTATGATCCCCATGGTACACATATTAGCAAAGAAGTACTTGATTACTTGGGACACAATTTTAACACAGTGGGGAGAGCGCACGATTGACAACCCGGTTGTGATTTGTGGTGACCTGAACGCCCGATGCGTTGACAACAAACGGTCCCCTCGGTACAAGAACATAACAGAGTTTAGTGTAATGTCACACACAATGTCCAATGGACGGGATCTGCGGTGGCTCTCCTACCTGCGGAGTTGGGGTATCACACTGCTGAACCGGAGGGTAACAGGTGACAGACCGGGGGTCTCAACGTGGTGTGGTAGAAACAAGTCCACGTTAGTCTACTTTGGAGGCAATAACCCTCTGATGGAAAAAGTCAAGTCCTTAAGGGTCACTCCAAATGATTTAGTGATCACGCTCTGTTAGTCCTTGAGCAGAACATAGTAGTCAGAGATCCTCGGAAAGTGGCATGTGGTGATCGATGATCCAACAACGCGGGAAACCGACTAACTTAGAGCAAGGCCAATATAGGCAAACTCTCTAGATCAATTTTCCCTCAGGGGGGGTTTGATTGGCGTGCACTAAAGGGCAAAAAAGCAAACGACATTGAGAAATGGCTTACCCAAGCAGTACATATATCCGTAACAAGTGACCTAACTTGATCAGTGAGAAGCAGAACACGCTAGTATTTGATATTATTATACGCAACACAAAATGTAATAAACCTAGACTTACCAGAAATTTTAAAGCAAGTCTCAAGGGTGAAGGCTCAACAGCCTTGGTAGCCGGGGAGTTTACTAGGATAAACAACGAATATCGGCGTTGGTTAAAACAATATAAGCTGACTAAGACCAGGAGTAATTGGGAAAAACTGGCACGTATGTTTAAAAAGAGACAGTGGAGCAATTTGGAAAATGCTGGCGGTGATTAAACCAGGAGGGAGGGAAAAGGTTGATAAGCCCGATCTCTGGTGACGTCTGGTGCACATTTATAAGAACAGCATTTTTAGATCTCATCACCCCCCCAGCCCTGGGGGGTTGTATCCATACAACAACCCCCTGGCCGCTAGACCTGAAAAGAAAGACCATCAGAGAAGCAATCATTAAATTGAAAAGCTCCAGATCTCCGGGAGCAAATGGTATCGCTAACGTTTGTTCTTAAAAATGATCCGGATAATTAGTCACATGTGCTGCAGATATTGTTTTCCAGGGTAGGGAGAAAAAGGTGCCGTCCACATGGCAACAGTCTGTATGTGTTCCAGTAAATAAGAAAGGAGATCATATGGATGTGAATAATTACAGACCGTTGTCCATGTTGGACAACCCTGGTAACTATTTTGCTTCCCTGGTGTTAAAAGAATTACATAAGTGGGTGGATGCCAATACCATCTTACACCCATTCCAAATGGGCTTATGCCTGGGTTCAGCCACTTCTCACAATGTTAGAGCGCTGGACTACTTAATGCAGGGTGCACACACCAAAAACGGCCTAGCACTATAAGCCACGTTTATTGACTGTAAGTCAGCATTATACCAAATCAATAGAAACATCTTATGGGCTAAACTCAGTAAGCTCGGCTGTCCCACATGGTTGTTACAAATACTTATAGAACTACACACTGAGAATTAGCTGCAAGTTTGTTTGGACTACAAGGGTGTGCTCTCTTCACTAGCGGAAGTCAACAGGGGAGTCAAGCAAGGATGTGTCTTGGCTCCCTTGCTGTTTAACTTGTATATAGCCGACCTTATCCAGCACTTACTGAGTAGGGCAAACTGTCCGCCAAAGATGGGTAGCTGTCCGATAGTCACCATGTTATACGCAGACGACTTAGTATTGTTCGACCGGACGATCACAGGTATGAAGAACATGCTAAATGAATTATCAAGATTTGCGGCAGAACACGAGATGCCTATTAACCGAAATAAAAAGTCTATTATGCTAATTGCAAATAAAAAGGTTAATAGAGTGAAACTATCCACTGACCTGGGCCTAATAAACTATACAGCAACTTACTAGTACTTGGGACTGGAGTAAGGCACATCAGATTACGATAACGTGATTGCGAACAAGATCTGAAGGTCTAAACAGCTTACGCATCAAATGTGGAAAGTGGAAAAATAACAGGCAGGGTTCTCATTTGCAGGAATGATCATGCTTTACTTATGGGTTGGATGCTTTTACTACACAGGATCTGTCACTGTATTATGAGATCTTCGTTTGAAAAGAAACTCAACATACATGACTGGTGCAATAACTATTCCCACCTAGCTAACTGAAAGTGCTACGACACAGTAGCTAGTGTAACTCACCTATTCAGGAAGACACAGCCCTAGTTATCATTATATCCAGACCCTGAACTGAGATTAATTTTGTTGCTGCTGCGCATAAATGAGCTGCCGCTGCTCACAGACCTCAGTTAGGCTTGGGTGTAATGGCGCGGTACTGTCACATTTGTGGGCTTCACCAGCAAAGGGAAACAGCCGAACATGTACTTACAGAGTGTGTGAATTTGGGTAATGTAAACATGTGCAACCTGGGCGGGTTGGTCCATTCATACAAGGCAATCAAGTCTAAACCTTTCTGGGACTGCTGCTTAAATATAACCTCTACTTCCACCAAGGTGGCCCTCTACCGGGTATGGCGGACTGTCAAGGAATTGTTGACCCACACGGACTGAATTGTGAGATGATCCCTAGATGAGAATGTCGAGATCTGGATCCAACATTGTTCCGCTGGCGTCTATAAACGCTATGGGTCTCCTTCAGGGAGAGACTTTCCCTCAGAGAGAGCAGCCTGCAGGATGTCAAAAAACACCTGTTAGGCCAGGGGCTCAGGTGAAAAGGCTGGGCAGCAACAGAGCTAGAGTGGGAAAAAACATACACAGCCATAGGTCAGAAATGTTGGAATTTTCAGTGTCCCTCCGCCCCTGAACCACACTCCCCAACTCTTATCTGTGAAAAGGAAGATGTCGATCCCAGGACCTACTTGTGCTACGCCGGCCAGGTGTAGCATAGTGGGATGCCTCGAGTGGGAATAGATGAGGTAGGTAACAAACCCACAGGTGGCAAGAAGACAAGGCAGTGTGATGAAGGAAGGACACACCCCTGACCAGGGCAGAATGAGGGCGAAGCTAATTCGCCTCCACCAGGGACAGTACAGTCCCCAAGAACCGATGAACAATGTCCAAAATTCGTAGAAAGGAAATGGTGCACAATCCATAGAGGAATGTTCAACAATCCGTCGGTTGATCTCCAGAAAGTTAGTATCCAAAGTGTAATGAGCTTGATGCAGAGAAATCCAGGAGTTAATGAGGCTGGGTTGCAGAAGAGTAGAGGAGAAGACGTCCCGAAACAGCCAGCAGCACAGTTGGAACAATTGCAGGAAACGGGAAAGAATAATGGTGCGTGTGCTACTGGTGGGCACTGCAGTAAAGGGTAGTGCGGCATAGGCAAAGTCTTCGGCAGACCGCAAGGAAGAACTGACAGCGTTGTACTGCTGCTGAGACAACGGTACGGCTGAATTGTTTGATGCAGGGGTAAGGAGTGCTGAATGAGCGGGTGAGAGGAACCATGCGCCAGACGTAAGAACACAAACCGCAAGCGTGGTCTCATTTCAGCAGAGCCAGGGATCGGGAGTCCAAACAATCAGTCCTAGGGGGTGAGGAACAAACGCCGGGGAACCAAAGCAGGGGAGCGCAGATAGAAATCCAGGGAGGGGTGTCAAAGGTCAGGAAAGCCAGGAGTTCTTCGATAGCGAATAACAAGGAAATACGCAGGAAATTATAGAACGAAGCAACCTTGCCGGGAGAACACAACGGTAAAGGAGCGTCGCCAGCAACTATGAGGAAGCTTTATCCATCCGCTTCCGGGTCCCGTGGCGTACGTGATGACGTGACAGGTCTGCCAATGGCCAGGTGCAGGTAGTCATGGGACTTGTAGTCCCCTGTTGAAGTCGCCTTTGGAGAAGGCGTCAGGGTAGCTGCCAGCACCCCCTCACAGAACGACGAGCAAGGGATCTAGGTCGCATTATCGGACAGTTCCTGACAGAGAACCACATACAAGTAGCCAGTGCACAATCTAAATAAGTGGGAATACATACAAGCTGGAACTAGATCTGAGCTGTGACCAGGCAAGAAGTCTTAGTTACTTACCTGTAACTGTATTTATCCAGCATTGGTATCTTTCATAGATTCACATGCTTGAATATTCCCCGTCGTCAGACTGGGAATCCTCAGTGATAAAAATAATTATTACATGTTCTTTTAATAGGCATACATTGCTACACAGAAAAATGCATGTACATAGTCCATTATGGCCTATGAGCCATTCCATTGTGTAGTCCCTTCACCTCACTATGGTCCTTTATGACCCCAACCAATGAGGTGGCAGGGCTTAAGCTCCACCCCAGTCAGCCATCTTCAGATTTTGAACCATAGGAATTACAGTATGATGGAAGCTGAGCATAGGAGCAGCCTCTCAGGGGAGGCGGGTGGGTGCATGTGAATCTATGAAAGATACCAATGCTGGAGAAATACAGTTACAGGTAAGTAACTAAGACTTCTCCAACATTGGATCTTTCATAGATTCAGATGCTTGAATAGAATACCAAGCAGTTAAAAACATGCTACAATCATATACATATATGCATAAATACAGAAAACATATCTCTGATCAAACATTTACCATGCAGCAACACAACTGTTACATACTCAGGGAAAGGTGGGAAAGGGAGGCTGGTCCTACCGTATGCAAAGAGGTGGGGGAGCACTGCCTGTCCAACTGCAGTTTTTGTTGGTATATTCAGCCAGGCAGTAGTGTTTAGCGAACGTGTGCAGAGTGCTCCATGTGGCGGCTCTGCATATGTCCTTCAAGGCCACCCCTGCGTGGAATGCTGTTGACACCACTCTCCCTCTGGTGGAGTGCGCTGAGGGTGGTTTGGAAATGGGGGGGAGGGGTTGCCCTTCGCTTGATGGCTGTGGGTGATGCAAGAAGAAACCCAGCGCGCCAGACCTTGTTTGGAAATATGCTGGCCCTTTGTGTGGCCAGTGAAAGCGATGAACAGTCTATTTGAAGAACGGAACGCCTTAGTTCTTTGCAAATAAAACTTTAATACTCTTGCTATGTTCAGAGAATGCAATGTTCTTTCTGCTTCCGAAGAATGATTCTGGAAGTAAGTTGGTAGGACAATGTGGTCTGTGAGCGTCACTACCTTCGGAAGGAACTTAGGGTGTGGTCTTAAAAGGACACGGTCCTTATGGAACAAGGTGAATGGAGTTTCAGAAGACAAGGCTTGTAACTCACTGATCCTCCTGGCTGAAGTAATGGCTAATAAAAAACACGTTTTAGATGACAAGAATTGTACGTCGCATCTGTGGATGGGCTCGTAAGGAGGGCCCATGAAGGCTGTCAGCACAGTGTTCAAGGTCTAGGTTGGAACCGGCGTGGGCATAGGAAGGTAGGTACGCAAAAGCCCTTTAAAGAAGATCCTGACAGCTGGAAGGGAGAGTAAAGACTGCGTCTCCAGAGTCGTCGTGTATGCCGTAATAGCTGATAGGTGGACCTTGATAGAAGACAGTGAAAGTCCTGCTTTGGTTAAATGCAACAAGTAAGGAAGTACTTGCTCAACAGAAGCGATGAGAGGATCAATAGCATACGTCTCACACCACTTGGAAAAACAAGTCAATTTCCTAGTGTAGGTGATGCATGTAGAAGGGGCTCTAGAGGTCCTGATTATATCCCAGCATTCCGCAGGCAGATTAAGATTCATCAGTTTACGCTGCTCAGGAACCAAGCCTTGAGAGACAGGATTGCTGGGTCATGGTGGAGGACCTTGCGGTTCTGTTGCGTCAATAGATATTGATGCGCTTTGTGGCAAATCGGGGGTCATCGGGATAGGTGCTGTAGGTTCGAGTACCAGACCTGACGTGCCCAGTCCGGTGCAATTAGGATCATTGAACACTCCTGCTCTTTCAGTCTGCGTAGTATCCTGGAAATGAGGCGAAAGCATATAGGAATTTCCCCATCCAATCCACTAGAAAGTGTCTCCTACTGCTCTGGGTACCTGGCAGCAAACATTCTGCATTTCTTGCTTGCCCTGTTGGCAAAAAGATTGCGTTGTGGATGGCCCCATAAGGCAAAGATCCGCTGAGCTTCCTTTTGGTCCAGCTCCCACTCGTGAGAAGACGTGTAGTCCATGCTCAGTTTGTCCGCTAGGACATTGTCTACTCCCGGGAGATGTTCCACCTTGATTTGGACTCCGTGATGCAAGGCCCATGCCCATAGTAGTTGAGCTTCTTGAGATAAGATCTCTGACCTCGTGCCTCCTTGCTTGTTTGTGTAGTGCATGGAGGTCGTGTTGTCTGTCTGGACAATGAGTACCTGCCCCGCTACTACAGGAAGGAAAGCTTTCAGCGCCCACCGTATGGCCCTGAGTTCCAACACATTGATGTGGAGTTGGGATTCCTGGGCTGACCAAGAGCCCTTGGTTTGGAGGTCCGTAACATGAGTGCCCCAGCCCGAAAGAGATGCAACTGTCCTCAAGAGAAGGGTCGACGTTGGCGCCTGAACCGGCATCCCTTGTAAAAGGTTCTGCAGAGCGTTCCACCATCAAATAGCCTTGTGCAGCGTCGTTGGAATCTGGACGATGTCCTCCCAAGAGCCGAGAGCTTGTTTCCATTGGTGGTCCAGTGCCTCCTGGACAGGTCTCACGCGAAACCTGCAATTTGGTATGAGGAATATACATGAGAACATCATGCCCAGGAGGGATTTGTAAGAGCGCACCGATGTTGTCTCTCTCACTAAGAACCACGAGGTCAAGCAGAGAATTGCTACTGCTCTTTCTGCCGACGGTCTCACCCTGGGAATGTTGGTATCGAGTTCAGCTCCCAGGAAAAGAACAGTCTTGCTGGGAACTGGCAGGACTTGACGTGGTTTATGGAAAAACCTAAACCTTTTAGGAGATTTATTGTTTTTGAAACTGCCAAGTTTGCGGCGGAACTTGCTCTTGTCAACCAGTCGTCCAAATATGGAAAGACTTCTGTTCCTGTCCTGCTGAGTTTTGCAGGTACTGATGCCAGGCATTTTGTAAACACTCTCAGTGCTGATTTCAGACCGAACGTAAGCACTCGAAATTGAAAATGAGGTTCGCTTACAGTGAACCTGATGAACTGTCTGTGTGCTGGGTGGATCGGTACGTGGAAGTATGCGTCCTCCAAGAGTAGAGTGGCTAAACAATCATGCATGTTTAGCCAAGGGAGCATTCCTTGCAAAGTTATCATCTTGAATTTGATTTGTTTGATATATTTGTTGAGCGCTCTCAGATCCAAGATGGGTTTCCATTGACCATTCTTCTTTTTGATGAGGAAGAAACAGGAGTAGAAATCCTTTCACCTTAGAGAGTAAGGTACTGGCTCTATTGCTGCCTTCTGCAGCAGTTTTTGGATTTCGGACATTACTTGTTTTAACATATGCACCCTGCGCGGAGTCGGGGGCAGGGAAGGGGGCTGGTCTAGAAATTCGAAGGTGTGTCCCTCGCTGACCACCTGTAACACAGATTTGTCCGATGTTATCGACTGCCAGCGTTGAAAGAACTGGCTCACCCACCCCCCCACCGGGGTGTGACGTTGAGGGGGGGGGTGAGCTGGACTGTCAGTTTTGCTTGTTCTGCGACTTCCCTTGAGCGGAGCCCCGCTTCCCTCTCTGCCCATACTTGTTGGAAGACTGGTACTTGGTGTCCTGGTATAAGTTACCTTGCGGCTTCTGACCATAGTAGGAACGGTTAAAACCTCTGTACTTCGAGGAAGAACCTCGGAAAAGACGAAAGGACCGGCGAGCTTTCTCTTTATCTTTTAAAGAGCTGATGGCACAGGCTGTGTCGTGTCCATTTTGATTCCTTTGAGGTGGTCATCGATCTTTTTCCCCGAAGAGTTCTTGACCATCGAAGGGCATGTCCAATATCTGAGACTGGACCTCCGGCCTGAAATTGGTAGCCTTAATCCAGGCCTGTCTTCTCAGTACTGTGCCGTGGGCCATCTGCCTGAAACCTGACTCGGCCACATCAACTGCTGCGTCAATCATGTGATCCGAAGTGTCTTCTCCATCAGCGATAATCGACCTAGCTTCTTCCTGGAGCTCTACAGGTAGCTGTTTGGCCAGCTTGGACATGCAGAGCCAAAGTTTGCGGTCAAATCTCGCCGTCATGGCCAGCGCATTGCCCGCTCTGATGGTAAGCGATGCTGATGCGGACACTTTCCTGCCCATAGCCTCTAGTTTATGACCGTCCTTGTCCGGTGGGGCTGACAGATGTGATGCTGGATTGGCCAACTTTTTTCTAGGTGCCACTGTGATGACCGAGTCCGGTTTGGTATGACCTCGTAGCCGACTCAGGAGCCTTGTATTTTTTCTCAGGCCTGAAAACTAGAGCCGGAGTGGATAAGGGTGTGGCCAATATCTTGGATCCGGACTCCCAAATGGTGTTGAGGAGAGGGATGGTAGTAACAGTTCTCCTATGTTGGGGGGCGTGGCCTAGAGCTCATGGTGGTGGGAGGCTAAGGTGCCGAGCTCGGGCCGAGACGCCGCGGTACGATCCTTTTCCGACCGCATGCAGCTCGCCTCCGGGCCACTAACTCGGACACGAAACGGCGGAAAACGCCGTCGAGCGGCGGCATCAATCCCGGGAAGAAACGGAGCCGTAGAAGCACAGCTCTGCTCTGCACGAACCCTCCCCCTCTCTACCTTCGCCTGAGCTCAAGATGGCGGCCACTGCGTTGCTCTAACGCGACCGAAGTGGGCGTCGCGAAGCCCAGCACACGGAGGAGCGGATCACCAGTGGATGCGACCCTGGGAGCCACGAAGCCACGCACTGAGCGCCTGCGGCTCCCCCGACACTCAGGACGCCACGAGCCGCAGCCAACAGGCGCTGGAATTCCCCCCGCTGAACGGGCGACGACAGGACAACTCAGGGCGCTGTCGGAAGCGCTCTCGGAAGTAACGCCGACCTGACTACAGTGGGGACCGAAGCATATGAGGTGAGGAGAAAGGGGGGCCCCCGCTGAACTCCACAGCGGCACCAGCATCTGCCGCTCAGGGCTCTGAGCCCAACGTCACCCGGCCCCCCCTGATCCCCCCACAAGACTACCGACACCATCAATCCGCCCCTCGCTGCCCGTGAGGGCCATATTACCCCGGTAACTCGAGGGCTACTACCACCCAACGTACCATTAAGACAGCACTACCTGACCAACGCCCCCCAAGACCCGCCATGTCTGCTAGAGGCAAGCCAAAATCTGCCACGATGGACAGTTATGTCTCTACAAAAGCCAGAACCTCGGCTGATTTGCACCCCCCCAGCCCTGATCCTACAAAACCAAAAAACACAGACCCCACCGAGAGCCAAACACAAGTGCTGGAGGCCATAGCATCCCTGCGCACTTTCATCGACACCAAAATTGACGAATTCAGGTCGGATATTCAACTTGTGAGACAGGATGCCAGGAATTTAACGGACAGGGTAGCCACCTCTGAGGCTACCATTAAAGAGACCACAGAAAACACTGTGGAGCTGAAGGCTAAGGTGACGGACCTTGAAAGGAAGGTGGCTTTTCTCGAGGCGAGGGCTGAGGAGGCCGAGGGGCGTGCCAGAAGAGGCAACATCAGGATACTCGGAATCCCCGAAGGAGATGAGGGCCCGAACCCCACTGCATATATAGAGACCCTACTACAACAAGAGGTGGGCGCAGGCAAACTCACGCAAGGTTTCGCTGTCGAGAGGGCACACAGGTCCCTCCAAAAAAGACCCCCTCCGGGCTCACACCCTCGTCCAATAATAGCCAAAATACTTAACTTCCAGGACAGAGAAGTCATTCTCAGACACTCCAGGGAGACTGGCCCACTCGAACGTGGCAACGCAAAAATATCCGTCTACCCGGACTACACCCCAAAAGTGCAAAGAGAGAGAAACTCATTTGTTCCAGTCAAAGCCAGGTTGCGGCAACTAAACTTAAAATACATGCTGCTCTATCCCGCCAAACTAAAAGTCATCTTTAAGGGCCGCTCGATTTTCCTGGAGACCCCAGAGGCCGCCAACATGTGGATGGAGGACAACAACTTAGACCTGGGCGCAGACATCCATCCCAGAGGCAAATGATCGAAGCTGTGCAGCAGGTCACATACATGACCGCAGACGCAAGATCCCGCCATAGCCACGTACATTCCTCAGTGCGGAAGAAATCTACACTACAGTTCGCTAGATAAACGCGGATCTCGCCCGGCCCCACACCAGACCTAGGACTTCGCCCCCGCGAACAGACCAGGACAGGCCAGTTGCCTGACCGACCCTACTCGAACCCGACGCCCGGATGGGTCCCGACGGTGCAAGGGCGCCTGAGCACAGCAAAGTGAATGCAGTCGCTAGGCGCACCAGTTACAGTTACGTTATTTGTTATGTTAGATGCACAGCCTCCACATCATCACACTCGAGCGGACAACTGAAGAAACTGACACAGTACTTAACGTTAGGCAAGAATGAGGGCCAAACGTCGAATCTCCTCATCAGGAAACCAATCCTTCTGGGCAGACCCTCCGGGGAGGGGACAAAAAAAAGCACCCACACATCCAAATGACATCACAACTAAAGATACTAACGTGGAACGTGCGCGGGATGAACTCCTACCTGAGAAGGAATCGCATTCAATCCTACCTCCGCAGAAAAAGGATCTCTATTGCAATGCTCCAGGAAACCCACCTGACGGCGGAATCTTCCTCTAAACTGGCTGAGAGATGGGGAGGCGTTGGAAAGGGAGCATCATACTCCAAATATGCACGTGGAGTCTTCACATGGGTGAACCCAAGCGTTCCGTTTCACCTACAGGGATCGGAAGCTGATAAAGAGGGTAGATACCTGATATTGTGGGGCACCATTGAAAACACAGCAATTTGTCTGGTCAACTCCTACTTCCCGCAACACGGGACACCATCGCATATCTCAATGCTGTGCTCCAAAATAACCCACCACAGAGAGGGCACCTTCATTTGGGGAGGCGACTTCAACTGCGCCAGAGACGGCGAGCTGGATAGGTCGGCACCCCTACAACAACCACGCAACGCCGCCGCCATGGCCCTCAACAACGCTTTGGAACAATTAGACCTGGTGGACATATGGAGAGAGCAACATCCGGAAGAAAGGGGCTACTCCTACTACTCTGCTCCGCACAAGGTTCACACAAGGATCGACTACCTCTTTATCGACAGGGAACAAGCTGCACTGGTCGATGACACCACATACCTAGGCAGATCGATATCTGACCACTCACCGCTGGTTATGCAGTGGAGGTTGAACGATCCCAGGCCCCCGATTCCGACATGGAGACTATCCCCCATGGCACTCACTGATCAAGAGTTCAAGGAAGATCTAGGCACTAAGCTTGAAGACTACATCGACAACAACAAGGGATCCGTATCGAGCTGGAGCACGCTATGGGAGGCGATGAAAGTGGTAACACGGGGCGAAGCCATTTCTGGAGCGGGAGGTATTCGGAGACGCCTGAAGGAAACACTGGAAGAACACGAAGCAGAGATAACACGCCTCGAGTCCCAATCAGACACCGCTGCTGAAAAGGAGGAGACCCTGCGGAGGCTCCGAGACGACTGTCGGACGGCTTGGGACAGACTGGCGAAATTCGACTTCGTAGCCAACACCACCAAAACACACAAAGAGGCCGATAAACCAGGTAGACTACTAGCATGGTTGTGCAAACGCGAACACCCAAGGCACTCCCTTACGGAGATCCAGGACGACCGTGGAGTTACACATAAATCACAACTCGACATTAACACCGCTTTCGCAGAATTCTACTCCGAGCTATACTCCCATGATAAGCAAGTTCCCAGAGAAGACATCAGAGCCACCCTAGACGAGATCGGCCTCCCTAGACTGACCGAAGAACAGTGCGTAGCACTAGACACTGAGATCACCGCCGACGACATCAAGGACGCGATCAGATCTCTAGCCACCAGCAAGTCCCCGGGGAGCGATGGACTCCCGCCCGAGTTCTACAAAACCTACGAAGCCACCATCACTCCAATACTACTGGGGGTCTACACGGAGGCATATGAAATAGGAATTCTCCCCTGCACCATGAAGGAAACCATCATAATCCCTATGCTCAAACCAAACAAGCCACCCGAACGCTGCGACTCCTATCGCCCCCTAGCGATGCTGAACTATGACGCCAAGATTTTGACCACCATTCTGGCTAAGAGGCTCGCGAGGGTGATTGGGACCATTGTGCATGAGGACCAAAACGGGTTCATCCCGGGACGCAACACAACGGCCAACCTAAGAAGGCTACAACACGTCATAGCTGAAACCCAAGGGAGCGCCGAAGATCTGGCGGTACTCTCACTAGATGCCGTCAAGGCCTTCGATTCCATCTTCTGGGAGTGGTTAATCGAGGTGTTGAGCGAGTTTGGGTTTGGTGAAGGCTTTGTGAGATGGGTCAGGGTCCTTTATAACTCACCCATGGCCAGAGTGAAAACCGGACGAATAATATCTGAAGCCTGGGCGATACAAAGAGGCACCAGGCAGGGCTGTCCGCTCTCACCCATGTTGTACGTCCTAGGACTGGAGCCGATTGCCATCTACTGCAGGAAACAGTTCTTTGATGCAGGCATAAAGCTGGGCAACAGGCACTTCATAATCTCCTTATACGCAGACGACGTACTCTTATACCTACAGAACCCACAAATGAACGCGCAGGTTCTGCTCGATGTCCTGGACAACTATGCCCGATATTCCGGAATCAAGTTCAGCAGATCAAAATCTTGTGCATTCCCGCTAGCCAAACTCAACAAGACAACAAAGGAAGATTTGCCGGTGGTGGGGATAAAATGGCAACCAGAAATGTTCCGCTACCTGGGAATCAACATAACGCATACCCCAGAACTCACCCACGACCACAACACTGAAAGAGCAGTAAAAGCACTCCGCAACTCCATGAAGTTCTGGTCAAAGTTGCCCCTCTCCATGATGGGTAGGGCAGCAATCGTGAAAATGATTATCCTACCGAGATTCCTCTACTACTTTACAAATGTCTGCCACTACATCCCTATATCCTTCTTCAGAAAGCTGGATTCGCTAATCAGAGACTTTCTATGGGGCCCAGCTAGACACAAGCTACCCCTAAAGATCCTCACGTTGCGACACAAGGAGGGGGGGGTGCAGCTCCCAGACCTACACATGTATTACTTAGCAGCTCAGCTCAGCCACGTCACAAAGTGGCTCCACGACGACCCAAATGCGGAATCAGAACTACTAAGGCTTACACCTTCCAATCTGTTTCCCAAGGAATCACTCTGGAACCCACTGAAACAAACACGAGAAGTCCCCATGATTGTGCAGCTGGGTAGACAAATTTGGACTAGAACCTGCTCCGTCCTTCAAATAACTCACCCGTATTCTCCTGACACCCCCATCCTTGTGGACACATGCCAAACCATATCAGACCTCAGGGTGTCGAGAAATTGGGAGCGCGCGGGGATCTACACTTGGGGCGATATGTACGAGGACGCCAAATTCAGAGAATTTGAAGCAATCCTGGAGTCAGAGGAACTAAATAGAGGCCAATTCCTGTGGTATCATCGTCTTAAACAGGTTGCGAAAACTAAATGGCCCGAATGGCCAGAAGAACCCAACCCCAACCCCCTGCTCAACGAGATGCATGAACTATCGGACGGCTGGAAACCAATAACCCGTCTTTACGGCCGCCTAATAGACAGACCCAACCCTAAAAGTGCAGCACTAAAAGAAAGATGGGAACTTGACCTCCGGATCACGCTCACGGACACTGAGTGGGAGAGAGTATTACTTTACCCCAAGGAGGTCTCCAGGAACACCAGGTTTCGACAAATCCAGCTCAATGTTCTCTACAGAACATACATGACCCCGAAGAGAGTCGCCAGCTTTAACAAAAAGATATCATCAAACTGCCCTTGGTGCGGCACCAACGCAGCGGACCTACTACACATGTTCTGGTCCTGTAACAAAGTGTCACAATTCTGGTCCAAAATAAAGCAAACTTGCATGGAAGCTGGCATTACCAGATACAACTGGGACCCCAAGGAATGCCTGCTCGGAGCACACCCCAGACTGAGCAAGCTCAAACACGTGGTCAAGCTGATGGACATTTCCTGCATCCTAGCCAAAAGATCCATAGCTATGGCTTGGAAGTCAAAACCAGGCCCGAGATATGAACACTGGCTCAGAGAATTAGAACGCTGGACCACAGCCGAGACCAGAGCCTGGCAGGATGGGGCTAACACTGGAGTAGCCGACGTAAACAATACCCTGGAAGCATGGAAGGCCCTCCTCCGAGACATACCCTTTTCCGCAGACTTCAAGCCCCCCTGAGGTGCCTGCCCACCCTAACATTACACAAATATTGAGCCACCCAGAACCTGAACCTCGATCATCTGCGAGCCCTCGAACTCTGCCTTTGCACTTCTTCCCTCCGGAACTCGAGCCGAACAAGGATACCCACACAAAGAGACTGTGCATTTCTGTTGTTGTTTTTGTTGTTATTTGTTAACCTCTTACTCTTTATGGCCAATGAATACCTTCAATAATTGCAGTTTTGCGATGCAATTTTACCCAAATGCCAATAAAAAGTGTTTAAAAAAAAAAATTAAAAAAAAAACAGTTCTCCTATGTTTGTCCCTGTGCTCATAAAGCACTGAATTCTTTTCCTCCGATGTGACCTGCAACTTGAACAAGTCTGCGGCTTTGACGATAATAGTGTGAAAGTATACCAGATCATCCGGCGGCGAAGAGTCACCTGGAGAATCTTTCTTTCTTAGCTTCTCAACGATATAATCGTCCCATTCGCTAGTATCGGGCTCCTGCGTGATCTGGCCTTCTTCTGGGTCAGAAAATTCCCTGAAAGGATTTTCCTGCCAGTCTGAGACCGAAACAGAGGATGGTACTGTCGTTGGATCTCTAGTTGGAGATCGTAGTCTATGCAACAACGCTGGAGAAGGGACCCTTGTTGGTGAAGCACTGAGTGTCCTGCTCCTACACCTGTGCGGTGGCTCAGGTTAACGTACTCTTTTCTGTGGCCTACACCTGGGAGGCGAATGTCTTGGCGTGCTTTGCCAAGGTGAGGAATCCCTCTGTGGGAAGTTTGACTCCCTTGGTACAGCTGACCTGCTCTTTTCATCTTGACGTCTGTTGAATTCCTCAATGATCCTTTGCATGGATAACATGAGTACAGGGTCAGGAGGGCTGTGTTCCTTAGGTGTAAGACAATGTTGTTCTTCAACAAGCTCTGTCTGAAAAAGATTTCGTAGACAGTAGCTTGCCCTTATTCGTCAACGAGTGCTTTGTGGACGAATGCTTTGTGGACGCGTGCTTCGTGTATGAGTGATCAGCTTCATTTGTCGACGATTGCTTTGTGGATGACAAACCCGCAGACGAGGACTTAGTCATGGACAATGTGGTTTGTAGTGTGGTGGTCGTCGATGAGGGTTTCGTCGATGGCTTGGTGGACAACGGGCCTCTATCTTTACTGCCGCTCTTAGACGGCTTCTCTGTGGACGACTTCCCCCTTCCCCTGGTTTTTTGCAAACTCATCCTTACCTTTGGAGGTAGTTTTTGCCACAGAATGCTTCATCTTATGGCTTGAACAGTCCAGGGGAGGTGGGAAAGGTATAATTTCCAGCTTCCTCTTGCTCCTGGGAGTGGGACAGGAACTCCTTTCCGCTGAAGAGGCCCTTCTTTTAGAAGTTTGCCTCTCAGATGATTTGCTGGAGTGAACAGGGGCTGTCTTAGCAGATTCCTCGTCAGAAGAAAGTCCTCTGGCTTCCAAATGCAGAATAAGTCTTCTATGTATGTCTCTCTTGTAGGTCTTAGTCGATGTCATGAGGATATAGGCAGTATATGCAGTGATCATGGGGGTCCTTCATGTAAACCACCTTTCTCCTGCACCTTGTGTAATCCCTGAACGAGGAAGGCTTCTTGGTAGCCTGAAGTTCAGCCATCTGTGGAGAAGATTAACTCGACAAATTCTGGGTCAAATAAAAAAATGATTTGAAGCACAATAATCAGTGGAGATCGCTCCTAGCTAGGGGAATGTGGTAGAGTATATTTAACAATATAAACTACTGTAGAATAGAAGAAAAATCGAAAAAGCTCAAAGCTTGAGGATTCCCTGTGTCTGTTAGACTGCGGTGAAAAGATGTGAAGATTGCTGACTGGGGCGGAGCTTAAGCCCTGCCACCTCATTGGTTGGGGTCATAGAGGACCACAGTGAGGTGGAGAGACTACACAATGGAATGGCTCATGGGCATAATGGACTATGTACATGCATTTCTATGTAGCAATGTATGTATATTAAACATTTTATAATTATTTTTATCTCTGAGGATTCCCAGTCTGACAACGGAGAATATTCAAGCATCTGAATCTATGCAAAATCCAATGCTGGAGAAAGTTGTGATATGGTACAAGTGGGTAAATGCCTAAGGGCCTGCTTACAGACGTGAATGAAGCCGTGCTTAATCATGATGGAACAAGGATTTTGCATGGACCACAGGGTAGAAGGATATGGATATTTACTTAGTAGGTGTATATGAAATGAATATGTATAGTTATGCATTTTTAAAATCAAATGTAAAGTAGAAATGTACTTTCATTTTTTTATGATCCAATTTGTGTAAAACTCAATGAGTTAAATCACAATAAAGATTAACTAAAAGAAGTGGTGCTCCTGAAGCAAGTGTATGGAAAAAAAACCTCCATGTGCACCCAGCAGTCCCGTCATGTCTGGTGCAGGGTGTGTAGATGCGTCGGGCAGAGTCGTACTGCACCCCCTGGTGGCAGAAACAGTTCTGAAGAGTAGCTGCACTGGAAGCAGCTGCACTGGAAGATAAATATCAAAGATGAGGAATCTATGGGAGGAAGGAATCCATTAACAGCAGTCTTAGTGTCCCAGCAAGGGTCTGCAGGCAACAGTAAAGGGGCAAATGACAGCTCCAACCGAGCCCCTCAGCATGGCGGAGAACAGCAGAGTGACGAAAAGAGCACCCCTTGATGAGGTTGCCCAGCAAGTTGCATATAAGGATGCACGGTGTACCAGAACAAAGGACTCTTCATTTCAAATAATGCAGACTTGCAGACAGGCTAAGAATGCCACGAACTTCAGGAGGACTTTCAATGAGCTGCAGGACTGTGAGCAAGTGGTCACACTTGTTCAAAGGAACCGGTGGGAGGGGAGGCTGGCCTTGATATGATTGATGTCATATATAACACGCCTGTACACAATTGTTTCTAGGTGCGACAAGACATGGGAGGGAGGACAAGACAAACGATTTTACTAGGCCTTGTGTCATTCAGATCGTGCTAGTGCGACAATGCAAAGTGCAGGGGAAGGGCGAGGGGGAAGTCCCAGGGAGAGGGAAATGCAATCAGAGGAGCGCGGCTCTGGGTAAGTTCAAGGAGGTGGGGGACTGTAGAGGTTACATTTGCAGCCCCTAAGTGCATGGTAGGCCCAGAGGCAGTGCAGGGGAGACTGATCATGAAGGAGCCTAGTACCCAGTGGGACTCTGAGGGTAGCCAAGCAACCAGGAGGCACAGCAGACAAGTCAGCAGACAGGTAGGTCAGCAGGGGAGGGAGAGAGAGAAAGCAGAGGGGAAGAGGATGGTCTTGAGCTGCTTCCGGAACTTCAGGTGGTCCGGTACAAGTTTTAGAGGGGCAGGGAGGCCATTCGAGAGGGAGGCACCTGCAGAGGAGAGAGATCTACCCCTCACTCTCTGCATGGAGAAGCGCCTGACCCTCGGAGAGTTGGTGGTAGCTGAGCGAAGGGCTTGAGAAGGTAGGTAATTTGGAAGAGAGTTGGATGTAGTGCGGGCCCTGGCACCAGAAAGCTTTGTGGACGATGCAGATCAACTTGATCCTTGCAGCCATGGGGAACCAGTGAAGAGATTTCAGGGCTTGAGAGATACGGTCCCTGGCCTTGAGGCCAAGGATACATTTTGCAGTCCTGTTCTGGATTAGTTGCAGAGGGCAGAGAGTAGAGGAAGGCAGATTGAGAAAGAGGCTGTTGGAGTAGTCCAACCTAGAGAGAACCAGGGCACTGGAGACAGTGAGCTTCTGGGGGAAAGTGAGAAAAGAAAGAATACCTCTGAGGAGGTTCAGCTGGTAGTGGGCCTTCTCGGCAAGATCTGTGATGTGAGGAGAGAAAGAGAGTGAATTCGAAGATGACACCAAGGTTTTATGCCTCACACAAATGCAAAGGAAGAGGGTCCAAGAAAGGCGACCAGGGAGAAGGAAAGCAGGTGCAGGGGTCCCCATGAGAAGGATCTCCATTTTAGGGCATTAAGGCAGAGATCGTTGGAGGTGCACCAACCCTGAATTGTAGCCAGATAGTCAGGAATGAGCGAGAGAGGAGAGGAGGCTCAGGGTAGCCTGAAAGAGAGCAAAGTGTCACCCGCATAACACTGAATGTTAGAGGAGAAGGTAGAGATCAGGGAGGCAAGTAGATATTGAAGAGCCTGGGTGAGAGAATAGAGCCCTGGGGAACACCACATGAGGAGAGAGAGGTGGTGGAGAGAAAGTACCCAAGTTGGACCTGGGAGGCCCGGTCCAGGAGGAAGGAGGTCAACCACTCCCAGTCCTAATCCGTGATGCCCTGGTTCTCACGCAGTCGACTGAAAAGGATGGCATGATTGACTGTGTCAAAAGCAGAGGAAAGGTCAAGGAGGATAAGGACAGAAGGAAGGCTGGAGTCAATCTTAGAGAGCAGATCTTCACGGGAGTTCAGGAGAGGAGTTTCTGTGCCTCTGGCTGCTCTGAAGCCAGACTGATGGTCATTGAGACAATCAACAGATTCAGAGTGGAGAGTAAGGTTTAAGCTACTTACCTGTAACTATTGTTCTGCAGCATGGGTCTGGCAAAATCCTGGAAAAGCTGGCCATCTCCCAGCTTTTCTCCAGCATGGGGTCTGGCATGGATTCACATGCTCATGAATATTCCCCATCGTCAGGCTGGGAATCCTCGGCTAAAGAAAAAACAGCTTCACTTTCACTTAAAAACAGTATTTCTCCTTTACACCAATCACTGTCCTCTGGATCATACTGCCCCCATCCAATGACAGTCCTCCCACTAAGCCCCTCCTCTGGCAGCCATCTTCCGATTTGGTAAGCACGTAAAGTGGCAGTTATTGTTATTGTTATTTTTCTTATACCACGCCAAAGCCCGTAGGCATCCAGGCGCCGAGAGACAGACAACGGCGGCTACCAATGAAGAGGAATATACTAATAGAGAGGTAAGTCTTCAAGAGTTTCCGAAACATAAATAGGTCCCTGGTTTTGCACAGGGTAGCTGGCAAGGCATCCCATGCCTTGGCCCCTTCGATATGAAACGCACTGCCAAGCCCGCGGGCTCGTTTCGCACGGTGATGAGCTAATAAAAGATCTTCCGCTGATCTAAGTGTTCTTGAGGGTTGATAGACATTTACAACATCTTTCAGATAGCTAGGTGCAGTCCCATAAATACATTTATGGCAAATAGTAAGTAATTTAAACCGAATGCAAGCCTCAACAGGAAGCCGGTGTAATTTTTTCCTGGCAGCAGTAATCGGTTCAGAACTTTTCATCTGAAAAATGATGTGGATGGCTTTATTTTGTACTTTCTGGAGTTCATGGAGATCAGCTTTACTTGCCCCACATAGAAGTGCATTACAATAATCCACATAACAGTAAAATAACAGCTCTCACAAGTTTGGTACAGTTTTCGATTGAAACAAGTGGGGCAACCTGTCTGAGCACTTTGAGATGGTAGTAAGTGCTCTTTGCGATAGCTGTAACGTGGGCATCACAGTCTAAACTACTCTCCATGAACGTGCCTAGCGTTTTAACTTTGCACAACTTTTATGTCACTGCCATCGAATCTAAAGCCAGAGTATGCTTGGTCCAGTTTAGTTAGTGTTTGGCGGGGTCCAAAAAGCATAAGCTCAGTCTTAGAAGCGTTTAGGCAGAGCCAGTTGGTAGACATCCACTTTTTTATTAATTGGTACACCATGTCCACCAAATTTTGGTCAGTATCGTGATTACCAGTGATGTCAAGAACCAACTGAAAGTCATCCGTATAATTACGAATATCCGGAAGAGTTCCAAGTCATTACAGAGGGGGAGAATATAAATATTAAACAATAACGGGGAGAGGCAAGCCCCCTGTGGATCTCCACAAGTCAGTAGTTGTGGTTCAGAGGTACAGTCCCCCAATATACCTGGGATCGTCGACCCTCTAAACAAGATTTCAGCCAGGCTATGGCATGTACAGAGAGGCCCCCGACCAACTGCATTCTTTCAAGAAGGATGTTATGATCAAGCAGATCGAAAGCTGCTGATAAGTCCAGCAACATCAGCAGTCCCGACCTACTTTCTTCCAGCTTAGAAAGCATAAAGGTCCGTAGGTCGAGAAGGGCACTCTCAGTGCCATGGTAACTTCTAAAGCCTGACTGCTTAGTATGAAGTATGTCAGTCATTTGTACATGGTCCTGCAATTGGATGGCTTTCTTATCTATGAGCTTGAGTAGAAACAAGGTGTTTGTATTTGGCCTAAGGTTTGCAGCATCAGAGGGATCCAATCCAACTTTTTTTAATAATGGTCATACCGCCACGGTTTTTAGTAGCTGAGGGATTTTGCCTAACCGAAAGCAGGCATTAGTGAATCTACATAAGAAAGGTGCAAACTGCTCCTTATGCTCTAAAATAATTTTGGATGAAAGAAATTCACCAGGACAGTTAGTAGGATGCACAGATTTCAATATATTTATCATTTCCACTACGGTAGTATACTTAAAAGTAAAACCGGGAGTAGATTCACTTTTCATGGCAGTATTAGGCCTGACGTCGTGTTTCATATCAGTTAGTTTAGTGTCAGATAATAGCGTCTTGTTAGACAGCAATATGGACTTAGCTGTAGATGATGAAGAGGTCCAGGTTTCCTGCTTAATTTTGCCTTGGGCTTTGCGTAGTTTGTCTGCAAAAACCTTCTGTACTCGGTCACAGTCCTCAACAGTGGGTTTAATGGAGGGGCCACAGGCGGTAGGTTTTTCCCAGGATCTAAAAAGGCAGAAAAGTTCTTTGGTCTGATCCCCTGCGGAACTAATTTGGTTATTATAATGAGTTTTCTTGGCCTCAAGAATTTCTAGTTTGTACTGCTTTTCTTTATGTTTCCAATCCAATAGATTGGTCATAGAACTATCTTTGCGCCAAGTGCGCTCGGCTTGCCTTTTACTTGCTCTCAAATCTACCAGAGAGGGGGAGAACCATTTGGTAAGTCTCTGACCAATTTGTCTTTAAAAGGGGCAAATTTATCTAGCATATTAGTGGTCAGTTTATTGTAATTATCTATCAATGACTCCGGAACGTCAGTGTCTTTGGTTAATGTCATTAGAGAAGACAAGTAGTCATCCAAAACGGATGTGGTTATGTTCTTCAGATTTCAATCTCTAACTGGGTGAGTGGGAGCATGCACTCTACTGCAAGGGCAGGAAGCCGCAAGACGCAGGTGACAAAGAAGTGGTCAGACCAGATACAAGGTGCAGTCAGTATATCTTCGACAGGTAGATTATTACTGCCGACCCAATCCAAAGTGTGGCCCTTGTTGTGCGTTGGGTCAACGTTGTGAATTATGATCTGATGGCTTGCCAACATTTTTTCCAGTGATAAGGCTTTCTTATCTCTCTTGTCACCTTTCCAACGGTTGAAGTACCCCTAGACAACTAATGCAGTATTGAAGGTCAACATAGGGGAAACAAGGTTGACTAAATCCTCATTAAATCAATCAGAGTCCTCCGGGGGTCTGTAAAGAAGAACCAGGTTTAAAGTAAAGTTAGGGTTTGCGGTCATTTTGACATGTATCATGTCATTCCCACAACATTCTATCTGAGCTTCGTAAAATCCTAATGATTTACTACCTATAATGGCCACTCCTCCTCCCACTGCCCCCACTCTATGTTTCCCAAAAAAACATAGTCTGGGGGGGTCACCTGCTCAATAGTAGGTCCATGGGAATCGGTAAGCCATGTCTCAGTAAGACACATGATATCTAATTTATGTTCTAATATATAATCGTTAATATCCAGAAAGTGTTTAGCTACAGAGCGAGTATTCAGTAAGGTTACCTTTAATAGGGGTCCAGACTCCAAATTGAGGGAAACGCATGAAGCAGGTTTATCCATATTACATTTCTGGGTCGGACACAAGCCCTTACCTGGGAGTGCAGAGATACACGGACACCAGGAAGTAAGTTCTGTGGCACGTCTGCGCGTCCCAGCACGCACTCGCACAGACCCGCTGGTTCCGGTCGCGCCGGCGCGAGTGCGCCCGGGACGGAATAAAGCTGCCAAAGAACTACAATACTGATGGAAATTGTAGTTCTTTGGTAGCGCTCGCACGTGTGTGCCGAGGAAGCTCGGTAGGAATCACACAATCAGCGTTTTAATACAGCAAAGTTGTAAATTCACAGGAAAGGTATTTCAGGCAACTTCAAGTCAAATTCCTAATATTTTTAAAAAGTTTCTAAAATCAAATAAAAGATGTCTTATTTTTTTAAAAGCTGCTGGTATGAATACCAATCAAGTGCACAAGCAGTTAATACAGCAATTACTAAGTAAACAAACTAGAATAAAGTACAGGCACACCTACGATCTACCTCTAGTAAAGGAAACGCAAGACCTGGCCTTTATACACGCACAGACCCGCTAGTTCCGTTCGCGCTGGCGCGTTCGTGCTCGAGGACGGAAAAGAGCTGCCAAAGAACTACAATAGTGATGGAAATTGTAGTTCTTTGGTAGCGCTCGCACGTGTGTGCCGAGGAAGCTCGGTAGGAATCACACAATCAGCATTTTAATACAGCAAAGTTGTAAATTCACAGGAAAGGTATTTCAGGCAACTTCAAGTCAAATTCCTAATATTTTTTAAAAGTTTCTAAAATCAAATAAAAGATGTCTTATTTTTTAAAAAGCTGCTGGTAAGAATACCAATCACAACCAATACAAGCAGTTAACACAGCAACTACTAAGCAGTACGATCAAGAAGCGACGCAGAGTGGCTGGAGGGAGGGTTCGCATGTGAATCCATGCCAGACCCATGCTGGAGAACAATAGTTGCAGGTAAGAAACTTAAACCTTCTCCATCATGGGGTCTGACATGGATTCACATGCTCATTAATAACGCATACATAGCAGTATAACATTACACAACCATGGCGGTGGCAAGGCTCAACAAAAGCAATGAACTCTTACCTCTGGAACAGACTCATCTCAAGCAAACAGGTTGCGTAGCACAACTTGGCTGACTCTGGACTCCTCCCTGGAATCGCTGTCGACGCAGTAGCACTTTGTGAAGGTGTGCCTGGACCTCCAATTAGCCGCCGTGCAGATGTGAAGCGGGTGCACACCAGACAGGAACACAGTCATCACAGCGATCGCTCTGGTGGAGTGGGCTCTCGGATGGCCGGGCAACGGTCAGTTTGCCAACCGATGACAGTGCATGATGCAGCCAGAGAGCCACCTTGAAATGGAAGCTTTGGACAGAGACTTCCGATGGTTCCCAGGACCAAAGTTCATGAACAGCTGTCAAGTCTTCCGAAAACGTGTTGTGTCATGTAGAACCTCAGGGCACGAGCAACGTCCAGCAAGTGCAAGGCCCTTTCCGCCGGTGACAAAGTTTTCGGGAAGAAAACAGGTAACACCAGAGGCTCGTTGAGGTGGAATTCTAACAGAACCTTCGGCATGGTAGAGGGGTGCATACGCAGTACCACACTTGATTCATGGAAAGTCAGAAACAGTTGCTTGCAGGATAGGGCCTGGTTCTCACCTACGTGCCTGGCGGAGGTGATGGCCAGAAGGAATGCCGCCTGATGCATAAGCTCGAAGGTGGTCCCCATGAGCCTCGTCAGAACCACGTTGAGTTCCCACGCTGGGGTAAGAGCCTTCACTGGCGGGAACGATCAGAAAAGTCTTTTGAGAAACTCCTTGACGAGTATGTGAGAGCCTTCACTGGCGGGAACGATCAGAAAAGTCTTTTGGGAAACTCCTTGACGAGTATGTGAGACCACAGAAAGGATCTTCCTGGGGATCTGGTAGTGCGGGAGATAGCCACCAGATGCACTTTGATGGAGGCGTGTGCCAGGCCAGCCTTTGCTAAGGATGGCAAGCATGGAAGGATCTGTGGAGCCGTGACCCTCAAAGGGGTAATCTTCAGCACCCGGCACCACTTAGCAAAACAGATGCACTTATGACTGTAGCACTTTAAGGTTGACGACGCCCTGGCCTTGGCGAGGACCGCCCTGCAGTCCGCTGGCAGCTCATAACCTCCAAAGTCTAAGGGAGCAGGAGCCTAGCCCTCTGGCTCAGCGAACCTGTGTAGTGATGAAGGATTGTGCCTCCCACTCTGGTGCGAAGATCCGGAACCACCGGCAACTTGACTGGAGGTGACGCTGACAGGCTGAGAAGGTCTGGGTACAAAATCTGCTTCGGCCCCCTGGGGAGAAGAATATCATCTTGCATGGACACTGTCTGAGTGTGTTGAAGACTCATAGCAGAAGAAACTGAGGTGACACATACAGAAACAGCCCTTCCAATGGGAAGGAGAAAGCATCCCCCCGGATCCTCTGCTGGTGGAATCTGCTGGCAAACCTCTGGCATTTGGAGTTTTCCGCAGACGCAAACAGATCGATCTGGGGTCTGCCCCACTTGACGAACAGGCAGTCCACCTGATCCTGAGGAAGCTCTGACTCATGGCAGGAGCACAGTTCCCTGCCGAGGGAGCCTGCAATGGTGTTCTGGACTCCCGCCAGGAGGAGAGGGATGAGGAATATCCCCTGTGGGACGGCCCAGTGCCACAAGTCCTACACCTCCTTGGTGAGCACTGGGGATCGAGTGCCCCCCCTGCTTCCCGATGTAGAATATGGTGGTGTTGTCTGTGAAAATCCTCACCACCTTGCCTTTCAGAGACAGTAGGAACGACTTGAGGGCCCAGAACACTGCCTGTAGCTCTAGGATGTTGATATGCAACTCCTTCGCCTCTGCAAGCCACAGGCTTCTGGCATGCAGACCTCCGGTGTGCACACCTGAACCTTCCAGGGAGGCGTCCTTTGGTGACGGAGGGTTTTGAATTCCTGTGACTTGGGCGATGTTGGAGCGGACGCCCCACCACTCTATCGCCCGACAGAACTGTTCGTTCAGAGGGATCTTGTCCATGAAGTTTCCGGACACTTGTATCCAGCGGCTGTCTAGCAATTCCTCTAGGGGTCGCATCTGAAATCTGCAGAGGGGGACAAGGTAGATGTAGGACGACATCATGCCCAGGAACGACTTGATGCCCCGCACCATGGCCGTGTTCGTCGACGCAAGCCGTTGTACCTTTCCTTGCATGGTTGCTAGCCTCTCCTCTGAAGGCGACGTCAGGCACGACACAGTATCGAGTCTGGTGCCTAGGAACAGCGCTTTCTGTGATGGCATTAAGCAAGACTTCGGATAGTTGAAATAGAATCCCAGATGAGTCAATAGTCGGACCCTCGTCTGTGTGTGTTCATCGGGCAGCACCCACGCGCGGTTGTGCATCAGCCAGTGGTCCAGGTATGGGTATACGTGTATGCCCTGTAGACATAGATGGGCCCCACTGGTGCCAGGCACTTCGTGAACACTCTTGGGGTGGACTTCAAGCCGAAAGGTAGGGCCTTCAACGGGTAGTGCTGGCCCTGCACCACGAAAAGTAGACATTTCTGATGTTTCTTGTGCATGGAGATGTGGAAATAGGCTTCCTCCAGGTCCAACGACGTCAAGAAGTCTCCTTTTTCCAGTTGGCCGAGCACATGTTGCAACGTGACCATCCTGAACTTTTGGGACTTTAGGTATCTGTTCAGGCGTTGTAGGTCCAGGATGGGCATCCAGCCCTCTGTCTTCTTTCTGACTATAAAGTATCTGGAATAGACTCTGAAGCCCAGCAGCTGTTGGGGAATCAGCTCTATCGCCCCTTTTCACAGCATGGCTCGTACCTCTTCCAGAAGCTGAGGGGGTATCCAGTCATATTTTCAAAAACACATTTTCAACATGCCATTTTGTAGACACAAAAATGCAACAACAAATAAATTCCAAATGTATTATTTAGTATATGTTTCATTTTTGTTTTGTTAGTAAAAAAAAAAGTGTAAACAAAAACAGGGTTTTTTTCTGGCATTTTTGTGTCGACAATGGCATTTCGAAACCGCTGAGGGATGTGCTGCTCCTGACGGGGAAGCAGAGGATTCCGCAGACACTTGCATTGGAACTCCAGGGTGTGTCCTTGGGCGAGAGCTTCCAGCACCCATCATTCGGTGGTGATCTCTCTCCACTCGTTGATGAACCTGGTAAGCCGGCCTTCCACCGGGGTGCATGAGCGGGGGCCTGATGTCCTGGTTGGTTCAGGCTTGCTTTGGCGCCGGCGTCCTGCCCTGCGGGCGACACTGCCCTCCGCTACCATAGGCCTGGGAATGGCCTCTGCAGGCTTCTTGGGCTGAGGATCTGGACAGCAGTTGTACGACGTGGAGAAACATTTTGAAGACCTGCTCGACTTTCCCCTGGAGGAGCGCAAAAAAAGATGAGCAGTGCTGCTGGAGCGTGCCCAGGGAACAGGCCATATCTGTCTTGATGGCCTGGAGGGACTCGTCGACAGCCTTCCCAAACCGATTGTACCAGTCGAAGGGCATGTCCAGCAACTTCAGCTGGACCACCTGATGGAAATTAGTGTGTTTCATCCAACCCGGTCGACAAAGGCAGACAGTGTTCCCTATTTGCCGCAACCATGTGTCGTTGACGTCCAATGGCACTGTGATGGTGTGATCCAATGTCACTTCCCCTTCTTGGAAGAAAGCAAGGGCTTCCATCTTCTTATCGTCGGGGAACTCCAGGATCAGTCCTTGCTTGTACCACAATTCCCTGTAGTACCTTGCAAGGATCGCCAGTGCGTTGGCCGCCTTGATAGTGGACGCTGCAGTGTAAATCACCTTCTTTCCCATGGTGTCCATCCTTTTCCCCTTGCTGTCTGGAGGGACCAAAGACAGCGAGGACGGGTTAGCCGAACGACACCACTGAATCCAGCAATGGTTGCGACCTCAGGCACTTGGGTGCGGATACCGACAACCTATATTTCTTTTCCAGCCTATCCCGCTTGGCTGGAGCTGATCAAGTATGAGGGCCAGGCCCTCCTCCTAAACATCGTCCAGAAAAGGCACAGCCATGATCATCTTCGTCTTGGCCTTGCACCTTTGATACAAGAAGCCCTCCTTCTTGGTTTCCTTAGGGACCAGCTGGAATAGATCGGAGGCACTGGCGATCATGGAGTTTAACAATCCCACCTCATCTGGTGGGGACACCCTATGTGGAGAATCCAAATGTGTCGATTCACTGTCTGCTGTGATAATGTCTTAGTCATCATCTGTCTTTGTGGCCGTATCCGTTCCCGTGTCTGGGTGTAAGGAACTCATGGTGGCAACAATAAAGACAGACACAAATGATCACAGTTAAATGATGGGAGCTAGCTTCGACCATCAAACAATAATAAGGCAGTCCGAGTGGCGCCTTGTCAAAATAAAAGGGCCTATACTAAAAAAGAAAATACAATTGCTAATCCTTACGCTAAATACAAAAAGAAGTGTGGGATAATGTTCTTAAGAAAGAAAGAAGTGTTCACAAACAATAAGTCAGAATGCGGTAGTTGGGGTCTCCCCCATGTTTTCAGCACAGGACAAGATAGGATTTTGGAGAACAGCACAGTCTTGAGCTTTCCCTGCACGAGCCAACAGTTCCGCTCCCAGAAATCAGGGCCTTCGGTGGTTAAGTCTCTTTTCTACCAAGAAGTCTCTTGCCTACGTAGACCTGATGTATCAAAATAATAAACAAACATACTTTTCTGCTTGCACGTTGGGTGATGCCTTTCACCCTTGGATCCCCCTCTTCTGGGCGCACATCCCTAGTATGTTCCTCAATAACATCAGGACCTCAGATAGCTATGTTTTCTTGCTTTCAAGGTCCTGACAGATTCCAAGTATCCAAAACAAAAGTTCAACCAAAGTTCCTCTCTGACTATACTTGGGTGACACCTCTTCACCCATGGGTCCCCCTCTTCCGGGTTCAGACCTCTCTGGAATATCAGCCTCCTTCCGTTGGGTTCAGTCTGGCAAGCATTCAAAGATTTTCTCTGTTGTATTCATGGTCGATAGGTGATGGCTTTTCATCCCTGGCACCCCCTCTTCCGGGCTCTAAGCTTTCTCGACTGTTAGCCTCACTCCGCCGGGTTCACTGCGACTTTAAATGCAATCTCTTCTGTGATATTTCACAAATCTTAATGTCTTTTTAAACACTTCACTGTGGACATCCCTCAGCCGGGTTCACTCTTGTCAACTCACTGTATTTCAGGACTTTAGACTTTGCCCCCTTTTTGTCGGTTCCCTCTTGCTAATCTTGTCAATCGTACCCTTCTCCTTCAACTTTTCCAATGCAGGATTCCTTTCCCTTGGCTTCACAATCATCTGTCAGTCAAAAACTTTCGACAGTAGAGAGGATTTCACAAGACCCCTGTATGACCACTTGGAACCCCTTATCACCTTTCCCAAGGACTTTTGGTAATGATAGTTTCAATAATTTGGTAATCACCCAGAGTTTCCTGAGTGAGCACCCACGTGGTACCGGACTCTTCTGTTGCTGGTTTTTCCCCTTTTTGTATAAGTAGCTTTTCAAGTCTTCACAGTTCAATTAGCCACCTGCTACTTTCCGTTCAACACAGTTCGGTTTCTTATCGACTCGCCCCTTCGACTCACCGGCTGTGATGAACCGCTTGGCTTTCTTTCTCTTTGGAGTCAAGGTTGGTACCACAGAGACAAGTGCCTGGCCCTGGCTTGGTTATCAGCAGAGGAGGGTCTTGTGTACCATTGACATCTGCTGCAACACACGCTGGCTATTGTTCAGGGTCTTCTGATTCCTTCTGCAGAGGTTTCACAGGCCTTGGTTGGAAAGAGTAAGGTCACTTCTCTCCTTGTCACCCTCTTGGTTTGCGCCGTCTTTCTCCTCCTCTTCAACTGCTGTGCTGAGTTAGCTCTCTCTTTGTGCGGTCTGACTTGCTCGTATTGCACTCTTGTGCTCCACCTTTTATCCTTGTGGGGAAACGAGAAGGACCGTCGGGTGTGTGTGATTCTCATGTCAGGTAAATGGCTCGGTGTTAGTCCTTTGTCCTTCATAATATGCGAAAGTGTTAGAATAGGGAGGGGGGGTGGGAGTGTTTGCGTATCCTACGTGATAGGTTGGGCAAAAGGGGTCGGAAGAAGGGGGATACTGCGTCTCACACGTCGGTGTCCCACTCCACTCCCAGAGGATTCCCATCCAGGTGATCCCCCCTCACTGGTCCACCCCCAGAAACTGGATCCAATAAGCGATGGCCGTGTCCATAGCCCATCAGAAGTCTCTGTTTGAATCGGCAAGCAATCCGGTTGGTCTGAGCCCGACTGAGGGAGACCAACGATTGAGAGAAGGATCGGAACCCGGTATAGGGGGATCCACGGGTGACAGGTATTCACCCCACGTAAAGATTACCCGAAGGAACTTTTTTTTTGGACATATCAGGCACTCTGAAGCAAGAGACTTTGCATGGGAAGAGACTTAAGCACAGAAGGTTGGATAAAAGTGACTTGCGCACTGCCTCCCTATAAGTAATCTTATGGATGGATTGAATTGAGGTACTCCAAATAGCTGATCTCAAAATTTCGATTTATTCTTGATATAGTCAGCTGACACATTTTAACCCAGAGATCGTTCTCAAGTCTGCATAAAAGAATATACAATACAGTATGAGCAAATGAAAATATGATATATCCACAGTAAAAAGTAGTCATGACAATCATATCTTAGGTATCACGCAGGCCTTTGACTGCGTTATTAGGGCTACACTTTGTGCAAATTAACCAAATTGGGCTGTCGTAGTGGCATTGTTAGTATGCTGATCGCTTTCCACTCAATTACTGTAGGTCAAGGTTTGGTTAGATCAGAGTGGTAACACAACTGGGTGGATTAAAACCTATTGTGGTTTATGCCAAATTTGTGTTTTAGCACCTTTTTAATGTAAAATATTTATTAATGACCTCGGCGACACTTTTGGTAAAATCTTAAATAATCCACCCAAACTGTGTAACCTACAAATAAACCACTTGGCCTATGCAGACGACGTTCTGCTCGATCTAACCCTTATAGGCCTACAAAGGGCCTTGGCTGCTACCAATGCTTATTTTTTTATTGCTGGACCTTCTCTTAAACCTAAATACATTGAAGATCTTAATGATAAACAATAATAAAGTAATGAAGATTAAGTTTAACAACGTTTTGGATCATGTACGTTTGGAAGTGATCCAAAGTTTTAAATATTTGGGCGTTGTAATTTCTGCTAAGAGAACAAAGTGCTATGATTTAGATAACATGGAAAAGGAAATTAGGCTAAATGCTTCCGACAGAAAATGTGGTTGGTTCCTGTCAAATCACCAAAAGACGATGCCTCATCTGCTGTATGGTGTTGTAAAGGGTTTGTTGACATATTCTTGTGAAAGGTTTGAAGCACGTTTATGGAAAAGGATCTTAGATTTAGCACAAGGGATCCTAATAGCAGTGTTAAGAGCTGAAGTGGGCTTAATCTCACTTTGTGCCCGTGCAGATTGGAAAATATTTCAATTGTTGAGAAAACTCCTATTGCCACCCAAGAACTTTCTGCTTTAAGATCTGAATTGTTTCAGATATCCTGTAAGGTATTGTCTGAATGGAAACACTCAACACCGTGATCAATGATCTCATTGCCTTTCCAAAGAGTAAAAAAAGCAATCTTTGCATTTGATTGGATCAGAAATCAGGCTTTAGCTATGGATTATCATTTGTTTTACCATTTTAAATACGAAATCAAAGCTTTCAATGTGTTACCTTTCCATTTACAAAAGCATCCATCTAGAAAGTAGAGATATGATATGCTACGTTTTAGATTAAATGTATTCCCAACTAGAGAGGTAATGGGTGCTAGGGTGAATATCTTGAGGAATCATCATACCTGTAGGTTTTGTGCTGAGGATGTAGAGACACTCTTTGACCTTGTAAGTGTTTGTAATGTCCTTGTTGAATTACGCTATGATTCCTTTGGCAGGTTTGTTTACGATTAATGTTTTTTAAAGACAGAACAGTTTTGAGTCGAGAATTTTAAATAGCAATGAAATTTCTTTGAATATAGCAATTTTAAATTTTTGGGAACTGATCTTAAAACAAATGATTGATTAGCTGGGGGAAAGTTTTGTCTATGAACTGTATAATTTAAGGATATTTTTATTTCCTTTTTATCTTTGCTCTAATAATCTTTTTTTTCTTGATCTATTAAGTCTGTATTGTAACTAAAAAGTCTTATTGTTATTGTAAAGGTTTGTTATAAACTATAAACAATTAAATAAATGAAATGAAAATTCCAATTAGCAAACTCATGATGACCTTTACATTATCCTACCTTGGTGTCTGTAGCCAGCAAATTAAACCAGATCACAGATGCCCAGGCACTAGACTGTTGTCCGACATTCGAAATGATGACCAACGGAAGTGTGGTTGCCTAAGGTCGAAAAGAGCAAAAACCAGTGTTCAGTTGGAAGATAGTGACCGGTATGAGAGAAACAGGGTTGCTGTCACTGGAAGCCGCTACTAACACAGCAACAAATTGTTTTACATACTATAAGGTTTCAATACTTTACGAAAGTTTAACAACCGACACCAAATACTTATTTCATATATAGTATCTTTTGACTTTGTACTATAACTAATATTAAGCATTCTCACAGAACTCAATTCCACTACTTTGGGAGAAAGAAAGGACAGGTTGGACCTGCAGAGATTCAAAATTGCAAATCATAACTTGCACACTGAGTTCTGCAGTATGTGCTTTTAACCACATAACTAATCAAGCAACGCTGGTGTCAGGACTCTGGCTCCCTACCCAGTGACTGAGGCATACTGTTTCATTCGGACGGCCCTCTTTGAGAAACTTACCAGGATATCTGTACCAGCCAGTGGCATTCTTGAGAAAACAAGTGGCCAATCTAAGGTCATCAGGTACTCTTACAAGCATCAATTCTGAGGCATCTGTAGTCAAATGTATCACTGTCATTGACCTACACCGAGGGCTCTCACATTGTCTACTTTACCTTTAAAAATGATCGCTCATTCAGGAGGTGAAAGGAAGGAGAGCTACATAAGAAGAAGCTTTGTGTGTGATGTGTTCTCCCCTTAAAGAATTGCATTTTACTGGACATAAAAAGGCATGTGGTTTTGTTGTAGGGAGATCAGCAGTTTCACTAGGTAGTCAAGTATAACTGGATCAGCATTCTAAGGTGTATCATATTTATTCCTCTTGTTCCATGAAGTTCAATGTTGCAATGTTCTTCGATGAAAGGCGCATATTCAATTGCATGACTGAAACAAACTCTGCATATAATATTTATTATAATACCACTCTCCCAATCAGAAAACAAGCACCTTGCCTGAATCTGTAACACTTGATCCATATATCTACACTCTTACACAATCATTGCGGATAACAACACCAGATTGAGTGTCTCTCCTGGTTTTCTTCCTCCCATCACGTCAAAGGGTGCAGCTCCAGCAGTCTAATGATCTGTAAATCCATAGCCTGTGATGAACTCCTTAGCAGCTCTTTCCAATTGTGGCTCTTGGTTATGGCCAACTGTACACATCCTTTAATAAACCTTGTCATTCGTTCAACCGGGCCATTAGAGGCTGGCTGATAAAGTGCAGTAAGGTGACGAGGATTGTAGATCTCTAAGGAATTCTTACACCTCTGACCAGGTAAACAGTGTCAGTATTTCACTCAGAATCCACTCCATCTAAAAAGCCCTAGGGAGAAACGTCTTCACAGAGGTAGACCCCTACTTTGGTCATCCCTTGAGATGTTTATGGGCAAGGGATTGACAGCTCAGTATTAAGATTTAGCACTAGTTTGATATGGTGACACAATGGGCCTCAATACAAGTTTGCCAGCCTGGTAACTATGGTACTGGTAAGCTTGCAAACTACGAGTTTTGCTTGCCTTCCCGTCTGCCAGGTCTGACTTGGCGGGCTCGAAGGCCTGGCTACTACTCCCCTTATTATGGACTGATGACTGCCCACTAGTTCTGGTAACACACTCTCACCTTTCCCAGAGACTAGTCCATATAATAGAGGCCTCTTCTGTCCTGCTACTCTCCAACCACTCCTCTCTGATTCACGGATTATGCATGACCCTTACACATTCTGCACTGCTTTGATCGGTTTGTCATTCTTTAAAAAAAAAAAAAAGGTTTTATTAAGTGCATTTGGCTAAATAAATCAACCCTTTGCACTATGTAATCACACATTTAACCAAAATAAAACCATCAATATTAGTAATATTACTATACACATCCATCATTACTAAGGCTGTACCGAATAGCATATTTAGTATTCGGCCGAATAGTTTGTCAACTATTTTGCCGAAGCCGAATATGAAGCCGAATAGTTGCTTTATTTAATAAATCATGTTCCAAACTTCAAAAAAACACACTTATTGAAAAAACAAAAAAGCACCATTTTAAATGCATTCTATACTTTTATTTCTCTTCATTGTAATTAATGTAGCATCTTTATTTAAAGTATAAAAGCCAGAAATAAAGTAGATTTAACCAAAATGAAGGGACCAAATGTACAGAAGATTGTTGCATATTCAGTGCCAGTTAAAGTAGGAGACTTCACAAATGCAAAAGGACTGCCTTTGTGAATCAGATGCATTGCATTCTATATCTAGTTGCAAAGTCGATGCGGTCGAGTTTCGAAACTTTTTTGCAGCTCACATACAAATGTATAAAATGGTTCATGTCGGCTCATGCAGGACAAGTCGAGAGGAAATCTGAAATGCGTGAACGCCACCTCATAACTATTCACCCCACGATGTACGAATAACTGCTACGCTAGATTGGGGGTTGCAATGGAAACACGATTGCTTCAGGTACCTGGGGTTACAGATAGCACACACACCAGAACGGATGCACATGCTGAACACTCTGCGGAAGGTGGAGGGTGTGAAAAGTTCCATGGCATTTTGGTCACGTCCCACCCTTACACTAATGGGCAGAGTAGCTGTCACGAAAATGATTGCACTGCCGAGGCTGTTATATAGTTTCACCAATGTCACGTATTACATTGAGGCCCCCTTGTTCCGGGAGCTGGAAACAGTAATAAGAGACTTTCTATGGGGTCCCACAAGGCATAAATTACCCATTAGCACACTGTCACTCCCATTCAAACACGGCGGGGTACAACTGCCTAGACTAGAATTGTACTACTTAGCAGCACACCTCAGCTTTTTAGCCAAATGGATGGCAGATGACCAGAATGCGGAGCACACCTTACTTGGGCCTTTGATACACCGGTGCGGTTATGGGAAACGCTCTGGCACCCGCCCACCACACTATATGCACAGCCTTTATTGTTAGCTGTAGATAGGAGGATATGGCAGAGAACATGGAAAATTGTGAAGACCCCTCATCCCTACTCACCTCATAGGCCCATATCGATAGGTGGCAAAAAGGAGACAGAGGAAATCAAGGTAATGAGGTGCTGGGAGGAGGTGGGCATTGCAACATGGGGGGACCTGTATGAGAATAGTACCTATAGAGAGTTCCCAGACCTTACACAAAAAGAGGGGTTGTCCAAAGGGCAATTCTTGAGACATATGCAAATGACCAAATATGCAAAACTAACCTGGCCAGACTGGCCGACAGAACCACAGTCAAACGCTCTTTTTTCACTCATGTACGATTTGGAAGTCGGCTGGAGGCCAGTGTCCCGGCTGTTCCTAACCCTTATAGAGGGCACGCTTATAGACCATACACAACTAAAAGCTGGGTGGGAGACTGACCTAGGCATAGCTTTCACAGACGAACAATGGCAATGAGTGCTTGGTCATGGAGAAAAAGTCTCACGAAATGCAAGGTTTCGGCTCCTGCAGATTAATGTGCAACATCGAAAATACTTAACCCCAGCTAAGATAGCTAAATTTAACAAAGAGGCAACATCTAACTGCCCCAGGTGTGGCAGAGCGGAGGCACATGTTTTGGGAATGTGAATCTGTGCAGATGTTCTGGAGTGCGATCAAGCACACCAGTGTAAAGGCAGGCATCACAAGGTATAAATGGACCCCACAGGAGTGCATTCTGGGAATGTATCCCAAGGTATGTAAACGCAAACACACTGTCTGGTTCATGGACCTGGCTTGCATTTTGGGTAAGAGATGCATTGCCATGCCGTGGAAGTCAAGTAAGGGGCCGAAGTATGAGGTGTGGCTGAGTGAGATGTGGCGCTGGAGTTTGGCGGAAACTACGGCTTGGGGCCGGGCCAAAGATGTACATGGTGGTGAAGTGGGCCTCCTCTG
Source organism: Ambystoma mexicanum (assembly GCF_040938575.1). Classification (NCBI taxonomy): domain Eukaryota; kingdom Metazoa; phylum Chordata; class Amphibia; order Caudata; family Ambystomatidae; genus Ambystoma; species Ambystoma mexicanum. Next base: position 259,891,654 of record NC_090926.1, on the reverse strand, counting down.
AGGCATGGAAGTCCCTGGTTAACACTGTGTTATATCCCTCAGATGACAAACCCCCGTGAACTTTGGACACCTGATGCATGGTATACTCTATTTTGTTTACTTTGCTGCAGGGACTATGTGGACACAGAGACTTACACCTATATCTGAGTATGAGTTAATACTAGTGGAGGTGGGGAGAACCAGAATTACAATGGCATAATTGGTTCATTTTCATTTCCCCTTGTTCTTTTGTCACCCTCTTCCTCCTTCTTCTCCTTCTATCTTTAGTTCTGTTTACCTTCTTTCTTCCCTGCTAGTCCTTTACCCAAAAAAAGTTATAATAATATGACGTGCACAACTGCTTTCTGTCCTTTTTACTTTTATTGTTCAGGCTTGTTGGCCTGCATATTTGAAAAAGTCAATAAAAATACTTAAAAAAAAAACTATTCACCCCACCCAAACAAATGCTGCTTCCTTTTCACTTATCTTAGCCACTCCTTCTCGCCAATACACAAACATATGCAACTTATCATTCCTGATAAAATATCAGATAATGTTAAACTCAGGACTCAAGTCCTTAATATAAAATAGGGGGGCTATGACGTACGCAATGGGAAGTGACATGACAGGAACTGAAAGTATCTGTGCACATATCTTTCAGTTTGTCTTTTCCAACTGAAAAAAGTGCACTTTGCATATAAACATTTGCCAAAAGAACATATTTTCCTGCATTGTTGCACCTTTTATGTCTAAGAATCTGTAACAAAACATGCCCTATAGAGCAGATTACAATGTAAGATATTTTTCAGCTGTGTGGTGGCAATTTGTCTGGTCTAATTATATTCAGTTTTGCAAACTGAAGTCAATATTTGCCTTTCTGAGTTCATGTTGCATTGTATTCAAATGGGAATGTCAAAGTACTTGTAGCCGAAGTTCGGTACACCCCTAATCATTACACATTATTTCATATAAAAAGAAATTAAAGATTTCCATTTTTTAAACCAAAAAAGTGAAGACATTATCACCTTTTTGAAAAACTCATTAAGATTTGTAAATGTTATAAGCATATAAATTAACATTTCGATAGGCATCTAATATCGTTCGAGCAAGGAAAAAGTAAAGTGACATATGCAGCTGTGTTTTTTAAAGTGCTGATTCAAGAGATGCTAATGCAACTTTCCAAATACAGAAAGAGGCCGATGTGATTGCTAGAGACTCTACACCATTCACCGAGCTCCAAAATTGGTCAGTGGCCATACTTCCTTCATGTGCAACAAAATGCTTGTAGCCCTTGATGTAATTCAACCTCAGAGCACTACAGGAGGTCAAAAAATGTCGGCTTCCTTCAATAGCTTGTTGGCAAAGATGACTGTCTTTCATTATAAGGGATGTCTCGCAAGCCTCCAGTATACTCGAATGTAGGCAATATATTGAGGCAAAGATTGATGACCAATCTCCTCAACTTCAGCAAGCATATTTTTATGTATGTACAGGGAGCATTTGGCATAAAACCCGGAGTACAATATTGTGCGTAACGCTTTTTAAGGGACAGCTGTGCCATGTTTTCTGATCAAGCGCATTTTTCTTTTTTCAGAATTATATGGGCATTAGGTAGCGACAAGGCTTGATTTAAATTCATTCCAATGTTCTCTACATGATTCAGGACTGTCATCTGCATATCAGCCAATAAAAGATTTAAGTTTCTGTCTTGCAATTGAGTGGCCAATGTCCCCAACAGAGTTTAGCGATCCGAAGAGGGGGAACAGAGCCCTATGTAAAACCTGCATTGCTGGATGAGCCAGTACGCCCTAAAAGATGTCAGCCCAGCCTCACATTTTAGGGCCTCAACCAGCACTGCATTAAGAACACCCAACAAGGAGCAAAGTAACTTTCCCTCTATGTTGTCAAACCAAGTAGTATAACGGATGGTGAGTGCTTCTAGGCCATATAGGAGACCTAGTACGATGCAGTAGTATAGCGGATGGCGAGTGCTTCTAGGCCATATAGGAGACCTGGTACGATGTTCGTGATGAATATGGTGTGAAAGCCTTTGATGTTATAACCCTCCTTCCTGGCGATGAACCTTTTTATGATCAGCCATTTTTTTCATTGCCTTTAGCATTATGTGGTCACCATACAAGGTGTATGGTGACTACAGGGGTTGGAAAGTCTAAGTAAAGATAACTATCCACTATTTTTAGTGCATAATTGGACAATTTCCATTTAAAGGGGATTTTTCTGTGAATGCCGTTAACAACGATCATGATTTTGGATTTAGAAGGATTGATTTCCATATCATTCTGAACTGCAAAGGCCGAAAGAGCGCCCATGGAGTGCGGAAGACCGATGGGTGTGTGATCAAGTAACACTGTTGTCAGCATAGCCCATCCACGGGAAAGCCTAGTTACAATGGCAATGTCCATATCAGCGACATAGAGATTGAACAACAGGGGGGTGAGTATGCACCCCTGTTTGAGGCCTTGGTTTATAGGGATGGCCCGAGTAAGGGAGCCGTTCTGATTTACACGAACAGTTACATTTGTATCAGTGTATGTTTATCTTATAAGATGTATTACACAGCGGTTCAGACCCCGGCATTCTAGCTTACTCCACAGTTTTGAGCAATATACACAATTAAATGCGAAGTACCGCAAAGGACTGTTTGCTATGCTGCCGACTGCTTCTCAAGCGGTCCGCTGTGGCTGAAATCTGGCGCTCCCTTCATTTGAGTTGCCGTGCTGATCGTGTCATTCGTGGAGGAAGTCCTTTTTTTGCAACACCGCTTTGTGCCTGACCTGCGTCATTACAGGAAACAGGTGCTGGGGACTGGTCACGCCTCCTACACCTCTGGTAACGCCCTTCCCGGTGCATTTAAATACACCTCATCAGCGCACCCGCGCTGCGCACCGCGAAGTACCGCAAAGGACTTTTTGCTGTGCTGCCGACTGCTACTCAAGCGGTCCGCTGTGGCTGAAATCTGGCGCTCCCTTCATTTGAGTTGCCGTGCTGATCGTGTCGTTCGTGGAGGAAGTCCTTTTTTGCAACACCGCTTTGTGCCTGACCTGCATCATTACATGAAACAGGTGAATTTCAGCGTGCCTTCTCCTCTCCTCTTGAGGCCTCAATGGACTTTGAACTACACATATTGAACTATGGATCGTGACTGTTATAGGCATAATCTTTAATATCTGTATTTTTGTGTATTGCTTTCAAGGTGCTGGGGACTGGTCACGCCTCCTACACCTCTGGTAACGCCCTTCCGGGTGCATTTAAATACACCTCGTCAGCGCACCCGCGCTGCGCACCGCAAAGGACTGTTTGCTGCTCGCAGCTCGTGTGTGTGGTGTCGGTCTTGCATTTTCATGGTAAACTTGCTGCTTTTGGTAAAATCTGATTGGTAGATTTTTAGCACGACTTTAACTCCATAAGCATCGGTAAGCGTCCCCTAGAGCTATATATAAGCACTTGTTTACAGGATTTTCTTTCAAGGCGATATATAGGCATCTTTTTTGGAAAACGTTACCTTGTTTGATCTATAGTAACTACTCGAGCTTGCTCTATGGATTCCCCTTTACTCACTTTAAGGAACAGTAAGCGACTTAAAGATACTGTTAAAACTACTGGGATTAAGATAGTCCCAAAACTTAAAATGGAAGGTCCGCATGCTATTGCAATAGGTCAGCAATCGTTTTTATCTGTCTCCACACAAGCAGATCCTTTACTCAACTCTGTAGAGCAGTTGCCTTATCAAACACCCACTGATCATCACACTGATACTGAATTAGCTGCTTACAATATGGAGGCAACAGATAATACACCTTTCACATTACAAACTGCTAACGATACACACATTAAAGCAGATACCTGCTTGGAGGTAATTGACAATACTCTTATTCCTATTGAGGATACCTCCTTGCTAGCACCGGCTGTAATTGCTGCCTTAGAGAGACGCATTAGCCTCTCATTAGGTCCTTCCACCCCAGTGACAGCGTCCTGTGGACTGCGTGAACAAGTACATTTTCATCCGATGCCTTTTGCCACCTTAGCTCCATCCAACTCTCTTACAAAGTTTAGTAATTACTCAAGAGATTCTTTTGCACCTAGTAAACCGGGCAGCTCGCCTACCCAGGATTCCCAGTTTCAAATGAAGCTACAAATAGATGATCCATTACTACATGCCTCTTCTAATAAATACATGGCACAGTCATCTATTACTACTACGCCGTCGACTCATTCTCCATTGTCACCAATTCCACCTAATGAAAATTCTTCACATCTGTTAGAACACGAACTTCAGTCATTTCCTGTCCTTACTCGTATCCTAAATTTACTCGATAAGGGACATGAACTTACTCATGTGCTATTAAAAGACATCAAGGACTCAATTCTAACAAATTCCATTAAACTCTCTAAAATCGAAGGTTTCATGTTAGCTCAGGAAGTGTGTCACAAATTCCATACAACTTGTCCAGAACGGATGGCTGAGCTTGTAAGGAGGAGCTTGCTCGCGAATCCCTCGATGCAGGCCTTGTCATCGCAATGTACTCAAACGGATGAAGTTACCTTTTTGTTAAATGGCATGCCAACGTCATTTGCGAAGGCAGTGGCTAAACCTACCCTACAGGAGCCGTTGTCACTAAATCCCCCAGAGTTCGACGCAGTTGAAGTTGCGAAACTCCAACACGAGAGAATTCTACAAATTGAACAGATTTTATTTAAATCTCAGTTGTTTTCGGCAGAATTACTTCAAAATGAGACTAGTGCTACGGTTTCCGCTCCTGCGGAACCCCCCCTGATAGTCCTTCAGCAATAACGAATCTGCTTGAGGAGTCCACCTCAGCAGTATCAATTGATACATCTAAAAATTGGTATCATCCGTCGCGTAGAATGAAAAAATCATACCACAGAGCACTGAAACGGAGAAATAGATCTAAGATGAACAAAGCCTCCATTTCGAGGGTTAGCAATGCAGTTTCCTCCTTGCAATGCTCAGCCGGAAATAGTGACAAAGTAGATGCGATGTTGAACGCCACTCAAATTGGTAACGAAGAATTTCAACTTAATGTTAGTCAATTGAATGAAGAGAGCTTAATGGCACTTCAATTAAAATTGTCTAAAAAAGCACAAAAAAGAACAAAGAAGGGCATAGGCGCTTTTGTACTTAAGCCTATTGAGGAGAATGTATCAGAAGATCATATTAGTGTTGGCACAACTGTTGGTGGCGCAGGCACTATACCCGCGAGTGCATTAACACAGACAAACTTGAACACTTTTTTCCTCTTGTGGATAATAAAAAAACATCGTGCTGTAGTGCTAGCAGTACCCCCAATACGGATGCACTTGACTTGAAGGGACCTAGTCTAACGGTTGCTCATGTATCGATCCATCAACCTCTGTCTATGCCTCCCCTGCTAGAACTTCAAGCATCCACACATACCTCTTCTCAGGTGTTCTCTTAGGGACTAGGTCTCACAAATCTATGTGTCCAAGCACGGACACTGCAGAACATGCAGCCGACGCAAGGCACAACCTTTCCCAGGTTGCGGCGGTTCAAGCACCGAGTATATCATGCAGTGCCAAATCTAAATCTTCCTCCCCCCTTATTATCATCAATCGTGACTTAAGATCATTTAATGACATCCGAGATGAAATGCAAACTTTAAAAGGATGGTCCAGTAACCAGCAAATTAACGGGGCGGTTCCTATTAACCGCTCATTTTTGATGAACACTCTCTATAAAATTCCCTCTCTGCGCAACCTTATATCGCAAGACAGAGTGGATAAAGTTACATCTGATTAACAATAATCGCATGTTGTGCAAAGTAATATCGCCTATTATAGCGAAACTGATCTGGGAACACAAAACCGACTTGCTTTTTCTGGGATTCGAATTGCAAGCATTCCCATCCTTTGAAAAGGCAGTGCAATTTTTGGAGTTTACTCCTCCTCTTATCCCAAAAAATTGTACTACTGCGAATAATTCTGGTTCTGCTCATTCTGAGAATGACAAAATCTTAACACAATTGGCCTCTCTAACTACTGCTTTGAATGGTATTTTGGGGATCTTGCCTGCAGCAAAAGCATCACCACAATTAGTATCTATGAACTCCAATGATAAGATACCTTCATAATGTTACAAGCTCATTATTCAGTCCTGGAACTGTTGCGGATTCAATAATCTCGTAACATGGTTCTCAAATAGGAGCAGGAAAGACCTTCCAGCAATTTTCTTTGTGCAAGAAACCATGAGTTGTAATAAATTCTTTCTGGATGGTTTTACCACTGTTCATAATGTTGCGACTCAGCCCTTGTCTGGGCGTCCTGTAGGGGGGGATTTCCATTTTACTCAACAATGACCTTCTCTTTACAATCAATTCTAACGTGTCCAATCAATTGCTCTTAATGATTGACATTGATATCAACATCTTTGGTCCAAAAAGAGTAGTCTTGATATCCATTTATTGGAATCCCTCCACCCTTGGCATCGAAGAAGCCATTTCCATTCTAAATGAAACACTAATGGAAACCTTTTTTTAATTATCCCACCGCTGAAATTTTGATCTGTGGTGATTTTAATGCATACCCACATGCCTCTTCAAATTTTCCCTTGTCAAATGAATCGCCATGCCACTTTAAAATTGCCTACGCAAATGGTGTAAGATGGATAAATTTCCTCTGTAGCTGGGATCTCGTGGTGATACAACCACAGCATCCTCAGGCCTGTTCAACTTGGCGTTGAGGAAATTCATGCTCTTCTATTGATTACATAATTGCTTCCCAATATCTTTCTGGTATTATTTCGCTTACTAATTGTCATTTTCCTCCTTATGGCGATCACGCCATATTCTCGAGCACTTTGTTTGCTGAAAGTAAATTGTTGGATAAGATGCAGGCTCTTGCCTTAGTACAGAGCGAGCGACAATTATTGTCAATTCGTTGGAATATTTCGACTTGCAGACAACTAACATTTTTAGTCAATCGGGATTGGTGGCCTGATGTCGCCTTTGAAGACAACCCTTCCCATGCTATTCTTGAGTGGAATCTACAGATGATTCAAGGACATCTAGCTGCCATAGCAGAAGCGGCGCAATTACAAACGAACACTAACTCCTCGGACTCGTATTTGGCAAACACACTTGCCAAACTAAAAGCAGTGAGAAACAGCGAATTGAGAACCCTTAGGCGAAATGTCGGCGCGGGCGACCACATTGACTATTTGGCAGCTAAAAAATTACTTGTACGTAAACATAAAAATAGTATAAAAGCTGCCCGCACCTCGTTTCACCTAATAGGCAACCAAAACATGGTAAGCCTGATTTGTAAGCATAGTACTCGAGACATTTGGAAATTACTTAGGGCAACTAATAAAAACTCCAAACCACACCTAGAATCAGCCATCGATGGCAATACTTGGTTCGACTTCTTTCAACAGAAATATCTTTTACCTGAACGATTTTCTCCAACTCATTTACATCCCGGCACAATGCCCATGGTCTGTTGAGGATATTCTCTGTGCTATTACTAAATTAAAAACTTTGAAATGTGCCGGCCAAGATGGACTGCCCCCTTGCGTGATTAAGGACGACCCGTTTTTCTGGGCCACTGTATTGTTGAGGATTTTTCAATCAATCTTCACCCTAAAATCTCTTCCGCCCTCGTGGGTAAGTTCCATCATTATTCCGTTGCACAAAAAAGGGCCATTAAATAACCCTCTTAATATTAGGCCTATTGCCCTGATGGATGTGGCGTCTAAAATCTTTGCACTCCTCCTACTGAAGGATGTCAAAACTCACATTACGGAAAATCGTATTCTAAACAAAGTACAAACTGTTTCTGTAAAAACATGGGGGCACAATTAAACGCCACTATACTGGCGCACTTAAATGCAAAAGCACACGGTCCTCATTATGGACCGATCTTCATTGCCTCCTTAGACTTATCTGGCGCATTTGACTGCGTAATTCGCAGCAGACTATGGGCTAAAAAGACTGAACTCAAATTTCCGCTTTCTTTAATAGCACTCATTGCGTTGCTACATCATAACACGTCCTTCAGAGTACGCATATCAAGTAATGGTCGCCTGACCGACCCCATTCCAACGGCAATTGGTGTCAAGCAGGTTTGTAATCTTGCGGCAGTCCTCTTTAACCTATATTTATCAGATCTTGAAGGAATATGGGACTTGGCAAAATCCTTTTTTGTCCGTCTCGGTGAGCTGCAACTCTCGTGGTTAGCATACGCTGATGATGTGCTCTTGTTTGATAGTACTCAAGCTGGTCTTCAGAACAAATTGGAAACCTTTCATCATTTTTGCAGAGAAAACAACTTGACGATAAATTCCACAAAATCAAATATCCTTGTGTTATCTTCAAGGAGAAAGGTACGCAAATTTTGCTGGCAATTGGATTCCAGCTTTATTCAAATCGTCACAAAGTTTACTTACTTGGGTTATACTCTTGCAAATAATATTTCTGTTATCTTTTGGCAAAAAACTTTGAATGAAAAAGTTCTTCCTTTGCAAAACCAAATGAAAATAATAATTCGCAAATATTTTAAGTTTTCTTTAGGTCCACTCTTCGAATTCTACTCTAAAAAGGTGGAGGCAATTCTCCTACATGCATTAAATCTATGTTTACTAGATCTCTCCACCTTCCTAAACAAATTGCAAGCTAAATTATGGAAAACTACTCTCGGTTTACCTGCCTATCTTCCGAATGCAATCTTACGCCACAAACTAGGATTAAACTCCTTGGCATCTAGGCACAATTGGCGTATATTGAAAAATTATGCAAAGATGTGCTTTCCTCTCGAAAACTCGATATACGAAGATTTTTTTGTCATGCTGAGAGAATCCCATCCGGCTTCGATTGCAAATTTCCATAAGCGTATACTTTCCATTTTAGCCGGAATTAATATTTCGGCTAGAGATTTACATTTCAAACTAAACACAGCTCACAAACGCTTGTTTTGGAATGACTGGGCTGAGTCTTGTTCTCAAATATCTTCTTATGGGTCATTTAAGGAATATGCAATATTTAGACACAAGCAATCGCCACGCTTACAATATCTCATTCTTTGTCCAAGTATTGAAACCAGGACATCCTATATGGGATTCCGCTTAGATTTATTTCACACGAAAATAAGAACTAAATACTGGAATTGTAACTCCAACAATTTTTTTTGATACCACCTGCAGATTCTGTATTAAGGACGAAGTAAGTGAAACCTTAAAACATATTTTTCTCATATGTCCCTTTTTTGAAAACGAAAGGCTAAAAAATATCAATGCGTTTACTACTACTGCCTCAGCTATTGGAAGGGAATTAATATGGTCACGATGTATGTGGGGCTCTAGTAACCCAATAATTCTAGCTACCGTACGTCTAGTGAAAGTTATCGAAGCAGCCTTAGCCAGCGATGAAGCGACCTAAAATTTCTTGATTTACGTATATTTTTGGCTCTATGTATTTATATGTTATATGAAATATGAAACGCTCTTATGAAAAGAAAAAAATAAATGATTTTCACATTTTTATTGAATAATCAATTTGGGATGTTCTTTTTTGTATGATATGCCTAAATGTAAACATTTTGTAATAATCTGGTTTGTCGTTTTACAAATATGCATAGTGAATGTAGGTAAAGATATTTTTCTTTTAAATGTAAATGAAGTGTACTATTCTTTAATTTTGTAAGGATGCGAAAGCATCAAAAACAAATGAAATCAAAAAACATTTTTTTTAAAAAAAAATGCCTTTGAATAGTCCACAAAGCAGAGGAATCATTTTTTGCCTGGGCAAGCTAAGACATCGCCCATCACATAGCAGTGCATGCAAATATTGTGAGAAGTGCTATGGGCTTGCCAAAAACCAGTTTAGTATTGTTTTATAAAACTGAAAAGGAATGTGGGAGTCCAAACATGGGTAAAATACCCTGCTCTAGGGTATTTCTTCCAATCAGGAGAGTCTACAACCACATTTTAGCTCACTGCACCCTTCACAGAGGAGAAATATTAATTTGCATATCAGTTCTGTCCCACCCACAAGGGCAGTCCAGCACCGAAATGCTATGTAATTCTGCTCTGAGCAAGAGTACTATCAGCAACCCTAGACACATGTTTCGGTCGTGTTGGGACTCCTCAGTGAGATGAAGCTAAGCCTCTCTAAGGCACTATGAGCAAGGGGGTCCACGTCTGGATTACCCTTGGTTACTTAGGGTAAAACCCCATGTTTTACACAATTGAAAAGCAGTGTGGGAGCCTCTCTACTGAGAAGGAACATGGGTGAAATTCCCTGTTCTATGGAATGTCTTCCACTCAGGGGTGTCTACAACCACGTTTTAGCTCACTGCACCCTTCAGTCCCACGCACAAGGGCAGTCGAGAACTAAAATGCTAGGCAATTCTCCTCTGAACAAGAGTACAATCAGCAACCCCTGAATTGCCCAGAATGTTGGTCCTGGTTGTAGACCCTCCTGAATATTCAGCAGCAATAACAAAACCTTTTGCTATCGTTCGCTCTTAACAGGGTTAAAAGAAACTTCCAATTAGAGTTATGAGTGGAAGATTTGTAGTCCGTCAACCATTTCTTATATCCAGTAGACAGGGAGGCTAACTGCTTTACTTGGTCCACCTGGGTCAAGATGGTTGATCTCCTGATGCAAACTACTGCCCTACGTAGGGCTTTTTTCTTTTTATGTATCAGGACATCAAAGAAAACCAAAGATACATCTCTGTTATTGCACTGTAACCCATTCAGATGCAGCGTTGTCACAAATTTAGCCATAATTTCGTATATTTTCCAAATGTTCTGTATCATAATTGAGCTGGCTCTTGTTGCACTGAATCAAATACTAGATTTAACTTCTTAATAGTAAGGTCTGACCATATAATATGATTTCCCTGTTGGGTGACTTCTAAGTTAGCATGCGTGTACCCACCTTTCCTTTTATGTACATGGTTTTGAGACCATGTGAGCAGCGCGTGATCACTGAGATCGGTAAAATTAATTTCTAATATGCTAACTTGACAGGGCCATCTTAAGCATTTTTGGGGCCCTAGGCATGGACATCTTTGGGGGGCCCCCTCCACCAACCCACAGGAATTAAGTGATCAAGAATACCTCGTGGCACCCCCCCCCCCCCCACCGTGATCATAACCTATAGGCTGATGTGCTGACTCGCAGCATTCAAAATTACTCCCTTTATGTCCCCTTACCCTCTCCATTCTTGCTCTAATCAGACTGATAGACAAGTAGCATTTGAAGGTCAACATGAGCAATCTACGAAGAGGTTACTTCTCTTCTAGTATAGAAACAGGATACTTTTTATCAATAGCATCCGGGAAGGTATGCAGCCTGTAGTATTAATGCAGGACTGTATGGAAAAGGTACATGTTACCCAGAATAGGCAGAGAACTCACATTTGCTGCCTCAGAGACTGCAAACGTGCTGAAGCGTGGATAGAGTAGAGCAATTGTAAGGAAGGAGAAAGCTACACATAGCATAGCATGGATAGTTAATGCAGATTAGAAGCTACCAGGAAGGTGTCTCTATCCAGACAGACTGAGATTAGAAGTGGGGCATGGTTTTCAAATAGTTTTGCCATTAGAGATCAAGGGAACAAGTGCCCGTGGTGTGCAGTATATCAATGCTCACTATTATAGTGGAAGCAACCCTATAGCCAGTGAAACCACGAGTGAGGCTTTTATGAAGATCATACCCTGAGAAGGAAATCACTCTGAAGGGCTGGCAATTTTGAAAGGTTTAGGGACTGGCAATTCTGAGAGGTTGGGCAATAACAGATTAAATGAGCTGCCCAGGATCACACATTGCTTAAGGGGTGAAGCTGGGATTTTTGCCAACTATGCAATTTCTGCATTTGAACACTTCCTTTTTCAGCTCTTACCATGTACTGAAACAATCTCATTTAATAAAACTGACTTGCAAAGTACACAAATCACATTTCCAAAACTGACAATTTTTAAATTAAACTGTAAAATATTACAGAAGGGTGTTAGGCAAAATGGGAATGATTCTAGCTTCATTCTCTCCATCATAAATGGGAGCATATAAGTACCAGCATACCAATCGATGTGATTTAACAGATTTAATCTAGGTATGTCTTTTGTACTCTTAAGCTTTAAATACTTCCAAAACAATGGCTTGTGAAATTGTCATTCGTAAATGTGCAGAAACACCTTTGACTTTTATACAAAAAGCAGAACGCTTTTTGTGTCAAACGAGCAGACCTAAAAATATGCTTGTCCAAGGCCTACAACATCTGGTCCTCTCTCTCCTGTCTAACACACCTACCACTCAAATGGCCTACATAAAGAAATATCAAGTAATGAGCTAAACAATGCCACCAGCATGCAAGAAGGAAAACCTCACAGAAGACAGCACAGTAATGCAAGAGATATTATATGATTTGACCAGGATCACTGTATCGTCTGCTAGCAAGCCCAGGATACAAGCATGAACACTTGGGTCCACAGTCTTGAATTTGGATACTTATTCACCTCTTGGACTAATAGTTTTTTTTAAAAATGTTTTTATTATATTTCAAAACCAAACACGAATGCATACAACTATTACAATACGCAAAAAAAGACATCATTAAACCATTGTGTTTCCATTGAAACTCCCCAACTCCCCCCCCTAAACTAGAGCCACTGCGCACATATCTTCTGCTGGAGCATTTTAGGGGAGCACATTACTTTAACAATCTTCACCAGAGTCCTCTGCTCCGCTGTTGCTATGGTGGGGATTTGTCATAGAGGCCACCAATTGCCGCCAGGCTAGCAGGGGCCCCACTTCCTCCCCTCCCCCCTTGGTGACCGCTTCAAACCAGACTACCGATTCAGCTTCCGCCCATTTCAGAAGGTCCGCCCACCATAGCTCCACCCTAGGTCTGTGGGCCGCCTTCCAGCCCATTGCAATACTGCGCTTGGCCAGAACATAAGCCAAGTCCTTCATCTTGCTTATGTGTTTCACGTGCCTGGGTCTAGGGAAAAGCCCGAGCATGCATGACAAAGCCGATTCCACATCCAACACCACTCCCTCACCAGCCAGTTTCGTTTTAACTTCATCCCAGAACCTAAGCACTTCCGGGCAAGCCCAAAACATATGTAGCAGCCCTGCATTCACCTCCCTGCACCTAGGGCATTGTTGCGTAGCCGGTCCCCCGAACTTTGCAATCTTTCCGGGGGTCAGATAAGCTCTGTGAGTAACGTACAGTTGAAGTTGCTGGAATCTCGCATTCCGGGACACCTTTTTATGGTATCTCTGAGCACACTCCCATTGCCCATCTGTCATGGGTCCTCCCACTTCCTCTTCCCAGTCCCGTCTCAATTGGAGCAACTCCTTCCCCGCCCTCATTCGCAGGAGCTCGTATATCCTTGATATTTCGTGACCGCCCTCCGACACATCATACATGGTGTCCAGGGAGGCATCAGGATCCTCTACTAGCACTGTCTCGGGCCATCGTTCTCTAACCTTTATCACAAGCCTAGCGTTAGTCATATTTTGGCCGTCGTGCACCCCCGTCTCTTCTTGCAACCTCTGGAAGCCCAATGCCTCTCCTTCCTGCCAAATGTCTCCGAGGGTGACCAGGCCTACCTGTTCCCAGTATCTCCGGACCGATTCAAGTAGTTGAGAGTCGTTCCCACACAGCGCCACCAGTGGGGCCTGCTGGGAGCACGGCTCCGTCTCCCCTCTCATCCTCCAAGTCCTCTGCCAGACCTCCCAGCCCAGCCTCAACAGCCTCCCCCAGCCCACCAATTTGTCCCTGCGCAACCACAACACTTCCTTCAAAAAGTATGGGGTTGAGTCTCCCTGCAGAAGCCTAGCCTCTGCCGAGTCTTCCGTCGACAGCCACCTGGCCACATACAGCAGCTGCCCTGCCAGGTAATAGAGTTCAAAATTCGGCAGGCCTATACCCCCCTTGTCATATGGGTTCTGAAGCTTCCACAAGGCCACCCTGTTCCTGGAGGTACCCCATAAAAAGCCCCTGCACATGCTATGAAGTTTCACGAATAGGCTTCTGGGTATCAAAAACGGGACATTCACAAAAAAGTGCAAAAGTATGGGCAAAACCACCATTTTAAGCAGGGCCGCTCTACCTATCATAGTCAGGGGCAATCTGGCCGAAAACACCATGCTGTTCTTGATCCCTTCCAACGCTCTTTCAGTGTTATGTTTGTGTTCCGCTTCGACCTTGTGGTATATATTTACCCCCAGATACCTGAATGTCTCCGACTGCCATGGTATTGGTAGGATAGGTAGCCTTTGCGTTGGGACACTCTTGTATCTGCCCAAAGGAAACAGACTGGACTTTCCGGGGTTCACCGATATGCCCGAGAGGGTTCCATTACTTCCAACACATACTGCAGATTTTCTTCTGGATAACGCAAGTAAAGAAGCATGTCATCCGCATATAGTGATATCAGGTGCCTACCGCTGGAAGTGCGTATGCCCACCCCCCCATATTGGTGACACAGGCATATTGCCAACGGCTCTAATGCCAGTATGTATAGCATGGGTGACCATGGGCATCTCTGTCTGGTCCCTCTATTAAGTTGCCAAGTGTCTGAGACTGTGGAGCCCGTTTTGACTCTTGCCATAGGGGCGCTATAGAGCAGCTGAACCCACCTGAGGTATCCGGGTCCCATTCCGTATCCCTTCAGGACCACTTTTAACCATGGCCATCTCACAGAATCAAAGGCTTTGACCGCGTCTAGCGACACTATGGCCAGCTCGCCCGCATCCTCCTCAGTTTGGTCAATGACATGGTGTAGCCTCCTGTGGTTATCGGTGATATTCATGCCTGGAACGTATCACGTCTGGTCTGGATGTATCAGTTTCCCAATCACCCTCTTCAGTCTATTGGCCAGCACTGCAGTAAGTATCTTACTGTCCTGGTTGAGCATGGACAGCGGTCTGTAAGACCCGCACTCATCGGCCGGCTTACCTGGTTTCAAGAGTGGGATGATCACGGCCTCGCGGAGGGTCAAAGGAAGTTCCCCCTGCTCATAGGCCTCGTTGAAGGTGGCAAGCAGTGGCTGAAGCAGCTCCTGCTTATATGTTTTGTAAAACTCGAAAGGCAACCCATCTGAACCCGGTGCCTTGCATGTGGGCAAATTCTGAATCACCACCTCCAGCTCATCTGAGGTGACAGGTGCGTCTAATTCTGCGCGTTCCAGGTCGTCCAGGGTGGGCAACTCTATGTCCTCCAAAATGTCCATCATGTCCTGACACATATCCTCACCTGTGTCCTCATACAGGTCTCTATAAAACTTAAGGAACTCATTGTTCACCCCATCTTGAGTGTTGCATATGCAACCACTCTCATCTTTAATTTCACTGATCACCGTGCAGGGGGTCTCACTCTTATACAGCCAGGCCAGCAATCTACCCGGCTTATCGCCCCCTGCGTGTATCCTCTCCGTGTATTTCCTATAATTAAATCTACACAACCTGTCCCAGAGTGCACTGCAGGACACCCGTAGCTCTTCTATCTTGGTTCTGTTGTCCCGGGCGGCGTTTGCACAAAGCGTGAGATCCTCTAGCTCCCTTTCCGCTTCTTGGAGTTCCCTTTCTACGCCCCCCTGGAGCCCTTTAGCCTTGGAGATGGCTACCCCACGCACCACCACTTTAAACGCTTCCCACAGAGTGCCCACAGAACATACGCTTCCCGTATTTATATCAAAATATTCTTCAATGGCATGCCGCAGACCCTCCCGGAACCCCTCATCCTGCAGCGCCTCGGTCCTGAGCCTCCACGTTGGGATCCGCGATCTCGGCGGCTGATGTCTCCACTCTACCACCAGGGGCGAGTGGTCAGATAATACTCGAGCCTTATACTCCGCTCCCACTATGTCTCCGACCATCTCGGCCGTTACAAATATATAATCTAGCCTCGTATGCAGATCCTGTGGCGCCGCATAGTGTGAATATTGCCTATCCCCAGGATGCAATCTTCTCCATGCGTCCTCTAGGCCTAGGTCCTTCAGTAATGTTACCAGCGCTTTAGCCGCCGGCGCCGTTTTCCCTGCTCTGTCCATTGACCTATCCATCCCGGGATCCAGGGTACAATTAAAGTCTCCTCCCCACACCACCGTATCCCCTGCCAGGGGCCCAAGTTTACCGTAAAGGGTCCTAAAAAAGGCCGCTGTGTCAGTATTGGGGGCATACAAGTTTATGATGTGCACCTCCCTGTTTTCCAGGAGGCCCGTTACCACCACCATCCTACCCTCTGGGTCTACTGTAGAGCCAAGCACCCGAAACGGCACATGCAGCGCTACCCAGGTGATGACCCCCCTAGCATAAGCCGAATACGCCGCACCTACAACAGTGCCCTTCCATTTCCTCCCGACCACCTCCAGCCTTTCCCTAGTAAGGTGGGTCTCCTGCAGTAGGGCTATGTTTACGCGCATCCTCAAGTACAGCATCACTTTGTTCCGTTTCAGGTAACTATTGAGGCCCCGTTCATTCCAGGTCACGACTTTGAGGTTACCCGACGCCATCTATTCTGACCATCCCCATCCTAACCCTCTTAGCTCTACCCTTAATGCTCCCATTGCTAACTTGTTTTCCAGCTCTCCCCCTTCCCTCCCTCAACAGTCCCCCCCCCCCTGTTCCCCGACTTCAATCCACTGCACACAACCCAAACCCTCCCACCTTCCTACCCAACCCCAACAAAGGCCCAGCTCCATCCCTGGAGCTCAGGCCCACCCGCGTCTGGTCTTATCCCGTATACGAGGACTAGGACCCCGCGGGGCGTTACCGATCTAACAGTGACCTAACTAAGTATATTACTATTGAGTTCAAGGGAAGCCTGTCAGGAGCTCCTAGTCGTATAATCAGGGATTAGTGCGCCAGATGGGTCCAGCCTGTCAGTACTACAACACACGCCCCATCGGCCAAGTACCCAATGTCGTGGCCCTGTCACCCTAGGTGCCATAGCCACGAGCTACTTATCTCCCGCAGCTTCCGCCTGCATATCCAGTTCTTGAGGTCTGCCCTGCATGTCCAGCCAATCCACCGCTTCTGTCGGCGTTTCAAAAAACAAGGATCTGTTCTTGTAAAACATTTTCAGCTTGGCCGGGTAGAGCAGCATATAGCGATGGCCTGCCTCTCTTAGTCTCCTTTTCACCGACCCAAAGTTCATCCTGCTTCTCTGAACATGTAGCGTGTAGTCTGGGTACGCCGTAATCCTTGCCGATCCTTAATCAATCGTTCCTCCCTTCCGAAAAAATTCAAGTATCTTTTCTCGGTCTCGGTAGTTCAGGATTTTTGCAATCACCGGCCGCGGGGGGCTCCTGGAGGCGGTCTCCTGGTCAAGGCCCTATGCGCCCTCTCAACCGCGAACCCCTGGGTCAGCACCCCGCCAGTTATCTCCTGCAAGAACATGGTTTCCACAAATTCTGTGGGGTTTGACCCTTCCGTTCCTTCTGGCAGGCCCACTATACGGATGTTATTGCGTCTGGCGCGTCCCTCTGCCTGCTTGGCTCTGTCCTCCAGATTACCCACCCGTTGCACGAGGGCGTGGAGCTCCTTCTCATGTGCGGCGCACGCCGCCGTGTTTGTGGCCGTCTCCTTCTCCAAGGTCCCAGTGCGCTCCGAAATCAACCTCACGTCCTGTCTCAGCAGGTTCACTTCCTCCTGGACCGCTCCGATCTTGAGGTCCAGGCCTTCCTGCAACTCTTTCATAGCCAGGCCCAGCTTGGTCTCCCAAGCCACTTTTAAGTCTGCTATCGCCGCCAACACCTCCTGGATCGTACCCGGCGACTGTGCCACGGGAGTCTCCTTGTTCTTGCCCCCTTCCGCCCCTGGTGGGGACTTGGCATAGGCCTCTATCGTGGGCTGTTTGGCCCTGGGTCTCACCACTTTCGAGGACATTCTGTTATGTTGGCTGAGCGGAAGCTTGTCTCGCCTCCTGCCACTAGGGAGATCACGTGGCCGCAAACCACACTCGGCAGTCCAATTGTGTATTCCCCTCTCCCCTCGCACTCAGAGTGAGCTGTGTCCTCCCCCATATTCGTGGCCTCACAATATTATGATCAGTCGTGTTCACCTTATGGCCAGCGTACATCGCTCCGCCACAATCCCTCCGTTTCCCAGCCTCCGCGGACACGAGGCCACCCCACCACCAGAGCAAATTCAGATGTGCACACACGTGCCCGGGTCAAGGGGGGGTCGTTTTAAATGACAAGGGATCCGCAAATGTCACACGTAGGCCCGTGCCTGTTGTAATAAGGGCCCTCCATGGTCAGGCCCAGGTATTCCAACACAATGTGCTGGGTCTCTGTTGGGCCTCACGATGCCCTGCACCCCGTCTCACCAGGGGAGGGTCCTGCGCTCCTTACAATGCCCACGGCCGCCCTCCCGTCAGGCGGCCCAGCTCAGGAGAGATTTAGTATAAGAGCGTTCCTTACAGGCTGCCAACAGTCATTATGGGAGTCCTCCCCACTCCTTGCGAGCGCAGAATCCGGTTCCCCACACCGCGGGGCGCCCCACTCCCCAGCACACGCCAGCATCCAGGCCCATAATTACTTTGTTGCTGATCCGTCAGAAGGAGGCACGCTACAAGTTCAGCTTGCGCACCCTCCTCCTTGAAGTACGCTGCCACAATGTATCCACAATGTTCCCATCATCCGCATACATTCGGGCGACAGCCCGGGCCCAGCGCCAGCCGCAAACTCGCTCAACGTGTTCCAGCAGCAATCAGATGACTATAACAGCTGTGAGCGGGCGCACAAACTCTCGGATGTGCGCTGCATCCGTTCGGTCCTCCAGCCCGCAAGGCAGCAGCGCGTCTCGGGCAGACAAGTGCTCCTCCCTCACTCGGCTCCGCGGTCTGCCTCCGTTCACAGGTCCAGGTGCCCAGTACAGGGGGCCCAGCAGGTCCTGCGTTTGCAATCACGGCGGTGTTCTCACGACCCCCGATGTTCGCTTTGTGTCGCCGCCATTTTGTCTTTGTTCGCCGGTTCGGGGCTCGCGACGGTCAAAGGCATATATTTCGGCATCCGAGCCTCCCAGACACAGCAAACTTTCAGCGAGTGTGGTAGTGGCACTCGCACGCAAGGACATCAATTTCCAGCGTCGGCTGGCCCCCGCAGACGCACCTCTCCTCCAGGATCAGTGCAGGATCGACGGAGCTCCACAGGAGCGCGTCCCCTTACATGGCCGTCCAAGCCACGCCCCCTCCTCTTGGACTAATAGTTTATGCTCATCTTTGGAGGGGATTGCCAAGGTTTTAGAATGCACCATCTGAACAAACCAATTTCTAGACCTTCACCATACGAATGACATGTTCGTTTTTATAGCAACCCCTAACTGGTGCAGGAACATTGCTGATAATAGCACCTCTTATGCTGCACATACGCAGGTATGTTTATAAACTTCAGACAGAGGAAAGGTTCAGCCAGCCTTGCTGGAATGTGCTCTTCTAAACTTTCACATGAACACGTAACTCTGAAATGAGTGCTTAACACACTGAGCTAACTTCTGAACCATTGTGGCACTGAATTTATCAATATGGATTTCAACTTTGTCTATTGCACATGATCAACATAATTCCCACAGGAAGGAAAGAATGCTATAGAAGTTGTGCCATACGGAACACACAAACTATGTATTCCACAGTGAACACAGACAGCATTACATGATTAATTGATCAAGGCAGAATATACTTGTCAAAACAGACAGGCAATAGGTTTAGCGCCTCAGCAGCATGCCATAAAATCTCCTGGCGTGTGCTATTTAAGTCTGGTGGACAACAGAATCTTACTTTAGATCAGGCAACCTTGTGGGGGCCCTGGGCAAGTGCCCCTTCTGCCCTCCCATAAACACGTCTCTGTGGGATCCCACATAGGGAGACCAACAAAAACAATCAGATTGGATGTAAATTTCACATCTGTGCATGTGGGCTTCAGTGTTTTACCGCTCAAGTCTTTCATGTTTAAACAACCAAAATCATACATGCTCAAATACCTTCCCCACTCATATTCTTCTGCTTTCCCAGTTACATTCAGACTGTCAGGAGCATCAATACTGACTGCCCCTCCGTCAAAATCAAGGGCGGTTGGGTGACAATGAGCATTGACATCACCAATGAAAATTACACTGTTACCAGGGTAGTGTTCCACCCAGTTTGATAAAAGCCTCTCAATAGTTTTCCTAATAGTTTTAGTGTACAACCCACAAGGAGGGTCATACACATTAATGATCAAAAACCTGTTTGTTGGTGTGGACAAGGGAATTGTCCATGCACGGTAATTGGGGTATGGTCGGGCCTACTGCATATTCACTCAACTTACATCTATTCCTTGCCCCAATAGTCAAACCCCCCAACGGGCGTCCTCTCTACTTACTTTGTGCTGGTCGGCAAAGGATGTTATAACCGTTGTTCTTAAAGTCATTATGCACCCATGTTTCCTGTAATAAAAAAGAAGTCACTGTTAGTGATGTAAGTGAAACCTTCAGGGTGACATAAGAAGGATCAAAATCCCTGGGTGTTCCATGAGAGCAATCTGGTATGATCCTCGGAATAGGAGTGCCAATAGTTTCTGCCCCCCAATGAGTCTGTAATGCAACTCTCTATCTGCCGGTATGATGGTTGCTTCACAGTTGGTTTAAAGAAGGAAAATAGGAGGCTGGCTCTTTCCGTATTATGGTTACCCGCCATAAACGCCTTCTCCGCCTGTAAGATGGGTGGTTGGATGGTCTCTGTTGTTGGTGTTTAGTGTGTGCTTGCGACACACTGAATTTGAAACCCAATGATTTTAAATCGTAATAGCTGAATAGTGCTGAATAATTCCACAATTATTGGGGAAGACAAATTCTGCGGCCACCCAGTTGGTCAGACTGTCAATTTCAGGGAGTTTCATGTGAGCAATGTCATCAAAGCCAATAGAATTCAACTGCAGTATGAGCTGGAAAATAAAATGGTACAGTTCATAAAACGGCTACCAGCTGATGGATTTTACTCTCCAATTTCACCAATTTTCTCAGAGTTAAATACGTTTCAGCAGGTTGGGCCTCCCGCTGACCTCGGATGTCGTCATTGCTGCAGGTAGCTTGCTTTGGCAGAAAAAGAGGTACTGCCTTAAACTGATGGGAGTCAGGTTTCACCCCAGGATTTGAACGAGTAGGCCACATGTTAATTGCCGAGATAGTGGGTTGTGCTTCCGATTTTGCCATTTAAGGCACTCTATGTACACTGCTGACAAGTAATGGCAATTCACATACCTTGGTCCTCGGTTCCACTGGGGTGCACGTAGGGTCAATAGCCCCCCGTTTTTAACCACCTGTCCATGGGACCCCATAGTTGGACTTGTCGTATATTTCCATCCTGTAATGTATTAGAAACAGTAGTGAGTACCGATGGCTCAGAATTTCCCTTACTGCATTGACAGGTTTTGCTCGATTTGGTGTTCTGTGAAAAGGAAACCGTCTTTCGCCATGTCAGGTTTGACCCAATGTTAAGATGCATACGTCTTTGTCAAAGTCTTTTCCATGCCATTTGATGAATTGGGCTTTACTAGCTGCAGTCGCCACTTCTTTTGCTGGTAGAGAAGATGAAGCAAGGATGGTTGGGCCAGCCTAAGATGATAACATAATTGCTACCTGGTCTGGCCCACATGATGGTGTGAGCGGGATAGGGCAGTGTGGCTAAAAGTGTGTGTCAGTACGAAATGACAGGGTCGGTGGCTGACTGCCATGATCATTCGTATCAGTTGGTGACTTATATTGGCAAGATGAATTCGAAGCATTATTACTAGGTGCCACCCTATCATAGTTCTCTAAAATGACATCAACCACGCTTGATACGATCCGCTTTAAGTTTGCCTGTTACTTTGCCATTTTGGGACAAGGCAAACAGTGCATCAACCATGGCAGGCACTGCATTAAGAGTGGGCGCTGGAAGTACCTCCTCTTCAAAAGAATTTTCCAGAGAGGAGTCGTCCCATTCACTGTGAGAAGACTCCAAGTCAAGAGGAAGTCGATAAATTTGCACTGATAATATCATATTGATCTGAGATTTCGGGTACTCTCCCTCGTGCTCCCAATGAGTCTCTTTGGAGGCTTAGGCATACATTTAATGTTAATGTTAAAGGACATTTGTACCGCGCACTATCACCACTGGAGGGGTCCCCTGGTGCACTGGCGGCTCTGAACGAGGAAGGGTAGGTGAGTTAGTGGGAGAAAGCAGGAAAAGTGCAAAAGAGCAGTGATGTGCTGTTGGCGGTCTCAGCCCGGTGGGTCCGTTGGCTGGGCCTAGGGTGTTTGCGGCCGGTAGTCGTCGTGTACTGTTGTGGAAGTCTATGTGTGTGTTTTTTTTTGTGTTGTTGCAATGTAGTGAAGTTTGTGCAGTTTGTTGCGCTGTAGGTTTGTGGTTGTGTTTGTTTGGCGTTTGAGAGGTGTGTGCAGAGGAGGGAAATTGTTAGTGGAATTGGTTAGTTGGCATCTCCATCCTGAATTGAGGCGCTGGGCTTGTGTAGTCTCTCCTGATGCGCCACTGATCTGTTCTGGGCCCATCTTGCATTTAATGTCCCTTTCACATCTGTCCCCTACCTCAACCAGCCTCCCTCACCACCCCATCTGCCTTCCCTTCCTACTTCTGGGGCCAGAGCACCTGCCAATATCAATCACTCAGCTAGTGTGGCGATTGTCAGTGTCTCGACAATTCAATTGACACTTTGGTACTTGGTGGCAACTAAGGGGGGGGGGTGAAGTTGTTGGTGGGATTGTCTGGAGTAGTTCTCCATGTGTTTCAGTCCATCTGGTGTCATCCAGCCCGGTACTGCGGGAGCTTCCCTGTCGGTTCTGGGGCTGTCAGTATCCTTTCCAGTATAGTCATCCTTTTTCTCTATTTCGGTTTTCAGTTTGAGTCTGTGGTCTTGAAGAGAAAGGTTTTTAGTAATTTTCAGAATTTGTGGTGATCTTCTGTGTTTCTTATCTCTTTTGGGATGTTGTTCCAGGTTTTTGCGGCTAAGTGGTAGACGGGGTGCCTCCAAGTTTTTTCTTAAGGTATGGTTTTAGTTCCAGGCGGATTTCGTTGCTGGATCGGAGTGGCCTCTTTGGTTTGTAGACTGTGATTTTCTTTTGAAGCAAGGATTGCCGGGAATTTGGCAAGGAAGGAATTGTGGTTCTAAATGGTGGGATATACAGTCTGGACTAGTGAAACTGTCATATTGTTACAGAGCTGGGGCTGGAGGGAAGTGGCCGGGGTATCGGAGCACTCCATTATTGCTGGAAGAGTAAAACCAAAGAAGCCCGTCATTTTTGTTTGTGCCACTGGTATGCAGTTCACTTTATCTTTCATTGGATTGTGGATGTCATTAGAACATGTCGCGCTCGTTTGCCAAGCTGCCCTACATTACTTCTCAGAGCGCAAGCACGAGATTTAGTTGGCTTAATTATTTCTAAGATGATTCAAAAAAATGTAAAAATAAACGGCAGTCTACTCATCCTGCTTGTTTTTAATGTCTGCGAGACTGCCAGACTGTGTGGGCACACTAAACCGCACTCGCGGGCGCGCCTGTCCATATTTGTATGCTTCATGCTTGCCAGCGGACACGGGGCAGCTAGTGTGGAGCAATGGAGCGCCAATTCTCCAATGAATCAGGCACTGCTTGCTGAGCTCGGAGGAGGTGATCTGCTGGTTTGTAGGAGTCCAAAAAGCAAATTAGATTTCACCAGCACTCTCTGGCAGACTGTGTGCGCACTCTTCACGGTACGATGACGCATGTTGGTCTGTATTTGAATGCTGCTGTTCGGCAGAAGATGCTGTGCGGCTAGTCTGGAGCAATGGAGTGCCAATTCTCCAATAAATCAGGCACTGATTGCCAAGCTCGGAGGAGGTGATCTGCTGGTTTGTAGGAGTCCTAAAAGCAAATTAGATTTCTCCAGCACTCTCTGCGAGACTGTGTGCGCTCTCTACACCGCACTCACTGACATTCTGCCAAAGGAGTAGGAATTTCCCTGGCATGTCGGAAGAACATGCCAGAATTCCCACCAGAGTCAATCAAAAATGTCACAGCATAACCGGTCCAACTCCTATTCCAAAACCACTACACACTGGTACCGCTGCTTGATGGCTTCCGTCCAAAGTCTAAGAAATGGGTATAACCACCTAACTAAGGGAAGACTAAAACATGTCAGTACATCAAAAACCTAGTGGGAACCCAAACCAACAAACTACACATGACTCGAGAGACCCATTGAATGACACATCTGTTGAAGGTCTAAAAGACCAAGGGCTCTTAGGTATGCCAAGTATCCAATAGAAGCGGTCAGTTGGAGTGGAATGTGGTGGACCCTTCATTAACATTTGTTGTTAACATCTCCATCACTACATCTAGTGGCTGAAAGTGTACCTGCTAATGTGTGTGGAGGGACACTTTTACAACAGTTGGCACCCGTGATAGGCGTGGCTGCCAATAACAAGGTGGAGGCAATCTTCCCCATAGGCAAATGCAGTAAATATACTGCTCGTCTCACTGGTATCCGCAAAAACAAATCCTGAGTGCCAAGGCAAATGAATGCTGAGTACCTCCGGAATCACCCGGAGGGCATCCCAAAAAGGTTTCCATTTCAGGCATTGCCTCAATATCTGCCGGATAGTGCCATATTCCCCACATTGCCACCAACAAGCTTCTGAAAACTTAGGAGAGATCCTTAACATCCTTTGAGGAATGATGGAATACATGCATGTCAGCGAGTTCCATAAACTGAACACCTGTGAAGGAGCCCTTGGCACATTCCCAGGTACAGTTCCATTCTTGTTAAGTCTGGTCCTCCCCCAGGTCTTCATGCATGGGGGGAGGACCAGACAGGTAGCTCAGTGGGGCAAGCGCTACCTGTTGAGATCTGTGGGTGAGCTGCAGGTCGCAGGTTCAAATCCCGGCAAGGCCACCTCACACTTTCATACTTTCAAGGTTATTAAATGAGTACTAATTTCAGATGGAAAATAGTAGTAAATAAAAATGGTCTATGTAAAGCGTTTTGGCAAAAGTGTTCAATAAATAACAGTTAACAAATTATATTTTATCTAACTGTGAGAAGGACTTTCTGGAGACAAGAGAATCCTATAAATGCCAGATATTAAGCCTTAAATGAAATAGTGGTAACTATCAATTTTTCAAAAAGAAGATTCCTTGTGGCTGTGTCCTTCTAGGGAGTGTTCTGAACCAAGTGCTGCAACTGGAGGTACTGAAGTCATTCCAGATACTTGTCATTCAAAATGCAGGAAGGATTTGATATTTCATCCCTGAAACATATCTGAAATATAAAATCCTCTGTGCTCCCTCCAATGTAAAACATTATTTTGGGTATGGATGCAGAATAATCATAGTCCCCATGTAACTAGGTGAAGGAGGAGGGAAGGATATCGGCTATATGGGAAGTGCCAACTTATCCCATACTATTAGCAGCAACGTTAACACTGAATTAAGGTAAAGAGCGAGGCAGAGCTTTGGCTTGGACAGTCATACTGCCCTGCCACAAGTGTCCTGCCTACCCCTTTTCATTGCTTTAATGAGACAACTTTGCATCACTGCCCAAAAATTAATACATGGACAGTCTTGTACTAGTTTAAAAAGCGTGGGGATTGTAGCCAGCCTCCATCCCCAAAGGTGGGTAAACATATCTCCAGGATGCCATAGTTGTCCTACCTTCCCAGAGAAACCCATTAACCTCTTTTCAAAACTTGGTTAAATCTTTAAACAAGTAGATCGGGAGAGCCTGAAGGAAGTATAAGAGACATAGCAACATCACCATTGTCAATTTCTGAATTCTACTCAGCCATGATACTGAAAGTTTCTTCCATCTTGCAGGACTGGGGCCACCTCCAACGCATTTTCTAGAAATAAAGAGACAAGCTGGACCAGGATCCAAGTCAACCACTGGAGCTGAAGAGATCCAAAGATGATGACCGAGGGAAACCGGAAAACTGCTGCAGAAACCAGCAATGGCTCAGCCAATACCACAGCATCACAAACCTCTACTTTCATTTTGACCGACAAGACCTCTGTGAGGTACCTTCCTCCCTAAGACTGATTGGCTCAACCAGTCACTTGTCCTGCTAGAGATACATTGACAGTTTTCCATCGTAGGGGTGTGCATCTTTGCATTTTCTCTGCAAGCCCAAAACCAGCTGTTCAATGTACCAAGGACCTCCAGCTGGCCAAACAGCTGGAGCTCTTCATGGAAACTCTCAGGGCTGGGCTGGGACTCTGGAAATCTGCTGTACTTCCCTCCACCAAGGAAAAAGACTACAGAAAGACCAAAGTTCAACTGCTGAGTTGACAAGTGCTTCCTGACTGCAAACATGTTCAATGCAAGAAGTGCATCAATGAAGATCTCTGTGAAGGTGTCACTGTTGTGGAACCTATTTAGGGAGTCCCTTGTACAGTCTGAGGTCGCTAGCAGAAGAGATTCCAGAAGACCGGTTTGGTGGCATCAGGGGGTGGCTTGATGATGAAAGACAAAAGGGAGGCATTACTCCTGTTGTACGACATTTAAGGCCTAGGCAAAGTATTTTTCCTTTCCTCACCAAACAGGGACATCCTGTTCCCTCCTGGGGACTGATGGTGAAAGTTCACTTCAGATAGGCTTCCCGCCAGAGGCTGGGGAAGGCACAGTGGAGGTGGAAGCATCTCCTCTGGGCACACCCAGGCCTCTACCCCTGTAGGGACAATGCTGCCCTTGCTTGCCTGACAGGGCTTGGCCTCCACCCTCTTTGGGCACTACTGGCAAAGGACTGAAAACTTTATTTATTCATGAAGCTAGTATAGTTCCTAGTGCCTTGAATGGCCTCGAAGTATTTCCTGAAAAAGAAATTCAATGGCTCAATGTTCTGGAGGGCAAACTTTGGGACTATCAAGATCTACAACTAGCAAGGCAATTTGTGGTGAGTTGGGCATAACTTCTTTATTTACACGTTGGAAAATTGCTCGTAGCGCCCTTTTTCTAAATAAATCATGTCAGAAAAGAATGACCCTAGTTCTCTTCATTGCAATTTTGCTGAATTATTGTTTGGCGATTCCCCTTCGACTATTTTAAAAGATCTTTTAAATGGTAGTAAACTGTTTCATGATATAATTGGATGTAATATCGGACTTGCGTTGAACTTGGGCCTCATGCTCAAAGAGAAGAAGGTTATCATTTGGGATAGGATTAACATTATCCATAGGCTCTCAATTAAATCTATTGTCCAGGAATATGTTTTACAAGGTTTTCCTATTGGTAATCCTTTTAGTTATATTATAAAGACTAAACATTCAAAACATAGACGTTTTACTACTTTGCCTCGTTTTAATCAATTGTCGACAAATGTGTGCGTAGGATCACGGTAAATATTAATTACCATGAAATAATTTGTCGGTTATGCTCTTTGGAGGTGGAAACTTCTCATTATCTTTTAACATCTTGCCCTGTTCTAATAAGTATGTACAAGAAGGACTAAGGCAAATTTGTAAATGACACTTGAAACATTCAAACTGAGCAATTCGGGGCATTATTATATGCGTCTAAAATGTGTTTATGATAACAGAGACTTTTTATGTTTGGACTGAATTGGTAAAAAGGTTTTGTGCTAAATGCTTTATATAATTGTGATTGGTTATTTAAGGATTGTATATTTAAGTATCGTTTTTTAGAAGTTAAATGTATATATTGAAATGCTATGTTTTTATATGGTGTAAAAGGTTATGATTTTATAACCGGACACCTTAATAATAAAAAGGGCTGAACAACCCTGCTCGCTGGGCTAGCTGCCCGCTGTTTCTGGACTGCCAGTCCCAGTGACTTAGCGGTCGGCTTTGAGAACTGATAACTCTGCAAAGACTCATGCAATCAAAGGCCATGTTCAGATGTTTTGCTTGGATGTCTGTAGAAACACCGGATGTCATGAGCCAAGAGAATCAGGGTAAAATGGTGCTTGTGGCCATCGTTTTTGCAATGCAGTTAGCTGTATCCAGACTGAAGTATCTGTCAGGAGGCTTCCTTGCCATCCCTGATCAGAGCTTCAAAACCTTCACGCATCCCCCCTTCAGGGATGTGCTCAAACGCTTCTGCCATAACAGACTACAGGCCAAAGGAGAACTTGGCCAGAGCACTTGAGGCGTTTACACAACAGAAACCAAGACTTAAAGACACGAAAATCTTCCTGCCATGTGTGTCCAGTCTCTTGCTTTCATTATCACGACACAGAAAAGCATGTTGCTAAGGTTCGCCGTAGCGGCCTCGACCACCAAGCTCTAAACTGAAGCATGGGCATAAAGGAACATTGGGTCCAATGGTGCCGGCCTGTGCTTCATCACCAGGTCACAGTCCACTGTGAGGAATGAAGATGGTTTGGCCCGCAGGCTCCAGCACTGGCCCTTCTCCTGCCTGAATGAGAGGCAATAGTGTTTCCTCCTTTGGATCATCGTCCAGGATGTCAGTAAATTCATACTGTACCTTCGGTCAAGATAGGTCTGACAGCCCTAAGGTTTCGACCACCTTCGCCATCAGGTGCTGCAAAGGGGCCTGTAATTTGCCCAGGGTGGAGGCAGGGAGCATGTCCGCCTTTGGCGAGGGGTCCAAGCCACTTGCAAGTCAGCTGCAAGGTCCACAAAGTCCCCTTGTTCCGCATTTAACTCCTCCGGGAAGTCCCTGACTTGTCATGAATGTCCTCCAAATGGGACATGTATGCTCTCCAGGGGCACGCAAGAAATTCCCTTGCAGCACCATCAGGGTCAGAGGACCGACATCCGGAGAATGAACAGTGTGACCTTTGGACGTGACCTTGTCATGTGTGCTTGCGGATTCCCACCCGGTCAGTCCCAGCGCAGATCAGTCAGGCTGACCGGAGCGGTCAAGCATCTTCAATCTGAACGTCTCTCATTCCTCAAGAGTACAAGACTGCGTGGGAAAGGTACCTACCTACAGGGGCCTCTTCCTCCTGGACGTCCTTGGAGTCCTTTTCTTCAACAACGAATAAGAGTGCCACCTTGAAGAACCACCAGCGAATCTTGGCCTTTTGCCATTTTTTATTTTTGTCCATTCAGACTGGTGCCTGTTCCTCTGTGCCATGGACAACGCTTTGTGACCTTGAATGGGTCAGTTTATCAACTCTCTCCTTGTATGGTGTAACGTTTTGCCTTTCGTTCTTGATGCACCTTTGGGTGCATCGATTGGTACGATGAGCAGTTCGGCGTGTTGTGGCCTTCACCAAGATAGCAAAAGCAAATGCGGTTTGGGTTCAAAAACGGACATTTGGTGCCTGTAGTTCACATAGGGTTTGAAGCCTGAGGACTTTGCTTCCGTTCTTCATATTGAACACAATGCCGAATCCGACAAAGGATTTGAGAATCCAATCAAGTTTAAGAGCAGTGTTCCTAAAGTGAGCAGAGTGCACAGAAAAAGGAAATAAGGGCACAGGACACAGTATACACACACACACACACACATATATATATATATATATGCCACACCGTCATGTCTAGTGCGGGATGCGTAGACGGGCTGGGTGGAGCAGACGTGCGGTGC
This sequence comes from Ambystoma mexicanum, assembly GCF_040938575.1. NCBI lineage: Eukaryota > Metazoa > Chordata > Amphibia > Caudata > Ambystomatidae > Ambystoma > Ambystoma mexicanum. The sequence goes on along the minus strand of NC_090926.1, from coordinate 259,862,142 downwards.
ACCCCCTGGAAGCCTAAGAGGTTTCCAAAGAGTACCTGCACTGGGAGATAAATATCAAAGATGAGGCATCTGGGGAGGAAGGAGTCCATTAGAAATCTGAATCCCTCCAACCGGAGGTCAGCCTCATCATAATTAATTGGCATAGCCGACCAGTGTCTTAATGACGCAGTAATCCGGATGTAATGGTACCCTGCAATGACAAATACATGCCAACTGCTATAAACAGGGCTCTATGTCAAACGTGGATTTGCAATAGACAAATGTCTGATGTCTCAAATTTGCAAACTTTGTCAACCAAGTTCACTAGTGGAAGTGCTGGTCTCCAGTTCTTTCGCGATAGCTCCGGAGACAACAAAAAGTTGCTGCAAACACACAGGACAACAACTGGCCAGCAACAGAGGGTGAAAAACGGCAGGAACGATAGTTGTGGTACTGTGCCCTCTGTGCTCTTCAGACAGTATAGCTCATTACTGAGCCATTTCACGAATATCTTCCGGAGGTTAGAGGTCATGTAAGAGTCCTCCTACCGTGTCAAGTCTTGTGCGCTATCCGTTACCTGCACACAGAGCTTTCTGGTGCTCAAGTCACTTCATTACTTAAGGCAAGCAAGAGCGGCAAGGCTTATTGAGGTACAGATGTTAAAGCTTTCAACACAGCTGTTACTACTGGGTCATGGAATGAGAGCATCAAACCACATGTTATATCTGCTCTCTTGAGAAATCTAATATCCACATATGATGACAGAGCTTCACCAGATGGGTATTGGGCAGTTTCTCCATCTTTCTAGACATGCCCCCTGTGTTCCAGGACTAATCCCAGGAATAGTGAAAGCATTATGTAAGCGATCAGAAGGAGGAGACTGACACAGGAGTGGCATATTGGTTAGCATACACTTGTATTCAACAAGAGAAAAAAGGAGAAACCTAACTTTCACCAATATGAAGAGGGGTTTCCCTGCCTCAACTAAAATTAAGGATTCTATCAGGATGTCTGTCCAAAATAAATGGTCCAACGCCTTGTGTCCAAAACCTATTTCCGCCCTTAACACTTTTACTAAAGCTGGTACCCCTGTTCTTGGTCCAAGAGACTTGCTCCCTACTCCTGGATAGTGATTTACAGTGGTTGTGGGTAAGGGAATCATTGCATGAGGGACTGACTCCCTTCCCCAGTGTATAGTTCTTTCTCAAGATGTAAATTAAGGATCCAAATGGTGTAACAAAAGAAAGTTCCAAAGTGCGCAAACCAAAGTTCCAAAGGATACAAAGTTCTTAAAGAAAACAAAGTTCCAATTCGAGCTCTTGTGATCAAGAAAATGAATCGCTTCTCTTAATCTGGATCAGGCTTCGAGTGACAAGAGAATGGCTCCCTGCTCTTGGCTTTCCAATTACTTCTCAGGATACTGTAGATAGGTTAGGCAAGAAGGGGTATTGTGCTTCCCTATTTTTGCCATTCTCCACAGATGCTTCACTTGACTTGGCTCTTTATCAGTTACTGTGACTAAAATGATCATCTGTTCTGCTTGAACATCTGTTGTGGGTGTGGGTCCCAGACATGCAGTTGTTTCTCTTGCGATTCGGTTCACCTGATGTACTAGCCTGCCAGGTACAGTGACAATGAAGTTCTCCTTGGAGACCTTGATTAGATTTGCGGGTGTGGGTTCCAAACTCCCACTCGGTTCCCCTACAATTATGTCCACCTTATACACTAGCCTGCCAGGTACTGGGACTATGAAGATTTCGTTGGAGGACTACGGCTTGGCATGGGTCCCAGACCTGTGCTTTGTAATCCTCTCTCCTTTCAGCTGTCCTGCCAACTGTCTCCTTCTCCCCGACCTCTCTGGAGAGCTTACCGGTGGTCTTCGCTTGTCTGCGGGTGCTTTGGGCCTTCTCAGCTTCCCTCTGCTGCTTCCAGGAACTGTGGCTGCTCCGCACTGACTCCCTGCTTCTGGGCGATGCATCTTGGCTTCTCCACGTGCTCCAGCCTTCTCGTTTCTTCTGGTTGCCCAGGCATCTGCTTCTCTCAGTCTTTGGACCACAGCAGACTGGTTAGGGGTGCCTCTGCTGGTGAGAAAACGTTCCAGTCTCGGCACTCTGTGTCCCAGCTCCTCCAGCAGTTTTTGAATCTCCTGCTTCCTCCTGGGAGGGTCTTTCTCTCTACAAAGTCCTTCGTGAGAAATTCTCCAGCTTCGCCCTAGTTCTCCGCACTTCGCCAGCTTTCAAAGGATCCCTGTCTCTCTGGTAGGCGAACCAGTCCACAGTCCCTTATCAGCAGAGCACAGCTTTCCTGCTCCTTGCGGGAGGGTTTGACAACACTTCCTGGATTCCCTCTTCTATTTCAAGTAAGGTTGGCAAAATAGGAAGTTGGTAACCACTAGACAGTTCAATGCGGTTCACTGAGGTGATCTTCATGCCTCTGCACTTCTCCTCATCACAGTAGTGATCTTGTTGTTCCATTGCGAGTGCATGGAGTTGTTCTTCATCTCAGTACTGGACAAGGAGTCTCCAATTAGGTAGATCCTGTTCTTCCTTGTCCCAGTACTCCCCAAGATGGTAGGGTGACAGTAACACATGGATATGTTAGGGTAGGGGTTGCTGTTAGGGTTATACGAAGGGGGAATAAGGTCAGGTGAGTTTTGGGGATAACGCTAGTCATCCCTAGTCCAATATGAGGGGGGGGTTCCTCCCCATGTGATCCTCCCGTGAGGTACCACCCCCAGGGATGGGGCCACACCGCTCTGGCCCATGGGAAGGGTGTCCCACTAGGGAAGAAGGGACTACATCCGACAATTAGCCTCCCTTGCGCCCCGCTTTCTTCCCCAACTTGCTGTATTGAAAGTGCTACCTCCCAATTAGATCAATTAGCTGCAGGGTCGAGTTGGGCATAGTCTGCCACAAGGTGAGTGCAAGCGACCCCCATTTTGGGCCTAAGGCTCCTTAGTTTGCTTCTGGTGTGCCCATCTGAGGCCCTTGCAGCTCACCTTCCTCACTCCCTGCTTCCCTCCCCACCCCGACAGGCTGCCGCCCCCCACCCATATTGATTGGTCATTTGGTCTGTGACCAAAACCAGGAAGCGCTGTGTTGATTGGTCCACTGATATCCAGGACTGCCTCTACATCAAGGTGCTTTTCCATTGCTGTGCCAAAGTTGAATGTGAGTCTTTGCCACTGCAGGTGCAAAGTTACATCTAGGTGCTTTTACATTGCTGTCCAAATCTAGTTGTGCCCCATTGCTGTGTGTTAAGGATTACAATCAAGCACACACCCAGATCTCACCTAGCATGTAAGGCACAAATGAAATACTTATTTATTATGTCTATAGGTTCAATATTCTGAGTGATATACCACTCATATCACACCCGTCTCAAAATACCCCCCTAGGTCACAGTGGACCAGGAATCAGGCTGGTTGTTTGTACAGGTAAATATTTATTTATTTAATTTAAAATCAAATCAGCACCAATTTTTATATATATATATATATATATATATATATATATATATATATATATATATATATATATATATATATATATAGCAGCAATCACCAAAATAATTCAGAAAGTAAGTAAAGCAATAATTGAATTCACTTTTAAGCAGCAAATAAAATAAACACAGGGAAAATACAGTTTTGGGTTGTGAAAAGATAGCGTTTAAGTTAAGATTCCCCCTGCAAAGTTCTTAATTTACAATTGAGCAATTCCACACAGATGTAAGTAAGTAGCAGGTATTCAGGAATGAAGAACAGAATACAGTATTTGAATATTATCTTCCCTCCCCGAACAAGAGAGAAAACGTTTTTGGAACTTTGACACCTTTTTAAACTGACAGTTGAAAATGGCTTTGTGAAACAAGGAAAAATGAGCAGAAATCCTTAAATTGATAGAAATTCTTATGAGAGCAACACTAAACAGGTCCTAACAAACATGAGCTACAAGATAAACAACAGTACAGACTTTATATCGGAATGGAAGTTAAGAAACACTTTGGATGGGAAAAGACACGTAACACATTTGTAAAATGCGATTTCGCTGCAACATTTCACTATGCGAATTTTAATAAAAACTGGTCAAATATATGATTGTGGATATAGCTACAGATCTTAGGTATAACAGAGTTGAAATGAAGTTTCTAGCTATAAAATATAAGACGTTATGGAAGTTTCAGTGAGAGGCATTTTTAGAAAAATAGAACAGAGAAAAGTAGAAATTCGGTTTTGAAAATGACAGATTGGGTTTATTTAAACTATATTAAGGACTAAGAAAAAGAGAATGTCACCCGTGAACCTCCACAGTTACGCACGGCCGGTTGTAACTCTTCGCGTGCAATACTCTGTTTTTGGTCCTGTATGGGAATTACTTTATTTAAACCAAATCACTAATGGGTTATGGTTTTGTAAAGCAAATGGGAAAATCAGCGCAAAAATGGTTCTGACAATATTAAGGTTCTGAATTTAAAGATGGGATAGGTTAAGATTTGGATAGGACAAGGCAATTATACTATGGGTTACTATGATTCCTGTTGATACTTACAGTCCACTGTAAATATAAATAGGAGCGTCAGGGTTCGGGTCATCACGGGTCGGGTCTACCGGCAGCAGGGCACCTCTGACAGGATGGTCAGCTGGGCGGTTCTGGTGAATTAGACTGGCACCCCAGACTGGATTTGGTTTGAATTGGCCCTTCTGGTCACTGGACATGGTAGATTAGCGGGATGGCGAGTTCAGCAGGCAAGCATGAATGGTAGCAAGCCAGACTGGTTCAGAATTATTCTTTCCTGAAGTTTGGGATGGTCCAAGAATTGGGCCTAGCTGAAGAAGAGTTCAGCAATTGCTGGGCCTTGGTTTGGCAAGATGAAATGTTCTGGACAGGATGAAGAAGTCAGGAAAAAAGCGCTGCGCGGAAATCAGGAGGTAGTCAGGAATCAGTGTCTATGTGTGGTGAAGTTCCAATATTTATCATGCCAAGCGACATCACAAAGTTTACGGTAGGGGCAGAATTTCAAACCACTCCCCCACGGCTGTGAGTGGTCAAAGGCACTTGCCTTGTTCTAGTTGGAAGTCAGAAAAGAGCTGTCATCTCCATGATGTGATTTAGGAACTCCCACATTGATTTCAACCACAATTTAACTTTTGCACAAATTCACATTTCTATAAATATGCCCCTTTATAAAATCGGACACATACATTATATATTTTGTGGGTTATCCTTACATCCAATTCCCATCTCTGTGAGAGCTGTCTTTGTCGTTCTGTGGAATTTTGTCCATTTTAATCATAACGGTTTGGCCTAACAATTTCTAATTCAATATATATCTGGGCGATTACCCCTATAACATGGGTATACAATATCATATTTGCAACATTAATAGTTTTGGTGTAACTTTGTTTCCTTATGTAGTACAGTGTTCACTAACGTCTCCACAGAAATAGCATACAATTAGATTTATAATGTGTCCTCCTTCATGTTGCAAAGTTAAAGGTTTTCAAAACGTAATAACAAATATGTATTGTTAAACAGATTGCTTTGAGCAATTTTTTTCTCTCGTTTCAACAGACAATAGCTGTCAAATCCCTTTGATCAGGGTGGAGTGTAGAGGGAAGTTTCCTTTGTCCTTGCTGGGCCCCAGACAAATGCCTAATCAGTTCATTGTTGTCAATATGCGACAAACTCCAGCATCCATTAAGCCTGCCTGTAGCAGCAAGGTTTTAACATGATGTGTCACCATTCCCAGGCTGGGCAGTGTCCAATCAGAATTAACCAGTTAACTCCAAACTGGGTTACTTTAAGATTCACCGAAAATCTTTCATATAAAAGATATAAAATGAACAGAGTTTATAGGCGATTTTGACAATTAAAGAAATTAAGCGCTTCACAAAAACATACTTTTAAAGCAGGCGATTTTTTTCACTTCTTCCCTGAAAAAGCACATTTGAACAGAGTCTTTCAAATCCACTTTTCGTAGCTGCTGTCAGTCAATAAGGCCCGGCTTCTCTGGCCACACTAGATGATCTGGGATTTCAGCACATTTTTAATTTCAATACTTCACTGGAAAATGACTGAATTTAGCGCCAACACAGCACTTTGAAGGTTGCAATTGGTTGTGAAAACTGCATTTTAAAAAGGCATTTTTGTTTTTTAGCCCACTCCTGTGGCCTTGCTTCATGTTACATGTAACAGCACCCACTGACATTCTTCTGCAGTGAGTTCTCTTTTTACACCAACTTTGTGCAGCCTTTTGTGATTATGAACCATGCGCAGTTTTGCAAATTTTTGCACGCATAGGGGTTAGCGCATCCATTTTTGGCTGTTTCTTTCCCCATTGGCAAAGGGGTGCAGTGGGGTGCATCGGCATCGGTAAAAATATCCCACATCTGCTACAGTTGATTCTAGGCAGTTTCCCATTGCTGTACCAAAGTTAAAACTGAATGTTTCCATTGCTCCAAAGTTAAATCTAGGTGGTTTTTCCAACGTCTGTGCCCAAGCTGAATTTTAGTGTCTTTCCATTGCTGTGCCAAAGTTAAATCTAGGTGATTTCACATTGCTCTACCAAAAGGATAGCTAAGTGGTTTTTAACTACTGGGCCTTAGTTGAATCTGTCTGTCTTTCCATTTCTGCACCAAAGTCAAATCTAGGTGCATTCCATTGCTTTGCCAAAGTTGATTTTAGTTGGTTTTCCATTACTGTGCCAAAGTTACATTTCAGTGTTTCCCATTGCTCTACTAAAACGGATTCTAGGTGTTTTTCCATTGCTGTGCCAAAGTTGATCCTAGGTGATTTGAGTTTTCACTCCTCGCCCTGCCATGCCAGCCCTGGTTGTACCACACTCCACCCTGCTCCTTCACCCTTCCCCCTGTCCAAGTTTATCCCCAGTCTCAGCAGCCCCCCATGTACCTGACATTTCACCAATAAAAAGGTGACTCGGGTAGCTCACTGGCGCGCCACTCTCCAGAATCCCATCGGTACTCACCAGCCCCCGGCTCACACAATTCATACCGCCCGTCCAATTTTACTGCAACCCCTTCCGCCCTCTTGTATTGTATTGTATATAGTATTTATAGAGCGCACAAAGACCGTAAGATATCGAGGCGCTAAAGGTGAGAGAAAGGCTGATAAAGTTAGAACTAAAACAAGTGAGCTTTTACAGCCTTACAGAATGAGAAGAACTATGGAAGTTAAGGAAGGTGAAGAGGTAGAGCGTTCCAGAGCGTGGGGGCGAGGAGAGAGAAGGATCTACCTCCAGCTCTGGTACAAAGAAATCTAGGAATGTGTAACAGATATTTGTTTGTTGAGCACAATGGGCAATTAGGAATGTAGGGCTGGATCTTAGAACGCAGGAATTCATCCCCAACATTGTGAATAGCCTGGTGAACCATACAGAGAAACTTGAACTTAACTCGGCTTCCAATGGAAAGCCAGTGCAGTTGAAATAAGAGTTCGAGAGTGAGCAAGTCTAGAAGCTCCAAGGGCGAGATGGGCTGCAGCATTCTGGAGGGTTTGAAGGTGTTGGAGAAACTTCTCAGATTGCCCAAGATAAATTGCATTGCAATAATCTAGAGAGCTCATGATTGAGGCTGTAACAATTTTTGATCTAAGAACAGCTGGGAGGAGATGCAGAACTTTTAGGACCTTACGTATTATAAAGCCCATCTGGCAGACTGCCAAAACCTGGGCTTCCGGAGAGCCAGCGGTCATAAGTTGAATCCCAACACTCTTAACCACAGAAGAGGGCTCGTGACACGGACCGAGAGAAGGCGGCCAGTAGTCACAAGTCCATAAGTGAACCTCAACATTGGAACCAACTAGCAGAACTTCTGTTTTATCACTGTTTAACTTCAACCAATTGTTAGCCATCCAATCTCTGACTGCAACAAGGCAGTTTTTCAGTTTGTTAGGGGGATCAGAGGAAGGCATGTTGAGGCGAAACAGGATCTGAGTATCGTCAGCATAGGAGAAAAAATGTACTCCATGGCTGGCGATAAGTTTAGCCAGTGCCTGCATATAGAGATTAAAGAGTAACGGGGACAAAGCGGAGACCTGGGGGACTCCGCAGTTCAGCACAATGGGTGACAAAGTAAACGGGGAATGAGAAACTGTTTGGACCCATTCCGACAAAAAAGAGGAAAACCATTTGAGCGGAGTGCTCGGAATTCCCGCCTCATGAAGGCAGTGAAGCAACTTCTGATGGTCGACCGTATTAAAGGCCGCAGAGAAGTCACGGAGAATCAAAACTCCAACCTCTCTGCAGTCCTGAAGTAAAGCAATGTCGTCCATGAGTGCCACCATCACGGATTCAGTACCCATCCCTGCACCACCACACGAATAAGGTAGCTTGGGCAGCTAGCTGGTGTGTGACTCTCCCAAACCCCTTATTTTCACAGCAGAGTACACCTCGTATTATAACCCACCCTCACCCCCACCCATGGCAATGTTGACCACCCCTCGGCTTCGACCGCTCCGCCCCACCCCCTTGGCCACCTAACTCACACTTCCCCCTCCCTCAGTGCAGCACGAGCCACCCTGGCCAACATAGCCCCATTAACAAACCCTCTTTCTCTCTCAGCCCTCCTGTACCCCTCAGGGCCCTACGAATCACACAGGCCGTACTCATCATAGACCGCCACTGACACATTGCTCTCCTCGTCTTCTCCCTAGGGCCCCCCACTCTCCCTCCCTATTCTCTCCAGCCTTCCGCACCAACCCCCAACCCAACGTCCCACTAATCCTCTCTCCATCTAATCTTCCAACCTGCATTCCCACATACCTGCTCCCTGCCCAACCCTCTGACCACATAGTCACTGAAAACCCAGACATCCTATTCATCACTGAAACCTGGTTCACTGATGACTTCAACCCCATCGAAACACGAGGCCTTCCCACCGGTCTACTCCCTGCTTGTACATAACAGGCCCTGCAGTGTGGGGGGGTGGGTCCTAGCCATACTCCACAAACAACACCTTTCAATAATATCCAATGACAAACTACATTGCAGCACTAAATGCAAGTCTATTCTTGCTAAGTTCCACCTCAGCACCTTCCCTCACCCACAGTGTTCTTCTCCTATATAGGCATTCCTGCTATGACCAAAATGTTGTCGACTCTCTCTGCGACTCTCAACCACGCTGATTCAGCACTCTGCGCTCATTTTGCGAGAAGATTTCAACATCTGGTTTGATGTTCCTGCCAACCCCATGACCTGCTCTGTGAGGAGTCAGAAATGAGGGTCAGACACAAGGTTATCATGTTTTTGGTTAAAGACTTTTATTAACATAAATGTGTTGGGAAAAGGTCTGTATGACCCTGCTCTAAAAGGAATTTCCCTAGCTAAAACCAAAAACTAAGGATCTGTCTGTGTCAGGATGTCAAAATCAAAACTGTCCTTGTGTCCAAATGTTCTGTCCTGACCCTCACACCACGAACCAAACTAAAAGGTGAAAATTGAAACTTGGTGATTGCAAAAAGAGTTCATAAAGGAAAAATAGAACAGCTCCAACATAAAGGTTCTCCAAAGAAAAATAACCCAGGGTCCCCACTTTGCTTGGGTTGACTCACCGCACTGTGTGGCATCTTCGGTCCAATTCGCGCTTATGCGGCAAAGCATTGCTGCCTGCTTTCCACTGTGGACTGCTTTCATGTCATTCTGGTTTCTCTCGCGGCAGTCTTCCTTAAAGTCGTGGTAGGTGAAATGCTGCTTTCTTCGGGGGCCAAACGCCCAGGAGTCTTCCCTTGGCTGCTGGCGTGTCCGCGGCACCTTCTGCATGTGCAGCGTTCCTCTGCTTCCTTGCTGGCGAGCCCCTTGGTCCCGCCACACTGGTTCGTGCTGCCAAGTTCCACAAGCCTCGTAGAGAGGTGTGATGACTTCTCCCAAACAGCAGCAGCCTACTACACTTTGTTTTCAATCTTTAAATGACCCGGGCACGGGTGCCTTCTGACAACTACAACGCTCCTTGAGCTTGAGGCTCCTTTTGCTCTGCATTGTTCCCTTTTTCCTCCTCATCCCAGTACTTGGGTGGTTGTGGGAAATGGAGTTCATTGATGTTAGCTGATGCAGATTACTTGGGAAATCCCTTTCAATGGTTCCAAATAATGAGCCAGTTCTATATGGAGGATAATGAAAACTGAAAAGGTAGTCTTGGAGATTTTACCTTTTAGACCAGAGATGGAAGTTTGGCCTAATGGGTTTTGGGAAAGATTTCTCTATTTTCCCTGAAGGGGTTAAAGATACATGGCAATAGGCCATTAGGGTATTGAGTATCAGGGGTTTTCTTCATGGGAAAATGGGGGATACCATGCCTCATCCAATGAAGCCATGACATCTCCCCAGAGGCTTATCCTCCCATGTTATGCTCCCTGATGTAGCTGCCTCCGGGGTCAGGATCAGGTTGCGGCTGCTATCCCCTGGCCACATGAGAGGAGGTTACTGCCGGGGAATCTGTGAGGACTCCATTGGATTCATCACAGCTCCCTCACCGACAATCTGGTAACTCTCAGACTACCACAATGGATTTCCCACCTGACCCACATTGCAGGGCAAAACCCTTGTTGCACTATTCTGCACATCAGGCCTAGACCCCCTCTCCCGTCTCGCCCTCTCACCTGGACTGATCACCACGCTATACCCGTCTCACTTCGACCCCCACCCAACCACTTCCAGCAAACACTGCCTCAAACACCTCAGCCACCCACCCTCTCTGGAACACTGAGAACTACCGTTCCTTCAAAATGTCCTCAAAACCTGGCTATCTGCTGCATTGTCCTGAAACACGTCCCTAGCCTTCCAATTCCCAATCCGAGTATTTGAGCACTCGGCACCAATGGCACCGGCTGGTTTTGCAGCAGCCCCGACCTTGCAGCACCTGGCGGTGCAGCCCGTTTATCACAGCAGCCTGGATCACACACACTATCAAACAACCAGATGAAACACAGGTCTTCATATAGTTTGCCACACTGTGAAATGTCACAGGATTGATTAGTCACTGCACCTGGCATGTGCAGGAAAACAGGCAAATCGTGCTCAAAGTCATTGTGACAGAATCACCACCATCATACTCTGATAGATTGGGATGTACTGCAGGGAACTGTCATGGGAGTAATTGTGCCAGGGCCTTGTCTCACGCCTGAACGCCAGGTGGGGGCTTCCTGTACATTACTCCAGGAAGGCAATCAAGAACTAGCCCCAGAATCAAACTGGAAGGACTTGAGGTTTGGGCGGCAATCCCGCATAGATGAACTACAGGGTGGACCACACATGGTAAAGCCAACAATTGAGAATGTTCAGTAAGTGCATGATATCTGGGTAGATTCACCATGCTATCCACCTAGAAGAGCCGGTAAATATAGCCTGAGCTCCTCCAGTTGAAATTTGTTGAAGCATACACTGTTGCTAACCATTTTATTGCAGCCGCACAAATCGACTGAGGAAGCCACTACCTGATCGAGCGCACATGCAACGAATCATCAACGAATCTGCTGGGTATGTATAATGCACCACTCTGGTGGACGCTGGCCGCAAGCATGCCTACCCACACACATCAGAATACAGCAACGACTATGACAAATTTGGTCGTGCTGGTCACATAAGTTTCCGCCTCAACACCTCTGACAACAGTTTGCACTGAATCCCCATGAATAATTTGGGCACTATAAAAAATATATGAAACTATATGAAAAATGGCGAGTCTCTAGCACTTAAGCCATCGCCTGACTCCTCTTAGCACCCATTCACACGCATTAACTCATGGGTTGCTCTCTACCGGAGCCTGACCAGCCCTGCTAAGCCTTATTTGGCCAAATGCACACATGCATTCTAATCTTACTCCGTGACCTCCAACACTCTGGACTTCTGTTCCCGAGGGCGTTCCCACAACCAGCACATTGAGACTATAATAGTAAAAGGCACTATATAAATGACAACTACAATACAATAAGAAGCCTGTTAAGGCTAGCGCAACCCTGCTCTTTCCAGTCTTGTGTATACAAAAGTCCAAATAAGTCCCAAGTGTAACATACATTTTTTAATCCTAGGTTGGGGTTGCCGACACATGTTTCGACCCTGGAGGTCTTCTTCAAGGCTGGCACAACCACAGCATGGATGTGAACAAGATACAGAAAATACAGAATATAAGAGTTCATTTTCAAAGTATACATAATACATGAAGTATTAGGTAGTCAATAGGGCACCAAAACAAAACCAGGCAAAGGTCGTCCCAGACATATGCAGCCATTCAGGATTGATGGAGCATTGGTCGGTTGTAGGCGGAAAGCAAAGAGAAAAGCAGAAGAAAGATGAGAAGGTGAGATGCATCGAAAAATGTGAGATAATCAGTGTAAGAAGTTTTGTCATTATTATAGATGTGGTAATGCTAACCTTATATCATATTGTCTGACAATTAGGAGACATACAATCATTGTGACTCAATGGATCAATTCAGGTATACTTGTCGTAACATGAACAATCTCTAAAACAGCTATAAGGCAGTAAGGGATCAGTATCCTAGCTGTTAGAGCAACATTATGATCGTAAAGTCAAATTTAGGTCTTACTTTGCAGCTAATATTTATTATTATTATTTATTTCATGTGATATAATTTTATATACATACAAAACCTTACACATTCATTCATACAAAAAAGTTAATATTTACCAAACTAAAATCAATAAACAGATCATAAACAACTTAATCCTTCAATAAATAACATTTCAATTCATACATACATTGCATCTACTTACAGTACAATCTGGAGAAATTCTAATCATAATCGTGAACAAATCTACTTTACACCCTTCTCAACCAAAGGTCCAGTTGTCTTGATTAGTAATAATTCATTTAATCACTCTGCTGTTGCAGCCAACTTGGGTGGAGTAGGGGTCAGACTCAGCAGCCCTTTGGCGATATTTTTTCAGCATGAGATCAAATTCTAAAGAAGGCTAATGCATCCTAGGATTTAGTGTGTTAATGCATTGATAACAAAACTCAGTATCTCATATATTCCAGACGATGTACAAATTCCAGTACGATGTACACATTTAAATTCTGCATATTCAGCGAGATTGATAACTGGTAGCACAAAAGTCATGTTGATTCAATGGTCAGGACTGTTCAATCTATGGGCACAGGTTAGAGATAATGTGTAGCCAAATGGCAGTACTGGCATACATACAGAAACGAGGGATGTAGCAATGCTCGATTGCTGGTGCCTGTGGTGCACATGCTTATACATGGTGCAAGAATACGTGGAGACAGTCATGTTGACTCAATGGTAAGACCTGTTCAATATGGGGGCACAGGTTGGGCAAAATATGTAACCAACTGGCAGTTCTGGTATAGAAACAAAGATGAGTGATATAATGACAAGAGCGCCAGTGCATGTAGTGCACATACAGCTAGTGCAAAAATCAGTGAGAGGGGGTCAGTAATTGTAATAGCAATAGCCTAGTTTACTGGTTGTGCGGTTGGTCCCTATCCGAACCTTGAAATTAATAGTAGTATCGCAGAGAGTAGGAAAGAGCCTGAAATGGTAAGCCATAGGGGATATAGTACAGTCAAATAATTACCGGATAATTTAAAGTGAGCCGTATTCAGCAGTATTCTGTTATGCGTCACTCGTGTTCATGCTGCCCTCCCATTTTGTTTCTAATGTTTATATCCAGCCCGATTACATCACATGGGTGACGTACAGTCCAAAGATAATATATGTTAACTCTTTCCATTCTTAAGCAGTCATTCATGTTTAAGAAGTACAAGTTAGGACAACTGTGTAACCAAGAGTCAAGCCCTGTAAGTAAGTCACAATAGTACGTTTAACAAAGCTTGGTTGCCGTTTCCTGTAATGGTGCATGACATTGCCATAGGAATAATTTAAAGAAGTAATATATATTCATTTCAATCGGAATATTTAGAATATGCAAATATTATGAGCTGGGTGAGGCAGTGTACTGGATTTTGGCGCACGCATTCGTTCAGTGCCAAAGTTAGATTTAAATGTTAAGAGAATGGGCTAGTCACATCAGGGGAATGACGTGCAGCTTTGTTTTTTTGTTAGTGTAATAAAAAAGTAAAGGCGAGGGTGCGGTATTGAGCCGCTGAAAAGTAGATAATATAAACAATAAATGGCTTACAAATGGACAAGTATTATGCCGCATTAGATGTGTTTGTTAACCAATCTAATAAAGAAACATTTCACTTGTAAAGAACAGGGGGGATCTCTAGCGCAGTAAACATCCTTTTATTGGTGTAATCAAAAAGTCAAGTGTCGATAACGAGTGGGTCATAAAAAACTGTAACTGGCTTCTAAATGATCAAACATGTCATATTGAATGAATTAATTAACCGATCTAATGCAGAAACATGTCTCTTGTAGGGAATGGGGGGGGGGGACTCTAGTGCAGTATGCGGTCTGGCAACAATAACATGAACTGCCAGAGTTGCAATTAGCCAGTATGGAGACAGTCTCGTTCCCACAATGTAGTGGCTGAAGACCATGGATATTCCATCTTTGTGAGGTAGGGAATTAGTAATAAGATAAGAGAGAGATATGGTAGCTAGGAGAAAATGTCCATAGTTAAATGCTACCTCAGTACATTAATCTGGTGAGACAGTGATCTGAAAGGTAGGACAAAGTCCATGCTCGGAATAATCAAATCGCGAAACATGAATTTTGTAAAAGATGCCCAAATGATACATATCAGACCATATGGAAAAAAAACAATCTGCATGGGAAATCACATTGCTCTTAAAGAACACATGGGGCCTCATTACGACCTTCGCGTAACGGGTTAACGGGCTACGCTAATGGAGGCGGACCCGTTAAACCTGTCCCGCGAAAATTACGAGGTCCCCTCCCGGGCCCTGGTAAGGACGCCTGGTAAAACCAGGCGTTGTTAGCAGGTCCCGCGAGGGGACCAGGGAGCTAACAACGGGCCGGTCGTAATCGGCCCATTGTTAGCTCCCTCTCCCATTCCCATTGAGCCCTATGGGGGCTCAAATGGGAATGGGGCAGGTCTGGGCCTGGGTTCCCTGAGGGAGGAATTACCGGGCCCTCCGAACACGAATTGGCCCGGTAATTCCCCATTCAGGGAACCCGTTAAGGGAGCCCGATTTGGCGGCAGCAATGGAGCTAATAGCTCTATGGCTGCCACCAAACTCGTAACGAGGCCCATGCATTTCATGTTCTGTGTTGAGTCCTTGCATAACAGTTCTTAGTTTACAGATGGGTTTCCATTCCATTTGGTGCAGTTTAAATTCCTTGTTGCCTCCTCTCTTCCCATATGAGGCGTTGTATGCCAATATAGCAATCTCTTTTCTTGTCTTCCAATTGGTGTTGCTCTTGCCAGTATGCTACGAGTGGTAGTCTGGGGTCTTGGCTACCAAGTAATGCTATATGTTCATGTATCCTGACCCTCAATTCCCTTATGGTGTTCCCAATATACATTTTATCTCACACACACACGCAAACAAACCCACTCACCCCTTGTTGTACACACACCTTGTTGTCCAATGCAAATACACGCATATCACAGGTACCACATTTGAAGAAGCCTGCTCTGTTCCTGTTGCACCACCACCCTTCGTTAATGTCAGTTAGTGCGCTAGCTCTCATGTATGAAGGACAAAGTGCATTTCTAAGGCTGGGTGCCATGGCGCTAATGATATATGGTGCAGTATCCAAAATCGTCTTATGGTCAGTATCCAAAATCAGAAGCGGTCAGTGTCTCTGAAAGATGTCCATATAGTATTGGGCAATCATGAGTATCTCCGCCTTCTGGTGTGCCCTATTTCTATTTTTTGGAGTAACTCCTCTCTTTGGTGTTCCCTTAGCTTTGTTAATGGTATTGTTGATAGTACTAGTCTTATATCCCCTTTCATGGTCTAGAAAATGGATCCTCTGTGCATCCACTATGTGAGTGAATTCTATCCCAAATCTGTTATTGAAGAATGCAACGTGTTGCACAAGTTATTCTAGAATTCCTGTCCAGATCATGAATAGGTCATCTATGTACCTGCGCCATGTTGCAATGTATTGGACTAACTGGTTACTACATAGTGGCACAGTTTGCTCAAATTGGCCCAAACAGAGATTTTCCAGTGATGGGGCGTACTTTGGCCCCTTTGCAGACCCCTTTGGTTTGTCTGAAGATATTATCATTGAAAATAAATATATTGTTCACCAAAGTGAAATGCAGGAGTTCCTTTATCATTTCCACATTGGTCATATAAAAAGCTGATATGTCGGCATAGGTGCAGTCAAGGGCTTGCAGTGCCAGATCATGCCTGATTGATGTGAAGAGTGCCTTGACGTCCAAAGTCACAAATGTGTATTCAGGAAACTAGGGTATCTAGCCGAGTACCTGCAGATGTGCATAGAATCCCTTATACAAGAGGGAAGTTTGGGGCGTGCCTGGCACGCGGCGTAGCAGCATGGCCGCACAAGTGCCTTCTGCAATGACGGGCAGAGACATGCCGGCAACCAGCGTTAGCAGACCACCGACCACTGCCTAAAAAGCAGCGTTAGCAGGGGACCGCTTACCAACCTTAATGCCTGAATCTCGGTTCCTCAAGGCGATGTTAAGGGTCCGCGCCTTATCGAGTCCTCGGCACAGCCTTCCTGTGGCTATGCGCTCGGCCTACCAGAGATGAAATGCTGGCTGATGCGGCCGCCCTCTGGCTGATGGTTGCCTGGGGCTGGTGACAGGAGTTGTGAGGGGTGCTCCTGCGATATAGCCACCGTGCTGCGGCCTCTGGTGCCTGAGGCTCCTCCTCGCCTGGCACCTTCCACCTGAAGCGGAGAAGAAGGGAGGCAGGCTTCCTGCTGGTGATCTCGGGTCTCGCACCCACCTCAGCGGCTCTGACGTTGTGTTCCCCGAGTACTGGGCACCCGCGCTAAGGGCCCTGCATCGGGACATGGACTGCTGAAGTGTATCGGCCATTGCAGGCTCTGTTGGGCCTGGAGCGGGGTGGATGTGGCGACACCGCAGCAGGGCTTCCTGGCACTTGTGGGAAGACTGCAGCACGAGCCTAAGCACATGTAGTGCTCCATTATCTACTGGCCTGCTGAGCGGGGGTTTGAAGCAGGGCTCCCCACCCATCGGCCTGCTCATCCTTAGGGAACAAAAGTTTGCTTTCCTCCGCTCACTCTGCAGGGCCCGTGACTGCGTCTGAAGCTCCCTGATGGACCCGCACGATCTAGACAATGCCCAATCGATATACCGTACAGAGGTAACATGGGGAGACCCTTCTAAGGAGGACCCATGGTGGGGATTCCCTGATACACCATCCCTACACATTATGCTAAGGTAATGACCCCCCGGGCTCACCTTGGTGTGAGTACTGCAACAGTCAGAGAAAAGAGCACCCAGTCAAAGTAAGTCTGTTGTGCTTGCTTCAAGTGCCCTCTTCTTGCCCCAGAGTGTGTTCTGGGGTCTGCACAACCAGGATGCTGCTACCTAATTTGGACGCTTGCGGCTGTCTGCCTCTGACTCAGCTCAGTCCTACACTCTACCTGGCCTGACCTCAACTAGGCTGGGCTCTGTGGTCCTACCAGGGCTTCTAGACAGGACATCACTGGGGCCAGCTTGGGGCGTCTGCCCTGCTCCCGGGTGAGTCCCATCATGACCTAGTGCTCCTGCTGGGACCACGCTTGGGGTACACTGGCAGTACGTCATGGAAAAACCCATGAAAACACCAAAATCAGCGGACATCGCATCCTTACTGCAGATCCAGGACCGGCGGAGGAAGGACATCACAACAGCGGCTCAGCTCCACAGAGATAGGGCTACGGTGCCCAATCCAGAGCTCGCCACAAAGGACGACATGCTCCAGTGGCTGACCGAGATCAGGAAAGACATTCGAGGCAGCCTTGCTGAGATGGCTGGGAAGGTGGCCGCGATAGATAAGCATATGGACGAGGCCGAGCGCAGCGTCAAGAAGGTCGAAAGCATGCTGTGTGAACAATCCTATGAAACGAGCAGGCCCAGCGCATAGAAGCCCTAGAAGACAAGGTGACATTTCTTGGCGACAAGTACGAAGACTCAGAGAATCGATCTTGACGCAACAACATAAGGATCAGAGAGTGCCGTCCAATGTGGCTGACCGTGACATGGAGACCAACGTTATGGATCTCTTGCGCCAGCACTTGGAAGCTTCGGGGGAAGACCTGATTGAACTTGACAGGACCCACTGGGTTGGTCTGGCGGGACCCGAGCGGCGTGACTATACCCCGGACGCCCTCACACAAGTCCACTTCTATAACCTGAAAGAAGAGATTCTGGCACGAGTTAGACAAACAGAGGAGATCCGCTTTCGGGGAGCCACCTTGCTCTATATCAGGATTTAGCAGGGGCCACGTTGTTCAAACGCAAAGCACTGTGGCCGCTTACGGAATGGCGTTGCGAGGGACATCCGATACAGGTGGGGGTTCTCACTCCACTTCACCCACTTGAAACAGTCATGGTCGATTGATAAGATGAAAGACACTGGACAGATTCTCTCTCCATACACTGCGGGCCCCCTGCAAAGCAAGACCTGCAGACCAGGGCGGGCGCCAAAGTGGGCCCGTGATCCAAGGTGGGAAGGGGCCACAGAAAGACTTGAGCCACCTCACGTGATCTTGCACAGCTTCACGTTCAGTGTCCCAAATTTGGCCCGTCACGGGCCCCAAAACACAATAGCTGGTTCTGGAGGGCTTACCAGCTTGTCAGGAGCAGCCAATGACATCTCTAGTTAAAATGGCTTGGTGGCTCCGATGGTTTTCGTTAGATGTTTAATGTCATGTTTCTCCCTGTTGTAGGTTGCCTAATTTCTTGTTTTGGTTGTATAATGTCTAGCGTTATTGTTCACTTTGATGATCCACAGGAAAGATTCTCCATGGTTAGGCCTCACTGGTTGGCAGAGGCTGGTATCTAGGGGTTGACACACCAGCCCTATGGGTAGCATGGTTAATGATCCGCAGGATGGTTCACAGTCAATGATCACTTAGAATGTCCAGGGCTTAAACCTATCAAACGTAAGTCTATAATGGGTAAATTAAATGATTTCTCTCCCTCTGTGATCTTCCTACAGGAGACCCACCTCTTGTGGGCTGACGAGAGGCGATTCACAGAGGTTGCTTAGTGGAGGTAAGAGAAGAAGGGTGGCCATTTTATTTGACAAATCAAGGCCCTTCCTCAAATCTGGGATCCTACGCAACCCCCGACGGGAGGTACCTGGGAGTGAAACAAGGGTAACACCTTTACATTCGCTACGGTTTACTCGTCCAAAGATTGACAGGACCTCTTCAGGCTCTCCTGGACAAGCTGATCCCATTAATTGAGGGTTCCCTGGTCACAGGGGGAGATTTTAACATTGCCCCGATCCTAACAGACAAGATGTTACAGGAAACTAGAGCTGATTTCAGAAATTCACTCGTCCTCATGAAGTTCTTTCGGGAGTCACTAGTAGTTGACAACTGAAGATTGCGCAATCCTTCTGCGAGGGACTATACACATTAATTATTTATTTTATTTACATTTGTAAAGCGCACATCGGCCCTTGGGCATTATGGTGCTGTTGCAGAAAACGTACTTAGTTGCGGTAATAGTACATAGAGAAGACAATGCAGATATTTGAGAACCGTGCAAGAACTTTGCGAAAGGTGGTACAGGATGCTTTGTTTCTGAGGGCAAGGCATTTCAGCGTTTGGGTGCTAGATGTTGGAAGCCAGCCCCTCCCGCTTTACTTCTTTTGAAGGTGGGTACGAACATCATGTTGGCATGGTGTGAGCGGATGGGTCTTGCAGAAGTAAGGGGAATAATCTTTTCAGCTAGGTAGGCAGGGGCATTACGGGAGATGCATTTATGTGCGATGGCCATGGTTTTGAAAAGGATGCTTCTTTCACTGGAAGCCAATGTGCAGCTCTCCTAGCTTGAGAGAGGTGTTCCCTTTTATGGATGCTAAGGGGCGGCTCTAAGGGCGTGGTTTTGTGTAACTTGTAACCTACAGAGGTTTTTGGTGGAGGTGCCCAGAAGTAAGGCGTTGCAATAGACATGTTTCACCCCAACTGTGGCTCTAGCTATTGCTAAGCGGTTAGCATTGGATAAGTAGGATTTACACCGCATTGATGATTTTGGTGGTGAATGCAGAGGCTGAGGCAATAGCACTCACCAGGCGTGTCATGGATAGGGTTGAATCCAAAAAGACGCCAAGGGTTTTGACTACTGGGGACACCTTAATGGGAGTGTTGTCAATGATGAAAGTCTGGTATTGCGAGTCAAGTTTGTTAAGCAGTTCTTTAGAGTCTACAAAGAGGATCTCTGTTTTGTCCCCGTTAAGACATAGTCCATTTGCTGACATCCAAGTCTGAATGGCTGCGTAGATGTTGTCCAAGGCGGCAGCATGTAGTGCATAGGAGCTGGCGAGTGGGAGTAGGACTTGGGTGTCATCGGCATAGTTAGTGTAGGCTATGCCACGATCATCCAAGTCCTTGAAGCGGTGAAGGGTGAAGATATTGTACAGCGTGGGGGCTGTGCAAGACCATTGCGGGACACCAAAGAGTAGGGTGGTGGGTGCTGTGCATGCTTGGTCTGAGAAGAGGAGGAGATCCAGGCTGTGGCTTCGGTGGAAAAGTGAGCAGCATTTATAAGGTGTTTGCATAGGCTGTCGTGGTCCACGAGATCAAAGGCAGCCGACAAATCCAGTAAGAGGAGCAGTGCCGGTTGGCCTTTGTTAACTAGGTTACACAGTTGGATCTTAAGATCCAATAGGGCAGACTCAGTGCTGTGGCATTACTCGGACGTCCACATGGGATACTGCCGTATTGACCTGCTGCTGGCGTCTTCTTCCCTGGCTCCCTCCATCCCGATGGGTCCATTTATGTCGTCTCCCTCTCCGACAATAATCCTGTCGCACTCTCTCTCATGGTCTCGGGGCTCTCGCCTACGACCCGGAAGCCTTGGCGGTTTTATGATCCAATATTGAGGGACGGTTTTATTCGACAGGAGATCGGGTCGAGTATTTCTAATTACTTCAAAAATAACCTCATGGAGGATGTGTCCTTGAGTACTGCTTGGGACGCCCTAAAGGCAGTCACTAGGGGGGAGGTCATGAGTCTGTCCGCGTTATACTCCAAAGCTAGGGCCCTTCTCCGGAACGACTTAGAGGAGGCGGTCTGGCTTAGGGAGGAGGTGCACAAGCAATCGGGCTCCCTCAGAGTGAGGAGACAGCTAAATATAGCTAGAGCCAAGCTTAATGCCCATCTGGCAGACCGCACGTTCCAGGTTTTGTTTACGGTTAAACAATACTACTACACTAGAGGGAACAAGGCCAATAAAATCTTGGTCTGTAAACTGGCCAAATGCAGAGCCTGGAACAATGTCCAAGCCCTGCGGGATGCCAAGCGTGTGCTCCTCCTCATAGAAGATGATAAATTAGTCTGGATTCATAAACACCACACTGATGTGGCCGCCGGAGAAAACAGATTGAATGACTACTTGGCCTCAGTTGCTGTCCTGGTTCTCCCGCTCGCAAAGGTCACGCAGCTCAAATAACCAATATCAGTTTCGGAGGTCGTGGTTGCCATTAAATTCCTAAAAAACCACTACCTTAGGGCCTGACGGATTCACCTCTGAATTCTATAAATCTTACTGTGACTTCTTGTCCTCCCACCTGACTCGTCTCTTCAATTCATTCCCGGACACTGGTTCAATGACACCCACTATGCTCGAAACCTCCACCATCCTACTGCTGAAGCCTGACAAAGACCCTAAACTCCTCGACTCATATCGCCCACTTACGCTCATTAATAATGATGCTAAAATATACTCTAAAGTTCTTGCTTCTCGTCTGATGGGGGTTCTACCCACCCTAATCCATCCGGACCAGACCGGCTTCATTGCTCGCCAGCCCACCCAAGATAACACCAGGAAAGCTCCAGTTAACATAGCCGATAAGATGCATATGAGTGCTGACCTCTTGGCCATAGATGCCTAGAAGGCTCTGGGGCAAGATTCCAACAGTCGGGCCTGGGGGCGAGATTCAAGCAGTCAATACTAGCCATATATAGCTAGCCATAACTCCATTGATCCGGATCCTGGTTAATGGCAGGGCCACTCCCCTGGTGAGTATTCATAGAGGAATGAGGCGGGGATGCCCCTTGCATCACCTTATCTTCGAGCGCTCTATGGAGCACCTCGCGATTCGCAATCACTGCCAGGTTTGAGGTTCCTCGTTTCGGCATCAGGAATACAAAATATCCCTTAATGCAGACGACGTTCTGCTCTCACTGACTGAAACCAGACAATTAGTCCCACTCCCTGATGGATGAACTAAGGGACTTTGGACTTGTCTCTGGTTTTGCTGTCAATTATTCTAAATCGATGGGTCCATCAGTCGGGCTGCCACCAGAAGATATTGAGGTGATCTCTGAGGTTTGCCCAGTTAAATAGAAAAGGGGCTATATTGAATATCTTGGTGTTAAAATACCTGGTACGGGGGCTCAACCCCAGGATATACATATCACTCATGTACACAGCACTAGCTCCAGAATAGACTAAATATGGGCCTTGGCGAGCCAACTAGGAGAGATCCAGAAGGAGGAAGTGGGCTCCATATCGCTATCAGACCACGCTCCCCTATGGATTACACTTCCCACGCTCGGCAAACAATCTGGCCTATGGCGATGGATACTACCAAGAGAAATCATACAAGATCCAGTAATGCGAGAGAAAATTAGAGAACAGATAGCAGAATACTTTGACCATAATAACACACCGGAAATGACGAAGTCCACAATATGGGAAGTCTTTAAGGCGGTACTACAGGGACAGATAATTGCGCTAAAGGTACAAAAGTATAGACAATCCAGAAAATGGGGAAATGAACTAGAAAACAACCTAGCGGAGATAAGAGAGGAAATGTCTAACCACTCCATAGAACTGAAGAGAGCCTATCGCCACGTACAGGGACAGTCAGAAGCCAAAAGAGCAGAGAACCAACCGATCCATCTGAAACACTGGTATGCAATGAAAGCAAGCAAAGCAGACAAACTCCTGGCAAGACAATTAAAAGGGAATCAACAAAGTCAGACAGTAAAGGCACTGAGAGACAATTTAGATCAGATGAAAACGCTATCGAAAGACATAAAATAAATATTTAGAGACTATTACCAAAAACTATATACATCAGACAAACCAAAGAAAGAGGAACAGACAGCCTACTTGAGAGATATAACATTAGCGACCATAACACCAGAGGAGAATTAATTACTGGACGAACAAATAACAGCAGAGGAAGTAACAAGAGCAATCAGAGAACTACCGAAAAACAAAGCCCCGGGACTGGATGGCTATACGGCCGCATTCTATAAAACCTACACGGAACCCCTATCTCTTATATTAACGGACCTCTATAATACCTTTAAAGACACAGCAAACATGACAAACTCGATGAACGAAGCAAAGATATTGGTCTTCTATAAGAAAGGGAAAGACCCGGAGAGTCTGAGCTCGTATTGCCCAATAGCATTAATAAATCTAGACACCAAACTACAAAAATATTAGCCAACAGACTTACACTGCTACTTCTAAAAGCTGATACATCAGGAACAATCAGGTTTCATCTCTAACAGAACAACACATGACAACATCAAACGAATCACCCATCTGATCGAAAAGGTGGGAATCGTCAACATCCCAGCAGCAATGCTGGCGATAGATGCGGAAAAAGCATTAGACCGAGTGGAATGGTCAATGATGTTCGACACAATGGGCCTCATACACGGTAGGCGGTAACCATGGCGCTCCAAGGTGTGTGGGGGCCGTAATTCCCCATTCACCATGGCACTTCCCCATTCCCATTTCAGCCCCCATAGGGCTCAATGGTAATGGGGAAAGGGGCAATTACGGTACTGCAAATTGCGGTACCGTAATTGCCTCCAAGGTCCCTTTTCGGGCCCGTTCCTTAATGGTTGGTAAAACCAGCTGTTGAGGTCGGGTCCCGAAAAGGGACCTCGTAGTAAGGCGGTAAGGGTTTACCGGTACCAGTACCGGTAACTGTAAACCCTTACCGCATTCCGTGTAATGAGGCCCAATGAGGAAAATGGGTATGGGTGAAACATACAACAACATGATACGCGCCAACTACCCACGACCCGGATTGCAGTAAATGGAGAACTTTCAGGTACGATCAGAATCGAAAGAGGCACAAAACAGGGGTGCCCCTCTCCCCACTCCTATACGCAATCTTCCTGGAGCCACTCCTAGCGAAAATCAGAGACACACCCAACATCAAAGGCATGGATATGGGAGGGATATCACATAAAAGGCGGCATATGCGGACTACATGATGATGACCCTGGCGGACTCAGTGAGAACACTACCCCTCCTCATACAAGAAATAGAAAAATTTGGATCCATATCAGGATTGAAGATAAATAGGCAAAAATCAATGGTAGTGATATTGGCTGGAGACAAAAAAGAAATCCACAAGAGGGCAGATGAACTACACCTAAGGGTCGAGGAAGAAGGGGTAAAATACCTCTGAGTCACCATGACCAGCAATATCAAAGGTCTATAGCAGGAAATTACCCAAACCTCCTAGAACAGCTGAGAAGAGACTTGGAAAAGTGGAACCCACTTTCAATTACATGGTGGGGCAGAATAACAGTCATCAAAATTACAATCCTACCCAGACTACTTCATTACTTCCAGGCGCTCTCCATACGGATCCCACCCACATTCTTTAAAACACTCGCCAAAATGATATCAAAATACATATGGCACAACAAAATACAGACTCGCAAATCTAGCGCTCATGACACAAAAATCAATGGGGGGCATGGCACTCCCTCACTTTTGGAAATATTATGAGGCAGCCCAACTTTGGGATCCCAAACACGTCAGAGAAATTATGGGAAACACAGGACAGGGCAGTGGCAAGGACAAACCTACGGCACCTACTCTGGCTAAGCTCGGAACATAGACACCCGAATGTTTGAATAAGCGAAATCATGAGCGCCACCTTGGAAGTATGGAACAACGCAACCAAAAAAGAAACACTGACAATAGACCCGGCCCCCTTTATGCCTCTATTCGAGAACCCAGAATTCCAACCGGGCACGGAGAAAGGAGCATTACAGAGATGGATAGATGCGGATTGTACAAAGGTGGGGGCATGTACGAAGACCAGCGAATCAGAACATACTTAGAATGTAGCGAACTCCTAGGCCTCACAGAGAGGGACAGATTTAAATATGAACAACTCCATCACTGGCAATCCACCACACAAGCTGCAACTAGACCTCTGACCCCATTCAAATAATATCATGACACAAACATGGACACAAAAATTTGTCTCAACCATGTATAAATTCCTAAACGCCCAAACAGAAGAAACAAAATGGCACTATACGAAGAAATGGGAAACAACACTAGGAAAAGAAATCACGAGAGAAAAGTGGAGCTATATCTGTCAAATAATCCCAAAATGGACGAGGCGATCCAAACAACGGAAGCATGGACAAAAATCATAATTCAATGGCACTACAACCCGGAAAGGATACACAGTATGTACAATACCACACAAAACAAATGCTGAAGGGGCTGCAATGCGGTGGGCAACTGGAGACATATATGGTGGGACTGCCCAAAACTACAAAACTTCTGGACGGAGGTGAAGGCCCAAATGCAGGAAATGTTTAAAGGCACAGAAAACCTAGGAGAGGAGATATGGATGTGCGGTATGTAGGATCCCAAGGTTAGGACACTGACAAAAACACAAAAGAGAAACTTCATGGGTCTCCTTAGAGCAGCCTGGCTAGCAATAGGCCAGAAATGGAAGCAGAAGCAGCCCCCATGCAATCTGGAATGGTTGTAGAGTCTGGACACATGTAGCAATGGAACGCATCACTTATAACATACAGGGGGCCCGTCAAAACTTCATATCCGACTGGGGAGGGGCGATAGAATACCTGCAAAGTGACTATATGCTACAGTGGTGCCCACATCGAATACGAATCCTGGACATGTTTACACGATGACACAAGAACTATAAAGGAACACTATAGAAACTTCATGAATGGACTGCCAGTGGGGGGAATACAGGGGGAAGGAGGGACGAGAGAAGGGACGCTGCAAGTCCCAATGTTTATGTTTATGAAATGCAAATAAAAACACGTTTAAAGAAAACCTGGTACGGTTAAATCATTGTATTCTGCTTACTTCCCTACATTATTCGCAGACATGGAATCAGATCTAAAACGTTGGCATAAGCAAATGGTCTTGTGGCTGGGACGGGTAACAGCAGTAAAAATGTTTATCATCCCAAGACTAATTTATCATTTCCCGTCCCCCCCGGCACCAGTGCTGACGCAGAGATTACACGCTCTACTAGGGAAAATCTTTGCATATACATGGGAACACCATAAACCTAGGATAGCCAAAAGGGTTCTATTGCGGAAAGAGAATTCCGGTGGTCTGGGGGTCCCCGACATTTACTGCTACTACCTGGCCTTCCAAACTCTCACACCCTTTTACATGGGGTCAGACTGGGGAGGTTCCCCTGTGGGCACAGATCAAACAAGCAGCGTCCCCCAGTTCCGTTGAGACAGCTGCCTTTTGTCAAGTTGGCGAATGATTCTGCTAGGTGCACCCTCCTTACCTCAACTTGCCATACACTCTTGTGCTGGAATTTAGTAACTAAAAGGTGGAACACACTAAAAAGGCCTGTACCCTTTGTCACCAATGGTTGGTAACCCTGAGTTCAGCCCTGCCGGACAACCATTCTCAACTTGGACTTTGGGGGCCTGACGGAACTCAGACAGTTTTTAAAGGATGGGTCTCCGCTTACTTTCGAGGATTGCAAACAACAGTTCACATTAGAAGAGGGGGAGCAGTTCCGATTCCTACAGCTGCGCCACTGGTGGTGTAATCTGACAGTCTGACAGAGGGGCATCAGGGACCTCAACGCTCTAGAACTTACCGACTTGGAAGGTAGGACCATGGGTAGAATCTCAATGCTTTACAACTGGCTAGAACTTTACAATCCGCAGGAATGCTAGCCCTACATGCCAAGTTGGGAACGTGATCTGGGCTGCCCTATCGGGGAGGACTCATGCCATTACATATGGGAGCGCAATCATAAGATCGGAAGATGCACCACGGACAATGAGTGCCAGCTCAAACTTTGCTACAGATGGTATTATGCCCCAGATTGACTGCACCACATGGCCCCTACTTACTGGAGACCTGTTGGAGGGGCTGCCAGGGGAGAGAGAGACCTTCCACATGTGGTAGCAATGCCCCAATGCCGCCCTAATTGTTTTGTTGGGAGACCGTGGGGACCTGCTCTACCCGCTTACAGGCCATAGGACTAGGCTTATCATTTTCCTTCTTCTGGTGGATAAGATCTCCCTAGTCATGTCAATGCTTAGCCATGTCTTTTTCTACCCGTTTACCCTTGTATATTCCAACTGATGCCATCTTCCTTTGTCGCTTACAAAACCAATAAATAAAAGATGTTAAAAAAAAAGGAGGGAAGTTCAAGTATCTTTGGGTTTAATTCTGTGTAAAAGTATTCTGAGATGTTCGCCATAATTCACCCTATTCCACTTACAATTGGCCTCACTTCTGGTAATGATATATGTCATTTATAACGTGCCTGTACATAAGTGTTTCTAGGGGCGACAAGACAAGGGAGGGAAGACAGAGGGAGGACAAGACAAATGATCTTACTAGGCCATGTGTCATTCAGATTGTGCAAGTGCGACAACGTAAAATGCAGGGGGAAGGGAGGAGGGGGAAGTGTCAGGGATACGGAAGCGGAATGTGCAAGAAGGGCAGCATTGCTGTAAGTGTAGCCAGGGCAGCACGGTTCAGGCTAAGTACAAGGAGGCAGGGGACTGTGGGTTTACAGTTACAGCCCCTAAGTGCGCGGTAGGCCCAGAGGGAGTGCAGGGGATACTGATCGCGGAGGAGCCTGGTACCCAGTAATACTCTCAGGGTAGCCAAACAGCCAGTCGGCGCAGAAGACAGGTAGATCAGCAGGGAAGAGTGAGAGAGAGAAAGCAGAGGAGAAAAGGAAGGTCTTGAGCTGCTTCCGGAACTTCAGGTGGTCCAGCTCAAGTTTGAGATGGGCAGGAAGGACATTCCAGAGGGAGGGGCCTGCAGAGGAGAGAGATCTACCCCCCACTCTCTGCCTGGAGAAGCATCTGACCCTCAGAGAGTTTGAGGTAGATGAGTGAAGGGCTCGAGAGGGAAGGTATTCTGTAAGAAAGTGTTAGATGTATTGCGGGGTCCGGCCCCAGAAAGCCTTGTGGATGATGTAGAGGGTCTTGGACTTGATCCTTGAAGCCACCGGGAGCCAGTGGAGCCATTTCAGGGCTGGATAGATATGGTCAAGGACAAGTCTTGCAGTCCTGTTCTGGATTAGTTTCAAAGGGCGAAAAGCAGAGGAAGGCAGATTGAGAAAGAGGCTGTTGCAGTAGTCCAGCCCAGAGCTCTGGAGACAGTGAGCTTCTGGGGGAAAGTGAGAAAAGGAAGACTACCTCTGAGGAGGTGCAGCTGGTAATGTGCCTTCTTGGCAACGTCTGATATGAGGAGAGGAGAGAGTGGAGGTGAAGATGACACCAATGTTTTTTGCCTCACAGGAAAGTGAAGGAAGAGGGCGCTAGGAGGGCGGTCAGAGCGACAGCGGGAAAGCGGGAGCAGGGGTCCCAATGAGAAGGATCTCAGTCTTACTGGCGTTAAGGCAGAGATAGTTGGAGGTGCACCAAACCTGGATCGCGGATAGACATTCAGGAATGAACGAGAGAGGAGGCTGAGGGGAGCCTGAAAGAGAGCTGCGTGTCATCTGCATAACACTGAAAGTTAGAGAAGATAGTTATAAGGTGGGCCAATGGGGCTAGGTAGACATTGAAGAGCCAGGTTGAGGGGTTAGAGCCCTGGGGAACACCACATGTGGAGAGAGAGGTGGTGGAGAGAAAGGACCCAAGTTGGACCTGGGAGGCTCGGTCCAGGAGGAAGGAGGACAACCACCCCAGGGCCTGAGTCGATTGATCAGGATGGCATGATTGACCATGTCAAAGGCGAGGAAAGGTCAGGGAGGATGAATACACAAGGAAGGCTTGAGTCAAGATCAGTGAGCAGATCTTCACGGGTGTTCAGGAGAGCAGTTTCCATGCTTCTGCCTGCTCTGCAGCCAGACTGATGGTCATGGAGAAAACCAACAGATTTAGTGTGGAGAGTAAGCTGGGAGATGGCCAGCTTTTCCAGGAGTTTGCCAAGGAAAGGAGTGATAAGAGATCAGGTGATAGTTTGCCAGACAGGTAAGATCGGCAAAAGGTTTTTTAAGGAGGGGGTGCACAAGGGGGTGCTTGAGGAGAAGGGAAGGTTCCAGTGGCAATAGAGTGATTGCAGAAATCGGCCAAGGCTGGAGCGAGAGTGTCAATTTGGTCCTGGATGGTTCCGGAAGCACTTTTTATTTTTATTTTTATAGATCAGACTTGTCTAGAAACCTTGTCAGTTGTAGTCGCAGAGAATGAGGAGAAGGGAGCGGCTAGGGTTCTATGTCATATCAACAGACATTACGACGGGTGTTTTAATGTGAGAATTGTGCCGAAAAAAGTCAAAATTGTCTCATAAAAAAACCTGTTATAATAATGTCTGTCGATGAAACAACGTTGTACCGGAGCCAGAGGGGGGCTGAGAGAGGACAGGATTTCCTGAGTTTTAGTGGTGAAGTGAAAAGCCAGAGCCCTACAGAAGGCTTTGGAGGGAACAGGAGAGGTGGAGACTGCAGAAGGATTGGCCAGTACCTTTCAGATTTTAAAGAGTTTGGCTGTGTTGTTAGAGGCCACAGAGATGCAGGCTTGGATGTGGGCTCTCTTCTTGGACAGGACAGAGATTCACAGTAACTCTGTGAAGGGTTTATGTACATTCGGAAGAAAATATATAGTAGGCAGTGTGGGGTGTTGTAAGGAAGGCATGGTTTCAACAGTAAGACAGACAAGTGACCACAGTTCAACTTCACAAGAGTATGATAAACGCCTATCTAAACCTAAATCTACAGATCGGAGCAAGCTACGACCATCAAATAATAATAACGCAGTCCTAGTGGTGCCTTGTCAAAATAAAAGGGCCTATACTAAAAAAAAACTATTGCCAATCCTTACCTCTAAATACAAATAGAGGGGGTAGTGTTTATGAAAATGAAAGAAGTGTTCACAAAAATGATATGTGAGGATGTTCAGGCCGTTGGACAAGGCGGTTGACTTAAGCGTAGCACAATCTCTGGATTCGTTAGCACGAGGATACAGTTCATTCATTAGTATCAGGGCCTTCTGTGCACAAGTCTCTTTGCCTATCAAAGTCTCTTCATGCAGAGGGCCCGATACGACAAAACAAACAAAAAGTTATTTTCCGCTTACAAGTACTCAATTCGGGTGATTCACTATTCACCCTGGATACCCCTCAGCTGGGCTCAGAGACCTTTGAATGAGCACCCATGTGGCGCCAGACCACTCTGTTTACAGTATCTGTCTTGCCTTCAAAAGTTCAGTCACTCATCTACTGTTTAATTATATATGTGTCACTTGTCACATACGCTTCACACACTGTTCTCTTCAGTTTTCTCTATACAACCTTGGCTTAAATACAGACTGGTCTGGTATCAGTCTGCCCAATTCACCGGCTGTGCTAACTTTACTTGTGCTGCTTTGTTGTAGGAGCCAAGGACAGTACCACAGCAGCAAACGATCCTCCCCGCCTTGGCCATCGACGCGGGAGAGCCCCGGGTACCTCTGACACACAATGCTGGTTTCTTCAGCTTTGATTACACGTTTAAGGTTTCTTATTATCGAAGGCTCGTGAAAGTAACAGTCTTTCCCTGAGAAGGTCAAAGGCACTTCCCTCCTTGCCGCCCTCTTCAGTCTTGCAGTCTTTCTCCTTTTATTAAACTGCCATCTTAGACTGCTGCTTCTTTGTGTGCTTTGCCTTGCTCCACCATTAATTTGTGTGAGGGAGTGTGATGGAAGTCAGGTGTAATGATCAGTAATTGCCTGACCATTGTATTGGCACATGTCAGGTATACGGCTCGGTCGTTAGTCCGTTTTCCCTCACAGTGGGCTGTCCGTGAGAAAGTGTTCATGTCGGAAAAAGGGTAAGTAGGGTGGGTTGAGTTCCTAAGTATCCTGCCTGGTAGGATGGGGAAAAGGTGTTACAGGGAAGGGGATACCGTATCTCGCTGTCCGGTGTCCCACTTCCACTCCCCGAAGACCACTCATCCAGGTAATCCTCGCGCACTGGTGCACCCCCATGAACTGGATACAAAAGCGATGGCTGTGTCCTGGCCACCTGGATGACAGATCCCCAGAGACTAGCAGGTGAGACACCTTCAGGTTTCTCACAGTGGTTTATGAGTAAAAATGCTTTCTCAAAGCTTGTAAATTGGCCAGATCTGTACCATTTATCAATCTCGCTGAACTTCTGCAGAACTATTAGCTGCAAGGTAAGACCTAAACTTGACTTTACGTTTATACTGTTGCTCTAACAACTAGGATACAGATTCCTTACCACCTTATTTCTATCTGTATTAGATTATTCATGTTACGACATACACACCTGGGCTGATCCATTGAGTCACAACGATTTTATGGCTCCCAATTGTTACAGACAATAGGATATCAGGTGAGCATCACCACATCTATAATATATGTGGAAACACCTTACACTGATAATCCTGAATCTTTTTTTTGCTTTTCTCCCTTTGCTTTCCTTCTCTAACTGTGAACAATGCTCCATCAATCCGGAATGCCTACATATATGCGGTATGACCTTTTTTCTCTGGTTTCGTGTGACCTGTTGACTACCTAATGCTTCATGTATTATGTATACTTTGACCATGAACTCTTATATTCTGTATTTTCTGTATCTTATTCACATCCAGGCTTTGGTTGTACCAGCCTTGGAAGAAACCCTCCAGGGTCAAAACACGTGTTGCCAACCACAACCTAGGATAAAAAAAGTATGTTACACTTGGGACTTATTTGGACTTTTGTATACACAAGACTAGAATGAGCCAATATACAAATTTAGCAGGGTTGTGCACATCTTAAAAAGAGTTATTATGCTTTCACGTGCCTAGATTTGGTGGATAAAGGCTTAGCCATTGTACCTGTTGGCATTCATCGTACCCCCTGATAAGTGACCTACATTCTAAAGCTTAACCCAGCACAGTAACTAGTGGACCTCCATGCCCTCACTCTCTCACTCATACCAAAATTTGACAAAGTAATGGAGCATATATCCATGTTTACTAGGAATATTAAGTGTTCAGTGCAAAGTCAGCATCTAAACTGGCACATCTAAACCGAAAACACTTGTGCATAGGCACCATACAAATGTCCAATAAATAAAAATAAATAAACGGGATGATCGATCTCTTCAAACATTTGGCAACAGCCGAATCACTGTTGGTTGTCACATTCAAGATTTCCGGGGCAAACACTCAATATGTGGAATCCGCTCAGAAATGCCAGACACATTTAACAATCTGACCATATCTAGTCTTGGTTTATCATGTCCTTGAAGTTCCAGACAGGCAAAGGCCATGACCATGTCTGACTTCCATTTTCCTTTCGCCAAAAGGGAACAAAGCTGAACTGGCAAAGTCATAGGGGACTGAATACCCTCTTAGGCATCCTACAGATTTAGCAAGCTGAATCCTACTATTTAGAATTTGAGTATTCTACTGCAACCTGCCAGAAAAGGAGATAAACTGTGCAAAGAGACTTGCAAAGGGGCCATGGTGTCTTTGCTAAACTAGCCCCCAAAGGTCAAGGTTCTCTTAAGGTGGAATCACAGTGTAGCATCCCAAAAGAAGCCTCATATTAGGACTCAAAACGGGTTGGTAAATCAGTCATGAAAAAGCAAATAAAGGGCCTCTCACTAGAAGTCTAATTTAGAACTTTCTTCCTCTCACCCTTCCGTCAGAGGAGTACGATTTTAAAGATGGTGCAGGTAGACAGTGCGTTTAGTGAGAAGGTGGGTCTTTTTAGGAGAGATTCATCTGTAAGGAGGCATTTTATGTAGTCCAGATGGAGTCTTTAAGGGAGATCAGAGAGGAGGCATCCCTAACAGTTGTAACAGGGGGCTTGCTGGCCAGGGGACATACTGAGGTTTTATGGCACATACTCAGGGAAATTGTGTGTTTTAGCATGTTACTACCAAAACAGATCCCTGTGGAACAAGAATACTATAATGACGTCAACAGGAGTCTGTAAGGTGCCCACAATGAAGGAGGTTATGTCTGTATTTGAGGTGCTTAGTCAGGGCAGAGACTGTTGAGAAAAGTCACATCAACGTTTCGGGGCATGCTCCGATAAACTACAGAAGGGAGATCATATGTCAATTTGGGAGTTTCACGCTTACCTCAAGCTCGAGCTCCAAATCCTGGTATTTAAACTTAACAGTGAAATTCATGACATGCAGCTCCTCAGTCACCAATACCTGCAACAAGATAAACAGGCATGGCAGTCAGCAAATATATGGTTTACTTTTAAAACAAAAGGGCTGAATCCGTCTGACCCACGTAACACGTCATTGAAAGAATGGTTAACGGTTGCATATCTTACCCACAGCGGCCTTGCAGCCGAAGTTCAGAGACACTGGGCCTCATTACACGGACGGCAGTAAGGGTTAACGGTCACCGTTAATGGCAACGGTGACCGTTAACCCTTACCGCCGTACTACGAGGTCCCTTAGCGGGTTGGAGTTTTAACGCCTGCTTTTTGCAGGCGTTAAATACCAACCCGCTAAGGGACCTCGGAGCTAATTACGGCACCGCAAAATTGCGGTGCCGTAATTAGCGCCTTCCCCAGTCCCATAGAGCCCTATGGGGCAGAAATGGGAATGGGGAAGGGCAATGGCGGAAAGGGGATTTACCGCCCCTCCAACCTTGGAATGGGGCGGTAAATCCCCTTTCCGCCAAGGCGGTGCCGGTATTTTACTGGCATGGTCCAGGGTGCTAATAGCACCCTGGACCACCGCCTTCCGTGTAATGAGGCCCACTGTATCACTGTGTATAAGAACAGAAAGATTTGGTGTAAGAAGGTCTAGCAGAGCTGGAGGAGAATTGTGGGGAGTGACAAATCCAGCAGTGCACCAGGAAAGAAGGAGACCTTCTAGGGACTAAAGACCAAACTGATGCATGGTTTAAACCACAATCATATGGCGAGAAGCTCAAACATTTTTCACAGCTTGGATACGTTCTAAATCCCTGCCCATTTCACTATGTCAGAACCAGTCTATTCCCAAGTGTTGTGTGGAACTAAAAGTACCATGCACCAGATTCCGCTTAGCATTCATCATAAACTCTCAGATCTCAAGCAAATGGTGTGGCTATGCAGTGTTGGGTCCTCTTTTGCTACATCATCGTGCAAGAGATTGAGTAAAAGACAGTATGGAAGCAATGCAAAGGAGATGCTGCTCTAACATTGCTTATGCCTTGATATGTTCACAAGTCTTGGTTCTCATAACAGTTACTGTGCTTGACTTGTTACTGAATCACATCCCTGCTACCCTACCCTGTGGTTCCTGGTAGCTTGTAGTAAATGTCATTCATTATCCTTTGTTTTCTTCTAGCTGGCCATCCTGAGATATTTGTTTCAGTACTTCTTGCAGCCAGCAAATCGTCAGTTCCTTAGTGGTCCAGGAACCTAGCAATTCCTCATGACAACAATCTACCATTCCCTTTTCTGCCTAATGCCTGTGCAGTTTGTGCACTGCCATTCTTCTGTCTCAGGCTGACCAACAGTGCTCTAGGTTGTGATTAGTGTACTTGTGGTACTAAATGTAGGTTATTCATACAGTGCGGAGCCTACAGTGGATGGAGGTTCTTCATGAGCTTACTCAGTTGGCAGGTCCCTTTTTGCCAGGACCTTCACCAGCATTGTTTTCAACCAGGGTAAATACATCTCCTACGGTTGATAGGACTGGATTTTTCTGCACATCTAATATACCACATCAAATTCATTTTTGCATCATTTAGGCGAAGCAAGCTTTATTTGATTGTGTTGTTGGTGCGACTGAGACATTCCGTGTCATTTCCATGATTGTTGCAAGTCCCAAATCTGCCGCTCCTGCTGTTGTTGGATTTGGATGTCGTCTATATAAACTGAAAGTGCATGTGTATAGATAGTCTAATTATAACAAATGTGTGAATCTTGATGAACATATTCAACTTCATTGTTGAGCGAGCATCTGTACCTGCTGAGTTTGAGAAGATTGGAACAATGACCAGGGAATGTCTTTTAACCCAATCGATTTCTACAAGCGTGTGAGGTCCATCAGGTGGTCTCAGAAAACATATACGGCTAACAGGTGTAGTAAAATCCAAAGCTGACCATTATTCCCAGTAAAGAGGTTATGAGCTCTGTTTTGATGGGGTCTGTCAGATCTAAATTCATAAACGGCAACCTTCGGGAATCCCCATGCATTTTCACCTGCCCTTCTTCTGGTTCACCCAACTTTTCCCACAGTGACTCCCATCCAGGGAACTGGCGATATAACTCTGAGATGTGTACCTGCCAGTCCTTATGACTTCCAGTGCAAAGTGCCTTGTGATCTGTTGCCCTGAGAAGGTCACCTTTCCCAGCTTGTTGCGTGCCTTACTCTGTACCACATTTGTTAGTGGCAGAGCACTTTGTGTATTTTGTGAATGCTGCTGGACAAATTCCACCTTTTCAGAAATGAAAGGTTTGTACTGTACATCTCTCCTTTACATTGTGACCTGGTTTTACAAGCTGTGGTAAGTCAGAAGGAGGACAGGTTTTGATTAGACATTTCACTGTTTATTAAAGTTAAGGAATAATGCCTAGCTTTCCCTATACAACAAGGTGTCACTACCCAAGGAAGGAACAAGTTACTTACCTGTAACTCTTCTCCAGCATGGATCTGGCATGGATTCACATGCTCATGAATATTCCCCGTCGTCAGGCTGGGAATCCTCGGTAAAGAAAAAATCAGTATCAGTCTAGTTTCTGATCTATCTTTCTTAGTAGTAACCAATCACTGGTCTCTGGGTCATACTGCCGCCAGCCAATGACTGCCCTCTCCCTAAGCCCCGCCCCTGGCAGCCATCCTCAGATTTGGTAGCACGTAAAGTGGCAGTATGACCAAGTGAAGAGCTGCAGAGGGGAAGGAGGGAGGGTTTGCATGTGAATCCATGCCAGACCCATGCTGGAGAACAACAGTTAGAGGTAAGTAACTTGTTCCTACTCCAGCATGGGGTCTTGCATGGATTCACATGCTCATGAATATAAGAATACTTAGCAGTACACACATGCACAACCACTGGAGGTGGCAAGGCTCAACATTAAGCATAACATAAAACTCAACATTAAGCATCTCTTACCTCCTCACCAGGCTCACCTTAAGCGAACAGGTTGCGCAGCACTGCCTGGTCGACTCTGGACTCCTCCCTGGAATTCCGGTCGACGCAGTAGAATCTCGTGAAGGTGTGCGTCGACCTCCAAGTAGCAGCCCTGCAGATGTCCAGCAGGGGCACACCAGACAAGAACGTAGTGGTAGCAGCGATTGCTCTGGTCGAATGGGCTCTCGGACGGCCAGGCAACTGTCGGTTTGCCAACCGATGACAGTGCATGATGCAGCCGGAGAGCCATCTGGAAATGGAAGCCTTCGAGAGAGCCGTCCCTTGGTTCACAGGTCTAAAGTTCACAAACAGCTGTGATGTATTCCGAAAACTCTTTGTTCGGTTCACGTAGAACTTCAGCGCTCTAGCTACATCCAGCGAGTGCAAAATCCTCTCGGCCGGCGACAAAGGCGACGGGAAAAAGACTGGTAACTCCAAGGGCTCATTGAGATCGAAGTCCGACGGCACCTTGGACATGAAGGAAGAGTGCGTCCTCAGCACCACCCTTCGTCTTGTGGAAAGTCAAGTATGGAGGCTTACAGGAAAGGGCCTGAATTTCTCCCACGCGTTGTGCAGAGGTGATGGCCACAAGGAACGCAGTCTTCCACGACAGGAACTTCAACGGAGCCGAATGCAAGAGCTCGAATGGCAGGCCCATGAGCCTGGTCAGCACCACGTTGCGCTCCCACGCGGGGCTGGAGCCTTCACTGGCGAGAACGATCGGAACAGTCCTTTCATAAACTCCTTCACCAGGCGATGAGACCACAGGGACGACCGTCCTGCAGTTCTGGTGTATCGGGAAATCACTGCCAGATGTATCTTGATGGAAGCGTGAGCTAGTCCAGCTTTGGCCAGCGACAGTAAGTACGGTAGCACTTGAGGGGCTGTAATCCTCCGTAGAGGGTTAATCTTCTGTGCACGGCACCAAACAGAGAACCTCTTCCACTTGTGTCCGTAGCATTTGAGAGTTGAGGACGCCCTGGCCTTTGCAAGAACCTCTCGCAGTCAGCCCGGATATCGTACCCTCCAAACTCTAGTGCTGCAGGAGCCAGGCCTGCAAGTTCAGCGACTCCGGGTCGTGATGAAGAATGGCGCCTCCTTCTCTGGAGAGAAGGTCTATGTCTGTCGACAGTTTGACTGGTGGGGACACTAACCAGTCCAGAAGGTCCGGGAACCATATCTTTCTCGGCCACCTTGGTGCAACGAGGATCATCCTGCACTCGGACCTCTTGAGTTGGTTAATGAGCCTGAGCAGCAATGGCAACGGCGGGAACGCATACAGGAAAAGGCCGTCCCAGGGGAACGAGAAAGCATCGCCCATGCTCCTCGGCTGGTGGAACCTGCTGGCGAACCTCTGGCACTTGGAGTTCGTCGCAAACAGGTCGATTTGGGGCTTGCCCCATCGCCGGAAGAGTTGATCCACTTGATCCTGGTGTATTTCCCACTCGTGGCACGAGCACAGCTCCCTGCTGAGTGAGTCGGCGATGGTGTTTTTTATCACTGCTAGATGAAAAGGCACCAGAAACATCCCCTGAGCAACGGCCCAGTGCCACATATCCTGGGCTTCCTTGGACAGGGCTGGGGATCTGGTTCCTCCCTGCTTCCGGATGTAGAACATCGTGGTGGTGTTGTCGGTGAAGATCCTCACCACCTTGCCCTTGAGGGAGGGGAGGAATGATTTGAGGGCCCAGAACACTGCTCGGAGCTCCAGTATTATGATGTGAAGCGGCTTCTCCTCCGGGAGCCACGGCCTCTTGTGTGAAGATCTCCGGTGTGCGCTCCCCACCCCTCCGGGGAGGCATCCGTCGTCACAGTCATCTGGTATGCTGGGGTCTGAAAGTCCGTGCCCACGGCGAGATGCGCGCAGGTGCCCCACCATCGAATTGCTTGGCGGAATACTTAGTTGAGCGAGATTTTGTCCTCAAAGCTGCCCGTCGCTTGCGTCCAAAGGGCGTCGAGGAACTCCTGCAGAGGACGCAACCGAAGCCTGCACAGGCGCACCATATAGATGCAAGAGGACATCATCCTGAGAAGGGACTTGATGGACCTCACTATGGCCACGTCCGCGGCCAGCAGATGCTGTATCCTACCCAGGATGGCCTGCGTTCTTTCCTCCGACAGCGAGGCCAACTGCGCTACTGTATCGAGCCTGGCTCCCAGAAACGGAGCAACCTGCGACAGAACCAGGTGGGATTTGGGAAAGTTGATGGAGAATCCCAGGTCCGTGAGCAGCCGGACGGTCTTTGATGTGTGTTCGACGGTGAGTTCCCTTGTCCCTGCTCGGATGAGCCAGTCGTTCAGGTAGGGGTAGACGTGGATCCCCTGCAGCCGCGCCGCCACTGGTGCTAGGCACTTGGTGAACACCCTGGGCACCGACTTCAATCCGAATGGGAGGGCCTTGAACTGGTAGTGCCGCCCTTGGACTACGAACCTGAGAAACATTCAGTGTCCTTTTAGGATGGGGATGTGAAAGTGCACATCCTCCAGATCCAACTACGATAGGAAGTCGCCTTCCTCCAGCTGGCCCAGCACGTGCTGGTGGGTGACCATCCGGAACTTCTGTGCCTTGATGTATCTGTTTAGCTGACGCAAGTCCAGGATGGGATGCCAACCTCCAGTCTTCTTTCTGACGAGGAAGTATCTTGAGTATACTCCGGAGCCCCGGAGCCTCTTTGGGACGAGCTTGATGGATCCTTTCTTGAGCATCGCCCTTACCTCTAACAGCAGTTGAGGGATGTGGTTTTCCTTCCTGGCCAGGGGCGGAATTCAGGGGCACTTCTTTAGAAATTCCAGAGTGTGCCCGTGGGCCAGGGCATCCAGCACCCAACGGTCGATGGAGATGAACTCCCACACGCTGATGAACTTTGTCAGCCGGTGTCAGGCTCCTGTTGTCTGGCGCAGAGGCAGCACAAACACCTGCCTCCCCGTTGGGTCTTAGCACCTGGGATGTAAAAACCACAGGCCACCTTGACCCGCCGGGGAAAGAGGGTTAGGGTCCGTTGGTTTGGATGGGTAGAGGGAGTTCAGGATAACTGGAAAGAGGGTTAGGAGGCTGTTATGGATAGGTGGGGGTTTTTAGGGAAACACACTCCTCGGCTCCTGTGCGCCGCTCCGATGGACGTACTCCGCCCATGCACTCATGCACCTCACCCACACTGTGTGCCCTTCGGAGGGGAGCCTTTGTACTGGAGCTCCTGAACCAGGACACTATGGCATTAAAGTGCTGACCATTGTAGCTGGACACTATGACATTAAAGTGCTGACCATTGTAGCTGCTCCGCTACTAACTGCAGTGTCGCAACATAAATTACACCGGCATTTACTCATGCAGCACGCTTTCCCAAATCATGTGCGTGATCACCAACCCCCTTGCATTATTCTCATACAGGGTACAAACAAATAACAGCACTTAGCTCTGATTGCTGGCTGGTGCCTCCGATCCTCCTGACTTGTTTGTGTGCTCAGCCAAAGTACGCTCCGCTTTCACTGCAAAATACCAAAACACATTGTCAGTGCGGGCGAAAACAACTCGTAGTTGACTTCACTCCGAGTTGCCTCAGTAACGTTTTCCCCGCATTCCATGCGTGGGCAATTAGTCATGGCATTGCCCAAATCATGCGGGGTCTATGTATTGATTCCCAATTTACAGGGGACTCGTGCGCGATGCTTCTCGTGCCTCTGCCCCAGTTTGCGGTTCGGTATCTAAACCGTGATCCCAGCCGAAAGTACAGAGGAACTTATCTTTTAGTTGTGCGCGGGGCCTGGGGTGTTCAGGCGGGAGCTTGTGCCCCGCGTAGGCGTGCCTGCCGGAGCTCGGATGAAACACGTCTTCTCTCCTCTGCATCCGGAATTGCGAGCGTCGTCCCGATGGCGCGGCTCACGCATGCGCATTAGCGCGGGCGTGCCATTTCCTGACAGCAGGCTCGTGCAAGGCATGGCCTGCTGGGAAATGTAGTTCCAAGGCGGTTCTCCATCCCAGGGACTTCTTTCTGCAAAAGGGATGGAGAACCCGCCTTGAGTACTGGGTAGGGCTTTTTGGAGGGGGCTCTCACCCCTTCTGCAGCCCCCACAGTGGCTGCAATCTGCCTTTTGGCCCCAACACGTGGCCCAGCCCTGACAGTCGGCCTCCCACCGGGGTGCTTCGGTGGGGGCCCGACGCGATGGCCCGTTCAGTCTCGCTAGGAAGCAGGCTTTGCCACCTTGGCCTCCCTGGCGACAACGGCGAAATCCACCTGACTTGCCTCGTCCCCTGCAGGCTTTTTGCGACGAGGAGCGGGCCGCCTGACAGTAGGTCAAGGAGCCGCCGCCGAATCCTTTGGAGGCACCTTGCTTGCCTCTGGAGTTTCGAAAGGGGGGCCGCCGTTGCTGCAGAACTCCCAAGGCCCGAGCCGTCTCCGTGTCGGTCTTGATGGCCTGCAGCGACTCATCCACAGTCTTTCCAAACAGATTGTTCCTGTCGAAGGGCATGTCCAAAACCTTGGCTTGCACGTCCTGGTGGAAATCCGTCGCCTTGAGCCACCCCCGCCGTCGAAGGCAAACGCTGTTGCCCAACTGGAGGAAACCGGTGTCGGCAATGTCCGTGGCCACAGTTATGGCGTGGTCCGACGCCACCTCACCCTCCTGTAGAATCGCCAGGGCCTCTGCCCTCTTGTCATCCAGGGAGGAAGTCCAACAGGAGGGCGATCTTGTACCACAATTCCCTGTCGCAGCGGGCCACAATCGCTAGGGCGTTGGCCGCCTTAATCGTTGTCGCTGCCAATGAGATGACTCGTCGCCCCACAGCGTCCAGCTTCTTTCCCTCGCCGTCCGGTGGGGAAGTTGAGGATGAAGCCGATGCCCCACCCTGCTTTCTTCTTGGCCGCTGCTGAGAGGACCGAATCCGGGGTCGGCTGTGCCCTAAGGCACAACGGGGCGACGTCGGGGACCTGGTACTACTTGTCGTATCAGTCCCTCTTGGCAGGTGTCGTGAATGGGTTCTTGAGGAGGGCAAGTCCCTCGTCCCAGATGTCATCCAGCAACGGCACCGCAAGGACCGTCTTCCTCTTGGCCTCGCGGTGGTGGAGGAAGCCTTCCTTCTTCTCAGGGCAGAGCTGAAAACGCTCATATGCCCTGGCAATCATAGCGTGGAAGGAGCCAATCTCGTCGGGCGGAGACGCCTGAGGAATCGGAGAGGGGAGGCCAGTCCCGTCGTCACCGCCCTCGTCATCCGTCCCCGTCGTGGCCATGTCCGTTCCCATGTCGTCCCTCAGGATCGGGGAAGGCGACAAAGGCTGAAGGCCGTGAGGGCTGAAGGGGCACTTGATGAATTCTCCTCCTCTTGTTCAGAGGGCTTCCCGACAGTCCCGGTACAGCTGGGTCGTACGTCGGGGGTAGGGGGTAGTGGGTAGGGGCAGTCTCGTCCTTATCTCCGTGCATAAGGCTTGGATTTCCGTCAAATTGGCCGCCGAGTTGTCCTGAGGCTCGGGTTGCAACGGGTGTGCCGGGAGCGACGGTTGTTCCTCCACGGGAACCTCGTCGTCGTTGCCACCCTCGCTCTCGTCGTCCCCCTCCTCGGGATTCCTCCCGTGGGGCTGGGCCTCTTCCAAATTCTCGGTCAGTTCCTCTACGGAGGTTGTGTCTGTGTCCGTAACGGCCACCGCCCCCCCCCCTTTTTCCACCGGGGTCTTCACGGGGGTCTTCTCGATGGGCTTAAAAGAGGATTCCCTCTGCGGAGGCAGGGAAACTCTGGGCCCTGAGGTCGCCTCCACAGGGATAGCCTCCACAGGCTTTGCCAGGGCCGCTGCAGCTCCCTCGATAGAGGCCTTAGCCGGGTGAATCGAGGCCTTCACCACTTTGGGCACGCTTGAGGCCTTCACCTTAGGGGAAGGGTCACCCCCTCGCTCCCCCTCGGCCGGTTCCTTCAAGATCGACTGGGGCCTCTCCAGGAGCTTAGCCGGGTTCTAAGATTTTCTCTTCCCCGAGCCAGAGCGTTGGCTCACGGTTGATGGTGTCGGTGAAGGTGCGCCCTGCCTGGCAGCCGAGGAGCCTGACCATTCGGCGCTCCCGGTGCCCGCAGACTCACGGTACTTTGCCTTCTGTTGGGCCCCCGTCGCCGGGGCGCCCTCACAGGACTTAGAAGACCGCTCGGACTTCTTCTCACCTGCTGGGCTCTTGCCTTCCAGCCAGTTGGAGAGACGGGTCTGGCGATCTCTCATAGTCCGATCCGACATGTTCATGCAAACCGCACAGTGCCGGGAGTCGAGCTTCCCTTCTCATGGGCCATGTTCTTCTCATCCACGAGGTAGGCCTCCGAAACTTCTGAAATCCTCAAAGAAGCGTAACTCGACGAAAACTTAACCCTTGAGGGGCATAGATAAATCTGAAACGGGTCCCCGTTGAACGGAAGTAGAAACGGTGGAGCTTGAGGCTCGATTAAACCGAAAAATTTTATAAATCTCTTTGAAAAAGCGCAAAACGCAGAAAAAGCTCGAGAGCTATAGCACAAGGACTCCCAACACTTGAACGTGTGGTAAAAATCTGAGGATGGCTGCCAGGGGCGGGGCTTAGGGAGAGGGCAGTCTATGGCTGGGGGCAGTCTGACCCAGAGACCAGTGATTGGTTACTACTAAAAGACAGATCAGAAACGAATCTGATACTGATTTTTCTTTACCGAGGATTCCCAGCCTGACGACAGGGAATATTCATGAGCATGTGAATCCATGCCAGACCCTGTGCTGGAGAAACTAGCTAAGGTGCCCGTCAGTTGTCCGTGAATGACTAGAAATTTAACTATCCACCATCCAACTCTAAGCCTGTCTGACCCGATCATTATCTTAACTTAAAAGTCAAGAGAATGGGCCTCATTACAAGTTTGTCGTACCGGTAAGCTTGCCGGTACCGTAGTTCCCAGACTGGCAAACTACCAGTTGTGCTCGCGGGTGCCTTTCTGCCCGCCAGGTCGGACCTGGCAGGCAGAGCGGCACCCGCAAGCACAGCATTCTTTGGCACCATTCACAAATGGGCTAAAGGGCTCAATGAGAATGGGGAAGAATTTTTTCCGGCGTCCTGAAATGGGCAATTACCAGGTCCACCGGGGTTGTAATACCCTGGTAATTGCCCATTCCAGGGTGCCAATAAAAAACGAATCTGGCGGCAGCCGTGCCTGTATTATAGGCACGGCTGTTCGCCAGGGTTGTAATGAGGCCCAAGGTCTCCCTTCTCTTGAGGGTTGTTAGTTTTTAATCAACATTCCAATCGTTTTTTTTTAAACCTTTATTTATTTCTGACAGAACAGGGCAGCATACAATGTGGGACATGTCCCGTAGTACAGTTCATTGGTACATTTAGTAACATTCATATCCGCACGGTTATTGTCATAACATTTGATACACTACTCAGCTGGGGTATATAAGGGATACAAAAGGAAGCATGTTTCGATATTTAATCCGTTTTCTTGTCGTATAGGTACTTCGAAAGCTATCCCACGAGTGGCATGGTCTGGCTCTAGCAGGATGGAGGGTAGATACATACATGCTTTCACATTCCTGAGACCAATTCAATGCATTCAACCATTCCTTCCTGTCTGGAGGAGGTTCGTCTTTCCAGTGTAGGAGAATGGTTCTTTTGGCAATCATACAGGCGATATTGGCAAATGTTCGAGAGTCACTACTGCGGATCGCTGGCCACATGCCAAAGAGTGGGCCTGTGCTCTAGCTCGATGTCTATAACCTTTGATATTGTATAAATGACATAGGACCAGTAGTTCACCAATGCTGGGCATTCCCAAAACATATGAAAGTGGTCTACTCCATCTAGCATACATCTAGGGCAGCACCAGGGTTGCAAGTTAGTCATTTTAGAAAGTCTGGATGGTGTGTAGTAGAGTCTGTTTAAGATTTTGAATTGTATAAGCTCAAATCTGAAATTAATGGAAACTTTCTTGGTGTGAGTGCACATTTGGGTCCACTGATCATCTGAGAGATCGATGCTGA
Source organism: Ambystoma mexicanum (assembly GCF_040938575.1). Lineage (NCBI taxonomy): Eukaryota > Metazoa > Chordata > Amphibia > Caudata > Ambystomatidae > Ambystoma > Ambystoma mexicanum. Next base: position 259,817,785 of record NC_090926.1, on the reverse strand, counting down.
GTTCTCTGGCCCAGCCAGATCTTGCGCTGGATATCGGGGTCGGGCCTGAGTTCTGTACGACCTTGTAAAGTGCAGACATGATGTGTCTACAGTTCATGAAATTGGCGATGTAAGCAAAGCTGGGGTTTTCAGGAGGTTAATTTGGATAGGTTGCCCACCTAGTAGATATAGCTGCACGTAATCTGTAGTATTGAAGCCGTTCCCCGCTTGTGTCCTCATGTCCAGGTATCCAAGTGTCAGGGGTGATAAATCTGCCATCTGGAAAGAGATCAGTGAGGTTCCTATAACCTAGGCTCTCCTATTTTATCTGTACTGATTTGTCCCATGTCAGTTTAAGCTCTAGGTATTTCCATAGTGGGAGCAAACGATAGTAGGGTTTTGTATTACCGGTAAGGGCAAATACCATCCTCCATGCCCACAGCGTGGACATGACCGGGTTGAATGGGCAGTTGTCTCTATAATGTGGGTTCAATATCAGGGTTTCAAGGTCGGCATCGCCGGCCGTTAGGGCCTCTAGCTTAGTGTGTGGAGGGGGGGGTTGTGGGGTATCAATAGGTTGCATATTGGGCTTGAGATGCTATCCAATACAGTTCTAGATTTGGTGCTGTGATTCCTCCTTTCTCATTTGTGTATGTCATATCCAGCCACTTTTTACGGATGGCTCTGGCATGCCAGTGGAATTGGGCAGGTAGTCTATGCAATTGGAAAAATAAACCTTTCCCGGGCCAGATCGGGATGTTAGCATAGACATATAGCATCTTTGGTAGCAGTATAATTTTTGTTAGCGATAATCTGGCGGCCGGGGGTAATGGGAGCACTTTCCATTTGTTCATTTTGGTCTCTGAGTATATTCCAAGTGTGTCGTAATTGACTCTCGGCAGTGTTTCATGAGATCTCGAGACTGTTACCTGCAGGTATTTGATACTGTCGGGAGGGGTTGATTGTAAAGCCCGACAGCTCTCCAATGTGTATGATATCTTGTATGATCGGTGAGAGGTTAATCAGGGAATCCCTAACAAAAAGCATGACATCATCGGCGTATAACAAGATGAATTCAGGGAGCCCCGAGAGGCGGATACCTCAGTGGCCATGATATTTTGTGATGTATTCCACCATCGGCGCTATGGCTAGCGCGAAGAGGATAGGGGAGAAGGGACAAGCCTTTCTAACTGGAATTGGGAGGATGTGTGCGGGTTGACTCAGACCCTGGCTAATGGACGTGTATGTAATAATTGGATGTATTGTCTCATGTTTGGACCTATACCCATCACCTCCAGGGTTAGAAACATGTAATCCCAGGCAACCATGTCAAAGGCCTTTTGGGCATCTATCGTGACCGCCACTGCTTGGGAATCCGGGTCTAGCCTGGCCATTATGTTAAAGAGTCGTCTACTGCCAAGTGAGGTGGATCTCGAAGGGATGAATCCTGCCTGATCAGGGTGGACCAGTTGGGGAATTAGGGGAAGGAGTCTACGGGCCAGAATCTTAGCACATATTTTAATATCACAATTTATGAGGGAGAGGGGCCTATAGGAGCCACATTTGTTCTTGGGTTCACCTGGTTTAGGCAACACCGTGATCACGGACTCTAAGGGATTCCGGGAAGATGTGGCGCGGCAGAGATTTTCACACGCCTGTAGGAGGATCGGAGCTAGTATAGTAGAATATTCCTGATAGAATTCCGCTGTTAGGCCATCTGGGCCTAGCGGCTTGCTTTTAAGGAGTGAAGCAATGACATCCATCATCTCCTCTAGCGTGAATGGGAGTTCGATGTATTCCCTGGCATGGGGGTTCAATGATGGTAATGTGATTTTATGGAGTAGAGCTCGAATGTCTGTGCCTCCTTTGGTCGATGGGGCCTTGTATAGGTTTTGATAGAACTCCCTGAACACCTCCACCACCTCCAAGTCTGCCCATCTGTTACCTGTGTGTCAATTTTACAGTCTACCTGTTCGCCTCCCCGCTCAGCGCGGGACTACTCTCGACAAGTTTCTTCCTGGCCTATCTCCCTCGCCATATCTCCTAGCTGCAGCGGGAAAGGTGAAAGATCTGGTTTCTCTGGTGGTGTGGGCCTCGAATTTCTCCAGCTCGGCGTGTATCTAGGCCAATATTGAAGGATCTGGGTTCAAGGAGTGATTCTGTTGGAGGTTTTTAAGTTTACTTTCCGACTGTTCAAGGTCTCTCTTGATGCCTTTAAGCACCCCAGCCTCTCTTGATATTGACATTCCCCAAATATATACCTTGCCATCTAGCTTCCTGGGTTGTGGCCGCTGAAGTGTTTGCAAAGAAGGTGTCTATGTCGTTCTTGATGTCAGCCTGAAACATTACATCTCGTAAGGCTTCAGATTTAAATCTCCAGATGCATCTTTCAAGACAGTCTCTGTATTTCAGGGTTAGGAGCACGGTGGAGTGGTCAGATAATGTGCAGCGTCTAATTTCCACATTCGCTACACTCCCCATTAGTGAGCTGAAAATTAAGAAGAGATCAATTTGTGGACCGAGGAATAGAAAGAACATTTTCTGGCAGTGGGGTAAATAGTTCTCCATGCATCTCGGAGGTCATACGTCTGCATAATGGAGAGTAGTCAGCGGGCCGCTCAGGATTGGGGTCTGGACGCTTTGTTGGACCCATCTAGAGTCCGATCTAATGTCCAGTTCATGCCCCACACCCCCCGATTTGGGGTATCCCAAAGTATCCTGCTAAGATATTTTGTATGTTCACGAAAAATTCAGGAGCATCTGTAAACGGGCAATATGTGTTTATTAATATGGTCTCTAGCCCTTCAAGGACACAGTGTATAATTATATAATGACCATCAGGGTCCATATGGGAATGTTTCACTGTTAACTTTAGGGATTAATGTACAATTATGGCGACCCCTCTAGATTGAGTGGAGTATGAGGTGGAGTATCTGTTCGCTCCCCAAGTAGGGACTATGTTGCGGCATGTGGTCTCAGTTGCATGGATCTCCTGGAGGAATAGGATATTGGCTTTCTGCCTTTGTGCATAGGCTATAACTTTCCGAGATTTAGTGAAGTTCCCTAATGCTCTAATATTCCTGCTCAGGATTCTTACTTTCTGTGGCATCTCTGGATAGTGGGGTAGTATCCAATAATATGTCCCAATTGCATATGTGCGTGTATTCCGTATCCATCTCTGCCCATCAGTGTTTTAATGGTTTGTGCCCAACTTCTCCCCTGAATAGCGCAAGTAACTTCCCCGTTCCGAGGGGATCTTATAACTGTTAGCCCACCCACCTCCCCCACTGCTTCCCCCAACCCAGCAGTGTAAACCCCCACCGCTTTCTTCCCCTTAAAAACCCTATTGGGCCACCTGGCAGTAGGGAACCCTAACTTGAACATATACATCAAGCAGTTGCTAGTGGGAGCGCTGTTACCGTACGGCTATTACCAGTGTCGGGGGTGGGGGGGTGCCCCTTTTCTGAAAAAGGTGTCAAGGTGAGCGGCCATCTTCAGATACTATCTTCACATTTTACAAGTCCTATCGCTGGTCTGGTCAAGCTCGAAGTTCATGTGGCATCAAATGTCAGTCATTGCCATCTACTGGATCTTCCGGTGGATTAGTTTCAGGAATCTGCGCCTCAATGAATTTGATGGCTTCACTTGGGACCATAAAGAAATAAAGTTTGCCACAGAATTGCAGCTTCAATCTTGCTGGGAACAGCATAGCATACTGTACATTCCTTTCGCTGAGTAATTTCTTCACCCCGATGAATTGGCGGCGCTCCAGCTGCACCGGGACCGAGAAGTCTGGAAAGATGAGGATTGTCTCTTTCTTCTCTCTGGCTAGTCGAAGAATCGCATCTCTGTCTCAGTGACTTATGATTTTGGCTATTATGGGTCTAGGAAAGTCACCCAGTTTTGGTTTGGGCGACAGCACCCAGTGGGCCCTCTCAGCGGTGAAGTATGGAGATAGGTTAGCTTGGTTCAGGAGGTCTTTGAGCAGATTTTCAATAGCCAGCTCCATCTTGCCTTTACGTGCTTTTCCAAGGACCCCCTCAATACGTATATTGTTCCTGCGGGAGCGCAATTCTAGATCGTCGCATTTGTTCTTTGCTAGCTTCATCTTGTTGGAGAGTGTGGCCACTGTGTGTTGCAGTGTTCGGATATTGTCTTCATTAGTGCTTATTCTATTTTCAGTTTCCGTTATGTGATGTGATGTTATGTTATGTTCGGACATTTATTAAGCGCACCTGGTACCCATGGGCTGATGGGCGCTAACCGACATACATAAAACATGTAACGAGAAGAGACAATGCTCAGAGTGGTGATAGGCAGAGGCAAATGTGGTTAAGAAAGCTCTCTAGGCGAAGAGAAAGGTCTTCAGCTGCTTTTTGAACAATTCTGTCGAGGCTATCATTCTTAGCGTGGGCGGGAGGGCATTCCAGGCGATTGGAGCTGCTGCTTCAAATGAACCCTGTCTTGCTTTATTGGAATTACTACGGGGGACTTTAAGAATATTGGTATTATCTGATCTCAATGACCTCGCATTGTCTTTCAGAGCAATCGTTTCCTTCAGGTAGGATGGCATTTTACCCAGGATACATTTGTGAGTAATGAGAAGCCTAAATAAGACTCTTGCCCCGATCGGAAGCCAGTGGAGGCTCCTTCTGGCTTCAGATACATGATCTATTTTACTTAGGCCCTTCACTACTCTCACCGCCCCATTCTGAATCACCTGAAGGCATTGGATCTCTGCCTGCGGGATGCCCACCAATAGGCTAGACCCATAATCCAATTTGGATCCGATGATAGCCCTTGCCAGGGTTTCTGATTTTTTTTCAGAAATAAGAGCACGTAGGTGGCAGAAGAGTTTAATGAAATATGCGGATGAGGAAATAAGACTATTCACCTGGGCCTTCATATTCATATGTTTATCCAGGTATACACCTAGAGTCTTAACCTTATTCAAGACTTCGATGACACAATTATGAAATTCGGTTTTGGCACTATTTAGTGCCAGCCCGTTAGAGACCATCCAATTTTGGATTTTTAGATACATTTTATTGATGAATGCTTTTTGATGTAGGCCCGAAATGGGTAGAACACATTGTGTATCATCCGCATAATTACCGAATATGATCCCCTCCTCTTCGAACATTTGGAAGAAGGGGATCATAAAAATGTTGTAAAAACATGGTGATACATAAGCTCCCTGTGGAACCCCATACAGTAAAAGCACAGTATCGGCTTCTGCCGACTCACTAGCCACTCGGATTTATCTGTCTTTCAAGAAAGAAGATGTCCATTGGATTGCTTCTTCAGAAAAGAGGGCATTCTCCCTTAACCTGGTGGACAAGATGGAATAGTCCACAAGGTCAAAAGCAGCTGAAAGATCTAAAATCATTAAGAGGGAAATCTGGCCGTTGTCCATGCTTTGAATCAGGTGTGATTTGAGGGCAAGAAGAGCTGCCTCAGTTCCATGGTTGGTGCGAAAGCCAGATTGGTATTTGTGCAAGATTTGATTTTGTTCCAAAAATGCAGATATTTGATTATACGCGACTCGAGCTAAGATTTTTTAAAAGAAGTAGTATTCGTAATCGGTCTGTAGTTGGAAGCTGTTAGGGGGCACAGATTTGGCTTTTTCAAGAGAGGCGTGATCCACGCATTTTAAAAATTATCTGGCACTAGATTTGATTGAAAGGAAGAATTGACAAATTTCGTAAGTGCCGGAATTAAAATGGGTAAACATTCCTTGATTAGAATACATTCCTTGATTATAATGGAGGAACAAGGGTCTCCTTTGCAGCTAGTGCTTATGGGGCGCCTTCGTGGGCTAGTTGGGTTTTTATCGAGGCCACAGTTGCGTTAATGTCGTCCAGCTTCTCATGGACAGCAGAAAATCTTTTTGCCATAGCCTCCATGATACCCAACAGATCGGGCAAGGGTGGGGGCCTCAGTGACGCCAGTGGATCTTCCCGGAAGGGATCGTTCCTGCTGATTTGCTTCGATGCGTGGGGTTGATTTCGCAAATGTATCCATTGCTCCGGTTCTCTTGCCGCTGCCAGAGCCCTTTGTCATAGTAACTGTCAAAGGGGTGTACCCAGGTGGGTGGTATAGTGTTTGGATCGTACAAGAAGGCCCCACTGGCAAGGGACTGCACAAAGAGCCTGTCGCTTGCAAAGGAGGAGTGTCTGCACGTTCTAGGGCAGGGCGGAATGTTCAGCTTGATCTGTTGTGCCCGGTCGAGTCACTGGGCGGTGGTATCTCAGGGACTGGGTGCGGTGCACAGCACGCAGCTCATGTCAATGGTTGCTCCTCAACCTCTCCCTTGAAGTATCCCTTATAATTTGCTCAGGATAGTTCCGTCTATTAGACACAGAGCAGTTATGTTGTCCCTTACTTTGTGGGTCAGAGCGAGGTTTTACCAGATTTGTGGCCGAGCCTGTGTCCTGTTATGGCTTTGTGTACTCCCTTGCATATATTGGAGGGGTGAGAGCACTTGTTTAGGTATTGGATAAGAGAAAGTTCCTCCGGGCTGAACGGGCAATAGATTTCAGGTCGTTGACAGTGTTCGCAGCCCTGCCGTACTCCGCCTCCGTGCAATCCCACAGCCACTCAATAATGCCCACCACATATATCGAGCTGTAACTATAGGGTTCCACTACGAGGTAGACCATTGTGCTGGGGTGTTATTAGGACACCGATCAGAGCAGCAACTGGTATCCGGGGTGGCTGATAGTGGCCCAGCAGGCTGCAAGCGGGGGTGCCTGTACGGCCCATGGCGGGGCACTCCAGTAGGCCAGGAGCAGGCCAAGAAGCGAGACAGGGAACTTTGGCAGCACACCGTATTACACAGTGTCAAATTCTCCAGCGGGCGGAATATTGGATCAGAACACCTGCGCTACGTTCAGTGGCCTTTTGCCATGTAGGGAATGGAGGACCGTGATCCCAGGTCTGTTAAGCCAGTGGTGTCCGCGGGACAAGATGGCTCGGGCTGTGCCTTGTGATCCGTATCAGTTAGTAGTAAGCGAGTGGCTGGGCCAATTGACACAAGGAGGGGAGTAGGAGGCGAGCAGTGTTTGTGCTGATGCACGTGGCTGGGTAGTCGTAGGCAAGTCGTTTCTCCCTTCGGGCGGGCGTTTTCCAGACCCAGCCTGCAGCGCATCGCTGGAGACCTGGTGTCCGTTGGAGTAGCCACACTGCGGGGATGCTCAATTGGCTTTGCTGCTTCAGCGTCTCTTTATCGCTGTTCTGGTTCGCGTTTTCTCACGATTGCTCGAGCCTCAGTCAGATCTGCTTCACTGCTCCGCTGCCAAGGGGCAAGGCAGAACCAAGGCAGGCGGCGGGAAGTACGCTCGTCAGCTTGCTCGGTGGGGGGCACCAACTGCGCCACAGCGGAATCTCCACCCCGGCTGACGCCTTCTGTTAGTCGCTGTGTCAGTGGTAGTGTCGAGCTGCATGAACCTCCCACAGTATTGACGCTGGGCAGCGGGAGTCGCAGGGTTTCCAGCCCGGCCTCACACGGCCCGATCCCTGCAGTTCACGCCCTCCACAAAGCCACCCACAGTCCCAGAGCGCCGCCGCCAACGATTCGATTTACACTACTCTCAGGGCACCCCAACTCCCAGGAGCTGGGATGACGGATGCACTAGGGTTTCCCCCTTGGATTTCCAGCGGTTATGGTGGATTTCAGTAGATAATCCCGCCACCAGCTTCCTGAGTCTGCAGCCGTAGTACGGAGCCCACAGGTGAAGCACCCATTTTAGTTGGCTGCTCAACAGCACCCCTGCCAACATTTCAATAGTTGATCTTCAGGTAGTCTCAGGTGACTGATTTTATCAGTTCATACAGTTCATTCACTGTTGTATCAAGCTTTTGTTTCTTCATTTGTTTTCCTCTGCAAAGAGTTATTCTCTCCTCTTGCCCTGGTAAAATTGTCCAACAAGTATCTTTTCCTTACGAATTAATTCAGAACAGTACCCAATCTTTGCTTCCTTTCTGTTCTTTGTGTTCAAATGTATTTACTATGTTCACCTTGTACTCAAGCGTCTCTTTTATCACTTGGACCTCTGTCTTGATTAGGCCTTCTTGGCCTTGACTGATGTTCTCCTCTTTTTAATGATCTTACAATGTTTTTCTCTTGACCGACGAGTATGAGTCTTCCATTAAGGATTCACATTCTCTCTTCTTTCTGATATTGTAATATTATCTTTCTCTTTCGTCTTGTCTCGAATGGCTGTACGATATTGAGTATACCGGTTTCCTCTGTGTCAGCAGTGGTATAATGGTGTCAACGTTGTTGCGAGGCCTCTTGTTTCAACACAAATCTCCCATAGTCACACCACCCCCCTCAGGCTCTTCCTCTCTCTCAGATTCGGGACATCCAGCTCCATTCTCCTGGCCTTCTCGATACGGACTGTAGCGCGTGTGTCACTTCTCGCCCTCTTTCAATTGCAGGACGCTGTGCGTCTTGCCTTTGCTTCTCTCTAGAGTTAGCATTCGGCCGGTTTGTAACTCACATGCTCTCTCTTTGCGGCTCTAGGCTCCTCCCCTTTTTGGATTTAAAATCAGCATGAGGCTTTCCCTGCGTTGCATCGTTCCCCCATATCAGCAAAAACTATATGGAGCTCACGGAACGGTCAACTGGGGCGGGGTAATGTGCCACACAGTGTCCTCAACGTTTGCTACATATTATACAAATGATGTGTAGCACAGTTAGCTACAAAAACATTCAACAATTCCTGCCGGCTCGGAACAAACCAGTCCTCCTGAATATCTGCGGTGATATGCTGCTTAGACACGTGCATCGGGTGATGCAGCTGTTCAAAAGCAACCACTACCAACTCTCAGGGCATCACTACTTTACATGTGATAGCCTGTATCCAGATAAGGTTGATGGGCGATTGCATCCATCCCCTTTTTTGACACAACTCTTACTCTTCCCTAGGGTGCCTGTCTGTGCAGTTCAGAAATTTGAGTGACTGGTACAGCGGTATAGGGAACCTTTAATTGCACTTGCAATCTTGCAACTTCTGGATTTCCTGCAATATCTGGCACTGGGAGACAGGTTGCTGCTTTGGCTGCCTGATCTGTCGCCTCGTTGCAGAGGGGAAATTGGGTCTGTGTTGTTAGTATGGGCGGTGCACTTAACCACTGCGACAAGTGTGGGCCGTGAGAGGGCATAAATCAATCTGTCTAGTAGTTTAGTTTAGTTTATTTTTCTTATATAGCGCACCTCACCCAAGGGTATCTGTGCGCTTATACTTAGACAATGAAGCAGGGTTACACATCAAATACACACATCAAATGCAAATCAAATATAAAGCCCGATAGGCGGGTACGCAGTGAGTTACAGTTCACCTTTTTGCAGACGTTGGTACTGGAGGTGTGTTACAAATCACCTTGAGGGCACAGTCAGTGAGCAGCAGATCGGAGCATAGTCAAGATAATAGATATGCACGAGGGAACACAGAGCTAGCCAAGCAAAAGGCTAGGCATAAGTTACAATACAAAGATAATTATCATTGGTTACATTATACATATAATACATAAAATTGGAGCAATGGTAAAATTTATGAAACCCAGCAGTGGACAACACTCTCAGGGAGTAATGCTGCATGTTGCACTGGGGACCAGCCAGCCCTACGAAACCCTCTCCTCTTCCTTACATCGGGATAATCCTGAATGCACAGTGGTGGTGACATATGCTGAATCAGAGTATATTATCACCTGGCAAACTTGGGATGCTTTTAGTGCTTCAATTAGGGAAATTAGCTCAGCAGCTCGGGCAGAGTAATGCATGGCCAATATTTTCTGAACCAAAACCTTGTATTCTCCATCTACTAGGCAGACCACCGCCACGCCCTTGTGTCTTTTGCCTGTTTCCTGGTCTATGGTCGCTGAACCATCCACAAACAATACATCCCCCTCCTCAAGAGCACAGTCCCCCCACCTTAGGTATATCATCTTCAGGGCCCTCATAGGTAACACAATCATGCCCTTTGTCCCTTTCATTAATTGGTTCAGTGAGAAAGGAAGCTGGATTAACAGTTCAACACCTGCCAAAGCGAATGGATGGGCTTGATAAAATTACTTCATATGCTGACACTGTGTGTAGTCAGTGTGGATTTGGATCTCTCAAGAACGGCGAATACTGGGTGATTTGGATCTCTCAAGAACGACAAATACTGCGTGTTCCACATATAGAGTTACTGAGCGTGGCAGATTTTTTAAATGGCAAAGGGCACCACTGCCTATGCTTGCTCACAGTGAAACTGACCTTGCATCACTGAGTCTAACATACCACTATAATAAGCCAAGGACTTGTGGCCCATAGTACATTTCTGTGTCAACACTGCTGTCATCATTTGCCCATTTGAATGGGAAAACAAATAACATTCCTGTATGTAGTCGGGGGTTGCTAAAACGGGGACATTACTGATAGCATCTTTGAGCTCTTGGAAGCATGTGACCATCTCTTCTGTCCATGTAATGGGTCTTTTCACCTTTTGAGCCCCCTTCAGTCCTTGCAATAATGGCCTAGTGTATGCGGTGTAGTCAAAAGCCATGTCCTACAGTAATTGCAGAGCCCTAGGAGCTTCTGCGTGTCTTCAACTGTGACTGGCTTTGGGGTGCTGCACACTGCAGCTGCACGCTCAGGTGTTACTTTCTTTCCATAAACCGAAACAGTTGTCTTAAATAAAACACCTACTGTTGACAGTATTGCATTTTGGCCCCGTGCTGCATACCAACAAATCATGAAAATATTGAATTATGCTACTGGGCACATGTATGTTCCCTAAGTCAGCATGGAGTACTGTGTTAACAATACTGGGGGACTTGCAGTAGCCCTCTGGGAGCAGAGTATTCTGGAATCTCATCCAACAATAGGGGAACGCAGTGAGGCATTGAAAATCGGGGTGCAATGGGATAGAGAAAAATGCATTCTTTAAATCAAGGACAGTGAAGTAAGTCGCTGTGGTAGGTATGTTACAAAGGATAGTTGCTGAATTCTGTACAACCAGGAATTCATCTTAAACCACACTGTTTAAGGGCCGCAAATCCTTAATCATCCTCCAACTAGACCACTTTGATTGTTTAACAGGGTATATAGCTGTGTTACAGGGGTAATCTGGGGGCACTATAATGCCCTGTTGCAATCATGCTGTGATGGTGTCATATAGTCTCTCATCTGCCTCCTTGGACAACGGGTACTGCTTTACTCTTGGTAATATTGCTCCTTGTTTAAGGGTAATGTGTACTGCTGCCACACGCTTTAACACTCCTACGTCATGGGGATTACTTGACAATAAACCATCTGGCACTTGGGCTAAGTGGTCCGGGGCAAAATATGGCATACTTCCAGCTATTAGGATGGGGCATTGCGATATTGAATCATTATTGTACAGGGGACACATACTTCCAATATTTCCCGTCCTTGTCAGCGTCCTCAAACAGTTGCCCGTCTGACAACGCCCTCAATGGTTGGGATAGGTAAATGCATAGGATTGTACGTCACTCTCGTCCCTCCGCATCGGTCCCCATCAACAACATTTTGTCTCCTGTGGCCACCACCCCTTCCAGATATAATGTAAGCATCGTTCCTGCTTCATGGTCTTGGGGTATAGCTGGTTGAAATAAACATTCAGATGGTACCTTCCACGGTCTACTGGTCATAACTGGCACTGCGTTAAGCAAAACTGTGACCCCCATATGTGAAAAAGTCTAGGTGTACAGGTAATCCTCGGGTCGCTTCCTCACTTCCTAATGCCTGCACAATGACCATGACCCCCACACAACATATTCCTGGAGACGAACACACTACACCTTTCTCCGCAAATAATATTGTCATGTGGAGTCTGCTTTTGTCTCCCGATACCCAACATTCCAGTCATTCCCTCCTCCTTAAGTGGGGGCTGCTCGTATCTCTCCCGGGAATCACCCTCTGCTCTGTCTGCCCTCTTTGTGGCACAGTTACTACCACTCCCTCCACCGTCATCTTCGTTAACTTCTTCTTTACAAGTTTTGCTTCTGCTTTTTGTGCCATGTCTGTCACTTCCTTTTCCTTCTCCTCACCATTTTAGAATGCTTTACAATGATCGACTTTATCTCCGCCCACCTTTTGCTTCAATTCCTACTACCTTGTCTAAAGCTTTTTGTACCTCTTTGGGGAGGCCTTGCTTCACCATATAGAAAAAGAATGCTATGGACCGTCACATGGGCTTGCCCGTTTCTGCCCTCCACATCTCCTGCATCTGAAATACATAAACTGTACTGGGTCCTCATGGTCTTGCATAGTTAGAGATATTATTGAATGGAGATCTGGCGTGTCGGGGAACACACACCGCCTACACTCAGGCCCTACAGTCATTAAAATGGACCCTGTCATGACTGTCATCACCTATGACAGCCATGACAGGCTTGCTATCTCTGCGGGCTCGCTACCTGTTCTGGCCTCTCTCGGACTGTGGCCACCATCTACAGGCCACCTGGACAGGTCACCCTCTTCCTCTCAGAATGGGCTGACCTTTCTTCTTTCCTCCTTGCCTTGACCTCACAACTTCTCCTCCTCGGAGACCTTAACATCCACCTGGATGCTTCGAATCCCTCCTCTGGGCTCTTCTGCAACCTATGCGACTCTCTCTATTTCCAATCTACCCTCTGGTCCGACACACTCGGCTGGACACATCTTGGATGCTCTCGTCTCCTCAGACATTCCCCTCTCTAACCCTCTCACCAGTTTTCTCTCTTGGACTGACCACTTTCTGCTCTCCTCACCTGAAACTTCTTTCCCCACAAGCAAAGCAAACCCCAGCACTGCCACCTTCCTTCTCGGTCATTCCGCCCATAAAGCGAGCGTCAGTGCACGCCTTTGCCTCTCAGCTTTCTCAGCTCCTCCTAATCTTGCGGCTGACTTGCACTCTGATACAGCCCTCTCTAACCTGCATCTTTCTATCTCCAACACTCTGGACATCCTTGCCCCAGTCATGAGAATCCTTCTGAAGCCTACCTCCAAGTGCACCTCTTAGTACGACACCATCCTCGCCGCCCTGAAATGCAAGTGCAGGGTGGCTGAGATGAAGTGGAGGGCTTTGGACGCATCCTCTGACAAACTGACTTGATGCCTACTCCAAAAGGAATTACAGATTTTCTGTACTTTCCAAGAAGAGGGACCATATCCAAGCCTGCGTCTCTGCGGCCTCTAACAACACGGCCAAACTCTTTAAAATCTGCAGGGAGCTGGCCAATCCTACTGCAGTCTCCACCTCTCCTGTTCCCTCCCAGGCCCTCTGTACAGCTCTGGCCTCTCATTTCACCACTAAAACTCAGAACATCCTGTCCTTGCTTTCCTCTTCCTCTCCCTTTACCTCTCTTAGGGCCCCCTTTAGCCACCTCTCCCTCTCCTCTTCCTTTTTCCTCTTTCGCTCTGACAACACCTGATGATGTCTCTAGACGAGTCCAACCTATAAAAGTGTCAATCAACTAGGTGCTCCCCTGCTCCCCCAGAACCATCAAGGACCAAATTGCCACCCTCGCTAAAGCATTGGCTGATATCTGCAATCACTCTTTCGTCGCTGGATCTTTCACCTCTCTCCTCAAGCACTCCCTTGTGCAACCCCTCCTAATAAATCCTTCTGCCGATCCTACAGACCAGCAAACTATTGCCCAATTTCTTTTCCTGGGCAAACTCCTGGAAAAGATGCCCATCTCCCAGCTTATCCTCCACAATGAATCTGTTGGCTGCCTCCATAAGCATCAGTCTGGCTTCACAGTAGGCAGAGGCACGGAAACTGCTCTCCTGAACACCCGTGAAGATCTGCTCTCTAACTTCGACTCCAGCTCTCCCTCTGTCCTCATCCTCCTTGATCTTTCCTCTGCTTTCGACACTGTCAATCATGCCAAACTGATCAGCAGACTCTGTGTGAACCTGAGCATCACAGATCAGGCCTGGCGTGGCTGACCTCCTTCCTCCTGGTCTTTCCCTGCCAGGTCCAACTTTGGTCCTTTCTCTCCACCACATCACTCCACATGTGGTGTCCCCCTGGGCTCCATCCTCTCCCCCTAGCTCTTCAATGTCATTCTGGCCCCTTTGTCCCACCTTTTCTTACCAACTTTCAGTGTTACGCGGATGACACTGAGCTCTCTTTCAGGCTTCACTCAACCTCCTCTCCTCCATATCTCGTTCCAGACTGTCTATCCGCAATTCAGGATTGGTACACCTCGAACAAGCTTTGCCTTAATGACAGTAAAATGGAGATCCTTCTCAGTGGGACCCCTGTTCCCGCCTTCCCTCTCCCACTCTGGCCGCCCTCCTTGTGCCCTCTACCCTTGCCTTAGTGTGAGCCAAAAAAACCTTGGCGTCATCTTTGACTCCACACTCTCATTATATCATGGACCTTGCCAGAAAGGCCCACTTCCAGATGTACCTCCTCAGAGGTATTCTACATTTTCTCACTTTCCCACAAAAGCTCACCGTCTCCAGAGACCTTGTTCTTTCCAGGCTGGACTACTGCAACAGCCTCTTTCTCAATCTGCCTACCTCTACTCTTCACCCCCTGCAACAAATCCAGAACAGGACTGCAAGACTTATCCTTGGCCTCAAGCCCAGGGACCGTATCTCTCCAGCCCTGGAATCTCTCTACTGGCTCTCGGTGGCTGCAAGGATCAAGTTCAAGACCCTCTGCATCGTCCACAAGGCACTAAATCCAACTCTCTCTTCCAAAATACCTTCCTTCTAGATCCCTTCGCTCAGCTACCTCCAACTCTCTGAGGGTCAGAAACTTCTCCAAGCAGAAAGTAGGGAACAGATCTCTCGCCTCTGCAGGTGACTCCAACTTTTTTTGTAGTGAATTTCACACATTGTTTGAAGGGGAACCTAATCATAACATTGCGTTAATAAGGTTTTTTTGCTGATCACTAGTAAATAAATAGAGAAACCTAAACGTCTGAAACAAAAACCATGCATTTAATGACCATGTGGAATGAAATGGATTGTACCATAAAAAAAAAATGATGACTCCAATGTAAGTACCTCACAGAAACTCTGTAGGCAGGACCGACAGTAGACGCACGCACTTCAAGGAAGACAAATTACAGCAAAAAAGTAAGTTAACTTTATTTTTCTTATATCAGTGTGTACTTCTTTTGGTATAAGGGGCAGAAGAAATAATTTCTTTCTGTTCTTTTCGTACAGAAATGTGCAGTACTTTGGAGTGGCTGGAGGAGAATTTTCTGCATGGGGAAATGTCCGAAGATAGCGACAGTAATGGTACACAGTGCTCTGCATAAGCAAAATATTGTTCAGTATTTTATGGCCATTTAACATACATATATTTATTTGTAGCAGACCAGGAAAAAAAGAAGAGAAGCCATCAAAGGACACATAGGAAGACAGGCTGAAAAGGATAGAACGTAAAATGGAGACACTGAATGAGAATTTTAATAGTTTAAGGGAATTTGTGGAAGAATGTGTTAGAGGAAAAGTACGTTACCACTGTCCCACCTGCCCCCTTCTCCATTCCCCAGTGAACCGTCCCCAAACCTTCAAGAAGAAAATAGACGTTTTGTTGAAACATCCATCCCTTCTTCCCCACACAAATCATCGCCTCACAATCAGCCCGTGTTGAACCCCAATTCCCCTATATTCGTGTCAGTGTCTGCATCCCTCTGTGTTTCTGTTGATTAAAGTGGGTATAATTTTTTAGAAAGTTTTTGTATAGTTGTTGTTGAATACGGGTTAGATAAACATTTTTTTTAAAAAAGACTTAAAATGTTCGCGAACAGCCGTAAGCAATACAATGTGGATGTTCCAATGGCAATACACCTACCCGTACCAATGGCAACCAAGATGGAACTGATCTTAGAAGGCACCATTTGTGCAAGTTGTGTGTAAAGGAACAGAATGAGGCATGCTAAAGACATTATACCTCTCCGTATGGCTCACAAACTAGATAAAACATGTTCCTAGAACATAGCAGATAAGCAGGATCTATATAAATGAGGCAAATTGGAAGTGTTCTAAGGACACTATATCTGTCCGTATCGTCCGCAGCAAGATGGAACTGTCCGTAGAACAGGCGCAGTGGCCGGCATGTTCGTTATCAAACAAAATGGTGGTGTCCTACGGGGACTGGACCTGTCCTTACAATCATCAGATCAGGTACGCATATGCGCAGTACACCCTTAAGTACTGCGAACATCCCTCCTGTTTCTAACTGTCCATCTCACTTGTGTCGCACTTTTAATTAGTTGCAGGACCCGAACAGTGTCCGTAGAACACTGGTGCGCATGCTGACGTGTGTTAGTTTGCATTTGCTGTTGTGCGGGCATGCTTTTCCCTCGTGGATGTATACAGGACGTCATGTGACCACACCCACGCTGAGCATGTGGACCAATTTGCGTACTTTGTCTGCTTCCGCAACACTGCAAAATAACTGACACATAAATGGGAAAGGAGTTTTTAGTTTAACATCACCATTTGACATTTCCCATACAATAGCTCCACCTGTGAATGTGACCTTTACAATTTTTACAGCGTTTTACAGCGAGCAATGTATCCTTCGACCCCTATAATTGGCCACACCCCCGAGCTCATCTTCATTGTGCTTCTGGCTATAGCAGTTAGAGTTGTGATGCCTTTAGTACTGTAGCGGCCATTTGGCAAAAAATCCTTATGGCATCCATGGCTGCTACTGCTGCATTACCCTCAGCACCACCCCCAAACCCTCTACCGCCACCACCTCCCCAAGGGTCTGCAGAGGGATATACGGGTGAGGATGTAGAGATGGAGGAAGAAGAGGAAGAAGAGAATGAGGTGGAGGAACTCCACACTACAAACACTCGGCGGGAGTCGTGGGTGTGGCGGTTGTTTTCCGTTTATGGGAACGTACTGAAAGCATGTGCAAACCTGGTCAAGTGCAACCAGTGCCAGTTGGTGCTGAGTCGCGGCAGAACTGGTGGGTACAGCTTTGGTACGACAACCATGAAGCGACACCTAACATCGTTCTACAGTGCGGACATTTGCAAGGTGGTGCCATGTGAAGAACGTAGTAGATTGAGTTCCTACACAGCATCCTCCGTGTCCGATCCTCTCACCACAAGAGACACTCCTGTGGGGGAGCGCATTCCTCCAGCTGCGTCACAAGCCATTCGCAATGCTGTTGACCCTTACCTTTCGAGGGTCACAATATTGTGTATGTACTGTGACACAGTACTCTGCAGGGGGGAGAGTCTTCAAAATGCTTTTGAGGCTACGGTCACTGAGCACGAGAAGAACTGCACCCTACCTAAGTGAAGGCCACCCTATATCTTTCTCTCTCCACCTGGTTCTTCTTATCCCCGTGGTTGGTGTCCCTTCCTTAACCTCCCGTGCCCTCCTCTCCTAGTGTATCGTGTCCATAAAAGCAGTGTACTGAAAAGTTATAAAAATTTACAAAAAGGCTCTTTTCAGAGCCGCCTTTCTCAGTTTAATAGAGCTTTGAAGTGACCGTTGCAGGCCCCCTCGCTTTTTTTAAAAAAAGTCTGCGGACAGTCATGGGGCACAAAAATGGAGGGTGCAAGCAAAGCAAAACCAACGTACTTTTCGCTCAGAGTAAGTGGTGGCTCTCAAAAGAGCCTTTCGGTGGTGTTGAGTATGCTTCAAAAACTGTAGAGTGAAAAAAATGGTTTGCCAAATAGGTGACAATGATTCCAAAAAGAGTTGCAATGCATGTTGTGCATTGTGAAGAAAAATTTTATTTCCAGTATAAGCGAGATGGACTGCATCTCTGCGAAATATGAAAGAGCTGCGAAACAAAATGTTTTCATTGTGGAATGAGGACATGCCAACAATTCTTAGAAATGCACAAACAACCGTATTCACATTGCGCCGCGCTTTCTCCATGTGTGGGCCAAATGCAGATGAACGCAGCCACTTTTGTCTTTGAGTAATACGGGAAAAAAGTATGTGGCAATTTGAAAACATGTCCATGACTTGCGCAAATCCTTCCTTCATTGCAAATTGCAAAGAAATGCCAGAAACATGGCCTAAACTATTGCCTCCGCAATGAATGATAAGTATATCAGGATGACGCTCTGTCTGTAGATTAATGCAGAGAGGTACCAAGTCCAACCACCTCATTCCGCGCACGCCATGCCAGTGCACTTCCACATGAGGAAATCCAAGATCTGCAGATAGACCGCAACTTTCCGCATCCACCTTAAGCCAATGTATCCACGAGTCTCCCAAAATCCAGATAATCTGTTTTCGAGCACACAGAGCCATGGATGTCTGGTCTCCTGTCAGGGAAAAGACTTTCTGACTAAATATCTCCGTACAGAACACACCCACTGACCTTTACTGGCCAATCCCTACCTTCGGAGACTCATTAGCATGCGTCTCCACCCCAAAATCCCCGTTGGTAAATGGCGGCGCCTGCACACTACCACCATGTTCGCGGACACGTACATGAGCAGAGCGTGACGAATGTACATTTAAATATTATTACCCTTTTCCCCTTGAAGGTGGGCTCCGAAAAGAGCAGTTTTTTTTAGGCAGATGCCTTACAGACACCTGTTATTTTTCTTTTTTTGTGATTCTTTTGTTCTTACTTTACTCCTACAACCATTACAGAACCTTCTCCAAAGCAAGCCTCACATTCCAAAAGAACATGGCATTTCCCAAAGAAGCATTACTGGGAACAATGTTCTCGTGGCTGCAGAAAAACATACCAGCATGTAACATAAAAGCACACATGCCGCGATTAATGTTACGCCTCCCAATACGTTGATCGGGACAGAAAACAGAACTATTGTCCCATTTTCCTCTAGGTAGTAACCCAGAAAAAAATATTTTCACAGTTGGAAAGATGTTCATGACTGCTTCAACCAACTGTTCCAAATCTGTCAACGAAGTACGTGAACTCACGTAGCCCAAATGGCAAGCACCGTAGTGCAAAAGTATCACATGAGGAGTGGTCATCGTTCGCATCTCGGTGCTAACTTGGAGAAGTGCCGCAACATTGCGATCAGTCTCAGGGCTCCACACAACCTCCACTCCTCTCACATCAAAATGATGTGCCACATGCCTACTTTCGGCATACAGCTGTAAACCTTGGACAAAAATGTCTCCAAGGACCAAAACCCTGACCATCGGCTATCTTCAGTATACGCACCGTCTTCCGCCACAAAGGAACAATGTAAACATATGATTGGCTGATGCCCACAGTCCCCTTTCCATGCTCGATTTGCTGTAGATACCCGTATGTGACACGCCCTACCCACGGACAAGGGGTGCCTACGTGCTGCACGTAACTCTTAGCCAGTCCTCCTACCCTTTCCACAACAATCGCGATTTCATTTCCTCATTGGACACAGCCAAGCAGTGTCACAACCATCCACCAATCACATTAACCATCCCTACATCTAACTCTGTCACCAAATTTTGCACTTCAAATGTACTATTGATCCCTGTGAATGCAAGATAAACGCATTCCAAAGCACCTACTTCAAAAAATACTGAACCGGTCCATACATGCACATATGCATGTGTATAAACTACAGGTATGCATATTTTACTCAGAACATGTGCAAACCTTATGATTTCATTTAAAGAAATTATTACCACTAAATCTGCATGCGCAATACATACCAACAGTCATCCTTTAAATACAAGATGTCCAATTTTTCAATGACAAACTGTACTACTTCTTACTGTCTCCCGCATAACTTATACATACGTCAGAACCCTCCCTTGTTAGTGGGAAACTCCAGTTTCCATTAAAAAATGGCACCATTTTTTACTGTGTACCGTCTACATAAATGCTACTTCCAATATGATCGTATGAGAAAAAGTAAACGCTCCCGATTGCTGTGGTGACATCTCCCTTCGAGGGTCTCCCATTTTTTCGAAATCATACTTATAATGTGAAAGTACAGATTTTTTCCCCATTTATTATACAGACCTATCGCTTGCAAACCTCTCTGCCATAGATAACACAGCTTAAAAGAAACAAGACATTTTCGTAACCTAAAAAGTGTACGCATTTCTGAAGCACGTGCAACTGACGTCCTGCAAGTAACATAGAAAGACAACACATAGTGCAGTGAAAAGCACACATGCACCATGTTCAAATGTGAAAGAATACTGCGGCGAAAAATACAACATTAACGTGTACTGTAACATCACAGCTTTAAAACACACACAGTTACTAACTACTTCTTTTTACAATCGCAGTGAAGACTACTCTCCTGAAAATCAACAGCATCTACACTGCATACGAAAAATCTGAAGAAACCTAGTCATTCTGCAAAAAAAAGTAAGTACAGTACGACCTTTATATTCTTACTATTCCTCAAACAGACTGACTGGGGTATGTATTTAATTTGTGCACCAAAGCAAACAATGATTTCTGAACCATTCTACCCACAAATCGCCATTTACTGAACAAAGAATAACAGGCAGAATGACTCACAAATCCCTGTATGTTTGGAACTCAAATAACATACAAATCCCTTAGAATGTTAGTACTAGAAAAGAAAAAGCTTTTTCAATTTGATGCCAGTACGTTCACTATTAATGCTTGTCCTCACCACTAGCCCACTTTCTACTCTCATCTGAAGCACATTGTAGTAGTATGCAAACAGAAAGGTAGACTTCCCAAATCATTGTAAGAGGCCAATGCACATTCACACACCACCAAAAAGTGCTTTCCCATCAAACTCATGCACACAAGCACACAGCACACATACACTGTACAACAGACCAAACAATGCCTTTTTTTTCAACAGACCCCAGAAAATGCCTACCAAAAAGCAAGTGTTACGCTCACCTGGTTCCCACAGGGGTGTCGGGCGGAACTGGACAGCCACGGTCTCCACCAACGTGATGCGTAGTGCAGAGATGACTGACTGGACTGGCCCACCTAGCTTCGTCTGCTTGACCGGTAGAAGTAGTCTCCTAAAGGCGGAGAAAGGGAATTAGCCACGCGTGGAGTTGAGTAATAGCCCCTCACTGCGTCCCCATTTATCACCTCTGATATTCCCGTTCACAAAGCTCACCTTATAGTTTTGAATGATGAGCTCTCCATCCTGCGAGGAACGCAAGTGCGTAGATGGCCAGTTACTTCACTGGCTTGAGGATATTAGAAGAGTTCTAGACAAATCTTGGCTCCAAAACTCCTGGCAAAGGGCCGTAAGTATATAGTTCTAAAGAGTTAAAAAATGTCTGAATAATCACTCTTGTCCAATTCCTTTGTTTATCTTGCAGCTTAGACCCAAAAGAAGATATTTCTGTGGCAGCTGAAAGCGTTCAGGTAAGAGTCTGTGCTATCCCACAATGTCCGTTAAATGATGCCAAAGTTTAACTCGCTGCTGTCTCTTTTCATACAGGTGCGGCATAAGAAGATTTGGCGTGCTGGTGAATAATACCTCCGGCGGTAAAATCAGGTAAGTATATGGTGGCAAGAGATTGTCCTTAATTGTTTCCCCTCGGCTCACCTTGTTGTTTTCTTGTCCCCCTTAGGGGCTGGAATGCGGCAACTTAATGATGGAGACAGCGCCGGATCGTAGAGATGCTGCGAGGAATGGGGAGTATGGCGCGGCGCTGCTGCTGGCGATGCGCCGTGTTTAAAATAAAGTCTTTTTCTCGTTCAAAGGTGCGATGAATCCGGAATCAGGTAAGAAACCCAATAATGTTTTTGTTCTAACCTTTCTTCTTCTTTCCCTTCTTTCTAGGCACTCTGGAATCGAGGAGGGCGTGGCACGAGGCTGGATGCTGACTGCAGGCACGGTGAGCGTTACGCTGCAGGATGCAGAATAACACGAAGCGTGTGCTGCCCTTCGGGCGTGGTTTAAATAGCCTCCAAAGTAGTCCCAGGTAGGTATTCCTCCACAACCACACCCGAGTACCAAAATAGTCCCTAGGTAAAGTAGTCCCTTCCAAGCCTCACATGGGCTTGGATCTCTTGCAGCATGGTCTGCATCAGGTAAGTTTTAAGATATGAGCCTGGCGCCTATGGCGCAAGGACTGTTCCCCCATATGAGCCTGGCGCCATAGATGCCAGGACTGTACCGATATAGCCCCTAACAAGGGTTGCTGGGCTTTCTCTGGGTAACATGATGCCTGCTTCCGGGGTTGCTGGACTTGGTCTAGATGCCCGGGGGTAGGCATCATGACAGCAAGTTCGTAAAAAGGAACGCAGAAGTAGAGCAAATAAAAATAAAAGTTTCCAAGCTAAGCATCCATCTGTACCAGAGTTTGTAGAGAACGTTGGAACAAAACAGCTAATACATTCGTTTACCAAAACAAAGCAAGCCTCAACTACCGAAACTTTACCTCCTCCAACAAAATGTGGCACGAAGCACAAAACTCTTCATAAAAAATCTGCTACCAGTACCGCTAACAATGCTCCTATTAATCCTGATATAGTAACAAGAACCTATAGTAAAAAAAATATTTTAGCAAAAATGTTTCGCCACAGAGTCCTTCAGAATCTAATAAGAAGAGGACCGAAATCATCCTCACCCCTTAAAACCTACCGTAGAAAAATAATCCTACAAGCTCTCGTGAACAGTGCAATCATTCTCAAAAGGAAGTTGTTTATATTGGTGTTAAATAGAATGAAACCACTAACCAAACTAAGTACCAAACTGCAAAAGAAACTTATCAATAAACAGAATGTGAACAAAAAAACCTTCTTACATATTTGTGGAGGTGAATGGAGTCACACTACAACCACAGAACCATATTTGAATGAAGAAGCATACAAACAAAATCAAACAAACGCAATTGCCATCCACAGCAGTGGAAGAGGATATGAAAAAAATCAATAATACCATCATGGAACTAGAAACACTGCTTAGAAAAGTATCCCCTGAAAACTCATAATTTCCTCTCGATTCAACTGAATCAGACCTTCCAGTATACAAATGGCCGTGTACGTCAATGTGTGCCATTCCTAACAAATCTTTCAAATCTTTACGTCAGTTCCTCAATCAGTATGTGAAAGGTAAAGACAAAAATAAAATGAAAGTGCTGCAAAATATCGATACCTGTCCAGTACGCAAATACACAGGACTGCAAGGACATTAATTAGCCTGCATTTCTGGACCTATTTGCAAAAGCACCTTCGATTATATCAAAAGGATATCAATACATCATTCAAATGTAAGAAATCTAGTTTATAAAATATACTATGCTAAAAGTCCAGCTTCAGAATTAGCCAATTTAAATAACACTCTTCTGCATGGTAAAACCAAGTATGTACAAGAAGAAATTGACCGTATCCAGAGAAAATATTTTGGAAGTGAAAGTCACTTACAAAATGCAATAGTTTTAGAACAGACTAGCAACAATTCTGCACATAGCAACCTTCTATTACACACATACAACAAAGAAATACTAACATTTAAAAGTGCATCGGCTGAAGTACCAAACCATGTGTGTGTTTGTTGCCGCAGAACGTTTTACAAAAGGAACACAAAAAAGGTAGACATAGCATACAAAATAGAAGACAATGAAGATTCCAAGTGGTTTGAATTAGCTCTGTACCTTTTAGCTGAAAACAAATATGAAATAAGTGAACCCCTAATATGCTGTAGTTACTGCACTACAAAACAAGACAACAACCAAAGTCCTTCACGTGCTATTACAAATAATTTGGAATTGTTCCCACTACCAAAAACCTTGCAACAACTCAATTTGTACGAGAGCATCATAATTCAAACAGTTCATCCATTTCAAGCAATTATACGCCTTCACCCAAAAACAGCAAAATTACCTCCCTCTGAATTGGTGAAAGGCATTCAGGGCAAAGTAGTTTGTTTGCCATTACATCTTACAGAAAATGTACACACTCTAGGAGTGCAACGTTCAAGAGAGCATTCTTTAATTGTGTCGGTAAATGGTGTACCAACCAAAGACAAAAAAATTTGCCAACAACTTGTGGACTTACATAAAGTTAGACAAGTCTTGCAATATCTAAAAGACAATAACAAATACTACAAGGAAATAAATATTGAAGAAAGCTTAAGGGAAATAACTGAAATAATCGAACAGTCACCAGAAACTGGACAATTTGAACTTCTGGATCCTGCTGCAGTATCCACTCTTTTGGACCAGTACACAATTCATCCATTGCATTCCAATGAAAGCATAGATGATGCACTAGAAACTTACCAAATGCGACAAACCAAAGGTTCACCAATGAGCAGATGGGAAAAAAGTATAGAAGGAACAAGTTACTTACCTGTAACTGTTGTTCTCCAGCATGGGTCTGGCTTGGATTCACATGCTCATGAATATTCCCCGTCGTCAGGCTGGGAATCCTCGGTAAAGAAAAAATCAGTATCAGTTTCGTTTCTGATCTGTCTTTCCTAGTAGTAACCAATCACTGATCTCTGGGTCATACTGCCCCCAGCCAATGACTGACTTCTCCCTAAGACCCACCTCTGGCAGCCATCCCCAGATTTGGTAGCACGCCAAGTGGCAGTATGACCAAGTGAAGAGCCGCAGAGGGGTAGGTGGGAGGGTTCGCATGTGAATCCATGCCAGACCCATGCTGGAGAACAACAGTTACAGGTAAGTAACTTGTTCCTTCTCCAGCATGGGGTCTGGCATGGATTCACATGCTCATGAATAAAAGAATACATAGCAGTATACACATGCACAACCACGGGAGGTGGCAACAGGCTCAACATTAAGCAATACAACAACTCAACATTAAGCATCTCTTACCTCCTCACCAGGCTCACCTTAAGCGAACCGGTTGCGCAGCACTGCTGCTTGGCCGACCCTGGACTCCTCCCTGAAGTCCTGATCGACGCAGTAGAATCTTGTGTAGGTGTGCACGACCTCCACGTAGCAGCCCTGCAGATGTCCAGCAGGGGCACACCAGACAGGAACGCCGTGGTAGCAGAGATCGCTCTGGACGAATGGGCTCTCGGACGGCCGGGCAGCGGTTGGTTTGCCAAGCGGTGACAATGCATGATGCAGCCGGAGAGCCATCTGGAAATGGAAGTCTTCGAGAGAGCCTTCCCTTGATTCACAGACCCAAAGTTCACAAACAGTTGTGACGTCTTCCGAAAACTCTTTGTGCGGTCCACATAGAACTTCAGCGCTCTAGCTACATCCAGCGAGTGCAAAGTCCTCTCGGCCGGCGTCGAAAGCGACGGGAAGAAAACTGGTAACACCAAGGGCTCGTTGAGGTGGAAGTCCGACAGCACCTTGGGCATGAAGGAGGGGTGCGTCCTCAGCACCACCCTCGTGTCATGAAAAGTCAAGTATGGAGGCTTGCAAGATAGGGCCTGAATCTCTCCCACTCGTCGTGCAGAGGTGATGGTCATGAGCAACGCTGTCTTCCATGACAGGAACTTCAAAGGCGCCGAATGCATAGGCTCGAATGGGGCACCCATGAGCCTGGTCAGCACCACATTAAGCTCCCACGCCGGGGCAGGAGCCTTCACCGGCGGGAATGATCGGAATAGTCCCTTCATAAATTCCTTCACCAGGTGATGAGACCACAAGGACACCCATCCCGTAGTCCTGGTATATTGGGAGATGGCAGCCAGATGCATTTTTATGGAGGCGTGAGCCAGTCCAGCTTTGGCCAGCAACAATAGGTACGGCAGCACTTGAGTGGCCGCAATCTTCTGTGGACGGCACCAGACAAAGAACCTCTTCCATTTATGACCGTAACACTTGAGAGTTGAGGACGCCCTGGCCTTTGCAAGAACCTCTCTGCAATCAGCCGGGATATCGTACCCTCCAAACTCTAGTGCTGCAGGAGCCAGGCCTGCAAGTTCAGCAACTGTGGGTTGTGATGGAGAATGGCGCCTCCTTCTCTGGAGAGAAGATCCGCGTCCGACGGCAGCTTGATTGGTGGCAACGTTGACAAGTCCAGAAGGTCCGGGAACCAGATCTGCCTCGGCCACGCCGGTGCGACGAGGATCCTCCTGCACCTGGACTTCTTGAGCTGGTTGATGAGGCGGAGCAGCAACGGCAACGGAGGGAATGCGTATAGAAACAGGCCGTCCCAAGGGAACGAGAATCGCCCATGCTCCTCGATTGTGGGAACCTGCTGGCGAACCTCTGGCACTTGGAGTTTGTCGCCGTCGCGAACAGGTCGATCTGGGGTTTGCCCCATCGTTGGAAGAGTCGATCCACTTGGTCCTGGCGCAGTTCCCACTCGTGGCACGAGTGCAGCTCCCTGCTGAGTGAGTCTGCGATGGTGTTTTTTATTCCTGCCAGGTGGAAGGGAACCAGAAACATCCCCTGGGCGACGGCCCAGTGCCACAGATCCTGGGCCTCCTTGGATAGGGCTGGGGATCTGGTGCCTCCTTGCTTCCGTATATAGAACATCATGGTGGTGTTGTCGGGGAAGATCCTCACCACTTTGTCCTTGAGGGACGGAAGGAACGACTTGAGAGCCCAGAACACTGCTCGGAGCTCCAGAATGTTGATGTGGAGAGACCTCTCCTCCGGGAGCCAAAGGCCTCTTGCGTGGAGGTCTCCGGTGTGGGCCCCCCAACCCTCCAGAGAGGCGTCCGTCGTCACCGTCTCCTGAAACGCCGGGATTTGAAATTCCGTGCCTGTCGTGAGGTGAGCACGGATGCCCCATCATAAGATTGCCCGATGGAACTCTTCATCGAGAGGGATCCTGTCCTCGAAACAGCCCCTCGCCTAAAGCCAGCGGGCGCCGAGGAACTCCTGTAGCGGACGCATCCGAAGTCTGCAAAGGGGTACAAGATAGATGCATGAGGACATCATCTCGAGGAGGGACTTGATGGACCTCACCCTGGCCACGTCCGTGGCTAGCAGGCGCTGCACCTTGCCCAGGATGGTCTTGGTCCTCTCCTCTGAAGGGGAGGCCAATTGCCCCACTGTATTGAGCTTTTCTCCCAGAAACAGTGCTATCTGCGATGGAACCAGGTGGGATTTGGGGTAGTTGATGGAGAACCCTACCTCTGTGAGCAACCGGACGGTCCTCGCCATGTGTTCGATGGCGAGTTCCCTTGTCCTTGCCCGGATTAGCCAGTCGACCAGGTAGGGGTAAACGTGGATCCCCTGCAGGCGCCACTGGTGCCAGGCACTTGGTGAAAACCCTGGGTGCCGACTTTAATCCGAACGGTAGGGCACTGAAATGGTAGTGGCGTCCCTGAACCACGAACCTGAGGAACTTCCTGTGCCTTTTTATAATAGGGATGTGGAAGTAAGCATCCTCCAGGTCCAAAGACGATAGGAAGTCGCCTTCCTCCAGCTGTCCCAGCACATGCTGGAGGGTGACCATCCTGATTTTCTGCGCCTTGATGTACTTGTTTAAGAGACGCAGGTCCAGGATGGGGCGCCAACCTCCTGTCTTCTTTCTCACGAGGAAGTACCTTGAGTACACTCCGGAGCCCCGGAGCCTTCTGGGGACGAGCTCGATGTCACCTTTCTTGAGCATCGCCCTTACCTCCAACAGCAGTTGAGGGCCGTGACTTTCCTTCCTGGCCACGGGAGGAATGCGAGGGCACTTCTTTTGGAATTCCAGCGAGTGCCCGTTGGCCAGGGTGTCCAACACCCAACGGTCGGTGGAGATAGACTCCCACACGCTGATGAACTTCATCAGCCGGCCTCCCACCGGGGTGCTTCGGTGGGGGCCTGACAACATGGCCGGGTCAGTCTTCCTTGGAGGCGGCCTTGCCGCCTTGGCCTCCTTGGCGACAACGGTGGGATCCCCCTGGCTTGCCGCGACCTCTGTAGGCCTCCTGGGAAGAGGAGTGGGCTGCCTGGCGGTAAGTGGAGGAGCCACCGCTGGAACCTTTTGAAGCACCCTGTCTGCCTCTGGAGCTCCGAAAGGGCCGCTGTTGTTGAAGCACCCCTAGGGCCCGGGCCGTCTCCGAGTCGGTCTTGATGGCCTGTAGAGACTCGTCCACCGCCTTACCAAAGAGGTTGTTGCCGTTGAACGGCATGTACAACACCCTGGTCTGGACGTCCTGGCGAAAGTCTGTCGCCTTGAGCCATCCTCGTCGTCGGAGGCAAACTCTGTTGCCCAGTTGGCGAAATCCGGTATCAGCAATATCCGTTGCCACCGTTATGGCGTGATCCGACGCCACCTTGCCTTCCTGCAGAATTTCTAGGGCCTCCGCCCTCTTGTCAGGCAGGAAGTCTAGCAGGGGAGCTATCTTGAACCAGAGCTCCCTGTCGTAGCGGGCCACGATCGCTAAGGTATTGGCCGCCTTAATCGTCGTCGCCGCCGACGAGATGACTCGTCGTCCCATGGAGTCCAACTTCTTGCCCTCGCTGTCGGGCGGGGAAGTGAAAGTTGAAGCCGTCGCACCCGCTGCATTCTTCTTAGCCGCTGCCGAACCGCCAGAGTCCGGCGTGGCCTAGGCCCTGAGGCACAAGGGGGCGGTATCGGGGACTCGCTACTTCTTCTCGTACCTGTCCCTCTTGGCGGGTGCCGTGGAAGGGTTCTTGAGGACAGCAAGCCCCTCGTTCCAGATGTCGTCAAGCAAAGGCACCACGAGGACCGTCTTCCTCTTGGCCTCTCGTCGTTGGTACAGAAACCCTTCCTTTTTCTGTTCTTCAGGGCAGAGCTGGAAGAGCTCGGATGCCCTGGTTATCATGGCGTGGAAAGAGCCAATTTCGTCGGCTGGGGAAGCCCGCAGGGGGGGAGATGACGGGATGTCCGCTGTGTCATCGCCGCCGTCATCGTCTGTTCCCGTCGCAGTGTTTGTCGCCGTATCCTCTCTAGGGTCCGGCGAGGACGAGGGGTCCACAGGTCTCACAGGCACGAAGGGCGGAGTGGGGTGGACTCTCCTCCGCTTGTTCGGAGGGCTTCCCGACGGGCCCGGTTCTGGATCCTCCGTCTGGGTCCGTGGTAATCTCGTCCTTATCTCGGTACATAAGGATTGGATTGCCAACAAAATGGCCGCCGAGCTATCCTGCGGCTCGGGTAATGGCTGTGACGGACGGAATGGCCGTTCCACTGGGCCCTCTCCGTCGCCAACGTCGCTATCCTCGATCACGTCAGCAGGGGCTGTCCCCTGGGATCGAACCCTCTCGAACCTCTCGTTGAGGCCCTTCTCGGTTTCCACCAGCTCCTCCTCAGAGGCTGATTCTGAGTCTGTAATGGCCACCGCCCCCCCCTCTTTTTCCGCCGGGGGCTTCACGGGGGTCTTAACGATGGGCTGAAAGAGGATTCCCTCCGCGGTGGCAGGGATACTCTGGGCGCAGAGGCCGTTTCCACTGGCGTAGTCTCAGCCGGCTTCACCAGGGTCGCAGCGACCACTTCGGCAGAGGCCTTTGCCGGATGGATCAAAGCCCTCACCACCTTAGGTGCGTCCTGGGCCTTCGCCTTGAGGGGAGGACCAGTGCCTCGCTCCCCCTTCGAGATCGACCAGGTCCGCTCCAGCGGCTTACCCGGGTTCTCGGACTTCCTCTTCCCCGAACCAGAGTGCTGGCTCGTGGTCAAACGTGCCGGAGAAATAGCGCCTTGCCTGGCAGCCGAAGAGCCCGACCTTTCGCCGCTCCCGGTGCCCGCGGACTTGCGGTGCTTGGCCTTCTGTTGGGCCCCCGTCGCCGGGGCGCCCTCACAGGACTTAGAAGCTCGCTCAGACTTTTTCTTCGCCTTCTCACCTGCTGTGCCCTTCTCCAGCCAGGCGGCGAGGCGGGAACGACGATCTTGTTTGGTCCGTTCCGAAAGGTTCTTGCAGAACGCACAGTCCTTCTCCACGTGCGTCTTGTCCTCATGAAGACAGTAGAGACAACACGAGTG
The DNA here is from genome assembly GCF_040938575.1 of Ambystoma mexicanum. Classification (NCBI taxonomy): domain Eukaryota; kingdom Metazoa; phylum Chordata; class Amphibia; order Caudata; family Ambystomatidae; genus Ambystoma; species Ambystoma mexicanum. Next base: position 259,788,086 of record NC_090926.1, on the reverse strand, counting down.
CTCGTCCTCCTTGAAAACGTTCTGCAATCCGCATCCAGGGCCGCACCTGAACAGCTTGGATCCGGGTGTTGAGCTTCCCTTGTCCTGGGCCATGTCCGTTGAGGTAGGCCGCAGATCTTCCGGAATCCTCCAAAAAGCGTAAACTCGATGAAACCTCACCCTTGAAGGGCGTAGAAGAATTCCGAAACAGATACCCGTTGTCGGAAGTAGAAACGATGGAGCTTGAGGCTCGAATAAACCGAAAAAATGAGAAAATCTCCTGAAAAGCGTGAAAACGCAGCAAAAAAACTCGAGAGCTAAACACGAGGACTCCCAACACTTGAGCGTGCAGTAAAAATCTGAGGATGGCTGCCAGAGGCGGGGCTTAGGGAGAGGGCAGTCATTGGCTGGGGGCAGTATGGCCCAGAGATCAGTGATTGGTTACTACTAGGAAAGACAGATCAGAAACGAAACTGATACTGATTTTTTCTTTACCGAGGATTCCCAGCCTGACGACGGGGAATATTCATGAGCATGTGAATCCATGCCAGATACCATGCTGAAGAAGCACGTGCTTTTCCACTGCTATTAGCTACTGGCAAAGGTGGAAGGTACGATGATAGACCCACTCAAATTACGGCATCAGAATACCGCTCATTACGAATGTATTTGCAAGATCCCAGGTTTAGACAAAATGTGGAATATATAATCCACCTACTCTTTGAAAGTGAATTAGCAACCCTATGTTACGGAGTTGCACACATTTTGAAATCTGGAACCCACTTTCAAAATATGTCAGCTACACAATTAATACAAAAAGTACAAGAAAAAGATGAAGGTTTACAGTCAAGTATAACAAATTTGTTTGCAAACATGCGTGGTACAAAAGAATACTGGTTCCGACGGCACAGAGACGTACGTTGTATGATCAGAAACCTTGGACCACCGACTTGGTTTGTTACACTAGGTTGTGCAGAATATGCAGAATATGCATGGGAAGATTTACATGAGTTCCTACGCATATCAAACAACAACAAAACATACATTTATTAACACCTGGAGAACTTTGCTCTCTAGATCCAGTTAATGTGTCAAGTTATTTCCATCATCGTTTCATTGCTATGCTACACTTTATTTGCAATAAAACTATTCCTCCCCTCTGAGAAGTGCAGCACTTTTTGTGGAGAAAAGTATACCAAGCAAGAGGAGCACCACATATTCACATGCTTTTATGGATCAAAAGTGCACCTAAATTTGGTCAGGACACTGATGCCACTGTTTTGCAGTTCATTCAAAACTATTTCACTTGTGAAATCCCTTCACAACGGACACATAGTGACCTGCACGGGCAGATTTTACAATTTCAAAGACACAAATGTGGCAAATATTGTCGCAGCAAATACAAAAACAAAAGGAAATACTACACCAAATGCCGGTTTGGTTTCCCTAGACCAGTTACAGAAATAGGTGAAGTGAACAACTTCATGTCTTAATTTCGCCATAGTGTGAATAGTAAATCACCTAAGAACACGTACTACATAAAAAGAACCAGAGAATGTAAATATATCAATGATTACAATGCAATCTTTGGGCCTCATTACGACCCAGGCGGTAAGTTACCGCCTGGGCCGTGACTTTACCACCATGGCGTAAACTATGTTTACGCCATGGTGGTTGGCGGACTTACCGCCCCATTCCGACCTTGGCGGGGCGGTAAGTCCCCAATCCCCATTTACCCTTCCCCATTCCCATTTTTGCCCCATAGGGCATAATGGGAGTGGGGAAGGCGTTAATTACGCCACCGTAAATTACGGTGGCGTAATTAACTCCATGGTCCCTTAGCGCCATGGATTTTAACACCTGCTGAAAGCAGGTGTTAAAAGCGCCATGGCGCTAAGGGACCTCGTAATTGGCGGTAAGGGGTCGGCGCAGCTAACGCTGGCGTAAACCCCTTACCGCCAGGTTCGTAATGAGGCCCATTGCCCTTTTATGGAAAGCAAACATAGATGGGCAGTACATTGCAGACAATTCCACTGCTGTTGCACGATATGTTACAGACTACGTCTCAAAACTTTGCATACAAGAACAGTATGAAACCCGATGAAAGCAAAGGCACATATAGAGTCACAGATTGTGAAGGCAGCTTAGTGAAGCTTACAAAACGAAGCTTAATTAATCATGTTAAATTGTCATTAAAAACTCCTCAACAGAAAGAACTATATTACATGTCTCTGCTACAACATTTTAAACCATGGAGAAAAGAGGAAGAGATACTAGATAACTATGACTGCTATGAAGATGCTTTCAAATGAAAGCGCTATCACCGATGTGAACTTCACGCAGTACAAAGCAATGTTGCACAATGAACAGCAACACGAAGAAGAACTTCAGGCCCAACTAGGTAAGGACTCTCCCGACAGTCAACCTTCTGTAACAGGAAGTCAAGAACCACACTAAGTCAGCCACTAATAGCAAATGAGGCATAATTAGCTAAGGCAGAAGTGGAAAACACCATGTGTCACTATCAAGAAAATATGGAAGACTTAACTGTACACCAAGCAAAACTTAAAGATCAGCGCACCATTTTTGAAGACGTAACAAAACAAATTGCACATGGTGTACAATACACGAAAATAAAGAATGTACCTGCCAAAATTACAAACCAACACTGCTGTATGTCAGTGGTGAAGCTGGGTCAGGAAAAACATTCTTAATCAAAATCATCAGCACGTCCTTCAGCAATTGACAAACAACAAACTATCAGCTGTTTTAACTGCCCCCACAGGTTTAGCTGCCTACAGCATAGGCGGTGTCACTTTACACCGATTACTACTTCTTCCAGTAGAACATCAAAACAAATTAGACTACTACAAACTTTCTGCAGAAGCTGCAATGGAACTACGCAGAGTATTAAAGCAAATGAAAATGCTACTAATAGATGAAGTGAGCATGGTCTCCAACCTAATGTTGGCTTTGATTCACTTCCGATTGCAAGAAGTACTTAAAACAAAGTACGAAGAACTCTTTGCAGGGAAACACATTATCGTTTTCGGAGATCTTCTGCAATTGACAACAGTGAAAGGGGAACCTATTTTTAAAACCGTAGGACACAAACTCTGCAGTAAAACTGTTGGCAGCATAGACAATGTCAACCTTTGGCAACATTTCCAATACAGAGAATTAACAGAAAACATGCGGCAATCTGCAGATCTCACTTATGCCAACATCCTTAAAAGTATTAGAGTTGGTGTACTATGTCAGGAAGCACAAGCAATATTGAAAAACAGGCATATTCATGCACTTTACGGCGATTAGGCATGTGCTACTGATGTTATGCAACAATTAGCGCACAAAAATGTCAATTGTATGCCCTTAATGCCAACTCTTGCAAGCTGTGTCAAATTCAATGAAACAATGTTAAATAAAGAAATACAACCAATAATTGAAATGTGCGCCACAGACAAACTAGACGTACATGGTATGATACTACCTATGTGTGAGCAAGCCACAACAAGACTAAGTAGTTTAGAAAATTCAATATCCAACACAGCTGGGTTGGAAAAATATTAAAATTATCCTTAAATTGTAGAGTAATGCTGAAACAAAACATTGACGTGGAGCAAGGACTAGTTAATGGGGCACTGGGTACAGTTGTTGGCTTTCAATCATACCCACGTGACAGCAACATTCAGTTTGTCAACATTCGCTTTGACAAACTTTCAGAAGTGAAAAGGATAGGGCGCTCAACTGCTCGATTCCTTCTGTTCAAAGACATGTATGTACGTAGAGAACAATTTTCTTTAACTCTTGCATATGCAGTCACCATTCATTAATCCCAAGGTCTTACCCTAGACAAAGCATTAATAGATATAGGAAACACAGTCTTTAAAGAAGGCATGAGCTACGTAGCACTATCATGCTTACGTACAATTGACAGTCTATTTCTAAACAACTTTGATGCAAATAAAGTGACCGCTGATATTCCTTGCATCTTGGAATACAATAGACAGTGGTCACTGTACACCCCACATCTGAAACAATATCCTGTTCTAGAAAAATTTAAACGTGGTAAAAGAAAAGTAATTAAATCAGAAATGCAACAGAATCTGATAGCAATCCTTCAAAGAAAACAAAACAAGGAAAAGGTTCATCAATTACCACAAGCAAAGAAGAACCTATTAGGGAAAGTAAACCAGGTACTTCTTCAAAGAAGGAAGAGAAACTCCAAAAAAGCACTCTGAAACGGAACTAGCTGGTCCATTCAAATTTTCAAATGAAAGTGGTGTAAGTTGCTATGCAAATGTAGCAATGAATATTCTATTTCAATTGCCACCAATGGTTAACAATATTTACTTCCAGAGTACAGACCAATTGTGTTTGCAAATGTTAGTGCTTCATAGAAACGCAACAAACAATCCTGACAACATGTACAGTGTTCATGGAATAAGACAAGAATTGGACTTCTGTGCTGGAATGGTGAGATTTACTGGAAACACACAGGAAGATCCACAAGATCTTCTAAAGTACTTACTACAAGTACTGGAAAACAAAAGCATACCTATAAATGAAATCTTCCAGATTTCATACATGTGGAAACATACTTGCACTCTCTGTAGCAATGTCATACAAGAACAAATCCCAAATGAGCGATTTGTGTATGTATCCATACCTACTTGTGAATCCATTCCATTTCAGCAACTAGTACAGAATGCAAACCATGCCAGATTATGTACTATGTGCAATTCAGACAATCGCTCCACCTTACTGATACAAACTCATAGTAAGTACATAATACTTATGCTGCTACGTTATAATGGAGATGGTACCAAAAACAACTGCAAGCTGACCGGATTCACACACGGTAAAGTGTCACTGGGAAAGAAAACCTTTACAACAGTAGGTATAATCTACCATGCAGGAGCTACAACCAATGCAGGTCACTACACTGCATACATTAAGAAGGAATGTGGATGGATGGAATGTAATGATAGCACCATTACTCTGAAGCAGAGATTGCCAGCTAATCTTACAAATGCATATTTAATCTTCTTAAAGCCAGAATTTCATGACTAATATCTACTTCAACATTATCAAAAAATCAAGTGAGAGCCCAAATACAGTTAGAATACGCCAACAGGTATCTAACTGCCCAAGAGTGTATAACACTACCAAAGAAGCATAACAACAAATGCACAGTTAGAATATGCCAACAGGTATCTAACTGCTGTTAAAAATAGCAACAAGGCTACAAGCATAACATAAACCAGAAAAAAACAAGGAAACACTCAAAGAAAGCAAAGAAGTAGTTTGTAGCATAGCAAATGAAGAGTTTATTTAATCCGACAAGGATTTATTTCTCCCAGACCCAAGGATTTCAAAAACAAACACAGAAACTGAGCAGAATTCACAGTACACTGGTTTGTAAACTAAGTATGAGGGTCAAAAAAAATCTAGTGTCTATTATGCAATGTAAGAACTCTTCATAAAATGCAAACACTAACATGCTTTTTTCTTTTATCACAGAAAATAAAAAAGGCTAGGTCCGCCAAGTACTACAGGCATGCAAAACATATGTGGATTCTGCACAAATTAATCAGTAAGTATAATTATAGTCATTTCATACATATGCGAATCAACATGGCTAATCTATATCTGTAATATGGTACAGTGACTATGGGCTGGACCTAGCATTTTTCATGTATAACCCACCACCTACACCCTACGGGCAAGCAACCCACACTATAGGTCCTACCCACAAACGTCAGCACAAATCAAAATTAGGGTGCTTTTAATTTCACTACTTTTAAGGTTAGTTTTGGGTTAGTTTTGGATGCGTGGCCTGCAGCCATGCAACCAAGAAACTAGAACATGCACACAAACACAGCACCACACCATGGCCATGTTCACTTATACGCTCACTACTTATCACTGCAGGCTTGGGTACATGGCTTTTGGCCATGCACCCAAGAGTATGGGTATGGGTCCTGGCCAGAAACAGTAAAGCATATAGCAACCATTGTGGCTTCTAATTTCACTACTTATAAAGCCTTTGGCCATGCTCCCAAAACACTACGCCCTCCCCACAACCACCTGACTGATGTTTCATAGTACGAATGTAGCTATACCTGTTATATGCTGCAGTAGTTGTGGCCACAAGCTACAGACTGGTGTAAGCCCATAGATTTATGAATTTATGGGTATGCAGTGTATGGAATCCATAGTGGCTTACAACAGCAGTGCTTATAACTTTGTTTTGGGTGCATGACCTTTGGGCATGCACCAAACACTCTAAGTCCTCTACCACACCATATCACAGCCAGTGTGGCTTGCAACAACACTTCGGTCATGCAGCCAATTCTCTACACACACTCCACAACCATGTCACCTATAAGCAATACTACAATTGTATCGATTTCTGTAATCTGCTGCGGTGGTTGTGGCCAGGGCCTAGAGTATTGGAAGTATGGCCTACGGCCATGCATCCAAGACTGTACGCCGTGGCCACAATCAGTGCAGCAGATTACACCCATGGTCACTTACACAGGAGTGACACACCCATACAATGAAACATTATAACTATAGCATGTACTCAATTTGTACCCAGGACTGTAGGGCGTGCCCACACCTACCATGTACACAATGGAATGTGTGGCTGAGATGTAGGACTGTGGTATCCTGCAATGCTTGTGGGCAGGGTCTACACTCTTCGGTGTATGGCCTACAGCCTGCAGCCATGCACCCAAAACTGAACGTCCTGCCCACAACTACCGCACTATGTAAAAATCATGTTGGCTTATAACTTTACAGTTGACAAGTGTGTTCTCGGCCATGCACCAAAGACTGCAGATGCTCCCCACAACCACCTAAATGATGTGCGATAGTAGAGGTGTAGCGATAGTTGTAGACTACTTCAGTGGGTCTGGCCAGAGACTAGACTCCTACCTGTATATCCATACATATTACAATTTATGGGTGTGCAGTGGTTAATACCTCCAGTGCTTATAACTTTGTTCTTAGGTGCATGGCCTGCAGCCATGCAGCCAAGACTGTACACACTCCCCACAACCATCTAATCGATAATCAATACGATTGATTATCCTACGCCCATGCATCCAAGACTTTAGGCCCTGGCCACAACCACCGCAGTATATCACACCCATGGCGGCGTACTAATCAATAGCACACCCATAGGAACAATTATTATAATAACGACATATACGCAATTGCAATGTTCGTTAACACCACGCGAGTCCTTACAACAGTTTCAAGGTGCCTGGGCACGGCACGGACTGAAACAATACCCCTATTAAAATCCTCATTTTCTGTACACACAAACATTCCGACCAAGGCGTGCATAGAGAATACAATATTAACACCTAGCGGATGAACAAATACATTTTTTCACCCATCTCTTACAGTCTGAACGACCCCAAGCATTATTACTACACAGCAAAATAGGTTTCGAAATAGCATGCTGCCGCTGCGCTCTCGGCGGATCCAAGATGTCGGGCGCATCCAAACAATCTGATGCAGAACACGTCTCACTGCAGCCAATCGGCAGAGATTTCGCGTGTCCGCGTCCATGACGCCAGCCCCTTCGCCAATCGGTATCTTGTCCGCCGAGCGAACAGGGAAGTTTGACCACGGAGCAGACATAGATATCACTAATTTTTTTAGACCTATTTTTAAAGAAAAATACTGCACGGATAGTCACCAAATTTACAAAAGCATGCTTACGGGACCAAGCCCATGCTGCAAATTTGGTGAAAATCCATCCAGCGGTTTGCCCTGTAGCCGTGCGCAAAGTTTTTCCCCCATTCAGTCTATGGGAAAAAAATACATTTTGGGACCCCCCTATAACTTTCCCCCCCCGGACCAAACATCACCAAACTTTGCAAAACAATTCAGAGTGGCCTATATACTTTTTTTGCAAAGCCTGGTGCGGATTCGTCCAGGGGGAGCGGAGTTATATGCCGCCCAAAAAGTGCTCGTCCTATGGAAACAGCAACTTAACCATAACTACACAGCCACTACCGTGGCCGTGAGATATATATATATATATAGATATTCACTAACAAAAACATTGTTAAAAGGGACATTATGGTTAAGTTGTACTAGAAAAAACCTGTGAAATTCAATGGAAAAATGTTACAGGGACGTTATGGTTACAGGTTGAAACAGACTTTATCAAACGCCTTTCACTGCACACCCGACCACCTGACATCTGGGGACCATTGACACTATTCTTGAGAGGTGAAACGGAGGACCAATTGTCTGATTCCTCGGACCCTGAAGTTATCCAGCGGTGAGGGCTGGCCCTTGGTGGTTCCATATCCTTGGAGCGCGAGGTGGGGGTCGCCCACACGCAGCAGGAGATAACATTGTATCTGGGGGGGTGGGGATGTTGGAGAAGTGCGGGGGTGGTCACCGGGTGGATACTGGGTCATGGCGCAAAGTTTAAAGTCCACCCTAATGTGGGTGTGAAGTTGTATTGAGGTTTAAATACCTAAAAATAAAGTTTTTTAAAAAAAACCGAACCCCCCCCAAAATACGATAGTTATGGTAAGCTAAGTAACCATAACTCATGCCACCAATGTGCACTGCAAGGACTAACACCCATGACATCAAAGATGACATCACAAATGTGCACAGTCGTAGCGCAAGTTATGGTTGCTTAGCTTACCATAACTGGTGAATTTCTGGGGGTTTTCGGTTTTACCTCTAACCATAACGTCCCTGTAACAACGTTTGTCCATTGAATTGCATAGGTTATTACTAGTGCAATTTAACCATAACGTCCCTTTAACAACAGTTTTTGTCAGTGAATTTCATTGGTTTTTAGCAGGATACCCTTAGTTTGTAAAGATGTACTGTGCAACATAGTGAAACTGCTGGCACCATGTTAATGTTGACAGCATTTGCAGACTATGCTTCCGTTTGCGGAGATCAGGTGGCATCCAACCTGCTCAGGAAGGCAAGTGCTCTCTTACATAGTGGTACCATTCACCAAACTAAAAGAGCATATAAAAACAGCACTATGTACAAGAATTGCAAGGGAAAATAGAGTAGGTTTGCAAATTGTGTACTTATGAAGCAAACAGGACAAAGGCATAGGGAGTACACCATAACGGAATGCATCAACAACAGAAGTGACGTCTGCCTTCAACAATCTTACCGCACTGCTACTGTAAATGGGAACAAAGAACGAACGGCCAAAGTAAAGAGTGGAAAGTACTAAAACCAGAGCGTCACTACAATGTAGTAAGGACACTAAATTTTGTCTAATAATTGCACAGGTGCTGCAGTATACAATATTACAGAAGCATGTTATGTTATGTTTGCTTATATCGCGCCGGTAGCCCACAGGCATCAGGGCGCTGAAAACATATAACAATACTTGACAATACTTGACATACATTTGGACAAGCCTAAAGATTTAATAATTCTCTTCCAACCGCAGGGTAGGCGCAAGTTTATTCCACTGTTGTGCGGCACGTATTGAAAAGGATCTGCCCAATCATGCCTTACGATTGTGTCTTGGCATATTAAGCAGTCCTTTATCCACTGAGCGTAACTGTCTCAGGGGAATGTATTTTTTACAAATTGATTTTTGAAATAACGTGAGGCGTCTCCAAAAAGGTACCTATGTATTATAGTCACTGACTTAAAGTTCACTCTGTCTTCCACTCTTAGTCGATGCAAGGATTTTCTTCCCATTTTTATGTGTTCCCTAGTTTTTATTCTCTTTAAGCACTGCTTCGTTTTCCATTACTTGGCATCTCTCAAGATCTTTTTTGTTTGCTCCAAGCAACAGTGCATTTCCGTAGTCTAATCTCGACAGAATTATTGCTCCATCAATGGTTGTTGTGTTTTCCTCATTCAGGTACAGTCTAATCGCTCTCATGAGGCGTAGGTAATATGCATTGTTTTTATGCAAATAATTGACCTGAGCCTCTGAGCTCACTGAGGCATCAACCATTGTCCCCAGTGTCTTGACATGGCCCATGACCTGTATTTTGGCCTCTTTAATAGAGAAGGTTTTATAGTCTTCCCCTATTTTGGCTCTAACTAAGCTGGTTCCAAAGATCATTATCTCTGTTTTCGTGTTGTTTAAACACATCCAATGTTGCTGCATCCAGAGGTCTAACATACTGTAAACTTCAGCTATTTTAGCACTATCCCTGATGTATTCCCTCCAATTCAATAACTAGTTGCGTATTGTCTGCGTAGTTTGTGAAAAAGATGCCGACGTCATCCAACAAGTCACAGAGGCTTCTCATGTAGATATTAAAAAGCAGCAGAGACAAACTTGCTCCCTGAGGCACTCCAAAAATAATTGATATGGCCTCAGAAAACATTTCCCCCCAGTGGACTCTGGCTCGTCGCTCTGTTAAGAATGAAGTGAGCCAGACCCCTTCATAACGTGTCTTTGTTGTAACGCAGCAAGGGCAAGAACTTTAGAGTGGCAGGAAGAACATTTCCCTCATGACGCAATGACTTAATGAAGTAACCCATTTGGTACATTTCATTTGGTATATTGCTGCATGTACACCAAACACATTCTCTTTTCGGTAAAAGAACATATTGTAAAGGAAAGCAAGGCAGTACAAGCGGCAACCCTTCCAAACAGCATACAGGCATAGGAAAGGAAAGTAACTCTGTGCATAGGAAAATGGACAGTCTGGAAGCCAAAGTGGACAAATTGGTGAACAAATGCACCGCCTTAAAGATTGCATGTAACGATATATTTTGGAGAAAATGAAACAGCACTGGCACACCTGCACGTGTACTCCTTCCCCATGTCAGAGGCTGCCATCTCCTAAAAATCTGTGTGATGGGAGATGTTACAGTGATACATCAATCTCTTCCTCCCCTCACAACCAAGTTGTCCAAATCCCCATTTCCCCCACAATAAGTATCCACTTCTGCTACCCCTTCCCTTTTGCTAATTGTTTGTATGAATGTGTACAAGTAAACTTTAATAATGAAAATGTTGCTGAGTGTATGTGTGGTATTGTTTTTTTCCTGAAATGCCGTTCTGACTCAGCGGCACACAGTCCTCGCTGCAATTACCACAATTAAGAAAAAGGTAGGTGTCCTACGGACACCGCAGCTGCCTGGCCTATCCACAATGACAATCGAGGCATCGGTACAACGCCAGCAGGCTCTGCATGTCTGCATGTTGTCCCCCAACTATCAAGGCATGTGTGAACGGACGTTTGTTCGTTGTGCAAGTACACGCATGTGTATGTGTTCCTTTGTGTCCTGCTAACATCGGCACTGTGCAGCACAGGCAAAGGAACGTTAATTAGGTCGAGGCAGCCACCCACGTCCTACAGGTAGCTTTACAAATAAAAATCCCACCTTCTGTACCATATAAATAGCCAGCATCTCCCAAAGTGGTCGGCGTACGTGTGGCTCACTATTAGTCAGTAGAGCAGTGGCAACGGTGTGCATAGGACACCCATGCACATAACGTATTCTGCCCAAAACGCATCCAGCGGACAGCCGTCCCGAAGGAGAACAGTGGCAACGTCATCATGCGACCGCACCCATGCTGCGCGTGGGCCCTTATTGCAGAGACACGAGCCGGAACCTCGACCAGCAGCAAAGTACAGGGTTGAGCAATGTACAGAGTGTTTTTCGGAAAGTACACGCTTACAAACACACCACAATGTGCCGTTGCACATGTATGTATGTTTTTGAACAATGTAGGCCTGTTTTCCGCGTGAAAGTTCTCCACAGTAACCCTGCAGCTTTTCAGAACAGAGTAGCAGGTCACATAGGTTTGCCCTGTAAGTGATGGTGCACCAAAGCTGCTCTGCTACAGTGCGTGTGCAACTAATGGCAACCATGTCAGTCCAGCTGAGTACGCACAGTGATGGAGAGACCCACACCCACAGGAGCGATAGTCCCCATTGTCCCAATCTCATTGGTAGCATGCTGAAAACGGGAGCGAGGGCCGTGTCCCAATGAAACACACATATTCCTTCTTCCCTTTCCACCTTCTTTGCAGCACGCCGTGATTGCATACTCTTAAAAAGTTGCACACACTTCCACCAATGACATTGAAGAGCTCTCCATGTAACAGTATCAGTTCTGTACAACAGTCCTCTGTGTACACACCATGCCCAGAAAACGTTGTTACACAATCCCTCTGCCTCCACAGTTCCATTTCCATGGCCACCATCCTGAAAATCCCTGGATGTGGCTTTTGTGCTACGTGCAGGTGTGGTGAAATAAATTACAACCAGGGTAGCGGGAGTTCGTTGTAAGGGATGGCTCTGAAAAGGGTTTATTCTTTTCTAGATACTCCCCATCTGCAATTGCGCCTGCCAACTTTCACCCTGGCCACATCTTTAAAAACATGTCTCCATGACGTTGTGTTGCCTGTGCTCAACGGTATGTGAGTGGCTGTGTACATATTCCATATTGCAACTTTCTGATGCTGATGACTTCCTTTCATGGCGCAATGTGGTAAAACACTTCCTCAAGCAAGGATCTTATAAGGGCGTAACCATAGCAAACGCACATGGTGACATGTGGCTCCCTACTGTGCAACAGGGGCAATGATGTACACCATATGCTAATGTATGTATAGCAGCTCACTTCTGCTGTTCTACCAAGTTTACAATGTCCTCCGCAACCATTGTGTGATACTCACCAACTTCAAATGCATGCAGAGTGACACCTGCATGGCTGCATTATGTTGTGGTGGCTCTGCTGAAGGCCTAGGCTGTTGGGTGCATGGCCCACGGCATTCGGCCATGCACCCAACAGTCTAGGCCTTGCCCACACCCACCACAACATAACTGAGCCATGCAGGCGAACATGTAGGCATGTGCCAGAATTCACAAAGGCAACATAGGCACCAGCACTTCCTCCCACCACTGCACCATAAGGCAGGGATGCAAGCACACGTGTTCCACTTACCGTAATGCAGAAACATATTGCAGTGTTTGGCACCGCTACCCACTTCCAAGCACAGATCATTGTATGCATACTACCAAAGAACACAATCTTCACAAGATTGGTCCTGCACCCAACACTCTAGTATGTGCATAGAAGCAAAGGTGCGTAGTGCACTGCAACACTTACTAATCTGCGCAATGCACACTACTCAAGCACAAATAAGAACCAGTTGCACCGTAACCTCTTCCATATGTACATTATTCCATTAGTGCACCCAATGGACACACTGCACGACTAGTCACTGCAGCATCTCCACCCATACACAGACAACTGTAGGATGTTCTACCAATCACCACACCCATGCAACCAACAATGTGTGCAATGCAGCCAAACCACACACACAATGCGACAATGTGGCACTGACTTTCAACCAGTGGACATACCTTTTCAACCAGTGGACATACTTTTCTGTGCAAGGGCTGCAGCCATGCATCAAAGGGGCTACGGACTTACCACACACAGCACGCTATGTTTAAATGTTCATGTTTTGTGGAATGCACTCCCCTTCTGCAAATGTGCCTGCCACCACTCATCACAGAAAGACGTCGCGCCTGCAGCTGGCATGCCATAACAAAGGCTGCCTGCAATGACCACACAATATTGTTTCCTGTTGAGGTAACCATGAATTGGCGTAGTGACACACATCACGTTACTGCACACTGTGTAGCAATCAACATTTTGGCCTTGCAGCGAACAGGGAAATGGGACGCCAGAGCGGAGCCAGATAGGATTAATTTCAGTGGGCACACTGCCACGTACAAGAGGCCCAGCCATGCACACAATGGCTTAGAGTCTTGGCACACACACCACAACACTATCCTCCGATACACCATGGTGGAGTTTCCCAAAAACTCTGACGCACAGCACGCTTCCCTCCAGCCAACCACCGGCCGCGTCCAATGTTCGCCGACATCACGCATACTGGAAGCCAATGAGACTTCAGTCTGCGGAGCGAACATGGAAATGGGTCCGAGGAGCTCACCCAGATATCACTAATTTTTTGAGACGTACATTTCAGTTCTTTGCAACGAAAGTACTGGTCGGATTACCACCCAAGCCCCTGCTCCTGCCGCAAATTTGGTGAAAATCCATCCAGCCATTCTGCCTGTAGCCGTACGCAGAGTTTTACCCCATTCATTCTATGGAAAAAATGTTGGGACCCCCCTATACCTTTGCCCCCCTGTACAAAACTTTGCCCAACCTGGTGAAAGAATTCAGAGCCGGCCATATACTTATTCTGCAAAGTTTGGTGATGATTCCTCCAGGGGGAGCAAAGTTATAAGCCACCAAAAAAGTGGTCTTCCTATGGGTTTAGCAACTTAACCATAACTACACGTCCGCTACCGCGGGCCGTGATAGTTAGATATCATTGTACTTATGGTCCTTCACGCGTCAAGGTCCCTTAGATTGAGATTGTTTTGTTGTGACATGAGGTTGCATGGAGTGTAGCGTGAGTACAGGTGTATCCAAGCAGATAGAGAACAGAAAGCTCATATAATATCTACGCACCTTCTCTCAGGGCAGGAAGGGTGGGCGCATGTGAATCTAAGCAGATACAGGCATCAGAAATACGATTACGGTGAGTAATGTATCCCTTCGGAGGCTTGTGGAATCTGCTTAGATCACATGCTATGCATAGATTAGCGAGCAGTGTTAGGAGAATGTGGTGGGTCGTGAGAAGGAGCAGCGGCAAATAGATGTTTTAGAACCGCTTGTCCCACCTGTGTATCGGCTTTGTCATGTATGTCAATGCAGTAGTGCTGAGTGAAAGGGTGTACTGAGTTCCATGTAGCTGCTTTGCAAATGCTGTCTAGGTGGACATTTGCAATAAAAGCCAGAGTAGCTCCTGTGCACCGAGTGGAGTGAGCTCTTGGTGTAAAAGGCAGTGTCTTGTTTGATAATGAATAGCATAATTGTATACATCTGGCTATCCATCTGGAGATGGCATTCTTAGAAATGCAGTCTCCTTCTGTGCCTGGTGCTATGGAGACAAACATGTTTTCCTAAGCGGCCTGGTATTGTTTACGTGGTAAAGGACCGCCCTCCTCACATCCAGTGTGTGGAGTTTTGCCTCAGCTGAGCTAGTTGGGTTCTGAAAGAAAGCCAGAAGCTCAATAGATTGGTTCACGTAGAATTTTGAGATGAATTTAGGGGGGAACCTAGGATGAGTACGTAAAACCAATTTATCTTAATGGATAATAAAGAAAGGGTCCTGCACTGACAATGCTTGCAATTCAATAACTTCTTATGGAAGTAATAGCCACTTAGAAGGCAGTTTTGTATGTCAGGTGTTTAAGGCTTGACTTATGCATAGGCTCAATTGGGGGCCCCATGAGCTTTGCTAGTACTACATTGAGATCCCATCCTGCTAGTGGGTTTGAAATTGAAGGGTGGAGTCTTTTTACTGAATGCCTTAATGACTGTAATTTTCCATCACGATACTTTACTTTGAGAAGTGGTTTAAGCTGATACAGCTGTCAAGTGAACCTTTATAGAGTTGAATACTAACCCAGAGTCTAACAAGTAGAGCGTATAATTTAGAATGTATGAAGGAGTACATTCTATGTTTCTTATTTTGTTTTGACTGGTACCAAATTACAAATCTTCTCCACTTGTCGAAATAACAGTGTCTAGTGTTTGGTTTTCGCTCCTCCTTGAGGATATCCATACACCGCTGTGGTAGATTAAGGTGTACGAACTCTAGGACTTCAAGAGCCATGCTGCCAAGTTCATTGAGTGTCATGGGTGCACTGTTCTTTCCCCGTGTTGGGTTAACAGGTTGGTTTGGCACAGGAGTTTGATGGGATCGCACATCGCCATTTTGGGCAGATGTGGATACCATGGTTGTCTCGCCCACATAGGAGCAACTAGGATGAGCGTCGTTTGTTGATATAGAACATCGCAGTTGTGCTGTCTGTTAGGATTTGAACCGACTTGTTCTTCAGTTGCGCTTTGAATGCTTGAAGTGCTTCCAATACTGCTAGTAGTTCCAGCAGGTTCATATGGTTCTGTGCCGTGATGTGAGTCCACAGACCATGTGCTGTGTGGTAAAGGTAATGAGCCCCCCACCCGGAGAGTGATACGTCTGTTGTGAGAATCACTTGTGCTTCCGGATCGTGCAAGTGTTTTCCCTTTAACAGATATTCTCTGGACCGCCAGCGTAGGTTTTGAACTAGTGTTGGCGAAACGAGCACTAGATCGTCCCACTGACCACTTGCCTGAGACTACCGTTTCGCCAACCAATCCTGCAATGTGCAGACGTGCGTGTGGGACTAGATATATGCACAATGCCATCATGCCTAGCAAACGCATTGCTTTGTGTACGCTTATCTGGAGACCGGCTTGATACTGGGGTATTTCCCGAAGCATGTTCTGCACTCTTTCCATGGATGGAAAGGCTAAGCCTGCTCTTGTATATAATACAGCTCCTAGGAATTGTTCTGCTGTGTTTGGTACAAGACTTGACTTTTTCTCGTTTATCGAGAAGCCCAATTGAAATAGAAGATTTATGGTCTTTTGCATGTGTCTGCAAAGATGGGGTGCTTTTCCTGTGATCCTTCCGCAATAATACGGCCCGCATTATCTGCAGTGTCTAGGTTGTTCTTCAGCAAGCTGCTGGCAGTGGCTTTGCCTTCCACTGCTACTAGGGCAAGCCTTGATTTTAAAGGCTCTGGAGCAGAGTCGATGAGGGCCGTAATCTCGTCCCATTTATGGCAGTCATAGTTCGCCAACAGTGTGGAATTGTTGGCGATCCTAGTTTGAAACGCTGCCGAAGTTGCAACTTTCCTCCCCATGGTATAGAGCTGCTTGGTCTCCTTTTCTGGGGGAGCTTCGGAAGAGGCTAGTGGCGTACCTGCTCTCTTCCCAGTAGTTGTGACAAGTAGCAAATCCGGCTTAAGCTGTCCTCTGATATATAAAGGATACGATGGCGCCGGGCGGAGAGGTTTTTCTATCTGCGGGTTTACTGCCCTAGTCTGATTTGGTATTTCCAGTGAAGGTTGGATTCTTCTCTGGTCAGACTAAGATGGGGATGAACTGGGTGGCAGTTTTTTTGTCTCCCAGGATGTCTTCGGCAATATCTTTGTCTTGCTGAGTCTCCTGTGTTTGAATACCGAAGTGCTCAGCTGCTTTGATTAGTAAGTCATTGAATAAGGGCTGATTATCTATTGGAGAATCAGGCACTGGGGAATCATGTTGAATTGAGGATGACATATTGTAGACTTCTGCATCATCATCATCATCATCATCATCATCATCATCATATTGTTGATATTGGTCCTGATCCCCTTCAGTGTCAGTA
The DNA here is from genome assembly GCF_040938575.1 of Ambystoma mexicanum. Classification (NCBI taxonomy): domain Eukaryota; kingdom Metazoa; phylum Chordata; class Amphibia; order Caudata; family Ambystomatidae; genus Ambystoma; species Ambystoma mexicanum. The sequence goes on along the minus strand of NC_090926.1, from coordinate 259,770,835 downwards.
TGGATGTCATACAGGTCTGCAGAAATGTGAGACCTTTTTTCTGGTGGCTGTGATGAAGACATTGGTGGCTGAGAAGTGGAAGACAGGAGCTGAGAGCTTGAAGCTTGAGCAGTAGGGGGTGTATTTTGAAAATTCTCTAGTGCATGAGGGTTTTTTTCAAAGAAATTTGCAAAAAAAGTCATTCTGGGCATCACCCTATCTATGTCCTCTGCTGACCACAGGGCAGAGCTGGGGATGAACCCCGGGTAGGGTATGGCAGGGACCATTGGTGTAGAAGTAGGTAGGCCTTTATTTTGTAGGGCCTCACATAAGGAACCCTCGTCTTCCTGTGGAACAGTTACAATCTCTTTTGGAGGGGTAGACTTGTCCCTTTGAGCCTTGTCTTTGTTCTTATGAAACTTGTCTCTATGATAAGAGCTTTTTGACAAAGTTTTTTGAACTTAGAAGGCTTAAACAGCCCTTCTGGGACATGTTTCTTGAACAGGTGAGATAACCTTGTGTTTTTTGACTTTCCAGCCGGTTTCGACGTAATATGTTGAGTTTTGGCATTGGAAGGGACCTCTGCCTTGTCTGTCAACGTTCAGTGTTCGGTCGAAGGAGTTTTATGGGCAGTGTCCTTTGTCTTATGGGGCCTGTCATGGGGCGACCCGGATTCCGAGTGCCCACAGGACAGGGAATCTACGGATCTCCCCATAGACACTGAATCTGAGCGTTTGGTCGGCGTTGCCAACACATCGCCGCAGGGTGTCATCCCCACAACAGGGCCGCCGGCCTTTCTTCTAGGGTCGGGGGCTTGCACCTGGGAACTTGGATGTTCCCCTTCAACCTCGCCGTCCGAAAAGACGGTGACGCTGCCGTCACTGGAGGCTCCCTCCACGTCCATGGAGGCTTCGACCTGCATGGCGTGATGGGCCCAGTGTTTAGTTCTGTGATCTACAAGGGCCTTAGGTCTAAAGAGCTTGCAAGCTCAACAGTGCCCTTCAGCGTTGTTGCGGTGCAGACACAGGTTGCACAATCTGTTTTGTTAATCCACTGAAACTTTCTATTACAAGTGGGGCAGAATTTAAAGGGTGTCTTATCCATGTTTAGGAAGGGCAAACGGGCGATAAAGGGAAAAGGTGGGAAAATGCATGGTCAATATCCTCCCCGCACTCTCCCTACTGTAAGGGCCTAGGCCCGTTGGGCCTTCCAAGGCCGAATGGGTCAGTCGAAACTTGACTCCGTCCAACAGAGTTGTCTTGTCTTTGTCTTGTCCTTTGCACCGTGCCAAAGATCGATGTCGGAAAGAAAAAGGACAGAAAGAGTAACTATAATTATATTATGATAAGTAAATGGCGTCAGCCGAAATAGAACTCTGCGATAAGCGACCGCTCACGATGGCGGGAAAAAACTATATGAGGGACCTCGACGCGTGAAGGCCCATGGGTTCAGTGGACGTCACACTAGGGATAATATTACTGGCACGCCCTGTCGACGCCCTTTTTCGAGTTTCAAAAACAACAACTGTAATACTCCTCAGCTTCCACTAGATGGCAGCCTATGCATAGCATGTGATCTAAGCAGATTCCACAAGCCTCAGAAATATATATATATACACATACAAAACAAAGCTGGACCGCTCCTCGGTCCTTACTACCACAATAAAAACACCCCAAAAAACTATTCTTCATCACGACCCCATTATATCGGCCTCTTGTTATATTGGGCCACTACACTTACTCTGCTTTTTCTCCTTATTTCTGCAGCGCTGGGTTCTCCACTCCCCAATCGATGCGGATCCCGTTACTAGCTTATCATCCTTTTACCTCATATTAAAATATAAATTATAATATCACGTGGTCTATCGACTCCACATTCGCTTCACCATCAACACAATTACACTCCTCAAAAATCCCACACCCCTTCCCCTTATTGTTTTCTCAAGCAAAGGTGCACTTACATCTACGTGCTCCTGGAGACAGGAAAAAGCAGAATGGAATTCAGGCAACACGACTCCTGTAAACCTTTCCAATTTGTGCACAGGGGACTGGTCACTGCATTTAGACGCAACGTCGCCAGATGTGCAGCCAGGAATCCTGCCACCGAAGAGGGTCTGGGATCCTGTTGGGGTCACCAAATTTGTAAGGCAAGACCTCCAGACAACCAGATAATAAAAACACCCATCTAGGGAAAAAGCATTGGTGCACCGTTTTGCAAGGAAAACAAGATTTATTTTGTATACAAAAAGGGGAAAGTATCAGAAGGTCCTGTAGCACCAAACTGACACAGAACTCTGTTTGTTCAAAGTAGGTACATGTCTTTTAAGGAAAGTACTTGTCACTCAAGATATAAACAATATGCAGTTATCCCTCCACCGTCATTGGCTACCACCTATATACATACTACCAGTCTCCTATAGTCCCTTGAACAATTGGCCACATCCTAATCTACCCCTACCCTCTAACACGTGGGCCCCCTTCCGTCACTTTGGTACTCAGCTACTGTATTTGCGAGTTATCTGCCCCATCGGCCTAGTCACATGGTGATCACCTGGTTGCTAGCATGAGCTCAGTGGACAATTGCGAGGTCAAAATGGCCCTTTGAAATAATAGTGTGCTCCTTTTGTTACCAGTGTGATGAATCCAAAAGGTATCATTGCTCCTTTCCCTGAGATAGCCTCCCCCTATGTGGCCAGGGGGCGGCACCCGCTACCTGATCCTGACACTGGGGGCGGCTATATGAGGGATGGCCACCTGGGAGAAGGCGACTCTCGGGCAGAACAGGTGACATCATTGGGGAGAGTTGTATGCCCCACCTTCCCTTCAGGGATGTTTATTCTATGCACCGTTCCGTAATGGCATACCTCTACACTCCTCCCCAAGCTTTATATAAGTCTCCTTTTGTTACTTCCCAAACTCCCATAAGGGATAGTGTATGGACAACTGGGACGAGGAAGTGGCAGGAAGTGGTGAGGATTACTTCCAACGAATTTCATTCTCCACTCCCTCAGTACCATTTGGGAAATCATACCATGATAATTGACACGAGGAAGATTCACAGAGTAATGAAGATTATGAGACCCGGAAGACAGACACAGCAGTCTAGTTGTTGGAAGATGAATAAGCAAGCCGAGAAGTTCAAATACTGCCTGGCTACACCCAACAAGAAAAAGGAGAAGGAGAGAGGAGAGAGGAGAGCTGTAGAGACTGAACAGCAGCGCAATCCGAAATAACGCCAAGTACCAGGCTGGGGGAGAGCATACCGCAGCAGGCGATGTGAAGGCGAATCCGAATGAGGAGAGGAGAAGCCTTGGTACCGGCGGCTCACTGCCGATATAGAAAGAGCAGCAGGAATTGCACATCACGGAAAGAGATGGCAAAAGTACAGCGTTTAACCGCACGCACACAAAGTCAATAGACGGACGCAGACGGGAGCGAGGAAAAGCTGGAGGCAACCAGTAAGCTCTGGAAGAATAAGAGGCCTACTGGGTTGTCACAAAAAGGTACCGCGGTCGGAAGAGAACCAAAGCAAAAGGGGGGTACCAGAAGCTCCCGATGAATCCAAAGAATGCAAGTGGGTTACCGTTAGCCGAATAACATTTTATTTTTCGTTTTTTTAACTGGGCATAGTGTATATTTAATTTTTCACAGCACTTATCCTGATATTAACATGTTTTTAGCCATTAACAATTTGTGGATTAAATAGCTCTAACATCTGTCATTCTATATGGGTCCGAGCAAATGTTTCAAAAAGATAGCTCTGGGTGTCAGTGTAAGGATGGAGGGGCAGATGCCCGCTCCCCAATGCACTAACATCCTTAGAGACAGTTGGAAACTTAATATATTCATGACTTTGATACAAAAGTCCCTAATGGACTTAATGTTGACGTGGAACTATATACCTTTTTAGGAGTGTAAAAATGTTCCTGTTATCAAATCATCAGCTGTTTTTGGTTGAGTTTTTATGACTTATATTGTGTGTCTTTGTTTCTGTAATATTTTTCTGACATACAATATTTAGGTTAGATTACAATTGGAATTTCATTGTGTGCTCACTTTGTTGTTCTTTATTGGTTGCTCATTATTGGTTGTTTGCCGACTGGCCCTTTCCGGTGTTGGTCGGCTGTATGTTTTTGTGTAACAGGGGGCTATGGATCTTATGCATATCTGTTTGTGTCGTGAGTTCGATTTGGCTCAAGCACTTGCACTTTACTCCACATGACCATTATGTGACATCCAAGCGGCTCCTTATTTAGAAATGTATTCATTATGTACACATCTACCCATGATTATGCGGCATGGGATTGAGATATTGAATTATCTTTGGGGGTTTATGGAATCATGTTTATTTATTTGGTTTGCCAGTTTATCTGCAGTTTAGGCATTTGCACTTTATCATTTTGTTCTGGATATATTTTATGCATCATCATGGTTGTTTTTTGTATAGGCAAAATGCTCTTATTTTAAAACTTGTATTATGCTGGATTGACTGCTTTTATGTATTCATTACAGGCATGGTATACTATATCCATTTCAAATATATATATTGCATTCATTATTTTCCATCACTTATTTGGGTGGAATACTATCAATTATGGATTTTAGTGTATCACACGGTATGATGTTGTAAAATGGTTGATTAGAGCCGTTTTATGCATTTGCACTTTATTATGCTGCTTTGGCATTGGGTCTTGTGTTATACTTGACAGAATGTGTTGATGCCGATTACACCACTTGGATTATGTAATTAGTTGTTGGGTGCTGTTTTATGCATTTGCACCTTATTATGCTGCTTTGGCATTTTGGCTTATAATACACTTGACAGAAAGAGTAAATGTGTTTATTATTACCGTTAGTATTGATGTTTTATCTCAATTTATACAATGTTCATATTTATGCAATACCGTGAGATTCCCAAATGTATTGATTGCACTATGCACTTTATTGGTCTTTATCGAATACATGTGTGGATCATAATGGATCAGTGTACCCACTTTGGGTTTTATTTGTTCATTAGTACAATATACACCTTATACAATACCGTGATATTCCCGCATGCATTGATTGCACTATGCACTTTATTGGCCTTTATGGAATACATGTGCGGACCATAATGGATCAGTGTACCCACTTTGGGTTTTATTTGTTCATTGTAACATTATACACTGGGCCTCATAAGGAGTATGGCGGTAAGGCAACAATTGCGCGGTATCGCTACCGGCACCGTTGCTACCGTATTAGGACTTATGCTCGTGGGTGCCCTTGCAGCCACCTGGTCTGACCAGGTGGCCGTACCGGCACCTGCGAGCATAACATGATTGTAGCAACGGTACCGTTATAAACGGTACCGCTGCTACCATCCTCCCCATTCCAATTAAGCCCTATGAGGGCTCAAATGGGAATGGGGACGTACCGGCTCCGGCAACCGCGCAAGGGGAATTACCGGGTCTGCAGAGGTCGGAATGGCCCAGTGATTCCCCTTTCGCGGGTGCCAGGGCCAGATGCGAGTTTGGGGGTACCAGCAAGGCTACCTGCAACCTTGTAATGAGGCCCACTGTCTGCTATGGTCTATTCACTAACTGACTTCTAATATAGCATGCATATTTTGCTTGATTTACTTCTCCATGTCATCACATTACAAGATGTCTGCCGCTGGTGCTATCTTTTAATATGAGAAGAGTCGTGCAATGAGTTGACACAGTGAAAGGACTACCATCATGTACTTAAACTCATTTCTTACTTGCCGTCTGTGTGTGAACAAGCGCTATGTGAAGCGCGAAACACGTCACAGGACATATCCCATTGCTTTTTGATTTTAAATGCTAATAAACTTATGGTCAATTGACCTCAAGTTGTTTTCTTTGTTGTGGGTATTTTTTTTTAAACAGCTTTTATTAGTTTTCCAACATGTCAACCATAAAGCTCAATAAACCATTGTACATATTAACTCTCACGTACGGTTTCATGTTGCATTCCCCCCACCTCCAACTCCCCCTGTCCCCCAGCCTACAGCACACTTCGTTCTTCCCCCGCCCACCGACGTTTCCTCTGCTACTCCATCCCTGAAGGGCTATCTTCTCCCAGGCTTTCCCAGTCTGACCCGGATAGTGTCGCTACTAGTTGTCTCCAGGTGGCCAACATGTCTGCTTCCACCTCCCCTCCTCTGCTTGCTGCCTCATGCCATACCGTTGTTTTCGGCATTTGCCCATTTCTTAAGATCTTGCCACCAGAAGTTTGCCAGCGGTCTCCTACTCACTTTCCAGTTCATTGCTATTCTACGTTTAGCTAGTAAACACGCCAGGTATTTCAGTTTGCTCACGTGTTTAGCTCTACTAGGCCTGGGGAACCCCCCCCAACAGGCAGGCCCACGGGGAGCTCACGGCCAAATTTATCTCTTTTTCTGCCATGAAGTGGGCCACATCCCTCCAAAAATCTTCTATTTCGGGGCATGGCCAAAACATATGTACCATCCCTGCATTCACTTCCCCAATATTTTGGACAGGTCTGTGTACCTGTGTGTTTAAATGTAGCTAGTTTCTTAGTGGTCATGTATGCTCTGTGGGTGGCGTATAACAATCTGTTGCAACTGCTCTTTTCTCAATACCTTTTTGTGGTATCCTTGCACTCTGATCCACAGCCCGTCTTCCATTGATTCCCCTACATCCTCCTCCCAGTTTAATCTCATCTGGACCACCTCTTTCCCAAGTTTAGACATCAGTAACTCATATGCGGGAGACCTCATGGCCCCCCTTCCGACACGTCATAAAATGTTTCTATGACTGCCTCAGGCTGTTGGGCCAACACCTCTTCTGGCCACGTGCCTTTGATAATCCTCAACAGCCTAGAATATGTGGTATGCTGTCCATGATGCAACCCTGTGTCTTCCACCAATGTATCAAACTCTTTCACCTTCCCGTCTCGCCACACATCCCCCTGTCACTATGCCCACCGGTTCCCACTTCCTTCTAATGTTCAGCCTCATTTGCTCATCGACTCCTTCTAGCATCACTAGCGGAATCTGTGGGGAACACTGGGACGGATTCTCCATTAACTGGCAAGCTTTATACCACGTCTTCCATCCCAGGTCTAACAATCTGCCTGCTCCCACCCTCTGTAGTTTTGGCAACCACATTCTCTTGTTCAAGAAATAGGGGGTGCTTTTGGTACTCAACAGTTTAGACTCAAGTGTCTGATCTTCCGATAGCCACCTTGCTACATATTGGAGTTGGCTACCCAGATAGTATACTTCAAAGTTTGGCAATCTAATGCCTCCTTGCTCATACCAGTTTTGTAACTTCCATAATGCTATTCTATTCCTGGAATTATGCCAGATAAAACCCCTGCATATGCTCTGTAGTTTTGAAAATAATCGTTTGGGTATTGTATGTGGGATGTTAGCAAAATAGTGTAATAGCCTGGGCAGCACCACCATCTTCAAATAATGCCACTCTTCCCATCATAGTCAATGGTAGCATGGCCCAAAATACCATACTGTTTTCTATTTTAGATACCGCCTTCACAGTATGTTCATCTTCGGTATTATGATATACGCCTATGCCCAGGTATCTAAACGTCTCAGATTCCCACTTTATCTGTAGTACCGGCAGTTTGTGTTGTGGCATTCCTACGTATCTTCCCAGGGGGAATATGCTTGACTTTTTTGGGTTAACTGTTATGCCAGATAACCTCGCATATCACTCCATAACCTCCAGAATGTATTGTAGATTCTCTTCTGGGTACCTCAGGTGACACAGCATGTCATCCGCATACATCAATATCAAGTGTTGCCCTCCCTTAGTACTGATTCCTACTTCCCCATATTGCTGTCTTAAATATGCTGCTACGGGTTCTAATGCTAGAATGAAAAGCATCGGGGACCACAGAGATCTGTCTGGTGCCTCTGCTCAGTTGCCATTGTTCTCAAATGCTCACGCCCGTTCTGACTCGCGTCAAAGGCTCACTGTATGGTAATCTGACCCATCTCAGATATACGGGCCCAATTCCGTATTCTTCCAAAACAGCTAATAGCCTGAGCCATTTGACCGAGTCGAAGGCTTTCACCGCATCCAGTGAGATTATTGCCACCTCTTGGGAGCGTCCCTGGACATAATCTATAACATGATGGAATCTTTGCAGGTTGTCAGATATATTCCTACGTGGGACATACCCAGTTTGGTCTGAGTGTATGAGTTTGTTTATGACTGGTCTTAACCTATTCACCATCACTGCTCTCAGGATCTTACTGTCCTGATGGAGCAGCTAGAGCGGTCTGTAGGACTTGCACTCCGTGCCTGGTTTGTTGGGTTTAAGGTGCAGAATGAAGATCGACTCCCGTAGCGACCCGGGCAATGTGCCTGTAGTAAACGCCTCATTGAGCATTGCTAGCAGCGGTGGGAGTATTTCTGTTTTATAAGCTTTATACAACTCCCTCGTGAGTCCATCTGCCCCTGGGGCGTTGCTGGTGGGCAGTAGCTTGATTACTTGTTCTACCTCCTCTGAGGTTATTGGGACCTCTAGGTTCTCCCTTAAAGCCTCCTCCAGTATTTGTTTACTCCTTCCTGGGTATCTCATATCTGACTATCCATCCCTTGCATTGTTCTAATTGTTTGTCGCAGGGTCTCACTTTTGTATAACAAGGCAAGTAATCTGCCTGGTTTATCACCTTCAGCATGCTGCCTCTCAACGTATTTTTATAACTTACGTTGCTTAGCCTCTCCCAGTGATCCCTGCATTCTTGTTGTAATTGGTATATGGTCCTGGCCTCCTCTGGGGATCTCTTGCCTTCCCGCATCTTTGTTTCTTACTCCCGTTCTGCGTTTTGTAATTCCGTGTTATGCCACCTTGCAACCCCTTTGATTTGGATATTTCCGCTCCACTCACTATTACCTTAAATGCTTCCCACAATGTCCCAGCCGAATCTCCACTACCAGTGTTATGTTCGAAATGCTCTTCTATCTCCATTCTCAAGTCCTCTCTGAACACTATCTTTTAATGCTTCGGCTCCATGTCGGGATTCTAGCTCTGGGTGGTAGAATCTGGCATATTACCACCAGCGGGCATGGTCTGATAGGACCATAGCTTTGTATTCTGCTTGTGTTGCTTCTTTTGTTAACTCTGTTCCGATAAATATATAATCTAGCTTTGTGTACAGGTTCTGTGGGACAGATTAGTGCGAGTATTCTCTATCCTGTGGGTGGCGCAACCTCCACACATCCACTAGCTGAAAAGCTGGTGCTTAGGGCCTTCGCTGCTGGGGCCGGTTGTGCGACCTTTTCATCCGACTTATCCATCACTGGATCCAGGGTACAGTTAAAGTCCCTTCCCCGCCCCCCACACCACACCACTGCTCCATCCATATACGTGCTTATCTTGGTATATAGGGTTCTAAAGTAGGCTGTAGTATCTTGATTCCCGGCATAAACGATGATGATACATACTTCTTTCTTTTCTTTTTTTTTAATCAACTTTATTTAATAATTATACAAAACATAATACAACTGAGTAACAACAGAATGGGAACAAGCAAAAGCTTACTCCATATACATCAGTGCAACAAAATGCAAATTACTACTAAAGTAACAGCTATTCAAAACGAAATCCGAAAACATCCCCACCCTCCTATCTCATGGCAAGATGTGATAACACAAAACACAAAAAAAAAAGGACAAAACATAAACCCCTACCAATCCCCAACCTCAATATCCACAAAATAAACCAAATCTCTCCTCGTACTCAGTTTCCCGATGTTGTCGAACTGCCTGAGTCTTCTCATACCAAGAGAGCGTCCGCATATCCGACACCCAGTTCTCGCAATGTGGCTTCTTCCTGGATTTCCACACCTTCATTATTTGTTTTATGGCCATCAACAATGCTCTATCAATCCATTCCAAACAATCCGACATCTCCACACTTTGACTATCAGTTGAAAGGAAAATCACTGACAGAAAAGTACGAGGCAGTGTCATACCATATCAATGCAATCCAAAACTTCTCTCCAAAAGTCCAGCACTCTACTACACTCCCAGAGCATATGTAGATAGGTCCCTCTCGAGGCCCCACAGCCCCAGCACAGATCTACATCAGCCAAGCCTCTCTCCTTCATTTTCACTGGTGTCCAATAAATACGGCCTAAAAGACGTTGGTGAATATACCTCAGATTTAAATCAACCTTGGCCCTCAGCGAAGCCGTCCAGCTATTATCCCACAAGCCATCAGAAAGATCAGTTTCCAATTCAGACACCCACTTCTTTATTTTCAACTAGTCCCCTTATCAATACCATCCTGCCATCTTTATCTATGGTGGACTGTAGTAGCTTAAACGGGACATGTGGCGCTATCCATGTTTTGACTCATCTAGCGTATGCTGAATATGTTGCTCCCAGGGTTATCCCTTTCCATTTCCTTGTTATCACATCCTGCTTTTCCTTGGTCAAATGAGTTTAAGCAGAAATGCAATATCTATTTTCTGTCTCTTCATGTACATCATATCCCCATTACATTTAATGTAGTTATTGAGCCCCCTCACGTTCCAAATTACTATCTTCATTTCGCCCATTTTATCCATTTCCTACTCCTCCTATCTGCGCCCGACCCTCCTCATCTTATTTCCTGGCTTGTGTCCGTAGGCTCGACCCCCTTTAACTCTCCCAACTCCCCCCCCTCTCTAATTTTACCCCCAACTATCCCCAACTGTTGCCCAGCTCCATCCCTGGATCTCAGGCTACCCCGCATCTAGTCCCTTTCTCGGTCAAATGCTGATACTCTGAGCTCAGCAGGAGGATACCGCACTACCAGTATCCCGACTAAACTAACTACTGGGGGTGATAGCGTGTTTCCTAGTGCTGCGTATTCCGAAGCAGCACCTGCGTCTCCTGCATTAGGCCAACAGTATACTGCACATTTTTGTATACGTAAACCCTTATATGAACATTTCACACTACTCTCAACCTATTCTGTGTTATATTCTAGTCCCAAACTCAATGGGCCTCATTACGCGGCAGGAGGTAACCATGGCGCTATTAGCGCCATGGCTACCCCCTTACCGCATTCCGGGTCCGTGTTCCCGGGAATAGGGACGTACCGGGTCATTCCGACCTTGGAGGACCCGGTAACTCCCCATTCCGGGAATCATTCCCCATTGGAGCCCCCATAGAGCTCAATGGAAATGGGGATGGAGCTAATAACAGGCCTCCAATTAGCAGGCCCGTTATTAGCTCTGAAGTCCCTTACCGGGTCCCGTCCATAACGCCTGGTAAAACCAGGCGTTGAGGAAGGGACCCGCTAAGGGACCTTGGAATAGGTTGTTAAGGGATTACCGGAACCGGTGCCGGTAATCCCTTAGGGCCTACCGCGTAATGAGGCCCAATGTCATTGTTTTAATCATTACCCCCACAGCATCTTCTCTGTCCAAAAGTACATTGAGAGAAAATACAAGTTCACTTATCCATTCTGCTCTCCGCCTGGTCGTCCTGTCCTGCCGGGCAGTTCCTCATGTCCAACCATGTTGTCGCATCCTCTGGATTTCAAAGAAAAGTGCCTTGTTTTTGTGCATCACTTTAGGTTTCGCTGGGTACAGCAACACATTTATAACCTGCCTCGTGTAGTCTCCTTTAAACCGACACATAACTATGTTATAACCAGCTGCTGCCTCTGTACCAAGAAGGTATAATCCGGGTACGCTGTAATTGTCGTAGACACTCTACTTATGGCTCCCCCTTGCGAAAGTGCTCCAGGATCTTTTCCCTGTCTTTGTAGTTCAATATCTTGGCGATGATCGGCCGGGGAGGGGCTCCCGTTGGCGGCCTTCTGGCCTGGGCACTAGACGCTCTCTCCGCTGTGAACCCCTGGCTGAGTGATCCAGCATCTATCCCTTGTAGCAGCATATTCCCGACATAATTTGTCGGGTCCGAACCTTCTTCTCCCTCCGGGAGCCCCACACTACCTATATTATTTCTGCACACTCGCCCTTCTGCCTCCTCCACTCTGTTCTCCAGGTTTCGCACTTGTTGTAATATGGTAACTTCTTTTGCGTTAGCAGTACAGGTACTTGTGTTAGCCTTCACATCTTTTTCCAGTCCTCCTGTGCGCTCTGCCAGCGCCCTAACATCTTGCCGCAGGAGATTAACATCCACACTGACAGCATTAATCTTGAATTCTAGCGAGGTCTTCAATTCTGCAATAGCAGTATCTATCTTGTGTTCCCATGATGGCTTCAGCTCTGCGATGGCTTCCAGGATCTGTTGATCGTTACGAATCGGGGTTACTTCTCCTTGCGTGCCTTGCCCCTTGGTTTTTACAGCTTCTGTTGCTTGAGTCGATTTGGCAAAATCGTCCATTGTCGGCTGTTTCCCTTTGGCTTTACTCGGCTTAGATGCCATTTCTAATACCAGGGGGCTACTCCGTTCCGGCTGTTGTGCTGCAACCGTTTTGCTCCTCTGTCTTGTTCACTATTTGTTATGTTGTTGGAGCTTCGTCTCAGCCTCTCTCCCTCTTGTCCTGGCCAGCGCTGCTGAAATGCAGTGCAATATCACACTTAACAGCTCCTGCTGTGGTGCCCTCGCCCCACCTCGCAGCCAATGTCTGGTTCAGGTATACATTTACTTGCTCTTCGTTCAGGTCTCTTGGTTTATAGCTGTGTTACCGCAATATGCATGCCAATTTCCTTATATGGGACCGTAACCCACTGGCAACTTCTGCCTGCAAAGTTCTGTGCCAAGTCTATATATTGGAATGGCTTTCGTTCTGCGGCTAGTTTGCCCTCTGTTGTTGGGGTACGGTCCTCCGTGTTATCTAGCGTCTCCCGGCAGCTCACATGTTCCCCAGCACGGTGAAGGAAAAGAAAGGAAACTAAAGAAAAGGAGGACCGTGCCTGTTTCTCCTTGTTTCAGTGCAGTGTTCTTAGCTAGCTGCCGTTCTCTTCTGTAGCATTCACGTTGCAGTGTCAGTTATTCTCCACTATGGTGCGCCAGCATTGCTCTTTGTTCAGGAGTTGCTGCCATCTTGCTTATATCTTCGCGGGACCTTACTGCATTTCTTTACTTTGTAACTACAGTTCCACCCTTCGGTTCTGTTCCGAAATTTGCTCGCAGCATTCCGCACACATTCACCTAGCAGTAGGTTTGTTTGTATGTCCTGTGCACCATTCCCATCATACATGCACACTAGGATCTTTCAGGATCTGCAGGGGCCTTGAGGGAACACTACTTATCCCATGGCTTGTTAGCCATTTAGTTCATAACCTCAACCTTGTGTTGTGTAGATACCGCGTGCCTGTGCACTGCAGAATATCCACGGGTTGTGGTTTCGTTAGTTTCGTTCCTGTCCGGGGCTTCAGCTACATCTTCTATCATTAGAGAATGGTGTGCAGCGACTTTGTGTCTTCTCATATTTTAGTAGTTTGATATTTCAGCATCCTGTGCTCGGGGGCGCGGGCTACACTTCCTCGCTTAGGTCACTGTAGTGGTGTAGAGGGATTTATTTAAACCTTATGTAGGTGTTGAGTTGCGTGCGGCTCAGCTTCGGCTCTGCCAATCTGTGAGTCCCTTGTGATCCCCAGAATCCGTGGGCTGACTATGGGTGGTGTAATACAGATGTCTACACCATCCAGTTTCAATCTGCACCCCCTGTTCACGATCTCCCGGACGGGCTGCACGACACTGTACTTTTATATGTCTTTTCAGCCCAGAGCAAGTACAGAGTATCTGCTGGGGTTTACTTGTTTAGTGGCTGCGGGCGCCCAGCAGCTTCCGCCATTTACTCGGGGCAGCATTCTGCATCAATGCTGTGTGCTCCTTGTTGTAGGGGTACTATCCGCGGTGTAATTTAGTGTTTCCCGGTGGCACACCCATTCGTCAGAGCGGTGAAAGCCAGCCCGCCTGCTCCCAATGGTTTCTATGTAGCACTCCCAGCCAGCTTCATTTGTCCGTTTCATTCAGGTTGCGGTCTCATTTATTCTTCGGTATGGTTCACTGGCATACTCCTTTGTCTAAGATTGCCCACCATTTTGTTTCAATCTCCACTGGACCGTGCTACCTTCCTTTTTCACATAACTTCGGCACTTCACATCCATCCCATCCAAAGATACAATCACTGCATACATCGCATATTCCCACAGCAGTAGGTTCTGTTCTTAAGTCGCGCCCGTTCTTCTGATCATATGTGCGCTTCAGGAAAGATCCTGTAAGAACAGGATCAACAGGAGCCCTAGGGAAACACGACTTATCCCATGGCTGTTAAGCCACGTCTCCCGATAGCCGAATAAAGTTAATAACTTCTTGAAAAGGTAATGAGAGGTCAAAAGCAAAGCTGCTAAAGGAATAAAAGAATGTGTAAAACAAGTCATGAATGAGTTAGTGAAACCCAACCTCAACGATAAAGTATATTGTGTAACAAGTCCTGGCAGGGAAGTATACCAGGTGAAGATAAAATTAAGTGATTTTGTAATAAGGCCTGGCTAGAGAAGATATCAGGTGAAGATCAAGAGACCAATAAGTCTGTTAGAAATCTCAAGGAGGGACATGCCCTTGGGATTATGAACTGTTGTGAAAGTATATAAAGGAGAGAAAGTCCTTAGGAAGAGACATACCCTCAGGATTTGTAACGTGTTAGGAAAAGGTGATGACAAAGCCCGGGGAAGGGAATTGTTCCCCAGGAAAGGCAAAGATACCAAGGCAAGACGGTAATCCTTTTGGAGCCCGATCATTCTTTTGAAATTGGAACAAGGAATCTGGAGAAGGAAGTTATTCTCTGCAACTTTGAACATTGTTCATTGGAACCCTTTTAGTTGGATTTGAGCTTTTGTGTTGAACTTGAAAATATAGGTACTTTTGAAAATCAAGCGACAATATCCTTTACACTTTAGAGATTAGTTATAGTGTGAAGGCCAGAATAGGATTACAGTCACAGGGCGTACGTTTTGTTGGGCATCTTGACACTAGACAGACCCATTAGTTTTGGCTGAGGTAGGGAAACACCTCCTAGATAAGGGATAGTGAGGAGTTTTCCAAACCCTATATGTTTTAATAAAACTTTGTAACAACAAACATGGCTCCTCTGTCGCCATGTCTCATTCCTGGCACCTCACATATGGTGTCATGAATGGGATCGGGCTCAGTTGATACAAACTGGGGATCCCACGGAAGTAGCAGAAACTCTAGATCTACCATGACTATATCTGGGGAAGACTGTACTAACAACAGCTTTTTCTCCAGTGGGTCATTTTCTCTGAAGGTAGAGAGTAATCCTCCCCACTCCATTGAGTCAGGACCACAAATGCAGAGTTGGGTAAGAAACTATGAACCCCATAAACATCTGGACTAGAGGATAGGGATTACCTTTACCTCTTGAACTCACAGGGTACTTTTCCTGTGAGGGAAACAGTGGAGTGAAACGCCTATCAACATTTTTGACCAATTGATAGTCTGATACAAGGGGAAAAGACAAGATAATCTCTTTGGAATTACATATGGACTACCCAGCTAGCTTGGCCATTTATGTTGTATCTTATGGAAAAGAAGAGTTGAAGATATTGTGTCGTGTAAGCCTGAATTAAAGATTGTTCTCTTGAATTTTTCTCTAACTCGGATTAAAATTAAAAGGGATGAGCTGGTGGGAAGGTTAATGTATGGAAGCATAGGAGTACCTCCTTCTCATGAGGTCTTCAGAAAAAGCAGAAAAGAGCATTTTGAAAGGTTGCCTAATGAGGAAGAATCCATGAAAACATGTATTTATTTAGTTTGCTGGTTATGAGCTTATACAGGAAGTAAATACTGTGAAGCAACTGGGAGCCAGTGAAGACTTTTTAAAGCAGGAGAAATTAGGTCACTGGGCTTGAGGGCAAGGATAAGTCTTGCTGCCCTATTCTGGATTAGCTGGAGAGGAGGAAGAGTGGAAGAAGGAAGATTCAGGAGGAGGCTATTGCAATTGTCAAGCCTAGAGAGAATTAGGGCTCGGGTGACATTAAGCTTCTGGGGGAAGGTGAGAAAAGGTAGAATTCCTCTGAGAAGAAAGAGCTGAAAGTGGGACTTCTTGGCAATGTCCTGAGTGTGAGGGAAGAAGGAGAGAGAGGAGTCGAAGGTGACTCCAAGGTCTCTGGCTTCAGAGGAGGGAGCAGTGGAGGGGGGCCATGGAGGAAGGTCAGAGTGAAGGGAAGAAGTCGGGAGCAGGGGTCCCATTGGGAAGGATCTCAGTTTTGGCAAGGGGATGAGGTATGGGTTGGGAGAGTGAGCAAGAAGACTGTTCAGGATGTCCTGAGGTTTGGTGGTGAAGTGAGTGGCGAGTGCCTTGCAGAGGGCCTGAGCGGGAGTAGGGGAGGAGGATACTAAGGAAGTGTTGGCTAGTTCCCTGCAGATTTTGAAAAGTTCAGCCGTGTTGTTGGGTGTGCCAGATACCTGTGCCTGAATGTGGGCCCTTTTCCTGGCATGGATAGAGAGTCAGTATTGCCTTTGGAGCAAGAAGCAGGCCAGTTTGTCAGAGGGTGCGCTGAAGTTTGCCACTTCCATTCCACAACTCTGCACTTTCGTTTCAGGGCTGCAAGATCAGAGTTGTACTAGGTGTTGAGTTTAGAGGTGGGTTTCAAGCAGATCCTCATGACTGGGGCAAAAATGTCAAGGGTGTTGGTGATGGACAGGTGGAAGTTGCTGAGAGCAGTGTCGGTGGTAGAGTCTGAGTTGGGTGGGCAATAGGGGTAAAGGTGGAAGTCAAGGAAGTAGCTGACACTCATCGGACAGATGTTCGTGAACGAGGTTGGCAGAGCTTTTGGAGGTGAGGTCACAGGGCCATAGGGACCCAGATGGGAGGAGAGAAGGGAGTGGTCTGACCCAGAGAGGGGGGTGACCATGGGAGATGAGAGAGGGAGATCAGCGTGGATGAGGGCGTCCAGAGTGTGACCCGAAGAGCGGGTTGGACCAGAAAGGAGAATGGAAAGGGATAGAGAGGTGCAGAGGTCAATGAAAAGAGTGGATGCTGTGCCAGGGGAGTCCAATTGGATTTTAAAGTCACCCATGAGGAGCAGGTTGGAGGAGGTAGAAAGTAAGGAGGAACAGAAATCAGCCCATTCAGATAGGAACAGGGAGGTAGCGCCAGGAGGCTGGTAAATGGTAGCAATGGTCAGAGTGGGGGAGGGAGAGATAACCAACTAGCATACCAGGCTCTCAAAGGAAGAATGGAGCTGAGTAGGGTAAAATAAAGAGGGTACCCACTCAGGGAAGATTAAAGCAACCCCACCGCCAGTGCGGTGAGGTCATGGCTTGGAAATTATCTTAACGCCGTGAGGTAGGAAGGAGTCAAAGGCGGTGACTGAGCTGGAATTGCACCATGTCGCAGTAAGAGCGCGAATATCAAGGTCAGCGTCTTAAAGGAGACAGATGTCAGCGGAGTGTTTGTTTGCTGAGCGGGCATTAAGATTCGCCAGGTGGAGTGGGTCTCTGCTTTTGAAGGTTTTCTGAGGTGGAGTACAGGGACGTGGTACTTCAGTCAAGTGGGGGAACAGCGGGGGAAAAAGGGGGAGGGGCAGAAGAAGGAAGAAAGTTAATGAGGGATAGTAGAATCCGGTCAAAGAGAAGGAGGTTGGCCTGAAGACCCTGAACCAGAATAGTGCCAGTGTGGTAGACATTAATGATGCAGCTTGAGAAGAAGCCCGCCAAGAGGACTTCCCACTTGGTGCCACCATTAATGGGAGAGGATATGAAAGGGCAGAGAGTAGAAATTAGATGAGGAGTCCATAGGTCTGGAGAGGGGACAGAGAAGAGGATATCAGTGAAGATCTCGCTGGAGGATTCACTGACATAGGGGTCTGCAATGGGAAGGCCAGAATTTGCACCCAGGATGTGTTTTTTGTGTTTTTACATCTGGATTTCGTGAGAGAGGGAGGATAGGTGATAATGAAGTAATTAGAAAAGATTGGAGAGATGGTGAGTGCCATCAAAGTGGGAGAGGATAGGCGCAAAAAGGAGGAAGGAGGGAGGGGGGCTGCACTGCACAGTCCAGGACGCTTACTCACAGGTGGTCTAGTAGTGAAGGAGGGTACAATACAATGGAAAGCAATAGGTGAGGTGCAGAAAAAGGAATACAAAGCAGTACACAACAAGAATTCCCCATTATAAAGGGGAATGGAATATGAAGAAAACAACAATATTGCTTTACCTCGTGAGGGGATTGGAATATCCGAGCACTCAGTGTCAATATCTTCCTCAACCCTCCTCCAGACCTGGGACCAAAATTAGACCCCCGTTAGAAATAACACGGTTTTCCAATTTGACATCTTTTGGGGGAATTTATCGGTCAGAGACAGGAAATGATGAATTTTCCCACTCAAAGGGGGTCCTACTTTCTACTTTAGATAATAATTCTATCAATTATGAGTGGGAAATAAGAAGATATCCTATCAAACCTGTTTAAGCCCTCAGGCAACCAAGAGACAGTCAAAGTAGAAAGTGAGGAGGAAGGGACATCATCTCCTACCCCATCATCCCATGTGAAAGACTAATTGGATCCCTCTTGAGAAGAATGTGAGTTTCCTCCAGGGTATTATCCTTTGGAGCAGAAAAGACCAAGCAGGTCTTCCCCAAAGATACCCCTTTATAATTCGAAGAAACCGAGTTTACCTGAGAATAATCATTTAGTAAAACATTATCCCCTGAATGATGTTAGTCCTTTTTGTTCCTCATCCTTTAAAGAGCTCGGTCAGAACGAACAAACTCAGAAAACAGAAAATAGAATCTGGGGAAAACTGCACCCTTATCTGCATACTGAAAGCAAAACCATATGGAAGATTCCAGCCACCCTGAATGGGAAAACCACCTGGGCTCAATTAGATACAGAGTGAAGGGTGTGCCATTAGACCAGAGCTACTTCCCAGTGGATGGAACAAGATTGGAAAAGAAAGAATAGGTTAGGTATACAGCCAAGCTGGAAAAAAAAACACAAACACACAATCCCAATACCATTTTAGGAAAAGAACCCCCATTTATAATGGCTGTGATTCCCAATTTATCAGCTCTGTTAGTTATAGGAGGTAATGATGCCCAATTTGACCAATGGGTTTCACGAATAACACCAATAAAAGTAAGAGCCCATAGGGGTTTACTTCCTGATGGGAAGAAATTGATTAACTTTCCAAAATGGGGCTCTAGATGTAGTGCTCTTGAGAAAACAGGCGTCTTAGGAAATAGTAACAACTTAACACTCCCTTATTCCCCTTTTAACTCCTGGGATGAAGATGGATGGGTACCAGAAAGTTTTGGCTGGGAAAGGGGACAAAATCAGAGGGAGAAATCAGTCTTTCGGAGGAGATTGCCGAGTCATAGTCTAGTCGAAGATCGTTGGGAGGGAAGCCAAGGCATTAGAGTAAGTGTATGTGATGAATCCAAGGGTGTCATCACTCCCTTGCCTGAGATGGCCTCCCTCTATGTGGCCAGGGCATGGCAGCCACTACCTGACCCTGACCCGGGGGCTGGTGGGTGGTGTTATATGAGGGAGGACCACCTGGGGGGAGGTGACTCTCTGGGAGAATAGGTTGCATCAACGGGGAAAGTTGCATTGCCCAGCTTTACTTCCTGGGATGTTTATTTTATGCCCCATGCCTAATGGCATACTGTTACAGTCCTCCCAAAGCTTTATATAAGTCTTCTTTTGTTACTCCCCAAACTCCCATGAGGGATAGTGTATGGACAACTGGGATGAGGAAGTGGCAGGAAGTAGCGAGGATTACTTCCAACGAATTTCAGTATCCACTCCCTTGAGACCATTTGGGAAATGATCCCATGATCACTGACACAAGGAAGATTCACAGAGTAATGATTATTATGAGACCCGGAAGGCCGACGCAGCGGTCTAGATGTTGCAAGATGAACAAGCAAGCCAAGAAGCTCTAATATGGCCCGCCTACACCTGACAGGAAAAAGGAGCAGGAGAAGGAGAGAAGAGAGCTGTAGACACTGAACTGAACGGCAGTGCGATCCAAAATAACGCCAGACTGGGGGTGCCTCATTCAATGGACCTAATAACCATTGGAATCAGAGTTCTGTGACCAGTTTCAACGGGTGCAAAGTTCTAACCCTCCCTTTCCCTTGCTTAGTCATGATCGGTGGAGTTCTGACCAAGGACCCCTCATCCTCCTGGCTTCCCTTAAGGTGGTGGGATTGGAAGGGCACAACTGAAGAACATTCCTTGCTTTGTTTTTCATTACTTGAAACACTTACACCTACTATGCATTGGCAACAAGGGTTCTGCCTTCTTAAAAAACTACTAACTCCCTACAAATGGATAACTTTGGAACTTGTGACTCTTGAGGCACTAGACCCCCCCCATCTACTCTAGCAAAGAATGATGTTTTAAGTGACAGGGCCTTATTTTTTTTAAAATAACCTTCAGTAACTACATACCTGATTCTAACTGGTTTATAAATACTTGGCTTTCTTTCTTCAATTGCCCCATGTTTACAGTTTTCTAATGTTCTTACTGTATCTGATTCAAATGTCTAAAAAGTAAAGTGTTGGTGCTCTTTACCAACAATGCAACAACAACTCAAGCTGGATGTACATATGTTAATAGTGTATTTTCAGTAGTTATGCTTATATGGGTGTTCTTTGTGTGCTTAACTGAACTCACCACCCCCCAGACTACCTTGATAGAGTGTGGCTAGATATTAGTGGCTTTTCCTGTTCACCACAATGGGGTGGCTACTCAATCTTCCCACATGGTTGATTCTGAAAATCCACCATAACAGTGAAATCAGAAAAAATGACCTTCATGGTAATTGAAGTACTATTAGTCTGTTCTCTCCCTCCTTCACGACTGGTTGGAAATGCCTGTAGCGCAGGTAGGAGGGGAAAGCTTCCCCAACAGAATGCTGGCACTACCAATTATTTGGTGCTGGTACAGTGCATGAGCATTTTACCGCATGCCAAAGCTTTGTCTATTACACAGCAATTTAAACCTCCCACATGTTTTTCTGACATGCATGTTTGTAACCTAGCAAACTCTGTCAGTGGTTGGCTAGATTGGTGTTATGAAGGAGGGAGAGCATGGTTCAAGAATAATAATGTTGAATACAAATTCAAATGAATTTTTAATTACACATTTGTCCCACTCTCCTTCCTTCCTAATTAGGTCGTGAATCTGTTTGCACAGACCAAAATGTCGAGTTGCTGACAAGCTGTAGGTTGTGGGTAATGGCCCATTCCCATATGTCGATGGTGAGCCTGCACAGGGGAGGAGATCTGGTGCCCCCCTGTTTGTTGAGCTAGTACATGCAGGTAGAACTGTGGTCTCGAGCAGAAGGGATGTGACCTAGCAGTTCGGGCTGGTCTGTCCCTTTTGGGGTAGGACCAACCCTGATTTGCATACGGTTTTTCCCCTTCTGTATTGGCTTGGCAGGCTGAAAAACGATGGTCTGGAGGGTTGCCCAGAGCTTTGTCCGTGGTTATGATTAATTCAAAACCTTCCAGCCATCACCTTTCTGTTTTGCCAAAGTCACCCCGAGTGGGACGGGTATGCCCAGACGTGGGTCCCGTGTCTGCCGGGCCTAGAGACCCAAGTTACTCCTTACTGATGACGCCCAACAAGGCTGAAACATGTCTGGGGATGCTTGTGGTCTCTTGCAGAAGGGATGCGACTTAGCAGTTCGGGCTGGACAGCCCTTTTTGGGGTAGGACCAATCCTGATTTGCATATAGTTTTTCCCCTTCTGTAATGGCTTGGCAGGCTGAAAAACGATGGTCTGGAGGGTTGCCCAGAGCTTTGCCCGTGCTTATGATTAATTCAAAACCTTCCAGTCATCACCTTTCTGTTTTGCCAAAGTCATCCCGAGTGGGACGAGTATGCCCAGACGTGGGTCCCGAGTCTGCCGGGCCTAGAGACCCAAGTTACTCCTTACTGATGACGCCCAATAAGGCTGAAACATGTCTGGGGATGCTTGTGGTCTCGTGCAGAAGGGATGTGACCTAGCAGTTCGGGCTGGACTGCCCCTTTTGGAGTAGGACCAACCCTGATTTGCATATGGTTTTTCCCCTTCTGTAATGGCTTGGCAGGCTGAAAAACAATGGTCTGGAGGGTTGCCCAGAGCTTTGCCCGTGGTTATGATTAATTCAAAACCTTCCAGCCATCACCTTTCTCTTTATTCCGTAGGCCTCCAGAACCTTTCCGCCTTGACAAGTAATGCCGAAATAGAAGATGTAGCAGATTTTTGCAGCTTGGCGTACATGAAATCCACCGGAATGAGCAGTGAATGTGGCTGTGGGTGCACCGACAGGAAGATTGAGTTGCCCTCTGCCTTCCTATATTTTTCATCCAGCCGCTTGTTGGTTGGCGGTGTAGATTGGTATTTGGTCCAGCCCTTCCTTGCCAGGACCTCCACATCTTTTTGGAGCGGGATCTCCCGATCTGGTGGTCGAACAGATGGTTAACACCTCTGCTAGGACCCCCGCTTCTGGTTGCTCCTTCTGTGGCTGAGGAACACCCAGGTATTGCGCTAATCCAGCTAACCTGTCATGGAAACCCCTTGCTGAAGAAGAGGTGTCCTGCTCATCCTCACCGTCAGTGTCCCCCTGATCCGCTGTGTCGGGTCCGTATTATCTACAAGCGGCGTGCTTAGGGTTGCTGTGGCCTGGGAGACCACCGGCGGCGGGGACTGGCTGGCTTGCTAGGCTGAGCGGGGGCCGGAGTCTCATGTGAGTCGAGAAGGTGTCAAGCCTAGGCTTGGAGCTGGTGACGGTTGGAATGGAGCTGGCGGATGCGGGTGCATAGGTGGGATCATGTCTTGGTGGATTCCCCTCAGGATACCTCCCATTTGAGGAGATCTCAGTGTGAGGAATTTTTCCCCAAAAAATTGATACTCGCAATCTGGAGAGCTACACTCCTGCACAGGCACGGCCAGGGTGACCAATGTGTACTGCTGTTCTCGTCCTGCACTGTATCTGCCCTGCAAATAGCCCACTTCTGGGTAGCACACCTACAAGGGCACCGGGTAGGAATTGCACCACCTAACTTGTGGCGCGTTTATGGGAGACCATTCCACCCTCGGGGTGAATTACTGTCTTTGGGGTTGAGCGGATTGGCGCGCTTCTGCACGTGCCGCCACTTTGTCTGACTGCGCCGCCTGTTTGCTTGTGCGCGTAGGCTCATACCTCCCCTGCACCTTAGGTGTGGACCTGGTAGGCTGTTCGCCCTTAGTCATGGTGCCGGTAGTGCTTTTTTTACTGCGTGTAGGTGACCCCCCTCAGGCTTGGGCACAGTAATAGAGCAGAGCCCCTCAGGGGATTCCCCGGTATAATAGCCGTCTGGCCCCTTAGAGCTGGGACTGGCAGGATCCATGGACCCCTCTGCCTTAAGGCCAGTAGCACAGAGAGCTTTCGTACCCTTGCTGGTAATAGAGGCTGATTTGCTCCTGCCGTCTGGTCGCCTCCCAGGAAAGGGGCACCTTTGTGGGGTGCCAGCCGGTTCTTTAGTGACCTGGGAGTAATGGCATTGCACGCTGAACAACCGTCCCAGACGTGGACTTTGCAGAGGCACCGGAGGCATAGCGCGTGCAGGTCTGTCGTAGGAAAGGATCTATCGCAGGCCGGGAACCTACTTAAGCCTGCCGCGGCTGATATGCGTCGGGGAGGGGCTAGGTAGCAGAGGATGGTGTAATTTTAGTTCCTATAAAAAACTGAAATCTTGATTAGTAATAAAATATCGCTGGGCAAAACTTCAACCGTGTGGGATTACGAGGGGAAAAAGGGCCTCAACCACAGCGTAGGTGAAGCAGGTCCATTCCCGTTGATGTCGAAAAGAGGACTGAGGTGTGGCGCTGAAGGGCGGAGTCAAGGGAGCGTGTGCTCCTGGGGCTGCACCACAGCGCACAACTGAATTTACAGGGGAAAGACATTTTTTTCTGTTGAAAAAGGTTCTGTTCCAGTCCCTAGCGAGGAACGCCCATACATTATGGAGGGAAGGGGACGGGACGTAGGAGTAAGGTTGTGTTAAGATTACAATTCATAACCAGCCGTGTGGGATGGTTCTGAACGGGCAACCAAGTCAATGACACTTAGTCTAGCCGACCTATCTAGGTAGTGTAAGAAGAGCAGTATGGTACACTTCAAGAGCTATGGGTGTGGTGTGCAGTCACACTTCAACACAATAGACACAGCCCACAAAAAGTCTAGACAGAAGTACAAAAATAAACTACTGTGTTGGGCATTAAAACGATAAGAAAACGAAAATTAAGAGAAGCATGCACTTCACCACGCACTTATGTGCACACAGTTGGTCATTTAAAAGTAAGATTACCTACACGATACACTAAGACATAGTAAAGACAGTTCAATCAAACAAAGCAATGAAACTTCGGCAAGTAAAGTGAATTGCAAAACACAGAATAAGTTACTTACCTGTAGCTCCTGTTCTCCAGCATTGGTATCTTTCATAGATTCACATGCTGTGAATATTCCCAGTCAGGCTGGGAATCCTCTGTAACCGAAAAGTTTAAACTGAAAATGTCATTCTCTTTTGCGCTCTAGCAGTAATTTTGGGTCATACTGCTCACAGCCAATAGGAACACCTCCATTAACTCCTTCCGTGTCGCCCATCTTTAGATTTGGCAGCGCACGCTGCTGTAGGCCTCCACGTTAGAGGCCTACAAAATACTTGCCTCCCAATACAAAAACGCCATCACTCTAGCTAAAGCTACAGCCTATACCGCCAGAATTTCAAATGCCAAATCGGAAGCAAAAGAACGGTTTGTCATATTCAAGGAAATGGCCGCCCCAGCCACTAGCCCTCAAGAACTTGTGAAAGACGAAGCTTAGTGCACCAGTGTCCAAACAACCATGCTATAAAAAAAAAAGATCTGCTGCTGGAAAAAATTAACTCCCACTATAATGCCTTGCCCAAAGCCAACTTGCCCACTTCACCAATGACTAACAATGACACCAAAGATAAAACGCTCTTCTCCTTCAGAGAAGTAACAGAAACCAAAGTTCTAGCCATCATTAAACAAATCAAACCCTCCAATTGCAACGGTGATATCTGCCTGGCCAATCAAGATTGCGCACACACACTAGCCCCATTTCTGACAACCTTCATTAACACCTCATTCGCCTCGGGCCTCGTCCCTTCCTGCCTGAAAGAGGCATGGGTTCGCCCCCTGCTGAAAAAACCATCGTAGGACCCGCAATCACCCAACTAGAGACCCATCACTACTGTTCCATTTCTGTTAAAAATTCTAGATAAAGCTGCTTAGTTACAAATCCAACATTTCCTTGAAGTGAACACTATTCTTCAAAACAGGCAATCGGCTTGCACCCAGGCCATTGAACAGAGTCAGCCTTACTGGATCTGAAGACCAATTAGGGGAAATAATGGATGAAGGCAAGCCTGCATTGCTCCTGCTCCTCGACTGGTCTACAGCCTTCGATCTTGTTGACCACAAGACCCTCTGCAGTCAACTCAGGCATGCAACCCAATTCACCCCTGAAGACACCTCCTGGATCACCTCCTTCCTTGAAGGGAGACTCATGAGAGTGTACTCGGACCAGGCCTGCGCTGCACCAACCACAATCCACTGCGGAGTCCAACAGGGCTCCTGCACCTCACCCACATTGTACAATATTTTCACTCTCCCACTCTTCATTGACCTGGGCAAGCACGGCATAGAATACAAAAACTATGCCGACGACACACAAGTCCTCCTCCCCCTCCTACGAACAGGATGCAGCTACAATAGGGGTCATTACGACCCCGGCGTTAAGGGGTTAACGGCGCCGTAAAAGGCTGTGGCGCCGTTAACCCCTTAACGCATTACTACGAGGTCCCTTTGCGGCTCCCGACCTTAACGACTGGTCTGGACCAGCTGTTAAAGTAGGAACCCGCAAAGGGACCTTGATGGCAATTACGGTACCGCAATTTGCGGTACCGTAATTGCTGCCTTCCCCATTCCCATTGAGCCCTATGGGGCAAAAATGGGAATGAGGCAGGGCCATGGAGAAAGGGGGAATTACTGCCCCGCCAACCTTGGAATGGGGTGGTAATTCCCCGTTTCTCCATGGCGGACTCCGGCATGGACCATGGTGCTAGTAGCACCATGGTTTAGCGCCGGAGTCCTAATGAGGGCCAGTGTAAAACATATGCCTCCATCCAGGCCTGAATGGCAGCTAATGGACTGTGTCTCAACTGGGACAAAACAGAAATCCTCCTGGTAGGCCCCCAAGGAAATTCCCAACAAGCTTGACACTCAATACAGTTCCTTCAACATAGAGAACACCCTAATCCCTGCTTCGCCAGCAGTCGAAACCCTGGGGGTTTACATTGACTCCTCCCTCTCCATGATGTGCCAAGTCAGCGCCATTGCATCTTCGGCAGCACTCACCACCAAAATCATCAATGGTGCCAAACGTTACCTATCGTCCAAAAACTGCCTCACCATAGCCAGAGCTACCATTGGGGCAAAATTGGATTATTTTAACGTCCTGTTTGTAGGCACGCCGTCCAAGAACATCAACAGATTACAAATCACTCAAAATAATGCCCTCAGAGCAGCTCTAAGCATTCCCAAAAGGGAGCACATCTCCCAGGCAAAACGGGATGCCCACTGGCTCCCAGTCAAAGAGCGCATATTTAAGACCCTAGCAATTACACACAAGTGCCTAACACTCACAGCACCTCTTTACCTATTAGAAAAAAATAGTCTGAGCCACCTCTTATAGACCTAAGCGATCCCACCACGCCAATCAGCTCTATGTCCCTACCTTCAAAAGAGCCAAAGCTGGAGGCTTGAGCTTCCTATTTCTACCACCTAAAAACTGGAATGCCCTGCCCACAACACTTAGGAATGAGACGTCCCACGCAGCATTCCACAAACCTCTCAAAACCAAGCTCTTTAACTAGATTCTCCTGCTAAAATAATCTCACTGCGAGTTTCAGATGGTTCCCCTGTAACCTTGGAACCTTGAGGATTAAAGCGGCACATCATGTAAATCTTATTGTAACCTTGTACTGTCGTGTATCTTTCTCACTGTACCAAATAACACCCACAGCATGTCATGTTGTCTTCTCTCCTATAACTAAGCAAGCCCTATTGTAACAGGTCCACCTTGTGCGCTTTAGAATTGTAAAAAATAAAATAAAATAGCGGGAGTCAAAAAGCATTGCTTCAACATTTCTACGAATATGTTTGGTTTTTAACATCTTTTCCACAAAAAATGTATATTTTTCGACGTCTACTCAACGACCGGTGTTGCCAGCAACAGTGCTAGCTCCGTAGACTGTTCCCGCCACCGGTAATCTTCAAAGTTTAATCTGCGCAGTTGGGTCTACCTCAAGGGCGGAATCCACGAGGAAGAGGCTGTTCAAGGCCTGTGCCCGCTTTGGACTGAAGAATGTCTACGTGGAGGATCACCACGACGACTGTCTCTACTGCCTTGATCCTCACCATGTCATCCAGGACTGCAAAATCTGCCAGTCGTTCAACATGACGCTGAGGGATCGTCACTTTCGTCTCGTCACGTGGCAGGACGGTCCAGCAAACCACTTCTAGTAAAAAGGACGCATGAAGTCCACCTCCAGCGACTAGCACAGATCCTCGCACAAGGACCGGTATTCATCAAAGGTCAGTGCCTAAGGGGTGTCTGCAGGGAAGGAGAGCCAAGGCCCTTTCCATCGCCCAAGGGAGTCAATGTCTTCAAAGTTCACGTCAAAATATGGTGGCCACTCTTCGCCTTCACTGTTGACCAAGCCTCCCTCCAGGTCGTCTACCCCAAGGCCATCAACGCCATCCACCGGCACCCCGTCAACAAAGCTGGCCATGACAGGTGCGTCATCGAGGATCTACGTCCACGGCTGTGATACCCTCATCGACAACACCGCTGACGGCCAAAAGTGGTTTCTTCCATACCATTGTTGCCACTACCACTGTGAAGAGACCTCCAGGACACCGCAGAAGCAGGACAGCAGCAAAGAAAGCACAGCCAAGGGGCCAGCATGTGAGATAGGTGGCAGCTGTAAAGATTCAGCTCAAGGAAAGACCCACCTCATCCAGGAAGGAGGATCTGAGGGCAGAAGCTGACTACCTGCAGAGTCCCAAATTCCAACTCAGGACGGCGATCGGTGCAGCAAAAAGGGCTTTGCAGAGGATAGGCAGCCCACAGCAGGGTCCCGGGAACACTTTTGGCATCCTCTGATGGCAATCTTCTGGTGCAGGTGTCTGGACTGAGCTGTCCCACCAGTCCAATGGTGAAGCACTGGCATGGGTATTCAGTGATCACAGCAAGAGCAGCAGGGCAATGCTGGTTGTCCATAGAGGAAGGTTTTCAGGTCTTTACTGTAAGCTCCTCCTCTTCAGAGCTTGGCTTCAGTGGATTATCTGAGGAACAGCTGCAGATCCCACCCAGTTGCCCAAAATGCTGGCTGGTGCAGTCATAGCCCACCAGTGGCAAGGACCAGCACCCTTACAACAAGTAAAGATGGACAGCCCTAAGCCCCAAATCTGCTCAGCAACCAGCATGCTCTGGCATGAATGCTGATTGGGACCATGCAGTGCCTACCCCTATTTCTGTCAGGTCAGATACACAAAAAACAGTACTTTGCCTGGGTATCCAAGCTGGATAGCGTGAAAGTGCATACCATATACAGCTTTTTGTACCCGAGGGCATGAAGAAGGCCAAATAACAGGATGGTCTAATGGGAAGTAGAAACCCGCATGGCCTGTCCATTTTGAATATATGATACTTAAAATGGCATTATGCTGTAAATAGATATGGTGCAAGGGAGCGCACCGGAAAAATACATAGAACACGGTTCACTGCCACCAGCCTGTCCTATGCACATCAGAAAAAGATAAAAAGGTGTTACACAAAACAAAGGAAAAGGGGCTACAAAGTACCCAAGCAGCACTTCACCGTAAGGTGATGTGCGCTGCATAAACACACATGAATCATGAAATGGGACACAGTCCACCTGCACTGTTAACCATAAGGGGTGATCAGTGCCCCCAAAATAAATGAGCTGAGCAAGGTAAGGGAAGCAAAAAGGCTTAACGTACATTCAAAGTCAGGTCAGGATTCAAGGCATAGCAAAATGGTATTAGGTCAAGAGACAATTTTAAAAAAACACCAAAAGAAACCATTTAGGAAAACTGCTCTGTGACCACACAGAGCCGTCTTTCTAAATCAAACTGTCAACCACTGAGATGCATACGAGTGGGCGCAGGGGCTGATAGGCACGCCAGGACCTGGAAGCGGCCTCGGCAGAGAACGGGTACGTTGATATGTGCGTTTGTGTGTTGGGTGTTCACGTTTCTGTGTGTGTTTGTGTGCATTTTGGTGGGGGGGAGGAGGCGGGATGAGGGAGAAGGGTTCAGGGTATGAAAACCCCCTATTTGGAGTAAATCTGAGAAGAGAGGGTGAGGGTGGAGGGCAAAGAAATTGCATTATTTTGAGTTTTGTAGGGTACCTAAAATCGGCCAAAAATAATCAGTCTTTTGGTTAGGCGACCTACAACAATCGAAATAATGATAATAAACCAGCAAAATAGCAGGGCATACCATTGATGTTAATGGAAGGAAAGTTGCAGTTCTAGCCCACCAGGTTGCATAGGACTGCGCAGCCATACACAGCACATAAGGTTCGTCCAAAACCATCAAGGACCACATTGACACCCTTGCTCCTGCTCTGGACGATTTCTGCAACCACTCCTTTGCCTCTGGAGTCTTCCCCTCCCAATTGAAGCACTCTATTGTGCACCCTCTTCTCAAGAAACCCACTGCTGACCCCTCTTGCCCAGCTACCTATCGCCTAATCTCTATCACTCCTTTCCTTTCATGGGCAAACACCTGGAAAAGCTGCCCATCTCCAAGATTAATCTTCACACCAAATCTTTTGGTTGCCTGCATGACCATCAGTCTGGCTTCAGAGCTGCCAGAAGCATGGAAACTGCTCTCCTGAACATCCATGAAGACCCGTTGTCCAACCTTGATTCTAATATCCCATCTGTCCTCATCCTACTAAATCTTTCCTCTGCCTTTGACACTGTCAACCATGTCATCCTGCTCAACCGCCTCTGTGATAATCTGGGTATCACTGATCAGGCCCTGGCCGACCTCTTTCCTCTCCAACCAACCCTCCCAGGTGCAACTTGGGTCCTTCCTTTCCTCTATCTCACTTTCTACCTGTGGTGTTCCCCAGTGGTCTAACCGCTCTCCCTGGCTTTTCAACCAATACCTGGCACTGCACGCCCACTGGATTGCTGCTCTCTGCTCAAAATTTCAGTGCTATGGAGAGAACACCAAACTTGTTTTCAGGCTCCCCTCTGCCACCTCTTCTCCCTCCCTCATCTCAGACTGTCTTTCTGCAATCCAGGAGTGGTGCGCCACCAACGACCTCTGCCTTAATGCCAGTAAGACAGAGATCCTCCTCATCGGCACACCTGCACCTTCCTTTCCTGTCACTCTCTGGCCAGACTCCCTTGGCCCTATCCCTGCTCCCACTTGTGTGGCTAAGAACCTCAGGGTCATCTTCAACTCCACACTTTCGTTTAGTTTAGTTTAGTTTAGTTTGTTTATTTGAATAGCGCAGCCAAACCCTGGGGTAACTGGGCGCAATAGACTTGAGGTACAGCATAAATTACAGAAGGTTGAACAACAGAGAAAGATTACAATACAATAAATAGCATAAAGGAACAGGTTAAAGGCAGGTCGGTGTCAGTATAGGCATCAGAAATTACAACAGGACCGGGTTACAAATAAGTCCACAGCTAAGGATAACCACGACTTAAGAGATGGCGACTAGTGGGCTATTGCTGAGTAGAGAGCATCTCCTTCACCTTGGCTCTGAACGACCTGAACGAGGCTTCAGCTCCGATTGTCATGGGAAGAGCATTCCAGCATTTCGCTTCTAACACCGGGAAGCTTGCTCCTCCGGCTGTTTTCAGGTTAAACTTTGCGATGTTAAGTTGGTGCAGATATGGGGACCTAGTTGGTATGGAGGAGCTTTGTCTGGAGAATGTATCTGATAGGTAGCGTTGGGCTGTTAGTGAAAGGCATTTGTGTGTGATGACAAGTGTCCGTAATTTGATTCTATCACGGATGGGTAGCCAGTGAGCCTCCTTTCTGAAGGTGGAAATGTGGGCCTTGCGGGGAAGGTTAAGAGCGCATCTGAGGGAGTTATTCTGAAGAATCTGTAGTCTGTTCAGTTTATGGCTAGTAGAACCTAGGAAGAGTGTGTTGCAGTAATCCAGTCTGCACAGTATCAGAGCCCTGGCCAATGTGAGGCAGCTGTTAGTAGATACAAATGGTTTACAGGCATTGATAAGTTTATTAGTGTAGGCCGCAGAAGAGATAGTAGTGTTAATTTGTTTTTTAAGCGAGAGTGTAGAGTCGAGATACACCCCCAGCGTTTTGACTTCTTTTGAGACTTTTATGATGTTGCCATCGATGGTGAAGGATTGCTATCTGGGGTTGAGCTTGTTAAGACGGTTCTGGGAACAGACGATGAGCAGTTCCATCTTGTCTTCTTTTAAGCAGAGGCTATGATTAGCCACCCATGCTTGGATTTCAACACCCGTTTCCTTTTCTCTTCACTTCTCTGGCGTCTAAAAAAGTCTAACTACCAACTGCACTTCCTCAGAGGTATTCTTCCTTTCCTCTCCTTCTCACAGAAGATCACTGTCTCCAGAGCTCTGGTTCTCTGTAGGCCGGACTATTGCAACAGCCTCTTTCTAAATCTGCCTGCAACCACTCTCCGCCCTCATCCAGAACAGGACTGCAAGACTTCTCCTTGGCCTGAAGCCGTGGGATTGTATCTTTCCAGCCGTGAAATCTCTTCATTGGCTCCCAGTGGCTGCAAGGATTAAATTCAAGACCCTTTGCATTGTCCACAAGGCTTTCTGGGGCCTGGGTCCACAATACCTTCAACTCTCCCTCTGTAAATACATCCCTACTCAAGCTCTTAGCTCCTTCACATCCAACTCCCTCGGGGTCAGTCGCTTCTCCAAGCAACGATTTGGGGGTAGATCCCTTTCCTCAGCTGGGGCCTCCCTCTGGAACAGCCTCCCTGCCTCTCTGAAACTTGAGGAGAACCATCTTCGGTTCCGGAAGCACCTCAACACCTTCCACTTTGCTTTTGACTTCGCTCTTCCTCTCCCCTGCTAATCTGTCTGCTTTGGCATCGGGCACGTGGTTACCCTCTGATTTTGGGCCTAGATCCCTGCCCTTCCAGCCACACACCTGAACTGCCTACTGACAACCCCTGCAATTGGGTCTGTATCTGCAACCCTACAGTGCCCTTCCAGCACTTATTTATCAGACACCCGTTGTCTACACCTTATTTTCGCACTTACCACCTTCTGGCCACACTACCTGTTGTTCTATCACGTGTTCAGTACTTTCCACTCCCCCCATTCCCCTCGCACTTTGCGCCCCCCCCCCCTTTCCCCTGCACTTGCTCATTCTCAATGTCACTGGTCCTAGTAAAATCGTTGTTTTGTCCCCCTTGTTTCTCTCCCTTGCCTCGCAGCGCTCTACAACACTTGTGTATGGCCGCGATACAATTAAAATATGGAACACCACCCTCGTGTCATGAAAAGTCAAGTATGGAGGCTTGCAAGATAGGACCTGAATCTCTCCTACTCGTCGTGCAGAGATGATGGCCACGAGGAACGCTGCCTTCCATGACAGGAACTTCAAAGGCGCCGAATGCATAGGCTCGAATGGGGCTCCCATGAGCTTGGTCAGCACCACATTAAGCTCCCACGCCGGGGCAGGAGCCTTCACCGGCGGGAATGATCGGAATAGTCCCTTCATAAATTCCTTCACCAGGCGATGAGACCACAAGGACGCCCGTCCTATAGTCCTGGTATATCGGGAGATGGCAGCCAGATGTATTTTTATGGAGGCGTGAGCCAGTCCAGCTTTGGCCAGCGACAGTAGGTACGGCAGCACTTGAGGGGCCGTAACCCGCAGAGGGTTAATCTTCTGTGCACGGCACCAGACAGAGAACCTCTTCCATTTATGACCGTAACACTTGAGAGTTGAGGACGCCCTGGCCTTTGCAAGAACCTCTCTGCAATCAGCCGGGATATCGTACCCTCCAAACTATAGTGCTGCAGGAGCCAGGCCTGCAAGTTCAGCGACTGTGGGTCGTGATGGAGAATGGCGCCTCCTTCTCTGGATCTGCTTCCGCCGGCAGCTTGACTGGTGGGGACGTTCACAAGTCCAGAAGGTCCGGGAACCAGATCTGCCTCGACCACGCCGGTGCGACGAGGATCATCCTGCACCTGGACTTCTTGAGCTGGTTGATGAGGCGGAGCAGCAAAGGCAACGGAGGGAACGCGTATAGAAACAGGCCGTCCCAAGGGAACGAGAAAGCATCGCCCATGCTCCTCGGCTGTGGGAACCTGCTGGCGAACCTCTGGCACTTGGAGTTCGTCGCCGTCGCGAACAGGTCGATCTGGGGTTTGCCCCATCGTTGGAAGAGTAGATCCACTTGATCCTGGCGCAGTTCCCACTCGTTGCACGAGCGCAGCTCCCTGCTGAGTGAGTCAGCGATGGTGTTTTTTATTCCTGTTTTTTATTCCTGCCAGGTGGAAGGGAACCAGAAACATCCCCTGGGCGACGGCCCAGTGCCACAGATCCTGGGCCTCCTTGGATAGGGCTGGGGGTCTGGTGCCTCCTTGCTTCTGTATATAGAACATTGTGGTGGTGTTGTCGGTGAAGATCCTCACCACTTTGCCCTTGAGGGACGGAAGGAACGACTTGAGAGCCCAGAACACTGCTCGGAGCTCCAGAATGTTGATGTGGAGAGACCTCTCCTCCGGGAGCCAAAGGCCTCTTGCGTGGAAGTCTCCCGTGTGGGCCCCCCAACCCTCCAACCGGAGAGGTGTCCGTCATCACCGTCTCCTGAAACGCCGGGATATGAAAGTCTGTGCCTGTCATGAGGTGAGCACGGGTGCCCCACCATAGGATCGCCCGACGGAACTCCTCGTCGAGAGGGATCCTGTCCTCAAAACAGCCCCTCGCCTGAAGCCAGCGGGCATCGAGGAACTCCTGTAGCGGACGCATCCGAAGTCTGCAAAGGGGTACAAGATAGATGCATGAGGACATCATCCCGAGGAGGGACTTCATAAACCTCACCCTGGCCACGTCCGTGGCTAGCAGGCGCTGCACCTTGCCCAGGATGGTCTTGGTCCTCTCCTCTGAAGGGGAGGCCAATTGCCCCACTGTATCGAGCTTCGCTCCCAGAAACAGTGCTATTTGCGATGGAACCAGGTGGGATTTGGGCTAGTTGATGGCGAACCCCAGCTCCGTGAGCAACCGGACGGTCCTCGCCGTGTGCTCGACGGTGAGTTCCCTTGTCCTTGCCCGGATTAGCCAGTCATCCGGGTAGGGGTAAACGTGGATCCCCTGCAGGCGCAGCCGCGTGACCACTGGTGCCAGGCACTTGGTGAAAACCCTGGGTGCCGACTTGGGCTCTGAATTGGTAGTGGCGTCCCTGAACCACGAATCTGAGGAACTTCCTGTGCCTTTTTGGAATAGGGATGTGGAAGTAAGCATCCTCCAGGTCCAAAGACGATAGGAAGTCGCCTTCCTCCAGCTGTCCCAGCACGGATGGTGACCATCCTGAATTTCTGCGCCTTGATGTACTTGTTTAAGCGACGCAGGTCCAGGATGGGGCGCCAACCGCCTGTCTTTTTCCTGATAAGGAAGTACTTTGAGTACACTCCGGAGCCCCGGAGCCTTCTGGGGACGAGCTCGATGGCACCTTTCTTGAGCATCGCCCTTACCTCGAACAGCAGTTGAGGGACGTGATTTTCCTTCCTGACCACGGGAGGAATGCAAGGGCACTTCGTTTGGAATTCCAGCGAGTGCCCGTTGGCCAGGGTGTCCAGCACCCAACGGTCGGTGGAGATGGACTCCCACACGCTGACGAACTTCGTCAGCCGGCTCCCACCGGGGTGCTTCGGTGGGGGCCCGACAACACGGCCGGGTCCGTCTTGCTTGGAGGCGGCCTTGCCGCCGACGGCGGGATCCCCCTTGCTTGCCGCGACCTCTGTAGGCCTCCTGGGAAGAGGAGCGGGCCACCTGGTGGTAAGTGGAGGAGCCACCGCTGGAACCTTTGGAGGCACCCTCTCTGCCTCCGGAGCTCCGAAAGGGCCGTCGCTGTTGAAGCACCCGTAGGGCCCGGGCCGTCTCCGATCGGTCTTGATGGCCTGTAGAGACTCGTCCACCGCCTTATCAAAGAGGTTATTGCCGTCGAACGGCATGTCCAACACTCTGGTCTGGACGTCCTGGCGAAAGTCTGCGTTGCCCAGTTGGCGAAATCCAGTCTCAGCAATGTCCGTTGCCACCGTTATGGCGTGATCCGACGCCACCTCGCCTTCCTGTAGAATTTCTAGGGCCTCCGCCCTCTTGTCGTCAGGAAGGAAGTCTAGTAGGGGAGCTATCTTGAACCAGAGCTCCCTGTCGTAGCGGGCCACGATCGCTAAGACATTGGCCGCCTTATTCGTCATCGCCGCCGACGAGATGACTCGTCGTCCCATGGAGTCCAACTTCTTGCCCTCGCTGT
This sequence comes from Ambystoma mexicanum, assembly GCF_040938575.1. Classification (NCBI taxonomy): domain Eukaryota; kingdom Metazoa; phylum Chordata; class Amphibia; order Caudata; family Ambystomatidae; genus Ambystoma; species Ambystoma mexicanum. Next base: position 259,735,327 of record NC_090926.1, on the reverse strand, counting down.
CCGGCGGGGAAGTGGAATTTGAAGCCGCTGCACCCGCTGCCTTCTTCTTAGCCGCTGCTGAGACGACAGAGTCCGGCGTGGGCTGGGCCCTGAGGCACAAGGGGGCGGCATCGGGGACTTGGTACTTCTTCTCGTACCTGTCCCTCTTGGCGGGTGCCGTGGAAGGGTTCTTGAGGACAGCAATCCCCTCGTTCCAGATATCGTCGAGCAAAGGCACCGCGAGGACCGTCTTCCTCTTGGCCTCTCGTCGTTGGTACAGAACCCCTTCCTTTTTTTTTTTTGTTCTTCTGGGCAGAGCTTGTTCGGAGGGCTTCCCGACGGGCCCGGTTCTGGATCCTCCGTCGGGGTCCGTGGTAATCTCGTCCTTATCTCGGCACATAAGGATTGGATTGCCAACAAACTGGCCGCCAAGCTATCCTGGGGCTCGATAATGGCTGCGACGGACGGGCTTCGATCACGTCAGCAGGGACCGCCCCCTGGGATCGAACCTCTCGTTGAGGCCTATGAACCTCTCGTTGAGGCCTATGGACCTCTCGTTGAGGCCCTTCTCGGTTTCCAACAGCTCCTCCTCAGAGGCTGATTCCGAGTCTGTAATGGCCACCGGCCTCCCCCCCTCTTTTTCCGCCGGGGGCTTCACAGGGGTCTTAACGATGGGCTGGAAAGAGGATTCCCTCCACGGTGGCAGGGATACTCTGGGCCCAGAGGCCGTTTCCACTGGCGTAGTCTCAGCCGGCTTTGCCAGGGTCGCAGCGACCACTTCGACAGAGGCCTTTGCTGGATGGATCAAGGCCCTCACCACCTTAGGTGCGTCCTGGGCCTTCGCCTTGGGTGGAGGGCCAGAGCCTCGCTCCCCCTTCGAGATCGACCGGGTCCGCTCCAGCGGCTTACCCGGGTTCTTGGACTTCCTCTTCCCCGAACCAGAGCGCTGGTTCGTAGTCGAACGTGCCGGGGAAGTAGCGCCCTGCCTGGCAGCCGAAGAGCCGACCTTTCGGCGCTCCCGGTGCCCGTGGTGCTTGGCCTTCTGTTGGGCCCCCGTCGCCGGGGTGCCCTCACAGGACTTAGAAGCCCGCTCAAGCTTTTTCTTCGCCTTCTCACCTGCTGTGCCCTTCTCCAGCCAGGCGGCGAGGCGGGAACGACGATCTTGTTTGGTCCATTCCGAAAAGTTCTTGCAGAACGCACAGTCCTTCTCCAAGTGCGTTTTGTCCTCATGAAGACAGTAGAGACAACGCGAGTGCTCGTCCTCCTTGAAAACGTTCTGCAATCCGCATCCTGGGCAGCATCTGAACAGCTTGGATCCGGGCATCGAGCTTCCCTTGGCCTGGGCCATGTCCGTTGAGGTAGGCCGCAGATCTTCCGGAATCCTCCAAGAAGTGTAAACTCGACGAAAACTTCACCCTTGAGGGGCGTAGAAGAATTCCAAAACGGAAACCCATTGTCGGAAGTAGAAACGGTGGTGCTGGAGGCTTGAATAAACCGAAAAAATGAGAAAATCTCCTGAAAAAGCATGAAAACGTAGCAAAAAACTCGAGAGCTAAACACGAGGACTCCCAACACTTGAGCGTACAGTAAAAATATGAGGATGGCTGCCAGAGGCGGGGCTTAGAGAGAGGGCAGTCATTGGCTGGGGGCAGTATGACCCAGAGATCAGTGATTGGTTACTACTAAGAAAGACAGATCAGAAACGAAACTGATACTGATTTTTTCTTTACCGAGGATTCCCAGCCTGACGACGGGGAATATTCATGAGCATGTGAATCCATGCCAGACCCCATGCTGGAGAACATATCATACCTCTCCTGCAGGATGGATTCAGGGTGTAATGCTTACAGAAAGCAGCAGTGGTGGCCAACAAACCTGCCCCACAGAAGTCTGCAATTGGTGCATGCGTTTGAAAACCCACTGATGCTTCTTTAGCTCTGGATGAATGATTATGAATGAAGGACTTGTACACCTCTTCGCTTAGAAGCACAAGCGAGAATCCACCTTACAATATTATCTCCCTTATCTTTTTGCTAATGCCCACAGTTCACCAACTTTTCCTGGGAATCCATGTAAGGGAGAAAGTCATCTTTACATACGTTTTGAGGGCTCCCTCAATTTATTGCTGCTCATTAATGAGGTTTTGACTATTTTTCTCTGGTGAAACCTAACCAGATCTCACTGGTGAAGCAGCAGATATGTATGTGACCCACATGGACCATAAAGGTGGGGGCTACCCCCAAGGTGCCCCTGGTTTCCCTGGGTCCGTGTCCTGGCCCAGAGACATGACCAGGTTCTGGTTGGTGGAAATTTACGTTAAAATAGCATGTATACAAGTTTTAGCAATTCTGACTTTTCTACCTAGAGGCTTCCAAAATGGAGCCTGTAGTGTTGTGAAATTCAGTTACCAGGCAACTTTGCCTTGTTGCCATTGTATGCGATTAGGTGGAATCCAGGAATTACAAGTTAGGGTCATTTTCCTGTTGTGAGCTCTGGCACGGTGCGGGATTACCTCAAGTACTGTGCATGGGCTGTCTGCCCAGGATTCCTGTGGAATCCATACCTCAAGTTTTCTAGCTGCCAAAGTTTGAATAGTGTGTAAGATCTGTATTTAGAGTTACCCTAAAACCACTAATTTAGCATAAAAGCTCACACTACATAAGGAACTTCGTCAACTGCTGAGATTTGACCACAAAGAATCCATTTTAGACAATGGTGTAATCTCTGCACCAGAATCTTTTCAGATTCTCTAATTTAAATCGCTGCCTCTCTACCGACCAGAAGAAACAATGTCTGGTACTCCATTCTTTTCATCCACTGGGGACAGCTGTACCCTTTCTTCAGGATGCATTTTTGTGCCTGTGCTGCTTGACCTCTTGAACTGTACACCATATCCTCCCGTCATCCCAGCAAGGCCTACGCCTCTGCGGGACCCTTTAAGATTCATCTGTATAGTGGGACTCTGGTACCTTTCTCCTGGCCTCTAGCAAAGTGTCCTGCTGCACTTCTGAACCATGACTGATGATCTTTGAACCAAGTGTCCCCATTGCTGACTCAACGGTCTGTTGTCATGTCACCGTTCCACTACCTGTACTTCTGTAGGGGATCCCCTCTGACCTCAACTTGCCACCCAGGTCAACTCCTACGTGGTTGGAGCAGTCTGCTGCAGACTTAGCTCATTGGCAGTCAAACCATGACCTTTCTACCCGCTGTTGCAAAGACTCCATTATGCAGGTTTTTCACTGGAAAATCTCCAACTGCTTTAAGATCTTCAGTTGGGTTTCCTCTGACACCCCCCTTCAGCCCCCACTGAAGGCCTGCTTCATTTGTCAGTGACTGTAGGGGTCCCATTATTCGCTAGCCCACCCAGAACTGAACTGCAACCTTCCCTGTTGGTGATGTCATCACTTACCTCGGCAATCTTCCATTCTTGGGTTTGGGGAGTGCAACATATGTGCAGGACTGCCCTTGTGAATCATATAATCCCTCTTTCACTGCCATCACAGACCCTTTATTTCATAGGATAACACTAGCTCATTGTCTCCTATGGGCCTATAGGTGAAGCATAGAGACTTGGCGAGTAATTGTGTTTCTGAGGCTTGTATGTGTTATGAAAGATGCAGTTGGACTTATGTGAATTGTGGGGACAATGTATGGTCCTGGGAGTCCCTTTGTGGATTTTTTTATCCATAACCTGCAGAGTTATTTTTTTAAAGTGTAATCGTAATTCCCTGTATATGTTTAAAGTTAATTCCAATGCACAACTTTATTAGATCTAATATATATATGTTTGAAAGTGTGTCAGTCTAAGGGGGAACTATCTAAATGGCTCCAAAGGGGATTAACAGAAGTAACATTTTACGAGGAATCTAATGATGTGGTTGAAAGTTGCGAAAGTGGCATCACGGTGGACAGAATTAAGTGGTGCCCCAAGAGGATGAACTTGGACATAAAAAACCTGTAATTCAATCATCATACCACCCAAGAAATGATCTACTTTTGGAGACACCAGAACAGAGAAAAGCCAGAAAAAAGGCGGATGCAGCCATACCATCAGCACAAAGACAGCAGGAGACCCCACAACAAAGGAAAACCGACAACAGCTTCCTGCAGCTTGGCATGCTACAAAACAGCAGCAATAGACACCGGATCAAATTCAAACAAGACTCTACCTAAATAAAACAAAGGCTAGTCTGTGTCAGGAAGTCCAACGCAAATGTCAGTCTGTCCAAAACCTACACTTGCCCTCAGAACTATTTCTATACAATGTGTAGGGATGTCAGACTCAAAATGATAAGTGTTAACATAACAGTTCTGAGCTACATCCAGCTCTTGGTTAAAAGGTTACCCTTCCCCCAAGGTTCAAATAGATCACAGTTCAAACAAGGGATTCCCTTCCCCAAGCTTTCAAGCCTTTCAACAGTTTCAACAACACAATTCCTTGGGATCTTTCCCAACTCTTGTGTCTTGGTTATCTTTCACCAATGTCATAGACCTCAACTCCTTGCTTTCAAATCGCACAAGATTACTTTTAGAATCCAGCACAAGCTTCCTTATGGTGTTTTAAATGACTTTTCCAAAAGGGGGTGTACTGGGTTTGGGTGCAGTTGTTGGACCACACGGTTCCCCTATTACAGGTCAAGCAATAGACACACCTCCCTTACTCCTTCTTCATAGGCACGTTGCCACTGTCTCATCTCTACAGTGGTGTTTTGGTTTATACTCTTTCCATATCCTTATAATGCTTTCCCATTGCATGTTTTTCCACCTTTCGCTTGTTGCACTTTCCCACTCTCATGGCCCTTGCCAATGCTTGTTCTCTTAAGTTATATAGTTCTTTTTTGGCTCTTGCCAATGCTTGTTCGCTCCAGCAGCACAGTTCACAATTATATCCTTGTGGCTCTTGCTAATATTTGCACAGTTCCGAGAGCTGGGACTTGCGGTGAGTGTCTCGGCTTCTGGGACCGGTGGCGGCCTCCCGGGTGGGTGTGTGACAACACATTGGGCCGCTCCGAGACCCCATGTAGGACCCCCCCCCCCTCACCGGCCAACAAATACTGGCATGTGGAGCGTGGGCAGGCCTGTCTTTCCCTGGGCTGTGTGGTGCCTGTTTTAAGGCTCTTGGACAATTGTGATCGTGGTGAGGTGGGTGTTGGTCAAACTGCACAATTCAACCTAAGGGGCAAACCCTTATCAGTGGGTATTACAGGAGGCCCGGCGGACCGTTGAATGACCTGGACGAAGTGTCCGGGGGCCAGTGCTGCATAACTTGGTGACTGCTCTGCCTGGCAGCTCTGCGGCTGTGTGGGTTTTCTGCCTGATGAGCGAGGTGAGCACTCCTGGACCTTCACAGTGAGCTAACAGGGAGCGTAAGGATGAATTAAGGCCTGGCTGGAACAGTTGAGCAGGGGCGAGAGTATTGCTGGTGGTTGCTGCCCACCTGTTCAAACGTACACGTGCCCCCTCCTTTGTAGTACCTGCATATCCGCCCAATATGACCAGAGGCACAGGGAGCAGAAAAAAAACAGGAGCCATGGACAAATATGCCAAGGCGGCCCCTACAGGGAACCCGAGCCGTCTCATCAGCCCCAGCTTGACCGTGATCACTCAGCCATGGCACCACCCACTGATCTCACACAGATGATGGAAGCCATGGAAAAGGGCTTTGTGGCTGTGCGTGAAAAGCTAGACAACATCACGGCCAAAGTTGCATCTGTGCGCTCACAACTGGTGACGGAAGGGGTGTGCATCACTGAGGGAACGGCGAGGATAGGGGCAACGGAGGACACAGTGCATGGGCTACACGACACAGTGGCTACCCTCACAAGGGAAATTAAGGTGGTGAAACATAAGTGTGATGATGCAGAATCGCGGTCACGAAGGAACAACATTCGCATTGTGAGGGCACAGAGGATGCACTGTCAGAGGGTACGGAGCAGGTGGTGGACAGTCTCCTTAAAACCTATTAGGGGACCCACAACTGTCCCCCTTCTTTGCGGTGGAAAGAGCCCATCGAGCCCTCGCCCAAAGGGGATTTCTCTTGCCCCATCATTGCAAAAATCCTAAGCTACCGGGACAGGGATCGCCTTGTGCGCCTGGCCAGAGACAAGACAATTGCGCTTGGGCTCCCAAATGATCCGAATTCTTCCTGATTTCTCACTCCCAGTACAACAGAAACTACGCCAGTCTATAGGTATCAATAAAATGCTGCGTGACCGTGACATACAATATGCAATGCTCTGCCCGACCCACCTAAGATTTAAATTCAGGGGCAAACTATTTTTTCACGTTTCCAAATGAGTCAAGTTTATTGGAGCCCAGATCCCAATCCCAGACAAGGAGGGAGACAATGCTATCGAACGACGGCCAGGTTGAATGTTCTAACCTTAAAGAGCTGCAAGTTGCCTCCGTCTATTGTATGAGTATATAGCACCTGATCTATAAGTTTACACTGCCACCTGAAATATTCATATGTGATCCAATATTCTACCTGTGGTGTGGGACAGTACGGCAGCAGTTAGCCCTGTAACAGCTGTTCAGTTGATGTTGGCTCATGTTTGGTCCTTGTGGTCTGGGGGGGTGGGCTGTGGTTTGGGTGGGGGTGGAGAGGGGTTTCACACTGCACGTTGGGGGTGGGCAGTGAGGGTGGAAGTGTGAGGGCTGGGATCTGTGCCAATAACGGGTCCTCCCAAATGTCCAAGCGCCAGTTGTGCATTGTGGGTGAGAAGGGGAGAAAACAAGTTAGCAACAGATTACATGGTTGAAACTGGTTTAAGTTGTATATGCAGAATGAGTATTGGGAGGTCCATGAAGAGTCCATCAATATTAATCATCCATTGCAATGGGGTTGAAGGTGATAGGGTTGGGGAACTTCACCAAATCACAAAAGGTCATGGCCTCCGCAAATAGGCATAACATTAACATCCTCCTCCAGCAGGAGATGCATGCTAAGGAGGGGGTGTGCCGGGGCGTTGCACCTGCATGGGGAGAAAACATGTTCTTTACCTCATACTCAACCCAATCCAGAGGGGTCATGACGCTAGTCCATAAGTCTGTGAAATGCACCCTTAAAAAGAAGTACTTGGACCCCGGGGGCGGTATGTAATTCTTCATAACGTCATCGATGGTATAGAGTTGTTACTGGTTAACACGTAGGGCCCAAATATTGATTCTCCTGAATTCTTCGGTGAAGTGACAGCAATACTTGCTGGTTATGTAGGGGGAAATTAATTTGATTCTTGATCAAACCATGGACAGAATCAGTGTGGTCCCCAGGCCTCGGTCAAGGGCGCCAGACAGCTCTTGGCTCATATGGAATTCTTGGAACTGGTGGATACACGGTGCATACTATACCCGCAGAAGCGACAGTATAATTTCTATTCATCAGTGCACAACATGTCCTTAAGTATCGATATGTACCAGACCACTGGCTTGTTGCTGGGCAGAGTAGAGGATGCCGTAATACTATCTTGCATCCTTTCTGACCACAGCCAAGTGGTACTAACCTTGAAAACTGACAGATCCTTGGGGCTGGGGAGCTCCTGGCGGATCAAATCCGAAACAATCAAAGACATTGGGCCTCATTACAAGTATGCCAGTCTGGATATAGCGTTGCCGGTAGATCCGCACCAGCACCTTTTTCCAGACCGGTATAGTCTGAGTTGCGATGCCGGTAACAATGGCATCGCATGTGACCCACCGCATCCTGCAACAATGTTGTCGGTATTTGCGGAGATACGCAGCAGCCGTGCCTGAGATAACGGCATGGCGTCAGTAAGTGCACATTCCAAGGTGCACGGACACGCAATCACCGGCATGGACATTCCAGTAACAATGTGAAAACGTTACCGGAAACACCGGTACCGTGGACCAGGCGTTAAGTAGATTCTGGTGTGTTGAAACATGCTACAGGTGCACAAAATCAGCACAGGTGGTCCCAATGGGCTGTGGCACAGCACAAAAGGACCACGCCCACAGCCCACCCCTTTTCCAACACCACAATGCTAGCAGTAGCTGTAGTGGAGTTGGAGGCCATGCCGGCAGGGCTATTACTTGAAGAGGCAGGGAGGTGAAGGATGTTGCGGAGAAGGAGGGCTATCTTGGCCCAGCAAATCCCCAATATCCAGCAGGTTGCAGCCCGCAGGCAGCCACCAATCCCACGCTTAAGGGCCACACCATTCAAACTAAGCCAAAGCCAGATCCACACCCAGTACCGGCTGGACAGGGACACCATCACCTCAATAGTGGACCTGCTCCATGACGACCTGGTCAGCCTCATCAGTACCCGTACATCCATCCCCCCTTGCTCAAGGTAGTGTCTGTGCTACACTTTCTAGCCACAGGGACATACCAGCACACTGTTGGTGAAGCTGCATGGGATATTGCAACCCTGTTTTTCCTGTATGCTATTCCAGTTGATTGATGCACTCCTGCGTCACGTTCAAGACATCAGCCTACCCAGGACTGCTGACCAGGTAAATGGCACCAAAATAGCATTCCATGCCCTTGCAGGCATGCCTAATGTCATCAGTGCTTTGGACTGCACACATGATGAGCTGGTGGCCAGGCATGCTGTGGAGGTAGTGTACCACAACAAGAAACTTTCATTCACTGAACATGCAGATGGTGGGTGATGCCTGCCACCTCATCACCCATTGCTGTGCAAGATTTCCTTGGTCAAAACACGACTCCATGGTGCTGCGCAACTCCGCTGTTACACTTCGGGCTTCCTTGCAGAATTCGACTGCTTTACAAGCTCCTCTGTGGACCAGATACAGGTTGCCATGGCGCCTGTAAAAACTACGACGGAGTCCGTGTCAGCTGACAAGTCCTGTACGTGGAAGACGTACGGCAAGACATGCCCCCATACGGCTTTAAAACCACCGTCTTTCAAGGGGCTCATTGCTGCTAATTAGCGTTACAAGCTACAGCAGTTACGTCCGTTTACTCCTTTGTGTATTCTCCGCACGAATTCCTAATCTCCTTGCCTGGCTTCTGGATTGGCTTGCCTCCTCCTTTATTCCTGTCGTGCTCGTCTGACTTTGACCGGAACGTTATTGGATCCTGCTTCCTGCTGTCTCTTGCGGTACTTTACCTTCCTCGCAGGTGACTTGCTATCAACCATCCAGAACTTTTCTATGCCTTATCTGGATGCGTGTGTGCTCAGGTACATACTTGTAATTGGCAATTCCACCTCTGCTATAATTTTCTCCACGGCCTTGTTTGGATCTTTGCCTTTTGTTGGATTCTGGGACATTGAGTGACTATATTGTGAACTTGTCTTCAAGTGCATATAAACGCTTTGCTGATACTGCACCAACCCAACACTAGTGCGACCCTCGTGCCGTTCGGGGCTATTTCCCTATACTAACATTCCTGTTTGTTATTTTCTCCTTTCGTTGTCTTCTGTTTCATGGACTACTTTCCATCCTCAATTTATCCATATTTTTGTAGATTCACCCCACGGAAGCTCCAGTCCAATACTTAGGTAGGTATATTCCTGTAAAATACTGCTGTTCTGATTACTTTGTTTATTTTCAACACTGTCTAATATCTTTGTATTCCTTTGCAGCATTGGTATTGGCGGTGTGTGTTCTCCCCGCTCTTTTATTCAATTGACACCTCTGTCTGTCCCAATCAAAACAGCAGAGAGGTACATTGTAGAAAAGAGACCCTCTTTGAGGAAGCCTGAGTCTTGTACTCAGGGGAGCTGGGATGGAACGCTGAATATCGATTCTTGTACAACCATCATCTCTAAGGTCATTGATCCACATCTTGGGCCTATTTCGGAGTGGTGAGTAACATCCACACTGTCTCAGTACATGGCACATCACGGTGGACAGCGTACCTGGCTGCTGGGTGAGTCTAACTACAAGGCCATGTGCAGTGTTGAATTGAGGGGGAGGGGCAGAACAGCATAGCATACCTGGCAGCTGGGAGAGTCTAACTAAAAGGCCATGTGCATTGTTGTATTATGGGCAAGTATGACACCCATGACCAGGGGATGTGCACACTGCATGCATTAATCCATTATTACTTCTACTGCTATTTGCACCAAAAATTACAAGACCACCATGTAAGTGCACATAGGCCGAAGAGGGAGGTAAAAGGGGAAGGTAGATCTAGAATAAAAGCAAGGATCATTATTACCGACAATTGTAAAACAAGTAAACTTCAAACATTTAAGGGGAGCTGACCCTACTCAGTGGTGTGAGTGCATGAAATGTGCAAGTGTATAGGTGTTACTCAAGGTGCAACACAGTATTAGCATGGCAGAGTGCAAGGCCTTGACAGGTGTGTGTCCATGTATGAAAAATATCCAGTGCATGCACAACATCGATTCTGTACAGCGATAAACAAAAGAACTACATGTACCAGAATGCACCACACCATAGTGACGACAAGCACAAACACAGTAAAGCAAACCGACAACTCACGATGCACAGACAGAGAATACATAAGCTCCCACCCACAAAACACCTTTTGTCTGCACACAAATTGGACAGGTGGACTGTGTGTTAGAACCACAAAATCACTCATGCATATCATTGAAATGCTAAATGTACCCTAGTACATGGACATATAGCTGGAATTTATTTGTTACATATTAATGACATTTACAGAAATTCCATGTGTATCAATTGTACTAAAAGGCTCATAGGTCATGTTGTCTGTGAATGGTCCATGTGAATGCCACTGCACAACACACCGCACACGCATTCTGCCAAAGTGCAGTTCTGGTACCCGAAAAAGGACATATGCTAGCTAAACTCAATATTGCATGTTCATGTTTGTCTTCTCGAATTAACACTATACAGCCTGTGCCGACATGAAATGCCCAGGAAAATGATTTGTACATTTTCTGTTGCTCCCGTGCAGGTGATGCTGGGTATCCCCTGATGCCATGGTTGATGACCCCCGTCAGGCAACCACACAACATCCACAAGCAGGCAGACAACCATAACAATGTACGTACTTGGTGCACCATAAAACAGAGTTTTGGCCTGTTGAAGGCCAGGCTCCGCTGCCTAAGCAGATCGGGTGAGCACTGATGGAAAAATAGTGCTTGCCTGTGCCATGTTGCACAACATGTGCATCAGGCGCAACGTCCCCCTGGCCCTCGACATGGACATGCACCAAGCAGGGCCAGAGGATGACAGTGATAAGCTGGCTTTTGCACAGCGCAACAATGACATGGATGGATGTGCCGCACGTGAAGACGGTATACAGCACTACTTCTGAGCACCGGTCACACACAGCACAGGCCATCTCACACACTGGGAACTGTACATAAATAAAATCACTCACACTGTCACAATCCATGCCCCTCACCCCCTCAGGTAAACAGCCCCCTGGCAGCAGTGGGGCTGAAGCCCTTCACGCTGGCCCCAAGCGCCTTAAACCTCCATCAGAAACATACATGGAGTCAGTCCTGGCGCCTTTGGCACCAGGCTCATTATCAGGAATAAAGCAATACCAGTTTTGGACCCTAATCCAACACGGAGGCCTATTACACAGCTCAGTTCTTTAGAACCAAGCCATGCGGTCTAGTGTTTTGGGTGTGGCTGGGCCTGGAACTACTTTACATGGGCTATTTAAACCACACCCAAACAGCAGAACACGCTTCGCGTTATTCTGCACTCCTGCAGCGTAACGCTCACCTTGTCCAGCTCCTGCTCATCTGGTTCTCCGGCGGCTCGATCCTGAAGCCCCTAGATCTGGATTCAATTAATAACCTGGAAGAACAAGAACAGCATTAGCGAGCAAGAACACTTACGGTTGAAGTCACCAGTCTTGAATCCATCCTGCGCTTCGCTTACCTCGCCCATCTTCGGAGGTCGACGCAACCTGCAAAGGTAAAGAAACAAGGACAGCATAACGGAGGGAAAGAAAGAGACAGAATAAAGACGGAAAATATATTATAACACCTGGAAGACAGCAAGCAGAGTCAGAGTCACAGCCGGTCTGGACCGACATAAGGGCACACGGACCAGTGAAGCAACTAGGTCCACGGAACGCCTGTACCAACCACGTGCCCCTGCAAAGAGAAAGAGGACGGCGAGTTCAACGCACAAAACCTAAGGTGCGTCATAACCCCAGAGGGAGGTGGGAGTTCACCCATCACAGAACCAGTATCGTATCCCTCCATTCCCCTGTGCACGTCCTTGCGCCTGGGCTGCAGGTGCCACTGGGATCAGAGGTGGCTGGGCTGCAGGTGCCACTGGGATCAGAGGTAGCTGGGCTGCAGGTGCCACTGGGATCAGAGGTAGCTGGGCTGCAGGTGCCACTGGGAGCAGAGGTGGCAGGGCTGCAGGTGCCACTGGGAGCAGAGGTGGCTGGGCTGCAGGTGCCACTGGGAGTGGAGGCTGCTGGTGGGAAGTAGATGGGGTCGCACTTTCACGTCTGCCTGTTGCAGCTGTGGAGTCCTGTATCAATGTGGTGGTGGTCTTTCTGCAGCGAGCCCTAGTGTCCTCGATGTACTTGGCTGGCCAGCCTCATTGCCAGATGATGTGCCCGAGGGAGTCATAAAGGCAGGGCATCAGTGATGGGTGTGGATTGATGAGACAGACATAAATGTTAGTACTTTTTGATTACAGTGCTGTGTGAGGGACATGGTGGGGGACATGGCATGGTGCACACATGCTTGTCTCAGGGATACTGTACGGGTGAATGAGTGATGTGCCTACATGGTGTATGCAGTGGTGCTTCCATAGTGTACTTGTGTTATATGGGTAAGGTGTTAGGGGTGTGGCACAAAAGCTGTATGATGTTGTGTTGTGGCTGGTTGTGCCATGGATGTATTACACATGTGCCTACTGCCTGTGGCACTTAATGCGTCAGTGATGATTTGGCGACATAGGTTGTGGTGGAGGGGACAAGGGGGTGTGTGCGGCCGGTCATTTGTTGGTGGTATAGGTGCTTGGCACTGATGTGACTTTGGGCCTAGCTAGCACAGTGAAAACGACAGTTTAGGCTGTGACAGGGAGATGTGTGCCTCAGTGCCAACAGGAGCATCTTGTGATGGCAATATAACGGGCCTGTGATATGTTCATTGTGAGTGCGGTGTGAATGCGTTTTGGGGGCAAGGTGTATGTGGATGTGTGCAACCAGGTTGCAGGGGGGCAGGTGGCGGGCAGGGCTGTACTGGCGTTGTGCACGACGAACTTGACGTGTTTGGCAATTCTAGTGTATGCAGGGTGGACGGGGGGGGATTCATAAACTCACACTGGAACCCAAGGGAGGGTGGGGGGGATGTGTGGGAGTCATTCAGGCATACACTTGCACTGGCGATCATGCAGGGGGGGTGGAGGGGTGGGAGGCATACACTCACACTGGCAACCAAGGGAGGGGTGGGAGACATACACTCACACTGGCGACCAAGGAGGGAGGGGCAGGCATACACTCACACTGGCGACCAAGAAGGGGGGGGGGTTAATCAGTCATACAGGTACGCGGCGTACCGCAGTGGACAGGGGTAGACAGGGCCAGGAGTGGGCCTTCCCAGGAGTGCCGGCCTAGGTTAGCTATGTCCAATCCCAGCTCCCAGCAACAGAAACAGAAGGCATACAAGTGTAGGGCAGGGAAACAGCCATCTTGGAATGGCCGTGTCTCATTGCCAGCATATGTGAAACGCACACAGCCAGCACACGACTCAGCTAATAATGCATACAAATTACATGAGGCACAATGCAGAGTCTCCATAAGTGCAAAATGGCTAATTCGCAGATGGGGGGGCTTCTCTGGGTTCACAATAAATTGCACCAAATCAGAGATTTTTCCGCTGACAAGTGGCACTAATCGACCTAATGGCGTGTTTCCCCTCAGGTGGGCCCCGAATGGGATTAAGTACCTGGGAATGAAAGTCTATGGTGCAAAATCCTCCCTTCTGAAAGACAACTACTTGGCTATGTAGGGTTATGTGGTGGGCAGACTGACTAGATAGAGGGCACTTCCACTCACGATGGCTGGTAAATTGTCCCTGGTAAAAATGGTTTTAGTGCCCAAACTTCTATACATATTTGGCAATGTCCCGGTTTGGCCCGGCAAGCCCTTCTTTTCCAAACTCCATGGGCACTGCGCACAATTCTTGTGGCATCCGGGAGTGGTCCGGAAAAGGAGGATTGATGACTCCCTCTTACGATAGGGGGGGGCTTCACAGGCCCAAACTTTGAGCAATATTGGGCGGCGGCACAAGCTCAATTCGCCCCCTAGTGGTATGACGAGAAGCTTCAACCAGCTCATGTCAAACTTGAGCGCTTAGCTGCTGGTAGATCAGACCTTAAGACCCTAATTATGGACTGCAAGTACAAAGATGATTGCCGGTTTGATCCGGTTTCTTCCACGGTGCTAGCCTTGCGCTCCGTTTTTGCTGGGAATGCCAAGGTACATCCATATTATAAATGGCTTCCACTGTGGTGGCTCCCGGGTCTAGGCCCTACCAGGGATGTCATATTGGCGGCTCAGTGGGAACAGTTGGGCTATAGGGCAATGGCTCATTTTTTCCCGGGTGGGAAATTCATTACTCCACTAACATGGCGGCAGGAACATACCGGTACGGGGGTGGAACGTATGCAGTATTATAGAATACACGCGGCAGTGCAGTCACTGTGGTCATGTTACCCATCGGAGTACCTTGAAACTGAGGAGTTGGTATATATTGCTAATTCGAGTGGTAGTCGTCGGCTACTTTCGCCACTATACAAATACTTGTGAACAAACAACTACCTTTGACCTCGGGGTCCAGCAATACCATGGCCTGACAATTTGGGGGTTGAACTATCTGATGTCCAATGAAAGCGAATGTGTGAACACACCAAAAACGTCTCTTTAAATTTTAGGCTTAGATGCATGCAGTATAAATTGCTGAATAGACTGTATACCCCCCATGAAACTTAGCAGGATGTACCATGGTGTGGAGCACTGCTGTCCCAAATGCTGCTGTGCCCAAGCTGAAAACATGCACATGTTTTGGTCCTGTACCTACCTGGAAACATTTTGGGACGCTGTTTTAAATACTCTGTCGGAAGTGGTGGATATTCCCCTAGAGCGCTCTATTTTGTTACACTCACCTGGTCTCCACAAAGGTGCCGAACGAAGCTGGACAGTAACTGTCTCCACCAGCGTCACTCGTAGCGAAGTGATGAATGACTGCACCTGCCCTCTCAGTTTCGTCCTTCCGACACGAAGGAAGATTTGCCTAAAATGTTGAAATGAGATGTTAACTAGCCGTAAGGAGGAGGACCGACATCCACCTCCCGTGACCTCCTTGTGCACCCCTCTACTATGTCTCACCTTAATGTTATGAATTGCGGGCTCTCCATCCTGTGACTGGATGCAGGGGTGCGTAGTGGTTCAAGGATCTAGTTACTTCACTGATCCTGCAGATTACTGAAGAGTTCCAGAGAACTATGACTCTGAGGGTAAGTCTTTATGCCAATACTCCTTGGTATGGATTGCTTTAGAGTTCAAGTTGCCAAAAGTTCAGTCGTGTGCCTTTTTCTTTGCAGATTCCCCTTTGGGGCACCTGATGAAAAGTGACTCCTCTCCGAAAATGGTGAGCAGAATTCCAAGGTGAGCTTCCACACCTGCGCGATGTGATAATGTCTAAATATACGGTATTGTTCTTCTGTGCAACTAACCTGCTGTCCCTTTTCTATTCTGCAGGTGCGATGCCTCCGGAGAGGCGATCGTGTGATGGTGTCTCGAGGAACCGCAAGAGAGTGCAACTTTCAGGTGAGTATCAATGCTGCGTAAGATTGGATGTCCTTAAAGAGGCGCAGCTCACCTGATGCTTTCTTTTCTGTTCAGCAGGTGCGGCAGCTCCGGAGTGGCGTTCGCGTGATATTGCTTCGATGGATCGCAAGAGTGAGCAGCATTCTGGTGAGTATAAACGCTGCGCAATGCTCTAATGTCTCTAACGTGGTTCTTTGCTCTGCGTGGTTAACCTTGTGTTCCTTTTCTGTTCAGCAGATGTGGAGGCTCCCGAGCGATCGAGTTGGAGCATCAGGTAAGAGCCTTGTTCTGTTCTCTCCTCTCTCTTCCTTTCTTCCCTTGCAGGTACGGATCGCGAAGACCTGGACGGGCGTGGCTGAAGAGCGGACTGAAGCTTGCAGACACAGTGAGCGTTACGCTGCAGGAGTGCAGAATAATGAGAAGCGTGTTCTGTTCTGAGGGTGTGGTTTATATAGCCTCAAGAAGTAGTCCCTCCAACCACACCCTTTCAAAGTAGTCCCAGGTAAAGTAGTCCCTCCAGCATGCCTCAGACTGGGCTGCACGTGATCCCTCTTCTCCTGCAAACTGTCTTGCTTGAGAGGGCAGTATGAGCCTGGTGCCAACGGTGCCAGGACTGAGTCCAGGAAGCCCTTAGGTAATCCTTTGGGGCCTTAAAGGTCCCCATAGGTGTCTGCTCCCACTGTCTGGGGGCAACTACCGTGACAGCATTCCCTCCAAGGCCCCTCCCAAGGTGGTTTGATTTGCTGGTCCAGGCTTGGTCAGGTGGATTTGATGGAACCGGTTTACTAAACGTAGCGCATTAATGTAGTCACTTGGCTCCCATGACCTTTCTTGTGGTCCATAGCATTTCCAGTCAACTAGATAGAATAGTTTTGATTTGACAAACTTTGAGTCCAGAATTTCTTTAACTTCTTATTCTGGTTCACCATCTACCAGGATTGGTTTTGGTGGTTTCGTTATCCGAGTTCCAGGTTGTACTGGTTTCAGAAGAGAAGCGTGAAATACGGGTTGGACTTGCATGTTTGGAGGTAACTCCAATTTTACAGCCACTGGATTAATGATGGCCTTAATGGTATATGGTCCCAAATACCTGAGATTAAATGTGTGGGTTCCTTTAAGTGGTATGTGCCTTGAGGCTAACCAAACCTCATCTCCGATCTGGTATTTTGGGGCTTCACTCCTATGTTGATCTGCAGTTTTCTTGAATCTTTCCTTAGCTTGCTTTAAAAGTTCTGTCGCCTTTTTTAGGCTTGTGCAATGGTAGTGTGCAAACTACTTACGGCTGGCATTTCCAAGTGTTGAGGTGGGTCGAGTTTAGAAGTTTGTGGATGCATTCCATATATTGTATAGAATGGACTCTGCCCAGTGCTGGAGTGCAAAGAGTTGTTGTAGGCATACTCGGTTATCCATAAAATGTCCTTCCAGTTGCCTTCCGTTTGGTGTAACATGCACCTTAGGTACTGCTCCAATGTTTGGTTGGTTCTCTCGGTCTGACCATCTGTTTGAGGTTGGTGGCTGGTCGAAAGGCTTACGTCAATTTGGGCCAACTGGCAACATTTTCTCCAAAACTGTGAGATAAATTGATTGCCCCGATCTGAAACTAGGACGGTGGGGAATCAGAGTATCCGGACAACCTGTTCTAGGAACTCCTTCACCAGAATTGGAGCTGAGGGAAAACCTTTTAACGGAATGAAGTGGGGCATTTTGGAAAATAAGTCTACTACCACTAAAATGGTGTTGAAGCCATTACAGGGGGGAAGATCAGTGATAATATCAAGGGACAATGTATGCCAGGGTGTAGGTGGAACGTCCAGGGGTTTTAGTAGACCCGATGGTTTCTTTTTCTGGGCTTTGTTTTGTGCACAAATGCCACATGATAGCACAAATTGTTTAATGTCTTTACGCCATGTGGGCCACCAAAAATGTCTCTTGATCTTGGCTTAGGTTTTTGCAATTCCAGGGTGGCCTTCCACCAAAGAATCATGGTAATTGGAGATAACCTGTTTCTGAAGTTCCTTACAAGGTAAGTAAATGTACCCTTGGAAGTAAGGTAAATTATCAGTGATTGAATGATATTTGCTTTTAGTCGACCAATCTTGTAAGGCCTTGGAGTCGAGGAGATGCAAAATTTCCTTGTGGATGTCGTCCAGGGTCATCGAGGTAGTTATCCCCAGGATTCTTCCTCCAGGGATTAGGGGCACTGGGTCCGGATTCGAGTATGCTTCTTCCATCCCTATGCGGGACAGAGCATCCGTCTTGCCGTTTCAGCAACCAAGTCGGTAAGTAATCACAAAATCGTATTCCGTGAAAAATAACGCCCATTGAAGTTGACGAAAGGACTGGGCCTTGGCTGTCTTTAGATATTGTAAGTTCTGATGATCTGTAATTAACGTAATGGTGTGTCTAGCTCCTAGGAGATAGTGTCGCCAAGCTTTGAATGCTGCCTTGATGGCTAGAAGCTCCTTGTCGGTTACGGCATAATTCAGTTCAGGTGCTGAGAATTTTCATGACCAAAAGGCTACTGGGTGAAGTTGACCTGTCTTGGGGTCTTTTTGAGAAAGGACCGCCCCCATTGCCAAACTGGAAGCATCAGTTTCTACCACGTACAGGAGATCTGGGTGTGGATGTTTTAAAACTGGGGCTGAGGTGAATTTTCTTTTTAGGTCTTGGAAGGCCCTTTCCGTTTCATCAGACCACTGAAAGCGTTTGTTCTTTCGTAATAAAGATGTGATGGGATGCATCAAATGTGAAAAGCCTGGAATGACTCTGCGGTAGAAGTTTGCAAATCCAAGCATGCTCTGAACTCCTTTGATTGAAATTGAGAAGGGCCATTGGAGGATGGCATCTACTTTCCATGAATCCATCCGAACACCACATGGAGTCAGGACAAACCCAAGAAACTCAACCTCAGTAGCGTGGAAGAAACATTTTTCTAATTTGGCATACAGTTTATGTTGCCGATGTTTTTCAAGTACAGCACAGACGTGCTTCACATGGTCCTGCTCAGAAGTTGATTACACCAGGATATCGTCAATGTATACGACGACACAGACATCAATTAGCTCTCGAAGGACATCGTTCATAAAATATTGAAACGCTGCCTGGGCGTTTCAAAGCCCAAAGGGCATCACCTGATATTCAAATAGCCCGTACTTGGTACGGAATGCGGTCTTCCATTCGTTCCCCTTTTTGACTCGTACGAGATGGTACGCCTCTCTGAGATCCAACTTGGTGTACATACGAGCGTCCTTTACTTGGTCCTGCAGTTCCGGGATTAGAGACAGGGGGTACCGTTTTTTTTTTTACAGTTACTTGGTTTAATGCGCGGTAGTCGATACAAGTTCTTAGATCTCCTTCCTTTTTAAGTACGAAGAATAAGGGCGAGGCCGCCAGGGACTTGGACGGGCGAATGAAGCCGTTTGCCAGGTATTGATATAAGTATTGTTTTAGATGAAGATTCTCGGGTTCCGTGAGGGCGTAGATCCTACTGCATGGAATTTGAGCACCGGGTATAAGATCAATCTGACAATGATATGGTCTATGGGGTGGTAAAGTGTTGGCATGGTCTTTCTGGAAAACATCCTGAAAATCCTGGTATTCCTGGTGTAGCAGATTTGTCGGACTCATGACTGTTGCAATTTTCTTGGTCAGGGATTCTTCCGGATAACAAGTATGAGCACATTCTGAGAAGGTCACCCTCTTATCACGCCAGTCTATGCAAGGATTGTGCATTTCTAACCACGGCATTCACAGAATTATTTGGAATTGTGGAGCCTTGATTAAATCGAACACAATGGTTTCTCGATGGCCATCTTTGCCCAACATTGTCATCTCCGTGGTTGAGTGTGTTACAGGACCAGAAGAGATCTCCGTTCCGTCGACGGTAGTGACTAAATCAGTTGTGGCCTTTTCGCAAAGAGGAAGATTCATCCTTGTAGCCAATTCCTGATCCATATAGTTACCTATGGCTCCGCTGTCGATGTAAGCTCTGACCGCATGCATACAAGACGGTTGCTGGTGACTAATAAGGATCATTGGTAAAGCTAGGTGCGAGGTCTAGGAGTCCTTCTCACTCGACAAGCGGACCTCTATGCTTGTCGGGCTGGGTAGTTTTCCGGCTCTGATTCAGCGCTGACCTTGTCGGCGACCCCGACTGCCTTCTTGGGTGGCTTCACTGGACAGTCTCGAAGAAAATGGCCAGCTGTTCCGCAATATAAGCACAAATGTTGTTGCCTTCTCTTGTCTCTCCCTGTTTCAGATAGCGGCCCCCGAACTCCTCCAATTTGCATGGTTCGGATGTGTGTGTTTTTGGAGGTGTGGTCTCTTGGTCGCACCAACACCCGATTCTCAAATCTAGCTCGGTCAGCCTTCTGGTTCTGTAGTCTATGGTCCAGCTGTACCACCAAGTCAATGTATTCCGCACAGTCTTGAGGTGGGTTGACCAAGACGTCTTTTAATTCGCCTCTCAACCCACAATGAAATAACGTAGTTCTTTTGTCTTCAGGCCAACTGGTTTCCACCTGTTACGCTCACCTGGTTCCCACAGGGGCGATCGGACCCGGACAGCTGCGGTCTCCAACAACGTGATGCGTAGTGCAAAGATGACAGTCTGGACTGGCCCGCCTAATCTCGTCTGCTTGACCCGTAGAAGTATTCTGCTGCAAGTGGAGAAAGGGATTTAGCCCCGTGGATTTTAGTGGTGGTCCCTCCCAAATGTTCTCGTTCTCCCCACTAGTCACCTCCGATATTCCCAATTAGAATCCTTACCTTATGTTTTTAAATGATTAGCTCTCCATCCTGCGTGGTATGCAGGGGCGCGTAGATACCAGTTACTTCACTGGTTTGAGGTACTGGAAGAGTTCCGGCGGAATATTGACTCTGGGGTTTATAAAGTGCAAAGAGTTCAATATGTCCGATGGTCACTCTTGCATTCCCTTGATGAATTGCAGCTAAAAATATTGTCTGGAGGCTGCTGATGGCGTTCAGGTAAGAGTCTGTATTACCCAACACTGTCCGGTAAAAGTTGCGTGAGTTTAACTTGTTGATTTTCTCTCCCTTTATAGATGCGGCATAAGAAGATGTGGCGTATTGAAGGGTAATGCCTCTGGTGGTAAATCAGGTAAGTCTGGTGGTAAAAGTGATTGTATTTGACGGCTCTCTAGGCTCACCTTGTTATTCCTTTTGTTTTCCCCCAGGTACTGGAGTTCGCCGAAGAAAATGATGGAGGCTGCGCCGAGTCGAAAGATGCTGTGGACTGGTGAGTAAGACGCGACCCCGCTGCTGGCGATTGTTAGGGAGAATTCTCGGTTTAGGCTGAATTTCCTAACCTAGTGAGCTTTGCTGGATTTTTGGGGTTTATTTTTTTCTCCTGCCAAGAGTGAGACTCTTTTACCCTCACTCTTGGGCATGATTTGAGTGTGTTTCTTTGAATCTAGATGTGTTTAATGGGCTATGGAGTCTTTTACTCCATAGGGCTTCATATGTTTTTGTAATGTGCGTTACACAGCACCCTCAGTGCAGTGACACAGGGGTGTCATAGTGACCCCCCAGTATAGACTCCATACCCTGGGACTGACTACTGTCTCCCAGGGCATGTAAAGTCACCATTGACTTTACTAGTCTTAAATTCTGAACAGAACCAGTACAAACCATCATATTGTGGACGTACTGGCTGGGGCAATTCAGTTGCCCCAGGGTCTGTTAGTCGAGGGGGCACGTCTCCATCCCCCCTGATCGAGTTTTGGCTGGTGGCAGTGGATACTACTTTTTATATTCAACCGCAAATATTTTCCTATGGGATTTCCCATTGTTTTAGGCTACTACCTTTAATTATTTAAGGTAGCCTCGAACATACTGCCGGTTTATTTAATTAATATTAATTCTCTGGTTGGTATTTTTTGCCAAAACTTGATTCTAAAATGGCGTTTGTGTTCTCTTCTGTGACTCCAACCCAAGTCGAGCCCTTTGTTCTACTTTTTGGCAGGCTTCTCCACAGAAGCCCTCCAAAGTGGTGCCACTCTGTCTGGGGTACTTAGGAGGGGTGGAGGGGAATTTAGGCACCCTGGACTGAGTTGCCTAGGCAACTCAAGTCGCACTCCGTCCTGATTGGCCCAAGTGGTGAGCCGGCCGGCTCACCACTTATGTTTGAGTGACAGCTAGGCTGAGTGAATGGGGGTTTTCTGCATAAAAGCAGGGCTTTGGGGACTGGAACTTCAGAAGTCGCCAAAGGACCTAAGAATCCGACGAGGGAGAAGCTGAGCCGACCTGCCACGACACCACCACCGGTGGAGCCCTGCTGGACCGCCTCACCACTTTTCCCAACGACAGAGGAGATCTCCCGCCGGAGAGTCTTCTTCCTTTGACTGGTGGGGATAACCAGTTTCACCGTCTTTTCGCCTTCCCGACGTACCTCGTGGCCGCCTTGCCTGTGCCAAGCACCCCGGCAACCGGGATACCACGTTTTACCACGGCCGCGAAACAAAGGTACCACCTTTAACCGGAAAACTCTGCGGCTGGTTTCTTCCCTGGTAGTGCAACGACCTTCATCTTTCCTCCAAGTCGAGATCTTCTCTTCCCCTGGACGACGACGCAACTTGCACCCACTGCCAGGAACAACTGCCACCGCTGGAGGATCCTTCCCACTTAAGGTACCGTGTCCCGTCTGGCTTCCCTTGCTAGCGACTGTACGGGGTAGATTTAGCCCCCGGCTTTCGAACCTGGGTTAGCCTGGGACACCCTGGCTAAACTTTCCTAAGCCTCTCTAAACTCTTTTTGAACCCTCTGCAAGACTTTCTAAGCCTAGTGTAACTGTGTGATCTTGGGCGCATTTGTACTCTGCTCTCTCTAAGAGTGGGCCCAGCCTTTGGACTTTGGCTCACCAGTGACTTTTGCTCTTCTGCCTTGCTAACAGTGTTCATGAACCTTAGAGTGGTGTACCTTTCCATATTCTGTCTTTTTTCCTCCCTTTCTCACAAACTTATTGGAGTGCCATCTAGTTAAGCGCTCACCTCTGTATGAAAATAAGTGGTGTTTTACTGTGACTTATCTGATAAGGAAAAAGGGGTGTATATATTACAATAGTAACTGTGTTTAGAATATTTTACAACAAGAGTGCTGGAGTGTTTCAAACCGTGTGTTCTTAAATAAATAATTATATACTTTGATACCAAAGCTCTGGTCAGTGTTTGCTTGTATTATTGTATCTGAGTGCCTATTGTGTATACTTTGCATACTGCCTAACTCTCTTGAGGGAAGTCTGACTGCTCAGCCACAGCTACCAGGTAAATCTGGGTGGTACAGACTGCTACCAAGTGGGTTTACTGCTAACACCTGTAGTCTTAAATCTTTTGCAGTGTTCCCTAAGGGAACTGCACAGGTTTCTGCCTAACAGCGATGCGACGCGTGCTGAAGTAATGTCCTTTCAGGCTCTGAGTCGTGCTAGATCCAGAATCAAGTAAGGGATTAAATAATGTCTGTGATCTAACCTTTTCTCCTTCTTTCCCCTTTTTCTAGGAACTCCGGATTCGAGGCGGGCGAGGCAGAAGACTGGATGCTGGCTTGCAGGCACGGTGAGCGTTATGCTGCAGAATGCAGAATAACGCAAAGTGTGTGTTGCTGGTCGGGCGTGGTTTAAATAGCCTCAAAAGTAGTCCCAGGTAAGAAGTCCCTAGAACCACACCTGGGTAAAAAATAGTCCCTGTAGTAAAATAGTCCCCTCCAGGCTTCACGTTGGCTTGGATCCGTTTGCAGCATGGTCTGCCTGAGGTAAGTAATGACTATGAGCCTGGCGCCCTAGGCGCCAGGACTGATTTCTACTATGAGCCTGGCACCTAGGGCGCCAGGACTGAACCCAGATAGCCCCTAGCCGGGGCTGCTGAGGCTTTAATAAATGTCTGGATGCCTGCTCCCGGGGCTGATGGGCTTGGTCCAGATGCCCGGGGGTAGGCATCATGACACCACCACTAATCTATTGAAGGTTGCAATATATGTTAATAGATCCTGGTTCCCTTGGCGTAGAGACAGAAGTTCGTTATCTAAAGCTTGACCTTGGCAATGTCGGGCGAACAACTTCTCCATATACTGCTGAAACCCCTGAAAATCTCGGAGGAGGGGGTTGTCTTGATTAACTAGTGGTATGGACCAGTCTGCAGCACTGCCGCTGAGATATGACAGTACAAAGGCCACTTTTGATTGATCATTCAGAAAGTGTCCAGGCCTACATAGGAAGTGTAGGCGGCACTGGTTCATAAAAACCGCAAACCAATTAGGGTATCCCGCAAAGCGTTCTGGTGGAGCCAAAGGTATAGCTCCTGGAAGGACCACCTGCACTGGGTTACTTGACTGAGTTGGGGCTGATGCCCTCCTTCCAGGTAACGGCGTGTAGCCAGCTTGGGATTGGAGTAGTTGTCTGGCTAGGTCATCTGTACACTCTTTTGCCACAATCAGTTCTCTTCTTAGAGCGTTGGTTTCTTGTCGAGCTGAATGCACCTCAGCTCTGAGTTCCCCCAGAAGCTGGGCTAATTGGTCAGACTCTGAGGTTTCCATGGCGACCAGGTAGAGGTTTGTGTGAAGGCTTCGCGTTCTGTTACGCTCACGTGGTCTCCACAGGGACACCGAACGAAGCTGGACGGTAACTGTCTCCACCAGCGTCACCTGTTGCGAAGTGATGAATGACTGCACCTGCCCTCTCAGTTTCGTCCTTCCGACACAAAAGAAGATTTGCCTAAAATGTTGAAACGAGATGTTAACTAGCTGTAAGGAGGACCACCAACTTCCACCTTCCGTGACCTTCTTGTGCACCCCTCTACTATGGGCCTCATTTCACGGTAGGTAGCGCCATGGTTGCCGCCGGTACCGTACCGAGTCCGCCATGGTGAATGCCGGAATTACCGCCACATTCCAAGGTGTGAGCTCGGGTCCCACAAAGGGACCTCGTAGTGAGGCGGTGAGGGTTTACCGGCACTGGTACCCTTACCGGTAACGGTAAACCCTTACCGCAGTCCGTGTAAGCAGTCCGTGTAATGAGGCCCTATGTCTCACCTTAATGTTATGAATGGCGGGCCCTCCATCCTGCGACTGTATGCAGGGGTGTGTAGCGGTTCAAGGATCTAGTTACTTCACTGATCCTGCAGATTACTGAAGAGTTCCAGACAACTATGACTCTGAGGGTAAGTCTTTATGCCAATACTCCTTGGTATGGATTGCTTTAGAGTTCAAGTTGCCAAAAGTTCAGTCGTGTGCCTTTTTCTTTGCAGATTCCCCTTTGGGGCACCTGATGAAGAGTGACTCCTCCCCGAAAATGGTGAGCAGAATTCCAAGGTGAGCTTCCACACCTGCGCGATGTGATAATGTCTAAATATACGGTATTGTTCTTCTGTGCAACTAACCTGCTGTCCCTTTTCTATTCTGCAGGTGCAGTGCCTCCGGAGCGGCGATCGCGTGATGGTGTCTCGAGGAACCGCAAGAGAGTGCAGCCTTCAGATGAGTATAAATGCTATGTAAGATTGGATGTCCTTAAAGAGGCGCAGTTCACCTGATGCTTTTTTTTCTGTTCAGCAGGTGCGGCAGTTCCAGAGCGGCGATTGCGTGATAGTGCTTCGATGGATCGCAAGAGTGAGCAGCATTCTGGTGAGTATAAACTCTGCGCAATGCTGCAATGTCTTTAACGTGGTTCTTTGCTCTGCGCGGTTAAACTGGTGTTCCTTTTCTGTTCAGCAGATACAGAAGCTCCCTAGCGATCCAGTTGGAGCATCAGGTAAGAGCCTTGATCTGTTTTCTCCTCTCTCTACTTTTCTTCCCTTGCAGGCACGGATCGCGAAGACCTGGACGAGCGTGGCTGAAGAGCGGGCTGAAGCTTGCAGACATGGTGAGCGTTACACTGCAGGAGTGCAGAATAACGCCAAGCGTGTTTTGTTCTGAGGGTGTGGTTTATATAGCCTCAAGAAGTAGTCCCTCCAACCACACCCTTTCAAAGTATTCCCAGGTAAAGTAGTCCCTCCAGCATGCCTCAGACTGGGCTGCACGTGGTCCCTCTTCTCCTGCAAACTGTCTTGCTTAAGAGGGCAGTATGAGCCTGGCGCCATTAGGTAATCCTAGGGTTCCTAGAGGCCCTTAGGTAATCCTTAGATTAACTAAGGAAGCCCTTAGGTAATCCTTTGGGGCCTTAAAGGTCCCCATAGGTGCTAGTACCTGGGGCAGGTTGGTCTGCTCCCGCTGTCTGTGGGCAAGTACCGTGACATATTTGGTATGTGGGAGAATCTCCTGAACAAGAGACTCCGCTCATTTGTGAATACAGGTTGTATGATTGCCAAGAGATGTATATTGTTCAGATCAGAGAATGGCATCCTAGCCAATGTCAAAGCTTGATTGGCAGCACTAACCTGGACCCAAAACTGTGAGATGTATATAAACTCCTTGCCTCTTAACATCCCGCCCAACTGATGTATGGTCGGAGTTTAAAACCTATCTGACCAACCTCACCCGTGCTGAATAATTGCCTAAAGGTATAGCCAAAGTTTATGGTTTCCTGGCAAAGAACATCAGATGCTTCATGGTTTTCTATCCTCGTGTAAATTGCTATGTCCATGTCAATTTGCCTGTTTTAAATGCTAAGTGTAACCTACTGTCCTCTGTTTATTTTGCCAAATTAATAAAAGTTTTTTTAAAAAGATACTCGTTTTCATCAAAGTGCGTGCTTTCGTTTAAATTGGTATTCAATACATTTCTTATAAGTCTTACTGTCAGATATGATAATGGCGGTACTGGTTCCAGGGTCGTCACTTAGAGAAATGTACCACTCCTCCTCACCTGTATCTGTGATAGAAGTCTCTGGTCTTTCACCTTTCCTCTTTCAGTCTTTATGTTTCTTTTCGTAGAGATAAAGCCTCCCTCGTATAGAAGGCACTCTGCAGCCTTTCTGGTGAAGGCAAGCAAAGGACCCCCTCCCGAGAGACCAAGAGAGGAAAAAGTAGTATGCAGAAAAAACCTCTCGTATCTTTTGGCAGCCAGATGGCAGAAACTGTATTCAGTGATCTTCGGTCTAGATTGAGATCCCCAAAGTCCAACGGTCCAGGAAGGTTTATCCGCAACAGAGTGGAATGACAAGGAACCACTGCTGTCCAGAAGTAGTTAAGAACCGCAGTTCAGGAGGGTATATGGGAAGGTAGATAATCAAGTAGGAAAAAGAAGAAAGTAGAGCAAGTAGTCAACAGCACTGGCCTGGTTCGCATCTTTCCTGAAGGATAGGAAAGAAAATACACTGGGGCGAACATTTCTCAGAAGCAACCCCAATACTGTTTGGAGTCCCTCACGGAGCCAGCTTGTCTCCTTTACTTTTTAACCTTTACATAAGAAGTCTCTGTTCCCTGCTAGAAAACATCGGCGTGTTTTTCACCAACTACGCCGATGACATGCAGCTGATCTTCGAACTGACAGGAGACTATGTAGTGGACAGCGTAGAGGAAATATATAACATCATTGACACTGGATGTGTCTAAACAATACAAAAACCGAATTCATAATTTTTTGGATCAAACCAGGCCAGGACCAAGCTGGACTCCCAATACAAGGCTTTCCACATTAAAGAAGCCATCATACCAGTAGTATCTAAGGTAAAAACTCTGGACATGATGGTGGAAGCCTCATTAGACTCTTGAGCACAGGTTAACTATTTGTACCAAAACAACATGTACTACCTGCGTCTTCGGAGAGCAATCAGACCCTTCATAAATGATGAACAATTTTGTTGTCTCGTTTAGAGTATGGAAATGCATGGTTACTGGGAGCTTCTAAGAGAGAGT
Organism: Ambystoma mexicanum; assembly: GCF_040938575.1. Lineage (NCBI taxonomy): Eukaryota > Metazoa > Chordata > Amphibia > Caudata > Ambystomatidae > Ambystoma > Ambystoma mexicanum. The sequence goes on along the minus strand of NC_090926.1, from coordinate 259,707,818 downwards.
TAACAAAATGCCAAATAATGCAGTGTGATGCGGTTCGCATCATTAAAACGAAAAAACACCAAGACCATATATCAGAAGGAAGAAAGGAATTGAATTGGTTTAAAATAGAGGACAGAGTCAAGTTTAAGGCGATGACGATAGTCCATAGATGTCTATTCGGGGAGGCACCGGCCTACTTCAAAAAAACAATTCTCCATGTACGTGCCCTAAAGATGCCTAAGATCAGCAGACACAGGTCTCTTAAATATACCAGAGGCCAAAAGGGCAACTGGAAGGGGAAGATCTTTCCCTGTCAAGGCGTCAAAATATTGAAATGGGTTACCAGTGACCCTGAGACAAGAAGGAAATTATCTCAGTTTCAGGAAGGTCCTGAAAACCTTTCTTTTCCAATAGCCTTGAAGTATCACTGTAATATCCTCAGTGGAGTGGAGACACTACGAACCCTCAAAGCTCTCATTGGGGAATTTAACATCTCTGCTTTCCCCGCGCCCTGATGCCCGCAGGCTTACGGCACGTTATAAGCCAAAAGACATAGACAGAGTAACACCCGAGGGGCATAGACAGGGAAGAAAGACTAAAAACAAGAAGTGTAAACAGAAGAATACCGAAAGCCGGTACAGAAGTAGGAAAGCAGGAAAAAAACAGACACACAAAAAAGTATGCCGATAAAGAGGAAGGATTCCGGAAGGAAGGTAAGGCTTGAAAAGACAGTAGACCAGGACGGGAACCGGCTAAGGAGGAAGAATAAGTTGGAGCCGGAACGAAAAGAGGTTCGTACCGACGGAAGGGGAGGAAAGAAGGTGACCAGAGGGAAAGAGAGAGAGAGAGAGAGAGAGATACGGCAGAGGGAGGAAAGAGTACAATCGCAGCAAGCAAACAAGGAAAACAGCGTCTAATCCCAGTAGCAGAGCGCAAGCTAAGGGGTTGCAATGCACCGCAGAGAAAGAGGGGCGGCACTATACAAAGGAAGTGAACGATAGAACAGAAAGATTAGACCTATGCTCCCGGAAGAACAGGAGCGTAGTGGAACATTTCAATGGCGGATGAGTCGCCAAGTAGACCACAAGCGCCAAGAGGTACGGCGCGTGACACTTAGATGCTCGCCTGCCGTCCCGGTGTCCCCTTTTCTAGGCAGACTCACCGGTCGGTGCTTCCGGTGCTCCAGCGAGGCTTCCGGCTGTCATTCTCTCATTCTCTCTTGTGCAGCTCCTCGCTTCACCTCTGCAGCGGCTCTCCGTGGCTCCGCTCCCACCAATGATGCGTCTCTCACAGCTCGGGTCTCACTCAGCAGCTTCTCCTGCTCACGCCGGTTCCACTTCGTACTCTGCCACCGTCCTCTCTAGCTTCCTTTAGCTGCGCTTGCCGCTGCATGCACTCTGCATCTTCTCTGGTTCCTTGAGCACTCTGTCTGCCACATCGCCTTCTCAAAGATGTCTGCCCTCGCACAGCAGCCCCGATACCTTCTTCCACAGTTGCCTCCATGTTCTTCAATCTTCCTGCTTTTAAACCTCCCACCAGGCTGATTGATCACAAAAAGACTAGACTGCTCATTGCTGGTTTGGGCGTTCTGTATTACCCTTGGTTGCCTCTTCATCGTCCCAGTTCCTAAATGGTGTTTGTATGTGTTGGTATCAATAAAGAGAGGCTGTGTGTTCCTAGTTGGTCTCTTCCTCATCCCAGTATATAACTGTGTTTTAAGGGAATCCTGTACAGGAAAAGAAGGGAAGGGATTGACAGCAGCCTAAAAAGGCTTGGGGGACATTGGGCTTGTGGTGAAAGGGAAATGGGGGGATACCATGTCTCACCTAAGGGTGCCTCATCCCCACTCCGCAAGTTTTCTTCACCCAGATGATCCTCCCTCGCATTTCCCCTCCTCACCCCTAAGCATCAGGTTCCAATAGCGACAGCCTTTCTCACGCCACCTGGCAGGAGGATATATTGGGGAAAGAAGAGAGGACGCCCTCAGATTCCTCACATACCCTTTCCCTATGCAGGTTGGATCTGAGGTTTCACAGGGAAATTGAGAAAGGAAGTCAATGTGGTTGAAGATACAAAAACCACTGCATAACTCGTGGATTTGTCTCCTTCCGTTGGCTAATCCACACTAGAGGTGAGCGGTCCGTGATTAGTCTGAACTTCCTCCCCAATAGATAATATTTTAGGACGATAATGGCCCAATTGATGGCAAAGGCCTCTAATTCTATGACTGAATAATTTTTCTCTCTAGGGAATAGTTTGCTACTGATGTAGAGTATTGGACGTTCCAAGCCGTCATGGTCTTGGGAAAGAATAGCTCCTAGTCCCGTTAGAGAGGCATCGGTTTGAAGGATGAACTCTTTAAAAAATAGGCCACTTTTAAGACTCACTTTGAATCCTGGGGAAGGGAACTCACCCATGTTATTGAGAGGTCATCAAGAAACTGTGAATGTTGTTGATGTAATTTTGAATTGCCCTATATCTTTCTTTGTATTTGATGTTAAGGGTGAGGGCCAGAGATCCTGTGTTACAATGTTTGTATTTATTTGTATTTATTGATTTATTAAGCGCCATATGCATTTTGCCCTCTAGTTTTGTTAGGCAGGGAAATCATCAGCAGAGTAGGGATAGTGAGGACTTTAATATCCTTTATACTTTGATAATTATCCAAAACATGCCATTCTATTAAACAGTTGTCCACCTCACATTGCTCACCCCTCACACAAAGCAGTAGCCATGCTTGAGGAGAGTTGGAAGTTCAACCAAGAAGCTCTGGAGGTCCACCCTGCCAAAGCACACATCTGCCCCATGGACCAGGTCCAAGCTGTAATGATTGGAAAATGTGGGAAGAGAGGACTGAGTTGCTGTGCGACAAATGTCTATAATCGGCACTCCTCTCTGAAGAGCAGAGGTGGCAACACCTCTGGTAGAGTGGGCCCTAACCCCTGCTGGAACCTCCTTGCATGCAGACTGATAACATTCCCAAAATGGACAGTGACTGCTTGCCCCAACTTGGATTGTGAGAAGGCGACCAAAAACTGGTCATCCTTCCTGAAGGAGCTCGTCCTGGCTAGGAAAAAACTCTGCGCCCTCTTGGGATTCAATCTGTGGAGCCTCTCCTCGTCCTTTCAGACACAACTTTTAGCAAAAACCTAGGACGCAACATCAGGAACAGGGCGGGCCTGCAATTTGTTAACTCTCCTAGCGGATGTGAATGCCAACAAAAAGACTATTTAAGGTGACAAGTTTGATGGGAGCTGAATGCAAGGGCTCAAATGGAGCTGCCATCAGAAAGACAGGCCTAGATTCAGATCCTAATCCGGGACCACAAAAGGAGAAGGAGTGAAGCAATTAACAGGACCCTTCAAAAACTGTGCGACCACAGGAACACTGAAGGAGCCCTGTTCAGCGTCCTCCTAAAAATTAACAGCTGCCAGATACTCCTTCACTGTGACCACTGGCATATCCAATTTGGCTAGGGCTAACAAAAACTCCATCACCATGAAGTGGGGGTGCACTCCCTTCGCCTTGCACCAAGTCACAAACCATCTCCATCGGCACGCATAAAGGGACCTAGTGGAAGGTCTACGTGCAGCCAACATGACTTCTAGACCCTCTTCATCGAGGTCCCCATCGTACCTCAGCCTCTCAAGAGCCACACATGCAGGTTGAGAGGGTCCAGGTGAAGCATATTGCCTCCTGACTAAGACAAGAGGTCCGGGCATATGGAGGGGTGGGCAAATGGCCAGACACAGGAGTTCCAGGAACCACATCCTCCTCGCCCAGTCCGGAGCAATTAGAATCAGATGAGCCCCGAATCTCTGCAACCTCTTGAAAGCCCAAGGGATGACTGGTATCAGTGGAAATGCATAATGGAGGTCGAAGACCGACTCCACTTGAAAAGGGTCTCCCAATGCCCCCCCGGGAGGAAATTCCCTCGAACAGAACAGCTTGCACTTCGTGTTGTCCACCGTCGCAAACAGATCCACCGTCGGGGTGATCCACTGGGCAAAGATCTCCGCTGTGACCTCTGGGAATAGCTCCCTCTTGTGGGAGACCGAGCTCTGCCTGCTCCGAGCATCTGCCAACCCATTCTCCACCCCTGCCAGATGAGTTGTGTAGGTTGAAATGTTCTCTAGCATCCAGAACCACAGCTGCATAGCCTCCCTGCATAGGGGTAGTGACCTCACGCCTCCTGCTTGTTGAGGTAGTGCATGGTCACTGTGCTCCCTGTTAACACCAGGACACATTTCCCCTGCAGAGAAGGCGCAAAAGCGGTCAGCGCCAGTATGACTGCTCGCAGCTCCAGCAGATTGATGTGGCAACGTTTCTCCTCCTGAAACCAATGGTTGCTGATCTGGAGCAAGCCGCAATGGGCTCCCCAGCCCTTCAGCGAGGCGTCCGCACATGGCGCCCAGGATGTTTCTCCCGCCAACATGTTTGCTCTGTTGCTCCACCAAATCAGGTCGGTCACCACCAACCTTGACACCTGGAGCACATATGACATCTGGCACCTGAGAAGCCACTGAAGGGATCTTGTGCGGAGTCTCACCAGGAACATACAAGATTCCACCAGGCCCAATAGGTGCAAGAACGCCCATGCCAGTAAACTCCTGGAAGTTAGGAAAAGACTGACCATCTGTGCCACGTTGGTGACACTCTCCTCGGGAGGAAAGTCCTTCCCTTCCTGTGGATCATGACTGCTCCGATGAACTGGAGCTTCTGTGGTGGTGATGTGTGGGATTTCTTTAAGCTCAGGGAGAAACCCAAGTCATGCAGCAGTGAACAGGTGTCCTCGAGGTACCTCGAAACCTGTTCGGGCGTCTGTGTTCAGATCAGCTAATCGTCCCAAGTATGGAAATACAAAGATGCTAGCTCTCCTGAGGTGGGCTGCTCCTACTGCCATCAGCTTTGTAAAGACCTTGAGAGCAGAGGTGAAGTCAAAATGGAGCTCTTTGAATTGGTAATGTGCGTACCCAATGAAGAACCTCAGAAACCACCTGTGCTTCCTGTGGATTGGCACGTGAAAATAGGCAACCTGAAAGTCCAGCAACACCAGCCAGTCTTGAAACTATAGAGCCTGACAATTTCCCTCAATGTCGCCATCCTGAATTAGTATTTCCTCAGAAACTTGTTCAATTCTCTGAGGTCCAGGATGGGATGGAGGCACCCCCTTTCTTTGGAACCAGAAAGTATCAGGAGAACCTTGACTGGAACCACCTCCACTGCTCCCTTCAGCAGAAGGGCTTGCAGTTCTTCTAGTAGCTTCCGCTCCGGCTGATGTGGAAGGGGTGGAGGTCTCTCCCGGGGCCTTCTCACAAATGTGAAGCAGTAGCCCGACTCAATTAGCTGGAGGGCCGGGCGTTGGAGGCGATTTCTCGCCATTTGTCCAAGAATCCGGAGATTCTAACTCTAACTGGCGAAATATGGAGAGAGACAAAGAGGTTTCTAAGCGGCTGTTGACTGCCTTGCACCTCTCCTGCTTCTACCTGGCTGCAGGAATCTGCGTTGCCCTTGTTTGGTCTGGGGCACCTGTGCCCTCATAAGAAATGTGGAGTATCTCCTGTACCCCTTCCCCTGGATCCGAAGGAATAAACTTGACATGGGGACTGCTGCTGCACTGCCGCCAATCCCAATGACTTGACTGTGAGCTTAGATTCCTTAAATTTCTCCAGGGACTCGTCGGCTTTGGGACTAAAAAGATGCTCCCCATCGAAGGCCATTTCGAGCAATTTTGCTTGGACATTCGGGAGAATCCCTGATCCCCTGAGATACGCCGCCCTGCGCAAGACCATAGAGGTGCCCATTGCACGACCCATGCAGTCAGCCGTGCCAAACCTGCTTGGAGCACCTGGCAGACCATTTCCTTTCTGTTGCCCATTATGTCCAGTAAATCAGCTTTGACTTCTCCTTCAGGGAGATGGTGATCTGCCTCCAAAATAGTACTGCGGAGAATGTGGGAGAACTTGGAGAAGGCACATGAGGCATTTGCCACCTTAAGGGCCATATTCCCTGAGGCGAATATCTTTTTTGCCAATGCATCAACCTATCAGTCGGAAGGTTTGACGTCGAAGGCCTGGGCAGGATTGTCGCGACCTGCACCACTAACCCCTCTGGGTTCAACTGGGACGCCAAAATGGCAGGTCGCCCCTCGCCGGCTTATATTTCTTAGTGAGTTCCACGTCGACTGCCAGTGTCGAGCATAGACGCTGCCACAAGGCAATGACTGGATCGGTTATAGCCACATTGAACGGCAACACTGGTTTGGTTTGCGGCCCACGATCGAGGGAGTCGGTCAAGTCATACTGCGACAATGACTTTCTCGACCACCTTGAAGTATTGTGAATTCGGGTGTGTGTATTGGTTGAGTTGTTGAGACGCCACATGCAGAGACGTGTCCAGCCCGCTGGCATTGTGGATGCTCTCCACCAGTTGGAGCAACCCCGCCTGGCCTGCCATAAAATCAGGAAACGGATCCAATGCAGCACCCACCATCGGAGCTAAACTGAATGGAATTGGGTCATCCTACTCGTCGAATATAGACCACATTGAATCGAAGAACAACGAATGGATACCAGGTACGAAGTTCTGATCTTGCGGGACCGCTCTATGTGACTCTTGACCCGAGGGGGCAGCCGACGGCTTTGACGCAGGTGGAGGTTTTTCCTGCGAGGTCTCACTCAGGCACATTCAACCCTTCCTGGCTTCCTTTGTGCCAGACAGACCGGGTGCAGTTGGAGTCGGATCGACCTGGGATGTCGAGGCGGAAGCTGTATCAGCCGAGGCCTTCTAAAAAATTCATGGTTGAATCGATCTCCAATATTAAATCTGTGGGCTACAAAACCACAGCTGCGTGTAATCTCATCTGCAGATATAGACATAGTTGAATTCATTCCAGCAGGCACACATGTACATCTTTTTTCTTCCCATGTAGCGAACTTTGTTATGGAGTATGCCATACATTATTGATTTATTTTTTAAATGAGATAGGTCAAGGAAAGATATTTTATTTCATCATCTTATGAATGGAGAAATACGAAGAACCAGACTACAATCAAAATTGTCAGAGATGCACAGGGAGATGTTACCTTTGACAAACATGGGGAAAAGGCATGCACTGAGATCTCTAGTCCAGCTTGGGAATGGCTCCTGCAAGGTCTCGCTCAAGCGTTTTCAACCCTTCCTGGCTTCCTTTGTGCCAGACGGACCGGGTGTAGGTGGAACCGGTTCTGCCTGAGATGTCGAGGCAGAAGCTGTACCAGCCAAGGCCTTCTCAAAAACACCCTTGAATCGAGCTACAATATTAAATCTATGGGCTACAATGCCACAACGCCATGTAATCTCGTCTGCGGATACAGACTTAGTTGAATTCGTTCCAGCAGGCACATGTGTACATCTTTTTTCTTCCCATGTTGTGAACTTTGTTGTGGAATATTTCATTTATTTATTTATTTAATCGATAGGTAAAGGAAAGATATTATACTTCATCTTATGAATGGAGAAATACAAAGAACCAGACTACAATCAAAATTGTCTCCGATGCACAGGGACAACATGTTACTTTTGACAAACATGGGGAAAATGCTTGCACAGAGATCTCTAGTCCAGCTTGGGAATGGCTACCTAGAGCCATTGCGAGTAAAGGATGGTGAAGGGAAGGAGTTGACTATCACCACATGGTGTTTTTATCGTGGAACAATAGGGGGAATTCCCCTTTTATACATAGGAATGAAGTATACAACATCTTAAGAAAGGATAATGTTACACAAAACCGGGCTCACTGCTAGAGTCTGCATAGATGGGCACTCTATTATTGAGCGTACGGTTTATAAAGGAAAAACAGGCTGCTCCTATGGTGGCATGTTGATTGGGGTAAAAAATAAACTTATAATAATACAATATGGCCTGTTTAAGCAAAGTTACCATATAATATTTGGTGAGGTTAACTTCATTGGGATGGGTTCAGATGCAAGGAAAATCATTGATGACCTAGTGGAAAATCTCGAGGAGATAGCCCTCTGGAGAGAAGATAAAGGTCAGTCGCTTATCATAATAAGAGGCGACTTTAATGCACATAATATACAGTTAACAGCTAGGCTTAAAAGATATGAGGGATAAGTGAATAATTCAATTAAGAACCCCAAGATAGACAGGGGTAGGGAAGTGGGTGATAAGTGGGGGGGGGGATCACCTGGCGAGACACAATTTAGTTCATGTGGACTTGTATCTGAACTAGGACAAAGCGCCCTTACCAACGTGGCAAAATGCTCAATATTACAGCAATGTAAATTATCTATTTATAGATGAGGCTCACAACCAGGATCAGAACCTACACTGCCATATCCAATAACTTGAGTGATTATGCTACACTGTCTATAGCGATAGTAAATGGATATAATATAATAAGCAGTTTACACCGCTCATCTCTAAAAGCAATCACATTAAATGGCACAAGAATAACATGATGTGTCTTAACTGTTGTATTGAAAACATTCAGGCACATTTAATTTCATGTGCTAGCTCATCCAACCTTGATGCTATTGCACAAGTAATACAAACGCTTGCACATCATTTTGGTGCCAAAAAACACAAAAGAAAGGTTATAGAACTAAATAATAAAGTTGTTCCATACAACGCGATCATAGCTGCTAAAAAGGGAACATTACACAGCGAGATATGGTCAATTACATCCGAGACTCGTTTTACGATGTTACGGCATGCAAAGATTCGGAAGCTGAAACATGGCTACAGAAATTGGGTAAAGAATGACAAAAATTGATTCACTCCGTGCACCGGAATATAACACTCTTAAAGAGAAAGACAAAAGAAAATGTTGGTCCATTCATAACAAACAAACTAGGAAAACGATGGCCATTAACCCGATTACCTAAGAGGTATGGATGACTCATAAGCGAAAAAATTGTTTGACAGCATAAGCCATACAAAAAGAAGGAAGGCACCTATTGGAAGTCATCATTTCATCTATTCTGCTGAAGATATTGTGGACATGATTAAAAGTTGCAATCCCTCTAGAGCTATTGGTCCCAAAGGCCTTGCCAATTCAGTTATTATGGATCCATGGGGTGGGGAACCTATATTTTGGCAAATGCTTAATAGAATATCAGCCACTATGCAGATGCAAATTTACTGGAAACAAGTCCATTTGTGATTCCAGAAAGGTCATAGAACTGACCCTGATAACTTTAAATTATTGTCCAGGTCAGACTCTGATAGAAAACTGTATGCACATTTTCTATTAAAGAATTAAAGGCATGGGGACAGGAAAAACAGCTCTTATATATGTTCCAAACAGGATTTAGTCTGTTCTCAAAAACGGTTCTGAAACACAGCTAGGGATAGACAGACTTCTTGCTCTGTGAACATATATTTTTTCTATATGCAAAAAGAAGTCCCATTTGCTATTACGGTGTCCCCCTTCACTCTTCCCACATCAAGTGGAACATCTTAATAATTATCACAAATTTTATTAGTCATCAAACAACAAATTTCATAAAACAATCATAAAAATTATCATAGTACATAACACACATACAAAATGCTAAAACAACACAAGTAGAAACACCATGAGTGAGTCGTAGTACAGTAATTCTTAAAGGATCAACAATGTGTAACCAACTAACACTGATTCCAATGCCTCACTAATTTCAGCTTGTTTCTTATTGGTATGTCTAAAAAAACCTGACTTGTACAAGTTTCTGTCCTTTTTGTACAGCAATGTAGGACATTCTTCAGGGGAATGAGTCTTGTGTCGATCTTAAAAATCTTCTTTAGTTGGGGAGAGTACCCTGTTAATCAAAAGGACACCCTATTAGTGCTGAATTTTCAATATTAATCTCTATTTACTTTTTTTCAAACCCTCATCCCTAAAAGGGCTATAGCAGTATGTTCATTATTACATACCTCTTTCCTTGTAATGATTCTTGGACCTTTACTGGTTCTTGCTGCAGATTCCCAATTTCTTATAGGAATTCTTGCTCTTCCTCCTCTTTACTCTAATCTAGTGTACAATGATTGCACATTACCGTAGGATACCATATGTCGTACAATATATATTCTTTTCATATATATTTTTTTGTATGAGTATATATACCACATAAGGAGATAGTGCTTACCACAAATAGGATTCTCCCATCCACTTATTTTGTCTCTTTCTAAAAAAAACTCTGTCTTCTGTTTAACGATTGTCACCTTGTAAAACAGAGCTCATACTGTCTCAACACTTTCAAAGCGCTATATGATAAATAAGCGAAGCGCTATATGATGAATAAACGCACTTACTTGTGACTTTGGATGTTAATTTCCAAATTCCATCACCAGGGGCCTTTGTATCAGTAGATATTATTGGCCTCAAGTTCCTTATAGGTTCTATAAGAAAAAGCCATGAAAACTGCAATTTAGATGCTAAATCACTTCTAAGGCATGTATTCCCATATTGTCTATATTGTATGTTCTATTCTCCCCACTTACTTGTACCTTGGCATGCAGCTTGGATCTGCTAGAGTCATCCCGTTTGCTTCTGGATGCTCAGTATGGCAATTTCAGACAGAATTACGTTTGCGGGTAAAACCGAGTATCACGTCGCGACATCATCACGCAACGCCATAACATCATCAAGTAACGTCATGACATCATCGCATAGCCGAGGACATCTAAGCGGAAGTCGTATCAACGTTAGAAGTAACGTGATTAGTCCCTGTTAGTATGGGAAATGTAGGAAATCCCAAAACCTACAAATCGGGGAACTGGCAAAGAAAAGACCCTGATAGAAGTGGTCTTGAGTTTCATAATAGAATGCCCAATATAGCTAATGGAGTAGGAACTTTTATTAGGGAAATATTCCTTGCATTATTAGATGGACAATATCGTCTGTGTACCAATGTGTTGAAACACCAATATGCAAATGAGAGCATCTGGTTCTAACTCCAACATATCAAAAAAACTAAATCAACAGATAAACTGACTCACTTTACATTATAAATGTCTAGGAGGTAGAGTACAAAAATCTTATACTCTAGTTCATGGGTACACAACATACGGCCCGCGGGCCAGTTGCGGCCCGCCATGCGAGGCACAAACACTTTCCTAATGTAGGGCGACCTGCAAGCAGCATCGGCCGCCCTCCATTAGGAAAGTCTTTGTTGTCTTCCGGGCCAGACAAAACACTGGCATCGTAGTGCGTGTGTGCTGCACCAATGGAGAGCTAGCACTACGGCTGGCGTGGCCAGTAAGGCTTGATGCCATAAGGCATTTCAGCCTTGCTGGCCACGCCAGCCATAGTACCACTCACCTTGCCAGCGTTCCAGCTTACCTGCCTTCCAGCACGTCCGGTAAGTGGTCTGTTTGTTTGTGTTTGTGTGTCGGGTCTGTTCTGCTGTAGGTTTGTGTTGTGTAAGTTGAGATGAGGGGGTGGGGGGTGTCGGATGTGTATGAAAGTTTGTTTTTGAGTGTGTTGTGTATGTTTAGATGGGGGTGTGGAGGGGTGACGGATGTGCATGAATGTTTGTTTTTGAGTGCGTTGTGTATGTTGAGATGGGGGTTGGGGGGTGTCGGATGTGTATGAATGTTTGTTTTTGAGTGTGTTGTGTATGTTGAGATGGGGGTGGGGCGGGGGGCGCATGTGTATGAATGTTCGTTTTTGAGTGTTTGTGTTTTGTGTGTTTAGATGGGGCGGTGGGGGTGGGTGTCAGATGTGTATAAATGTTTGTTTTTGAATGTTTGTGTTGTGTATGTGGAGATGAGGGGATGGGGTGTCGGATGTGTATGAAAGTTTTTTTTTGTGTGTGTTGTGTATGTTTAGATGGGGTGTGGAGGGGTGACGGATGTGCATGAATGTTTGTTTTTGAGTGCATTGTGTATGTTGAGATGGGGGGGTGGGGCGGGGGGCGCATGTGTATGAATGTTTGTTTTTGAGTGTTTGTGTTGTGTATGTTGAGATGGGGGTAGGGGGGTGTTGGATGTGTATGAATGTTTGTTTTTGAGTGTTTGTGTTGTGTATGTTGAGATGGGGGGTGGGGGGTTTGGGTCTGTATGGGTGCATGCTTGAGAATGTGTGTGCTGAGTTGGGGGGAGGGGGGTCGGGTCTGTATGGGTGCATGCTTGAGTGCGTGTGCTGAGTTGGGGGGAGGGGGGTTTGGGTCTGTATGGGTGCATGCTTGAGAGTGTGTCTGTCGAGTTGTGGGGTGGGGGGGTTCGGGTCTGTATGGGTGCATGCTTGAGAGTGTGTGTGCTGAGTTGGAGGGGTGGAGGGTTCGGGTCTGTATGGGTGCATGCTTCAGAGTATGTGTGCTGAGTTGGGGGGTGGGGGGTTCGGGTCTGTATGGGTGCATGCTTGAGTGTGTGTGCTGAGTTGGGGGGTGGGGGGTTTGGGTCTGTATGGGTGCATGCTTGAGAGTGTGTGTGCTGAGTTGGGGGGTGGGGGTTTGGGTCTGTATGGGTGCATGCTTGAGAGTGTGTGTGCTGAGTTGGGGGTGGGGGGTTTGGGTCTGTATGGGTGCATGCTTGAGAGTGTGTGTGCTGAGTTGGGGGTGGGGGTTTGGGTCTGTATGGGTGCATGCTCGAGTGTGTGTTTGGGGCATAGTATTTGGTTGGGGGTGAGGGACATGGGCATAGTGTTTGGTTGGGGGCGAGGGGGCCATGGGGCATAGTGTTTGGTTGGGGGCGAGGGGGCCATGGGCATAGTGTTTGGTTGGGGGAGGGGGACATGGGCATGGGGCATAGTGTTTGGTTGGGGGTGAGGGACATGGGGCATAGTGTTTGGTTGGGGGTGAGGGACATGGGGCATAGTGTTTGGTTGGGGTTGAGGGAGCCATGGGGCATAGTGTTTGGTTGGGGGTGAGGGGGCCATGGGGCATAGTGTTTGGTTGGGGGTGGGGGCCATGGGGAATAGTGTTTGGTTGGGGTGGGGGGGCCATGGGGCATAGTGTTTGGTTGGGGGAGGGAGCCATGGGCATGGGGCATAGTGTTTGGTTGGGGGCCAGGAGGCCATGGGGCATAGTGTTTGGTTGGGGGAGGAGCCATGGGGCATAGTGTTTGGTTGGGGGTGAGGGGCCCATGGGGCATAGTGTTTGGTTGGGGTGAGGGGGCCATGGGGCATAGTGTTTGGTTGGGGGTGGGAGCCATGGGGCGGTGGGAGCCATAGAGCATAGTGTTTGGTTGGGGTTGGGGGTGGGGGACATGGGCATGGGGCATAGTGTTTGGTTGGGTGTTGAGGGACATGGGGCATAGTGTTTGGTTGGGGGTGAGGGGCATAGTGTTTGGTTGGGGGTGAGGGACATGGGCCATAGTGTTTGGTTGGGGGTGAGGGAGCCATGGGGCATAGTGTTTGGTTGGGGGTGGGAGCCATGGGGCATAGTGTTTGGTTGGGGGTGGGGGACATGGGCATGGGGCATAGTGTTTGGTTGGGGGTGGGAGCCATCGGGCATAGAGTTTGGTTGGGGTTGGGGGACATGAGCATGGGGCATAGTGTTTGGTTGGGGGTGAGGGACATGGGGCATAGTGTTTGGTTGGGGGTGAGGTGGCCCTGGGGCATAGTGTTTGGTTGCGGGTGAGTGGGCCATGGGGCATAGTGTTTGGTTGGGGTTGGGGGGCATGGGGCATAGTGTTTGGTTGGGGGTGAGGGGGCCATGGGGCATAGTGTTTGGTTGGGGGTGAGGGAGCCATGGGGCATAGTGTTTGGTTGGGGTTGGGGGTGGGGGACATGGGGCATAGTGTTTGGTTGGGGGTGAGGGACATGGGGCATAGTGTTTGGTTGGGGGTGAGGGGGCCATGGGGCATAGTGTTTGGTTGGGGGTGGGAGCCATGGGGCATAGTGTTTGGTTAGGGGTGGGGAACATGGGCACGGGGCATAGTGTTTGGTTGGGGGTGAGGGACATGGGGCATAGTGTTTGGTTAGGGGTGAGGGACATGGGGCACGGGGCATAGTGTTTGGTTTGGGGTGAGGGGGCCATGGGGCATAGTGTTTGGTTGGGGTTGGGGGACATGGGCATGGGGCATAGTGTTTGGTTGGGGGTGAGGGGGCCATGGGGCATAGTGTTTGGTTTGGGGAGGGGGACATGGGCATGGGGCATAGTGTTTGGTTGGGGGTGAGGGACATGGGGCATAGTGTTTGGTTGGGGTAGAGGGAGCCATGGGGCATAGTGTTTGGTTGGGGGTGAGGTGGCCATGGGGCATAGTGTTTGGTTGGGGGTGAGGTGGCCATGGGGCATAGTGTTTGGTTGCGGGTGAGGGGGCCATGGGGCATAGTGTTTGGTTGGGGGTGGGGGACGTGGGCATGGGGCACAGTGTTTGGTTGGGGGTGAGGGACATGGGGCATAGTGTTTGGGTGGGGGTGGAGGACATGGGCATGGGGCATAGTGTTTGGTTGGGGGTGAGGGACATGGGGCATAGTGTTTGGTTGGGGGTGAGGGGGCCATGGGGCATAGTGTTTGGTTGGGGGTGGGAGCCATGGGGCATAGTGTTTGGTTAGGGGTGGGGAACATGGGCACGGGGCATAGTGTTTGGTTGGGGGTGAGGGACAGGGGCATAGTGTTTGGTTGGGGGTGAGGGACATGGGGCACGGGGCATAGTGTTTGGTTTGGGGTGAGGGGGCCATGGGGCATAGTGTTTGGTTGGGGGTGAGGGGGCCATGCGGCATAGTGTTTGGTTGGGGGTGGGAGCCATGGGGCATAGTGTTGCACTCCAAGAGTGAACCCAATAATAAAGCTAAAACAGGCACCGTTAGGAGATGTACATCCTTTGCTTTTTTGAGGAAACCTGACTCAACGAAGGCCATACTCCTCTTGGGCAACCCAAACAGCAAACTATAGCAGTCCAAAATAACAGAATGTCCAATCATAGGTCAATACAATATATATAATTTAATTAAACAGACGATATACAATAACTAAATCAAAATAAATTATAACAATGGAAAATGTGTAGTACAAAATGTAAGTTTGAAATGCAATAAAAATCGTTAGCCCTCAAAAACATTCTTTTTCCATGTGTTGAATACAAATTGGGGTTGAAAAAGCCTCCTGCCACGCCTTGCCTACCGCCCCGCCCACATTTACTTTTCGGCCAACTATAGCCCTCATGTAAGGTACTTTCGGCTCTCTGTCAAAATTAGTTGTGCACCCCTGCTCTAGTTATATAGTTCAGGCATTATGCCATTCCACTCCTTCATTTGGAACGCTAAAGTGGCTTTTAGTCAAACAGGATTTAGACCAGGATGTGGGGCCGTACACAAAGCGATGATCCAAAAACAATTGATTGAGATATACAAAGCTAGTGCTGACGAAAAGCTTTACTTTGCCCTGCTAGATTTAATTGTGGCATTTGATACCATCACTAGCTACCCTTCACTAGCTTCAGACACAATGCTATCAACTGGCTTCGTACCAACGACCTCTAACCCCCTTGTCACCTCACTATCCCAACTGGACTCGCCTAACCCGGTCTCTAACTTGCACCTTGATCAGCGAGATCCGGTACTTCACACTGTATTATACATTCTGCACTCACATGTATATATTGTATATAATGTATAAACTATCGTAAATAAGCGGTTTTGAGCTGTACCTAATCAGCTACACCCTTTTGTAATATACACTGTACTTTACTGCATTTATTACTGTATTTAATTTACATGTATGTACTTGCCTACAACTGGCATTGTAACCAAGAATTCTTTTACTGCTGCGCCCGTCTACCTGAGGGTTTGGTGCGCATTATCAAATTAATAAACAAACAAACAAACATCAATCATAGCAGACTGTGGGGGAAGCTCTCTAAGTCGAATATTCCAATTGGTCCACTTAATACTGACACAACAGTGCAGATCAGGCCAAATCGTGAGGGCACTTTGTCTAAGCCAATACCTAAAAATAGAGGGCTTAATTAGGGTGTGTGTTGGCTCCTGCGTTATTTAATCTATATATTGTAGACTTGAATGAAACCCTTGCAGGAGCACACAATTTCCCCTAAGTCTAGGGCCTGACCACATCATTTGGATGAGCTATGCCCACATCCTTTGGCTGAGCTATGCCAATGGCCTGGTTATTCTAGATCAAACACTGATTGGACATCAAACTTCAAAACTCCCTAAGGTAATTTAGCTCCTAAGTAAATTAGGAGAAAACCAAAATTATGGCTTTCGGTAAATCACAGGGGACAACTGAGCAGGTAACTGCTTTCAAATATTTAGGGGTCACCAGTCCTACAGATGAGGGGGTTTATCGGCCACTTTTACTCCCTAATAATTGGCAAATACTCCCAACAAATAAAAATAGGGTGTAAAAATACTCCCAACAAAAAATAGGAAAGACATGTAGAATCTTGCACCCCTGCTTTCACCCCTGTGGTTACCCTCACAGCTCCATGGATATGTTTGGACCAGTGGTGCATGCAGTACTACAAGAAGCAAACAACTAAACTGCCTGAGAATTAAACCTGTGTCTTTTAATCTTCATGAATAACTACGTGTTAAAAAATGAATATTAAAACAAATATCATTTTTCGGTTAAAACCTATTTTCACTCGCGTATAAAATACTCTCATTGGGAAATGGACTTATATGGACTTATATTGTCACACACTAAAAAAATAATTTTACTACCAACTTTAAAAAATAGAGAGTAAAATACTCCCACTTCCAAATCTTATCTGGAGCATTGGAGGGCGGGAGGGGGGTGGTGGTCACCATTAGTACTAAAAAGCCACTATCTGTTATCCAACATAAAATCAGTAAGAGTGCCATAAGCACATTTCCTGCATTTAAACACTTTAACAATACTCAGGGCAGCCACTCCATGATGGGGCTATTAATAATGTATAAGGACAGCATAACGCAAGGCTTTTTATAGGGCCTGGAGCAGTTAATGACTTTAAAAATGCAGTGGTTGAACCTATAAGAAGGTAAGTTATGGAGACCTGCTCTAAGTCATGGCTGAGGAGTCCTGATACAAGCCATTCAATTAGAATTAGGGATCCCCTTTTGCTGGAAATAAGGAAAAGCATTCTTTATTAAAAATTATACTTTGTTCAGAAGAGCCAATTAGGATATCTCGGGAACGGATTAGAGATAAAAGTTAAATGATACAAAATCCCTACAATCTTTTTGGTGAGTGAGTGTGAACTGTTCCATAAAATTATACTCTGGCAACCTAACTTAAAAGAACATTTAGGCATTTGAATTAATGAGCTTAAACCTTCCAATGGGACTGTATAACAAATATCAAATATCTGATGACAAAAGTGAAGTTCACAGAATACGTGACACATGGTTTTAAAATACATTTACTGCAAATATATTTACGTGTGATACCTTACAGCAGACTTCAAAGATTATGAGATTTCGCTGAAAGCAGCATCCCTCTTTGATGTCTGCTGGCTCTACACTAGGGGTAGCCAGGGATAAGTAACTGTAGAGCATGTAAATCTAGTTGGATACTGGAAACGACAATGCATCTACTCACCCAATGCCATGAGCTCCATGATTCTTATAACAGCTTTTAATAGGTTTATTTATTCGATGGAGGATCTTGAAGTTGACGCATTTTGGGCATAATGTGCTTTATGATCATCGATATTATCATTGGGAAATCTGTGGGTATATATTGCAAGGATTACCAATATTTTTTTAAAAAGGACATAACGCTATGAAAAGATGGAATATTTAGACCCAAGCTATTAGACGGTAAGGGTTAAAAGATTGACCATTTTATTGGTGTTTTAATGAAAAGAGATTTATTTTTCAATACATGATTGATACTATACATTTTTAAAATGCGTAATGCTTATTTTGGTGTATTCCTATATGTGATATAACAGTACTGCTTTTTTCAAAAATGGAACAAAAATGACTAATTCTACAGCTCATTATGTCTTCGATGCTTTATTTCTACTGAATGTGTCCTAACAGTTTTAACAGTATGTCTACCTTTTTTCATTTTTTTAAATTTGTATTTTCCTCCTTTTAATGTATGTACATTTGAACTATAAAAAGTTGACTAACACCAACTAAAAACAAGCAAGGTAGATGCACAATAGTGGTGGAACTCGAGAGGGCACAGAAAGAAGAAATGAATGAACAAAAAGGTCCTATTTTCACAACGAGTTTAACCAGAGAAAAAACAATGAAACTAATTTCGGACTAAACCACTCATACCAATACGAATGTACAGCATATGAAAAAGAGCATTGTGGCATACTGTACTGAATACTACAGACAACTACAGCAGAACCAATAAACAGGACACGTTTGAGTCTGTTAAATGAAGAATACTGTCCACAATTTGCAGCATTGCTGTTTCTGTGCTGTAGTGTAGGACAGCCAGATTGATAGTACCCTAGTACCTGATAAGCACCAAAGTGAGCAACTATCTTGATGGAAACCATTTTTTCCAAACATTTCCCTAAAAACTGAAGATTAGGGATTGGGTGATAGTTATTCCAATCATCAGGATCAAAGTATGGCATGTTCAGCAAAGGAATAGCCAATGATGTCTTCGATATCAACTCTTTAGAAAAGAGGGGAAAGAACCATGAGAAAGAGAAACCTTAATAAACAGACCCAAAGACTAAACAGGTTGGGCCATAAAGAGTCAAGACTCCTCCCCCCAGCCCCTTTGACCTTCCCGCACCCCGGATGGCTCCAGAGCGAAAGGTTTTCAAATGGGGTTGCTGGTCTGAGATTGGTGAAGGGCAGGTCTGGCACTGGAGTGTCATCTGGGCTCAGGTGTTGGGGCACAGGTGTGAAAAGGCATTTTGAAATCTACTGAGGCCCTCCCCTTATTATCCTATGTTGCACCCCTGAGGATTATGTGTGTCCAATGTGAAGATGCATAGACCTAGAAGCATTTGGTAAGCATGTAATTATCCTGTTAATGGAGGAAAAACAAGCAGATTTTAGCTGCAGTAACATTGTTTCACCAGGTCATCTTTGATTATGAAGTTTATTGTTGGGGCACCCGCTCTCGGGGGTTCCACAGACCATCCGATCCTTACCTCTTGGGCTCCCAAGCCCCAGTGTCTTTCTGCTCCACAGGGGCTCTGATGTCTGACTCCATCCTCGCAGCTGTACCCCCGTTAGCGGATGTTTCGTACTCGATCGAGGGGTTGCAGAGTTCCCCAGGGGCAGCAGTGGTAGGGGACCATGCATGTGCGGAGGGCCGTGTCCGGCTTTCCGCGCATGCGCGATACATTGGTTCCTACGGCCTCTACATTAACTTCCTGTAGAAACGGTTCTCCGTGTATTAACGCGGTTTAGTTCGAACCGTGCTACACTTCTGCTGTTCTTGTTTTATCACTCCTTCCCTGTCTGCTTCTGCCTTGCCTTCCTGATGGGGTCCACTACTACATTTTGGTGGGCGGTCTTCCGTGTTTTTCTGGGTCTGGTTGCCTAATTTCTGTCTTGTACAGGGTCCTTTCCCTCTGCCCTCCTTTGCCCTTGGTCTGTCTTGACCATCCTGTCTGGAACTTATTATTGCCCACCTGCTGTGCCCTGGTCTGCATCTCCCTGTGTCCTTCCTGCCCTCTGGCCGGGTTTTCGCACATCTCTTGGATACCAGCCCAGAACATCAGAAACTTCCATCACCCCAGCAGTATTGGAACTTCTTCAGCTACTACTCTAATTTGAACATTCAGGAAAACTACACTCTGTTGTCCTCCCCTGCCAGTGCTTGCACTGTTCCTGCATCCCGATAATCAGGGGAGAGCCGTCCCGTGGCCTGGGGAGCTGGTCCAGGCGTTTATAGTTCCATCCTGGGGACTTTTGGGTTGTTTCTCTGCGTCACACTTTCTGCCAACACATCAGGACTGTCAGACTGGCTACTTCATCCCCGCCACCAGAACAAACAGGTACGCAACGGCCACGCTATGTCTTGCTTAACACTTATTCATCGCCATATTCCAGAGAGTCTCTGTTGCCAAATTGCATTCCCCCTCCATCTTTGCAGAGTGGGCGGTGGGTATTATTTCCCCATTATCCCCCTAGCTAGGAGGCTCTCTGGAGCATTGGCAAGGGGTAATTGGAGTCTGGAGAGTCTGCCTGTGATAGTTCCCTGCCTTAGTGCGGGATTTGGTGAGGGTAGTCTAGGGATCTCTGTTATATACCTCGTCTGGGTCCAGTTTGGAGCAGCCCTGTGGGTCCCCGAGGTTAGCAAGGGAGTCACAATTTCTAAATGGGATCTGTTGAAAAATACAATATTCCACACTTGCACGAGAAATAAGGAGATGTACAATTCAGGCAACACTGTAGTCTTCCCTTGATGTTTTCCTCATCACAGGAATCACACTTAAAAAGAGTCACAAAGGTGGACGAGGGGGTGGGGGGAATGTGGCTTAAAAGATAACATATGACCTTCACACAAAATAATACACACCTTATAAGGCTAAGGATCAATGAAAGTTATTAGTGAACAAAATAACAAGTAAAAGAGAAAAATCATAAAATGTTATGTTAAAAAAGCAGAGCGATCGTAGTTGTCCAGGACGTGAAACTGATTAACTGTGGCTCATGAGGTGATGCAAGAGCTTGCCTGCCTTAAAGTGACAGTTACCTTCACAGGTTTAAAAACATACAGGTCTATCTCTTTTCTTGTTATGGTTTATATAAAATACTGAAATAAAATAATAAATAAAACATTTCTCCCCAAAACATTGGATTATATAGTTTCATGTTTACATATACTTCTTGAGCATTATATAAAGGTCCAGCTCATAAACAATGATACAAAGTTTATATTAGTCCATCGCTACTAATATCTTTAAATTGATACAAATAAAGGTTAGTAGAGCCAACAGTGGGAGTAGCAAAACAGCACTGGAGCACGGTTACCATAAAGTGTGCCCCTCTAATACATTTCCACCTATACATTTAGTGTGTTTCTCTTTGTTTTGCATCTCTGTAAGAACACATACTTCTATTAGCACAGTTTTTGTATTCATATAGGTCTACACATTTTCCCCAACAGCCTAGTACAATGTCATCTCAGTTTGTGTGAATGGCAACTCTTTAATCTCTATTTTTCACATTTCCGATACTCGTTTATTTGAAAATCAGCAATTTTATTTTTGTAATAACATGTAAGGATTATGTTATTCACCAATGTGTTTTTTTTAAAGCATAAATCCATGTGTGTTTCAGTGATATGTTATACTGCTGTGTTACATTAGGAGCATTTTGGCTGCAATACTGGGACTTAGAAGCATTTATTACAAGTATAAAAATGCATACATTCCGAATATTAAAAAACAGCGCTCCCCAAAAAGGTCTGACCAGTGCTTTAATCTTTCAGGAAAGGATGCGGATGCTTTGAGACTACTCTGGCCATCACATGTGCCATTTGGACAGGACCCCCTTCACCGCGAACAATTCCCACCAGAAGGATGTATACTTACTTCATTAATTCCTTTACTTCCTTTGCCACCGACACCCGCTCTCTGTTCTTTCAGCGTCTATAGGCAAGAAAGGGGATACTACTGTGAATCACGTGCCTCCTCTTACCCAACCATGTCACACATTTTCTTCTAGGAACACACGTGGGCCCAGCGCTGAAATATCCCTTCAGCCCGCCCTAAAAAGCGGGTGGATCAAAAACACCTTGACACCAGCAGCTAAACTGACAGATGCTTTTGAAAATGTAGGGCGACCCATTTTTGGCAATAAGCCTAAATGTTGAGGGGGTGCGGGGATGGAGTGAAGGTGGCCACAGCTGGAAGGTGTGAAAAGAACACCCCATAAAGAAAATATTGTCTGTGTTATTCAATATGAATATATTGGCATACGGCATTGCCTGCAAACGGTCCACTAAGACAGAAGAATAATCAACTCTCACCTTTGCTTCTTCCTTTCCAAATGCATTCTACATTCCTGCGTTATTCTCATCAACATATTGAATGGCAGTTTCTTCATATTTAAGGAAATGTAAAAGTAATATTCTGTGGTAAGGTGCCTCTCTCAAATCACATCAAAACACCTTATCATACACCCACCTATCTATTGCATGCAAAATCAAGGGGGAGGAGAAAAACAGTCACTCAACCTGGAGAACAGAGGAGCGCAACCTCTCAAAGTGCTCCAGGAGTGGTGGAAGCAAAACCCAAAAGGGCACCCTGACATTTTAACCCCCTCCCCCTTCTTGAACCAGGTGAACAGAGGGCAGAAAGAGAATGTTGGAAAAGGAGGACTCTGAAACCAGCAGATCAATGAGACCAGTGAGCACAGGTTATGCCACTCTCCACCAATGGGGTTGAAAGAGGTCCCATTGTGTAAAAAGAGGAATAGCCACTGCAAAGGAGTGGAATCTGTGGAGACCTGGAAGAAGCAAGGTGAATCTAACAGGAGGATGGATGGCATAGAGACCAATGTGAGGATTAGGAATTCTGACTTTGCTGAGGCAGGACCCAGTTGGAGGACTGTATAAGAGAACCAGGTTTGCTGCAGGGGTTCGGAGGCCTGTAAGTCATGGTGGGAGGATGGTATACAGTTCAGGAGAGAGCTTTACCCAAATAGTAAGATACACTAGAGGGACCTCTTGAGGAACCAGGAAATCCCCTGCTACATCTAGAAAGATGTGATGGATAAATGCAGACCAGTACCGTTTGCTTCGAGAAAGATATCGCAGATTTCTTCGAATACCATTTCACCTAATGAGATTTCACTAAATTTATTTCACTGAAAATGGTAGGGGAAATGGTATATGTGC
The DNA here is from genome assembly GCF_040938575.1 of Ambystoma mexicanum. NCBI lineage: Eukaryota > Metazoa > Chordata > Amphibia > Caudata > Ambystomatidae > Ambystoma > Ambystoma mexicanum. The sequence continues at coordinate 259,685,136 of NC_090926.1, read as the reverse complement.
AATGCATAATAGGTCGGGTATGGGGTAAGGGTATAAGTTAGGGTAGGGTAGGAGAGAGGTACCTGTCTCCCCCTGCAGTATAAAAAAGAAAAAAAGTAGAAAAAGTAAAAATTTGATTTAGTTTTTCGATTAAATGGATTCAGTGAAATCTCCATTAGATTAAATATTTTCAAAGAAATCACATACATCCCTTCAAGAAGGCAGAGGGCCTACCGAGTGAAGTGGTGAATTGTAGGGCCTATCAAGTGATGTTGTGAACTGGTTGTCCTACCAAGTGAATTATTGTGAATAGAACGGTCTATTAAGTGAAATCGGGAAAGGCAGACTGTTCGGAAAACACAGTGTAAGCAGCAGAGTGTCTGTAATAGTGAAGAGAGCATTGGCTATGCATTCAAAGAAATGTAATTAAGTGTCCAAGTAATCAAAAGACATTGTGAGATAGAGAGGGACCCAATGCTGTATTCTGGGAGACATGGTGGAAGTACCAGAGGGACCAAACTACACCACAAGATAAAGAGGCATGATACTGCATTGTGGAAAGAGTGAATTTCCCAAATAACCATTAAAAGACTTTATGCAAAGAAATGACAGTCATCATCATATTAAAGAAAATCCATTGTGACAACTTGAAGTAACTTGTAATTACAAGGTGAACAGGTTTTCACGCGCTTATTTTGCAGGTTGGCCACAAATCATAATGCTCATAAATAGCAACAAGGTCCATATATATGACAAATGTTACTTACTGTGATGAATCGCAGGTATTCGTCCCTTCTCCCCAAGGGGGAACTCCCCCTGCGAGGCTAGGGAGGTGAGCCTGCTACGCAAGACCCTCCCTAGGAGTTGAGGCAAGTGGGACATCACCAGAAGAGACTCCCCTGTGGTGACAAGGACTCCCGTTCCTGTGAGGAACTCTCCACTCTGCATATATGGGACCAACTTCAATGAAGATTAGTGTGGCAACTTTTTGTTTGGCTGAAGACAATGTGAAACGAAACATACGTGGAAGACAAAAAGCAGATGTCTCTTTAACCAAACGTGTATTTAACTGCAACGCGTCAGAGCACAGGGGGTGAAGGAGAGTACTATGCACAGAGGAAGGTGGAGTCAAGCCAGGTCACGGAGCCCGTGACTTTCAAAGGGTGAGAGAAACACAGTGGGAGATGCCAGAGGTCCGGTTTATGCAACCGCAAAGGAAGCGGTACAAGAAAGTACAGAGAGAAGTACCTGATAGTGGCATGACCACGCTTGCAGACTGGTGGGCAGGACGCCCGAGAACCAGCACTGAGACAGGAAGTCTGAACAGCATTCAATAGGCAGTGTCTGCGCAAGACAGGCACCCATCGAGGAACCGAGAATTGGAATCCAAGCAGCGAGAAGAAATAATAGCAGTACCCAAGTGTGAGCCGAGCCTTGCAACCTTTCCCCGCACAACCAGTGGTACCGGGGGATTCAGGAATAGCAGGAGGCCATTGGGAAATCATTATATGAAACTCTACCCAGTTCTAAGGGTGAGAACGAAAATGTAAAATTGAATCATTGTAACTGTGAAAACTGAGAAAGCAAATGAACAACCCGGTCGGGGAAGACCAGTGTCAATTTAAGAGGGAGACTCGTCCCAGTCCTAAGGACGAGGGAGCACTGAAGAAAGTAGTTTACCAGGGGTGTGACCCATACATATAATAAGAGACTTAACCAACCCAGGTGCAGAGCCAACAGAGACTGGGAATTAAAACCCTCGGGAGGAACGGTAACCACCCTATATCTGCAGAGTTTAAGGGAGGAGAAAGTACAACCCAGAAACACGAGATAAAACTCGCAGCGAACAAGATAAAAGGGGAGACAGCCTCCAAGAGAAACCTTGGCAAAGAAAGCCTTAAAGGGAATCAAGGCCAACTATTTGGGAAAGCCTGAGCAAAGAGACTGGGTAGAACATAGATGTGATGACAAGAGTGTGAGGAACTGTTGGAAGTAAAAGTACTTCAAAGCTAGGGCCACAGAAAGCATGAGAAAGCATGAGACCCAAGAGTCATTTTGAAGAACTACAAGAGTTGATAAGAGACTATCAAAGGGGATTACACTAAGAAGTATATGAAGCAAAAAGAAACCTGTATCTAAAAAGATTATCCTCAAAGAAGAAAAGACCAGGGGAAGATGAGACATTCTCTTGGCCTATTTACTTTAAAAGGAAACAATATTTTATTTATATCGCGCTCGTACACAAGTGTTTCAGAGCGAAACCAGGCAAAGGGAGGGCAATAGGGGAGAAAAAAAAACGATCTTACTAGGCCCAGTGACAATGAGAAAGAGCAAATGCATGGGAAAGGGAAAAGTCCATGGAAAGGGGAGAAGTGGAAAGTGTGGAACAGAGGAGAGACAGAATAAATAATAATAAGTAAAATAAGTGCTAGGTTAAGCAGATAGGGTATATCTGATAAGTGCAGAAGAAAAGTGGGTGGGGGGCTGTATGGGTACAGATACGGACCCCAGTGCAAGGGGTGGCCCGGAGGCAGTGCAGGAGGGGGGGGGGGTGAGCAAGTACCTGGGCCCGAAGGACAGAGGGTGGCCATGTGCACGGTACCTGAGAGAGAAAACAGATCAGCGGGGGGAGAAGAGGCAAATGCAGAAGCGAAGAGGAAGGTCTTGAGGTGCTTCCGGAACCGGAGCTGGTTCTCAAGTTTTATGGTGGCAGGGAGGCTGTCCCAAAGGCAGGCCCCAGCTGAAGACACAGATCTACCCCAGCTTGTTTCTTTGAAAAACAACTGACCCTGAGGGAGTTAGACGTAGAGGAGCGAAGGGCTTGAGGGGGGAGGTATTTACGGAGGGATAGTTGAAGGTATTTGGGACCCAGGCCCCAGAAAGCCTTGTGGACAATGTAGAGGGTTTTAAATGTAATCTTTGCATCCACTGGGAGCCAATGAAGGGATTTTAGAGCTGGAGAGATACGATCCCAGGGCTTGAGGCCAAGGACAACTCTTTCAGTCCTGTTCTGGATTAGTTGTAAAGGACAGAGCTTGGAGGCAGGTAGATTTAGAATGAGGCTGTTACATTAGTCCAACTTAGAGAGAATCAGAGCTTGGGAGACCGTGAGCTTCTGAGGGAAGGAGAGGAAAGGCAGAGTACCTCTGAGGAGTTGCAGTAAGAAGTTTGACTTTTTAGAGACATCAAAGATATGTGCGGAGAAGGAAAGTGTGGAGTCAAAGATGACCCCAATGTTCTTAGCCTTGCAGGTAGGGGTAGGAAGAGGGCCAAGGGAAGAGGGCCATAGAGTGAGGGGAAAGCATGGTGAAGGTGTACCAATGAGGATCTCAGTCTTGTTGGCATTTAGACAAAGATCGCTGACAGCACACACATTTTAATGGTGATTAGGCAATCAGAGATGAGGGAAGGAGAGGAGGTGACCGAAGGAAGCCTGAAAATGAGTTGAGTGTCACCAGTATAGCACTGGAAATGTGTGCAGAAAATGGAAATGCAGTAGGCACGAGTTGCCAGGTATTGGTTGAAAAGCCAGAACGAGAGGTTAGACCCCTGGGGAACACCACAGGTAGAGAGGGAGATAGATGATAGGAAGGACCCAAGTTGTACCTGGCAGGGACGATTAAAGAGGAAAGAGGTCAGCCACAGAGATGGTTGAGCAGGGTGGTATGGTTGACCGCGTCGAAAGCAGAGGAAAGATCGAGTAGGATGAGGACAGAGGGAATGTTAGAGTCAAGGTTGGAGAGCAGATATTCACGGATGTTCAAGAGAGCAGTTTCCATGCTTCTGGCAGCTCTGAAGCCAGATTGGTGGTTATGGAGAGAGCCAAAAGAATCGGAATGAAGGTTAAGCTGAGAGATGGCAAGCTTTTCCAGGAGTTTACCCAAAAAAGGGGTAATGGAAATTGGGCGATAGTTAAGCCAGACAAGAAGGATCAGCTGTGGGTTTCTTGAGGGGAAGATGCACAAGGGAGTGCTTCAGCAGGGAGGGGAAAGATCCAGAGGCAAAGGAGAGGTTGCAGAAATCGGCAAGAGCCGGAACGAGGGTATCGATGTGGTCCTTAATTGTTTTAGAGGAACAGGAACAGGGATGTACCTGTTTTCATGAGGCTTTCATAGATCGGACTTGTCTAGCGACCTTATCAGGGAGGAAAAGCAGAGGCGGAGAGGAGGAGAGGGTGGACAAGATGCCCTGGGTTTTAGAGATAAAGTGAGAGGCAAGGGCATTGCAAAGAGCATGGGAGGCGAGAGAAGGGGTGGAGACTGTAGCAGGGTTGGCCAGCTCCTTACAGATTTCAAAGAATTCGGCCGAGTGTGGACTCTCTTCTTGGTGCGGACAGAGTCGGTATTGCCTTTGGAGCAGGCGGCAGGCCAGTTTGTCAGAGGATGAACAAGACGCCCTCCATTTCCTCTCAGCCGCCCTACACTTACGTTTAAGTGTAGCTAGGTCAGAGTCATACCAAGAATTGCACTTGGCTATGGACTTCAAACGGATCCTCATGACAGGGGCAAGAGCATCAAGAGTAGCAGAACTAGAGTAGAGCAGGGACAGGGCTGTGTAAGGGTGAGAGTCAACCCAGGGTGGACGGTGGGGTTTGAGGGCGGAGGCGGCAGTGAAAGCCTCGACTGACACATGCTTCATGGGCCGGATGTCCGAGAAGTTGGGTGGCAATCTTGGGGTAGGCTTGGCTTGAGGGGAGGAGATGGAGAGAGGAGAGAAGGCAGTGATCACTCCAGGAGAGAGGAGTGGTGAGGGGAATAGAGAAGGGGAGATCAGAGAAGATCAAGACATCAAGTGTGTGGCCAGCAGAGTGAGTTGGGTTGGAGGGAAGGATAGAGAGGGAGAGTGAATCGCAGATGTCGCCAAAGAGCGCAGATGAGGAACAGGGAGAATCAAGATGGATGTTGAGGTCACCAAGGAGGAGGAGTTGAGTGGTTGAGGCCAGGAGGGAGGAGGAGAGGTCTGCCCACTCAGAGAGAAAAGAGGTGATTTGACCAGGGGGCCGGTAGAGAGTAGCAACAGTCAGAGTTGCCAGAAGAGTGAGAGAGAGAGCCTGCAGACAAGGCAATCTAAGGAGGAGTAAGTCTGAGTGGGAATGATAGAGGCAGGAATCCACTCAGGGAAGATCAGGGCTACACCCCCTCCGGGCCGGGTGGGTCTGGGGGCAGAGAGGATTTTGTAGCCATCAGGGAAGAGAGTGTCAAAGTTTGTGACAGAGCTGGCCGTGAAACATGTCTCGGTAAGGCTGAGGACATAAAGGTCAAGTTCTTCTAGGAAGTAGCAGATGTCAGAGGAATGTTTGACAGCAGAGCAAGAGTTAAGAGTGTCAATATGAAGAAGGTTGCTTGCCTTATAAGACCTTCCGGGGAGGGGTAAAAATCAGAGGTACGCCCTGCGGAGGCGTGGCAGGAGCTTCAGGTGGGGCAGAGGAGGAAGGAAAAGAGGCCAAGGTAGCCAAGGGAGAGTAGGGGACAGCTGGAGATGAAATGAAGTTGATGAGGCGAGGGAACTGCCTATCAAAGAGGAGGTGATTGGCCTGAAGGTCTTGCACCATGAGAGTGCCATTTAGGCAGACATTAATGATGACTTTGGAGGAGTCGAAGGAATCCATAAGGACGTCCCAGCGGGACCCACCATTAATGGGAGAGGGGGAGACAGGCCAGAGCACAGAGATCATATGAGGGGTCCAGAGATCTGGCAAAGGAACGATAAAGAGGATGTCAGTGAGGGTTTGTCTGGTGGAGACACTGAAATAGATATCAGCAATGGGGAGACCTGGGTTGGAGGCCAAGAAGTCCTTTTTAAATTTCTTCTTACCAGACTTATTGAGAAAGGAAGGATAGTTGATAGAGAAGCAGTTGGACTAGATAGGAGAAACCGATAACGTCATGGGCAGGTAGAGAGAGCAGGCATTGAGAGACATATGCAAGTACAGCAGTATGGAACAGTCACTGGGCTAGCAGGTTACAATTGAGGGCCAACATTAAATGAAAAATGCACCCAAATTTAACTTTGAGACAGATAGAATTAGTTTGGACAGAGGACATATTTACTTTGGACTTCCTGACATCTGACAAGCACCTTTAGTTCCTTTAGATGGGTAGGGTGGTCCCTTTAGCAAACGGGAGATGGCCATTATTCTAATAATTTTAATTAAAAAGATTACAGAATGTCCTCAACGTGTCCGCGCCTTCTTCCGACCCACCACATTACCCAGTAAAAGTCTTTCTGATGCTTGTATTTGTTTAATGACATGCTTGGCATATTCAGCCCTCCAGTGGATGGCCCAGAGTATTACAAGTTGTTTACTTCCAAATTAAAAGTAGGTATTGACAGGGGTACTTGTATGCGGCTTCCCACAATGCCCCTCGGCGTCTATGTCATCAGTTTTTTTTTTCTAAGTATGTGTGTTGGACTAAAAGCAGATTGTGTTTGTACCAGAGAAATGTGTTTTGTGGTATGCCTGCATGTTTACTACGGGGAGGAAGGGTGGGTGCATAGGCTTGTAAACAGATACAAGCACTGAGAAGACCATGACTGGGTAAATGAAGTTCGTATTCTGTAGCTTGTGAATCTGTTTTGACTCATGCTTTGCAGAGAATATTGAGTACTGTTTATGTGTGGAAGTGGGCAAATTGAAGGTATAGTAGAAAACAATTACATAGTACTGCTTAACCCACCTGAGAATCTGCTCTCGTGCAGTAGTGTTTTGCAAAGTGTACACTGAACTCATGTCAATGCCTTGCAAATAAACTCTAGCGGTACATTACCTAGCAAGCATTGCTCCAGTTCCCCTGTGGAATGTGTTCTTGGGGATGCTGTTAGCGTGTTTGGGGCAAGAATGTAGCACTCTTGAATACATTGTATACTTTATTTGAGGATACTGGATTTAGTTACAGATTGCCGCCAAAGGAAAGGGCAACATGGCTAGTTTTAAATATATGTTTTGTTCCGTCCATGTAGAACATGCCTGCTTTCCACATGTTCAGTGTGTGACAATGATTTTTCTGCATGTATTCCCAGCTTTTGGAATAAAGCAGCAATCTCAATGGTTTGGTTCAGATACATTTGGAAGTGAATTTGGGAGAAACCCTAGAGTGTCTTGTAAAAATCACCTTGTCCTTATCTATTGCTACAAATAGCTCACCTACCAGCTGGGCCCGCAAATCACGTACTCTTCTTATGAAACAATCTTGTATGTAAGATGTTTTAGCAAGCATTAATAGGTTGGTACAAATGGTGGATGCACTAACCTGTACAAGACCATGTTTAAATCCCAGCCTGGAGTTGGCTGGGCGACCAGTGTGTCTACGTGCTTAACTCCAACCATCAAGGCTTTAACCATTGGTAGCTTCCACCATGAAACCTTGTGCTGAGTAGTGTATGCAGCAAGGGTTGCAAGGTGTACTTTAATAAGAGTTTTGCACAAACCCAGAGTTTAAGAGGTACAGTAGGTATGTGTTGAGATGGATCTGCTCAACTAGCCCACTGGGAGAGTTCTGAGAATCCACCCTAGATACTGAACAGGGCAGAGACTTTTCTATGTTACTTTGAATTGACACTTGGTCTACGTTACTTTGATAGAGTTTGGCTAGACATGAGTAGTAAGGCAGACTTCAGGAGATATGGGAGTGGGTTATAGTACAGATAATCACACACAGAGCAGTCAAATTAAAATGGCAGCACATGATTGCAAACATATACCAATGTATTAGGCCTTTAACATTCTAAGCTGCTTGAATTCTTTTTTACTTCACCTGCTATTACCAAAACACATTTATAAGCACATATGTACACAGTTAATGAGCAGAGAATTGATAAAACAAGGCATTGAAATCTAATCCATACACTCTGCTTTATAAATATAAAGCCCTATGCTTCACCCGTCTGTCCATACCAGGAATATAGGCCTAGTGCCTCAGAGTCAAAGTTTCAGGTAAGTACCTGTGTAGAGAGCAGGAATTCTTAAAATCCCTAACACTGCCCATCCCGAACAAGCTTTTGGCAAAACCAGCAAATGAGCACACTTTCAGAATAAAATCACTTTTGGAGTTTGAAGGTAAGTAAAATGATTTAGGGGTACTCTCTGAATCCCACCACAATAGGGTTAATTTAGGGGAGTCCTTGCCCAATACTCCACAGATCATGACCAAGCAAGGTAGATTTCGGGAGTGGACTTTATGCTTATATTATCCATATGGCGGTAAGAAGGGGACAAAAACAGGATTTCAGGCTTGTTCTCCGAAATCAGATTTCCTTAGCCATCACCCATAGGGAACTCTGAATAGCTAATGCCACTTAATTCTGCCATTGACCCAGTTGCAAGGGTTCCAGGGACTGCTGATGCAGTTGCTGAAGTCTGTGTCAGGATCAGTTTGGGCTTGTCAGCGGCTCTGTGCTCCAGTGGGATGGTTCTGAAAATCTTCTAGCAGAACGGGCCAGGCACTTCAGGACAGCAGTCACTGCAAATCCCACAATTAAAGGAGAACCACGAAACGACAGAGGCGGGCAGTAGCAGGTACGACCTGATCAAGGTGCGGCAGGCAAGACAAGTGGTGTGGAAGAAGGCTCATCTCCAGGGAGACACTTCTGAAAACAGACTTGGATTGGTGTATAGGGCAATAGTGGGATGCCCGTACCCAAAACGCAAAAGGCTAGTGTGGGACCGTTTTTTGGTTCAAAGTAGGCCACTTTTTTGGCCAATGTGGGTCAGTTTGATGAGTTACTTCACCATGCGACTAGTAGTTTTGACCAGTGTTATAAATATTCTTTCAAATGCACAAATTGCATCACATTTCATTTAAAAAAACACCCCCTTGGTTACTACTTGAACAGTCTGCTACAAAAGGAAGGAATTGACTGTGGGCCACTTTTTTATTGATGCCAGAGACAATTTTATTCCTCAATCCGACCCTGCTCTTAGATATGGAAAACATCAGCAGCATGAGGAGAGGTCTTCATCAACAAGTCGTTGATGTGAAGAGTTCCAGGCTCCAGCTCAGGATGATAACAGTTAGGAAAGATTTTCTCTTTGCTGCTTTTCCTCTATAGACATCTAAGGAACCACCCCAACTTTTTGCTGATTTGTTCCTGGCTCGACCTTTGGAGCCAAGTGAAGACTTTTTACTTCACTTGCCCTGCCAAACTCATCTGTTTTGGGGGCACTGAGTAGTCCTTATGGGTATCAGTGCAGGAGGTCTCTGTACTCCACTGTGGAAATATTGGTTCATTTTGCACTGCATTCTTCATCTTACACTGACACTTTGTGTTCATATAACTTTCTTTTTTGTAACTTTATGGTTGCTTGCATGTTGTGCCCAAGACAGCCTTGTTGCACTGAATCTTTGTCTACCGTGTTTCTTTTAATTGTCTCATACACTTTTAGATTATACTGCTTAATGCCATTTAGAGTACCATATACTAAACATGCCACAAGACTTGCATATCCTTTTGTCATCTTGTATTTTGGCTTTCTTACTGCCCTCAGGGAGGGATTTGCAATATATGGTAAGCCCTTTCCCGGGGAAAGCTCCAGCTTTCTAGGGCAAAGTGACGGTGTGTGTCTGGAGGTGGGGGCTGGGACTGTTTTGTCCCAGTCCACATACATGCCAAAGTGTGGCAGTTGCTGGGCAGGTGTATTGGCCAGAGGCGGTCGATGATTGGACAGATCGGGCCAGTTTGAATGGTGAAGATCCTTAGCATTGTTGAGCTTGGGTGAGATTCCAGCTTGAATCCTGGAAAAAAGAGGGACTCTTACAGCCATTCTGCAGACTGTTGTTGAGCCAAGGCCCCTACGATGAAGGGCATTCCACTTAAGACAGAATTTGTCGTTGCAGTTAACCAGCACTACCTTCAACCATCCCAGTGAATTCCTGCTCCTTTGCTGATCTTCAGAAGTTCTTTAATGGTGTTTCGACCCCTGGATCGGTGGCAACAACCAGTCTCAACCCCTGCTTAAGGATACTGCCCTTGGAACCCTTCACAAGTATCATGGTACCATCATATAGGCTTATCAGCTTCCTTGTGGGCTACCTGGCAACATCAGTCACCGTACCGGATTCGGACTTGGGATTTTGCAGCCCCTCAACTTGTGTAAGAAGTAGCCTCCCTCTCCAATTGCAGCTCTCTAGCATTAAGGGCCTTGTAGAACCAGCTTCTTTGTTTCCACCACAAGGATTGTATTCAGACATTTTATTAAAGTGACCATCCCTGTTCTCCACCTGCATGGTGTCCTGGTGGTTCTCAGAGGTAGTCAACAACATGGAGGTGCTTTCTTCATGGAACCGGGGCCATCAAGCTGTCCAGTCCCAGGAACCTTCTCGCTAGAGCCCAGAACCGCTGACTGACCAGACCCAAAATCCTGTCACCAAACTGACCTCTGCACACGAGACACCTGCTCCTCCTCCTTCAAAGGAAGCAAGACAGAGAACAAGGGAGCCCAGTGATATTAGGAACTGCCAAAGGGGTCCCTGAGTGAATCAGAGTACATGGCAAGTAAACATACCTGATCATACCTCTACAGAGTCGAAGGGCATAAAGTCCTTAACCTACCTCTCCGTTGCCTCACCGTGATAGTTGAAGTACTGGTCAAGGATTTTTCCCTGGGCTCCCTCTAAGGTGGCTGGATTGGGGGAGGGAACTTTTCTTCAATTATTTGACAAATTTAAATCACCAAAAAACTGCTTGTTGGCTTTGCCAATGTTTGTTCAGACTTTTCAAAAAAACAACTCCTATCCTTCTGAAAATAACTGCTTTGGGACCTGTGGCTCCAAGGGCACAAGGCCCCCTTTGATCTAGATAGGGAAGGACTTTTTAAGGAGTAGCAACGTATTTCATAAGGCTGTACATGATGTTTTTAACTCCTTTCTTTCCTTCATATTAGTTCTCTAATTTGGCTTTAACTTGCCTTGTACTTTATTCACTTGCTTTGCTACACTACAGTTGCTCGGATTGTTTAATGGATTGTTTAACGGATTCTAAAGTAAGGTTTTAGTGCTCTTTTAATCAGAACACCCCGCACATTAATGCGTTTATAATAATAGTGAATGCTTAGTCTAATACTGAACTGTATTTTTTAAATTGCTAAGAGTTTGTCTAAGGCCTAACTTGTATTTGTAAACAATCTGCCTAACTTGTATTAAGAGTGTGCTTAACTGTACCCTTCACCGATGTCACACTCTACTAATACGAAGCGTTGCTGCTCAGTCACACTACCCAGATAGGGTTTGGCTAGACTTTAGTTTTTGTTCATGTTCACCCGGGTAGGGTGGCCTTGCAGAATCTGTCCACTTCCATCTGAACAGTAACCGATGCAGTGAAGAGTTCTTGCACAGGCCGGACAGTCCACAGGATGGTCCTGGGGTACTACCAATGGCTTCCGACAGTGGCCTTCTCGGGCAGGGGTCAGGATGGTTGGTCCCACCAGTCCAAGGGTCAGACCAACAAAAGTCTCCTAGGATAGCACGAAGAAAGACTTTACTGGGACTTTATTTTGACAACGCTGGTTGTCCTCAGTAGCAATCTTCTGTGTCTTCAATGCTGGCTTCTCTTCTTTGGGGTCTTGGCTTCAGTCGTCGATGTGAGAAACAGCAACAGGAATCCTCTGATCCCAAATTCGGTCTGGCGGCTGCCCCGGCCCACCAATGACAAAGACCTGCACCATTCAAACAGGTAAGGGCTGTCCAATCACAAACACCACATCTGTCCAGCAACAGACACCCTGTGTCTGAAATGTTGATTAAGACAAGACAGTCCCATCCTTTATATCTTGCCAGGCCTTATGCACCCTCACTTTGTCCAGGAATCCAAACTGGATCCCACAGAAATGCATGCCTCATATGGCATTTCTTGGCATGAGAAGGGAGAAGGACAAAGAACAAGATGGCAAATGGACAGGGAGAAAAACCACATAGCAAATATATTTTGAGTATATGGTAAATCACATCGAAAATATAGTAGAACTTGCCCGCTGCCACCAGCTCTTCCTAGGCACAACAAAAAGATAAATGAGTGCTGCGCGAATGTTTACTGCATGGCCACACTACTCTTCTGCTCCTGGCTGGAGTCTTTCCACTGTGTGTAATACCAAGGATGTGGACCGACTTGTTCAAAATCAAGCCCTAAAGCGAAGCACAGCGGTGTGCTGTGCGAGTGTTTACTGTGTTCACTGTGGGCACTCTATTGACAGCCACTCCAATCTACTGATGATCCGAAATCGGTTTACTGCGTGGGCCATTGCTCGCTCGATCTAGCTACAATCAAATCACCTAGGTACATTTCCCAACTGAGTGCGCTGTTATTGCTCTCAAAACCGTTTTTTCACATCTGGTTGCCGTGCGTGCTAGCAAGATCCATCTGCTCACTTGTTTTGGTGCGACATGCGCCCTCAAACCAATGCGTCCTTGAAGCAGTTTGCTTCGTGCCGACGAATGCAGGAAGACTGCTTTTATTTTTGCACAGCTGCATCTTACTTTGAAACTTATCCTCATTAAGTTAATTGCAATCCACCCGCCAGCCATGTGGCGAAACACCTTTACTGAAAAGGACACGGAATTCCTGATACTTCGATCATCCTTTGACTCAGTGAACATTACTGGTTCGAACTACAAGTGACTCACGCCAACAGAGCACTGTTGAACACTTGCTCCTAATATACATTTCATATTGTCGGTCAGTGTTGGTGGTCTAGTACTCCCTTTGAGCCGTGCTTGATTAACTCTTGGCAGCCTTATCTCATTGAATCCTGTCTGTACTGGTGACTGTGGGGACTTATTGTGTTTTGTTTCTAGTCCCTTTGAACCATACAGTGTTTCCATAATTTGTGTTACTTATTTAGCGGTTGGACGAAGTACTGACGTTTGTAACCGCTTGATTTCAAAATTACTGTAAACCTTGCCGGTGACTGCGGCGTGCCCGATACTCCCGTTGAGCCGTGCTCAGTTTTTGCATTGAGTGTGACCTGTGCTGTTGACTGCGGAGAGCTGCAGCATTTCCTCTAAATCCCTTTGAACCCCACATTGTTTACACATTCTTTGCCATTCTGATAGTCACTCGATACTCGGGAAATCAAGAGTTCAGATTGTGTGTTCTACAGTTGTTTCTTTTGAGTATTTCCATCTTGAGTACGCCCCGGTGCAGCAATTATTATGTCTCCCCGAACAGGGTTGCGTATCAACCCAATCCCAGTTAGTTATTGCACACAAGAGTCTCATTGCAGAAATTAACATCTGTGCAATCCAAACAATGAGCTGCTCAACTGGAATCCAAGTGGCTCATGATGCAGACCTACGGTGTAACAAAGAAGCCGACTTAGTAGCAGCGCTGAGCCAAAACTTAGGGTTCTCAAACTCCCTTGCACCCTGCACAATTAAACCCTTGATAACCTGCCCAGAAAAATCCAAGCAGAAGGGTGGCATTAAGTGCGGGCCGCAAGCCCTCATGGCGGTCAGCCTGTTACACCTCCACCAAGGTCTCCAATTGCTGGTCAATGCATAATGGACTACTTCCCGAAATTAATCGGGACTACTACAGACATTAAAACCATAATGCCAATAAGGAAGACTGCCATAATTGATCGCACTCAAATGAACAGTTTGAATGATTTAAGTATAATTGAATACACAGACTCTATACTACATCCTATTGTTTGCATAACTGTGGATAGTGTTACTCAGCAAACCTGTGATGCCTCCCATATTGGTTCTCCTACTGAATTTACCGATTTCATTTCTCAAGAAAAACAAAGAGTACAATTTTCCCCCGATTATTCCACTCAACCTAGCGATGGAGCCATTCACCATACACTTAGAGAGGCAGATGACTGCAGTAAACTGTCTTCTCCTAGCCTCTCTGCACTCAATATGGTTCTTCGTTCCTTTGTTAAATTATATGATAATATCTGGGATGAGGTAAAGGTTCACTCTACTATGTTCTCATCAATCTACACAAAGGTTGAAGATGTGGAAGCTTGTGTTGGCCATTTGGTCACTTGTAATATGCCACTTGACAAACCCTAAAATACGAGATCTGGACAAGCTCGTACCCCGGGGGGGCGTGGCTACATGGCCATGTAAGCAGACGTGCTCGCGAGGAGCTCCTGATGATCCTGTACTTGGATCCGGATAAAAAGTGCAGTTGCACTAGCTGTGCGGTGACAAAAACATAACCATCTGCTTATGAATATGCAAGGAACAGTCTTGAGCCCATATAATCTATGTAACGTCGTATCAGGGCGAGTGAAGTCCCCGGAGGGTGAATACTCGGAGATCCAAAATGGTGGTCACCAAGAACAAAGCAAGAGACACGGGCAGACCTGCGGTGGTACCCACGGTGCGCAAGACCATGGGGAAGGCAGAACGAGGCGAGCGCACGTCTTGGGGGAGCACCACCGATGTGACCATATGCTCCGGCAGACCCTGAGTGAGAGAAACAGGCCCCGGAGACCGCGCGGCGGAGAGGCAGCCGGAGCTAGGACTGCGCGTGAGGCACGGCAGGCGAGACGTACCTCGCGGCCCGAAACTCATGAGCCCCCATATGTGCTGAGTTGGGCGAGCGCAAGCGGCGGGCTCTGATCTGGAAAGGACCGCCGGGTGCCAGGAGCGCAGCGTGGCTGCTAAAGCGCCCGACCACGAGCTCGTCGGCCCGCAAACTTGGAAGCTCGGCGGCGACCCGGAGGCTACATGTAAAGCGCCCGGGTCGCGCTCCGAACAATAATTGGGCACCTGCAGAGCGGGCTGTTGCTGGGCCTGCGGGCGGGACAGGAATGAACGGCCGTGAGGTGGAGTGGCATCAGCACCTTCCGGCGCAAGCAGGCATGCAGTGAGACCCGATCATTAAGGGCTGCTGCGGAGATAGACAGCTGGAGAGCGCCAGACAGCTGCAAAGAAGAAAAGCAGGCTGGCAGGCTGTAACACACGGTCTTGGATGGGGCAGTGAGGTGAGCAGCTGAAGTGGAACGGCTGGGGGATAATCCATTCTACTAACCCGAAGACACTAAGCCATATTGGACACTCCCCTACCCCATAGTAGGGAGGAGAGCGCAATGGTCTGAGGATGAGCCCATAAATTAGCTAGCCCAGGGCGAGGAAGGAAGTAGCGAGGACAACAGCCAAGGCTTGCCTCTGGAAGTTGAGTGCCTCATACAGTAATAGATGGTGAGGGCATACGCCCCCAACGGGATACAACACCCGCAACAAGCGAGCAGGGTGCAGTCCGCTGAGAGTTGCGGTTGAAAGGGCACACAGGGCTTTGATGTGGAAGCAACCCCCGAGAACCCCTCCCAGGCCATTGATTGCAAAGATCCTAAACTACCGGGATCGGGAAAAAATACTTGAATTCTTCCGAAAGGGTGGAACGATCGAAAGGGGGCCAGCGAAAATTACTGCATATGCAGACTACACCTTGCAGGTGCAACGCAGCAAAATGAACTTCGGTGCGGCGAAAAGAAGATTGTGTGAAACAGGCTACAGATATATGCTGCTTTATCCGGCCAAAATGAAGGTGTTCCACAGGAACAAAACTTTGTTTTTTGACACGCCAGAGAACGCCATGGAGTGGCTAGATATGCAAAGCCACCCCTGTTAGGCAGAAACCTGTGCAGTTCCCTTAGGGAACACTGCAAAAGATTTAAGACTACAGGTATAGCAGTAAACCCACTTGGTAGCAGTCTGCACCACCCAGATTTACCTGGTAGCTGTGGCTGAGCAGTCAGACTTCCCTCAAGAAGAGTTAGGCAGTATGCAAAGTATACACAATAGGTACTCAAACACAATAGTACAAGCAAACACTGACCAGAGCTTGGTTTCAAAAGTATATAGTTATTTATTTTTAAGAACCCATAAGTTGAAAACACTCTAGCAATATATAGTAAAACACTTCAAACACAGTTATATGGAAAGCAGTCCCAACCCTTATTCCTAACTAGACAACTCTTGGTTAACACCACATAATTCAAACAGAGGTGAGTGCTTAACGTTAGATGACACTCTAGTGGTTCAAAGAAGGGAGGGAAAAAGAGCAGAATTAGGATAAACACACCACTCTAAGGTCAAGAACACTTTCAGTAGGCTCAAAGAAGCACAAAGTCACAGGTGAGCAAAGGTCACTAGGCAGGGCCCACTCTTAGAGCAGACAGAGCGAAAATGTGCCCAAGATCACACAGTTATTAGGGATTCAGAGTCTTGCAAAAGAGTTCAGAAAGAGTTTAGAGAGGCTTAGAAAGTTTAGCCAGGGTGTCCCAGGCACTCCCAGGTTCGAAAGCCGGGGGCTAAAACTACCCCGTACAGTCGGTGGCAAGGGAAGCCAGGCGGAACACGGTACCTTAAACGGGGAGGATCCTCCAACGGTGGCAGTTGTTCCAGGCAGTGGCAGCAAGGCTCGACGTCGGTCAGGGAAGAAGAAGTTCTCGCTGAAGAGCAGAAGAAGAAGGTCGTTGCACTGCCCGGGAAGAAACCAGCCGCGGAGTCCTCCGGTTAAAGGGTTGTACCGACTTTCGCGGTTGTGGTAAAAGTGTGGTATTCCGGTTGCCGGGGTGCTTGGTACGGGCAAGGCGGCCACGAGATACCTCGAAGAAGCGGAAAGAAGGTGAAAACTGGTTGTCCCCACCAGTCAAGGGAAGGAACCACTCCGTTAAGAGTTCTCCTCGGTCGTTGGGAAGAGTGGTGAGACGGTTCAGCAGGGCTCCACCGGGTGGTGTCGTCGTAGCAGGTCGGCTCAGCTCTTCCCTCGTCGGATTCTTGGTCCTGTGGCGACTTCTGAAGTTCCAGTCCCCAAAGCCCTGCTTTTATGCAGCAAACCCCCATTCACCCAGCCTAGCTGTCACTCAAACATGCTAAGTGGTGAGCCGGCCGGCTCACCACTTGGGCCAATCAGGACGGAGTGCGACTTGAGTTACCAAGGTAACTCAGT
This sequence comes from Ambystoma mexicanum, assembly GCF_040938575.1. Classification (NCBI taxonomy): domain Eukaryota; kingdom Metazoa; phylum Chordata; class Amphibia; order Caudata; family Ambystomatidae; genus Ambystoma; species Ambystoma mexicanum. The sequence goes on along the minus strand of NC_090926.1, from coordinate 259,668,255 downwards.
CCAGGGTGCCTAAATCCCCCTCCACCCCTCCTAAGTACCCCAGACAGAGTGGCACCACTTTGGAGGGCTTCTGTGGAGAAGCCCGCCAAAAGTGGAACAAAGGGCTCCACTTTGGGTCAGAGTTACAGAGGCGAACGCCAACGCCATTTTAGAATCAAGTTTTGGCAAAAAATCCCAACCGGAGTTATAATAATAAATATATAAACCGGCGGTATGTTTGAGGCTACCGTAAATAAATAATTAAATGTGTTAGCCTAAAACAATGGGTAATCTCATAGGAAAATATTCGCGGTTGAATATAAAAAGTAGTTTCCACTGCCACCAGCCAAAACTCGATCAGGGGGGACGGAGACGTGCCCCTTCGACTAACAGACCCTGGGGCAATCGAATTGCCCCAGCCAGTACGTCCACAATATGATGGTTTGTACTGGTTCTGTTCAGGATTTAAGACTAGTAAAGTCTTTGGTGACTTTACATGCCCTGGGAGACAGTAGTCAGTCCCAGGGTATGGAGTCTATGTTGGGGAGTCCCTAGGACACCCCTGGGTTACTGCACAGAGGGTGCTGTGTAACCCACATCACAAAAATACATGAGGCCCTATGGAGTAAAAGACCCCATAGCCCATTCAACACAAGGTTTAACCAAGAAAACACACTTCAAACGTGCCCAAGAGTGAGGGTAAAAGAGTCTCACTCTTGGCAGGAGAAAAAAAAGAAACCCCAGAAATCCAGCAAAGCTGCTGGGGGACTCACTAGGTAGGGAAATTCAGCCTAAACAGAGAATTTACCCTAACAACCCCCAAGAATTGGGTATCCAGACAGGAGCCGAAGAAGATATGTAATGTGCGGAAGAAGAAGTTCTCGCTGAAGAGCAGAAGAAGAAGGTCGTTGCACTGCCCGGGAAGAAACCAGCCGCGGAGTCCTCCGGTTAAAGGGTTGTACCGACTTTCGCGGTTGTGGTAAAAGTGTGGTATTCCGGTTGCCGGGGTGCTTGGCACGGGCAAGGCGGCCACGAGATACCTCGAAGAAGTGGAAAGAAGGTGAAAACTGGTTGTCCCCACCAGTCAAGGGAAGGAGCCACTCCGTTAAGAGTTCTCCTCGGTCGTTGGGAAGAGTGGTGAGACGGTTCAGCAGGGCTCCACCGGGTGGTGTCGTCGTAGCAGGTCGGCTCAGCTCTTCCCTCGTCGGATTCTTGGTCCTGTGGCGACTTCTGAAGTTCCAGTCCCCAAAGCCCTGCTTTTATGCAGCAAACCCCCATTCACCCAGCCTAGCTGTCACTCAAACATGCTAAGTGGGCCAATCAGGACGGAGTGCGACTTGAGTTACCAAGGTAACTCAGTCCAGGGTGCCTAAATCCCCCTCCACCCCTCCTAAGTACCCCAGACAGAGTGGCACCACTTTGGAGGGCTTCTGTGGAGAAGCCCGCCAAAAGTGGAACAAAGGGCTCCACTTTGGGTCAGAGTTACAGAGGCGAACGCCAACGCCATTTTAGAATCAAGTTTTGGCAAAAAATCCCAACCGGAGTTGTAATAATAAATATATAAACCGGCGGTATGTTTGAGGCTACCGTAAATAAATAATTAAATGTGTTAGCCTAAAACAATGGGAAATCCCATAAGAAAATATTCGCGGTTGAATATAAAAAGTAGTTTCCACTGCCACCAGCCAAAACTCGATCAGGGGGGACGGAGACGTGCCCCTTCGACTAACAGACCCTGGGGCAATCGAATTGCCCCAGCCAGTACGTCCACAATATGATGGTTTGTACTGGTTCTGTTCAGGATTTAAGACTAGTAAAGTCTTTGGTGACTTTACATGCCCTGGGAGACAGTAGTCAGTCCCAGGGTATGGAGTCTATGTTGGGGAGTCCCTAGGACACCCCTGGGTTACTGCACAGAGGGTGCTGTGTAACCCACATCACAAAAATACATGAGGCCCTATGGAGTAAAAGACCCCATAGCCCATTCAACACAAGGTTTAACCAAGAAAACACACTTCAAACGTGCCCAAGAGTGAGGGTAAAAGAGTCTCACTCTTGGCAGGAGAAAAAAAAGAAACCCCAGAAATCCAGCAAAGCTGCTGGGGGACTCACTAGGTAGGGAAATTCAGCCTAAACAGAGAATTCTCCCTAACACTCGCCCCCCCAGACTAAGGGACAGGAGGATTTAATCCACTCCTGGATGAACCTCAGACCTCTAGTCGATGATATACATCCTAGAGAGTCCATCAGCATTTTGATGGTGACACCCTGACCTGTGCTCAATGGTGAAATCAAACCCTTGCAGGCAGATTGACCATCTCAATAGTTTTGGATTTTCCCCTTTCATTTGCATTAACCATCTCAAGGGTTGGTGGTCAGTCTGAATAACAAAAGTAGAACCATACAAGTATGGCCTAAACTTCTTCAGTGCCCACACAATAGCAAAGCATTCTCTTTCGATTGTTGCCCACCTTGTCTCAGGATCCTTCAGTTTTCTACTGATGAAGCAAATGGGGTGCTCCCTACCCTTCTCATCCAGTTGGCTTAGAACTGCACCTATACCTACATTGGAAGCATCAGTTTGTACAATGAAAGTTTGGTGGTAGTCAGGAGCTCTTAATACTGGAGCTTGGCAAAGAGCTCTCTTCAGTTTTTCAAAGGCCTGATTGCACTCCTCATTCCATTTCACCTTTTTAGGGAATTTAGGAGAGGAGATTACATTCAGTGGAGAAGCTATGGTCCCATAGTTCTCAATGAAATTCCTGTAATACCCAGTGAGGCCTAGGAAGGCTCTCACTTGGGTTTGAGTAGTTGGTGTTGTCCAATTTTGCACAGCTTCAATCTTGCTGAGCAAGGGCCTTATTTCTCCACCTCCTACCTCTTGTCCAAGGTAGACCACTTTACTTTGACCAATCTGGCACTTACTGGCTTTGATTGTCAAATGGGCCTGTTCAAGAGCCTGCAACACATGTCCTAGGTGGTTCACATGTTCCTCCCAGGAGTGGCTGAAAACTGCAATGTCATCCAAGTATGCCATGCAGAAATCTTCCATCCCAGCCAGAACTTGGTTCACCATCCTTTGGAATGTGGCAGGTGCATTTTTTAATCCAAAAGGCATGACCTTAAACTGGTACAAGCCAACTGGGGTTGAAAATGCAGTTTTCTCCTTGGCATGGTCTGTCAGGGCTATTTGCCAATAGCCTGACGTAAGGTCAAATGTGCTGAGGTACTTGGCTGCACCAAGTTTATCCACCAACTCATCTGTCCTGGGCAAAGGGTGGGCATCAGTCTTGGTGACTGCATTTAGAGCTCTATAGTCCACACAGAATCTCAAGTCTTTGGATCCTGCCTTTGGTACTAACACAACTGGGCTAGACCATGGACTAGTAGAGGGCTCTATTACCCAGAGATCAAGCATCTTCTTGACCTCTCCTTTGATGTGGGTTCTGATGTGTTCTGACATTCTGTACCCTCTGCTTTTGACTGGCAGACAGTCACCAGTGAGTATATCATGCTGGCCCCAAGGGGTCAAGCCTGGTGACAGTGAGAACAGGGAGGCAAACTGATTTAACATAGATTTGCACTCCTCCTGTTGCTCAGGTGTCAGGTCTGAAGAGAGATTGACTCCTTCAACTTTTTCATCTAAAGGCACACCTCTGAGGAGATCAGGGAGAGATTCACTCTCTTCTTCCTCTGCAGCTGAAGCTAGAAGCAAGGCTCCTACGTCAGGTCTGGAGATGTATGCTTTTAGTCTGTTGGTGTGGAAGACTCTAGGAGCTTCCCTGGGTCTGCCCAGATCCACCAGATAGTTGACCTCTCCAAGTTTTCCCACAATCTTGAAGGGTCCCATCCATTTGTCTTGCAAGGCCCTCTGCCTTGTTGGGAGCATAACTAGAACTAGCTGGTCTTGAGTAAACTCAACCATGTTAGCCTTCTGGTCATGCCAATGTTTGACCAGAGCTTGACCAGCTTTCAAGTTGTCACTTGCTTCTGCCATCATGTGTGACATTCTCCTCCGGAGACCTATCACATAGTCAGTCACTCTGACTGGCTTGAGGGGAGGAGCACCTTCCAATCCCTCCTTAATCAGGGCCAATGGACCTCTGACTGGATGGCCATAGAGAAGCTCAAAGGGAGAATAACCTACTCCCTCCTGAGGGACCTCTCTATAAGCAAAGAGAAGGCATGGCAGTAGAAGGTCCCACTTCTTTTTAAGGGGTTCCTCTAAAGCACCTATCATGCTCTTCATGGTTCTGTTAAACCTTTCAACCAACCCGTTTGTTTGAGGGTGGTATGCTGTTGAGAACTTGTAAGTAACTCCACAGGTTTTCCACATGGCTTTCATGTAGTGGGACATAAAGTTTGACCCCCTGTCAGAGATTACTTCCTTAGGAAACCCAACCCTGGTAAAAATACCAAGGAGGGCCTTAGCCACAGCCGTAACAGTCCTCATAGGAATTGCCTCAGGGTACCTAGTAGCATGGTCTACTACAACAAGTATAAACCTGTTGCCTGAGGAGGTTGGGGGATCAAGGGGACCAACAATGTCAATCCCTACCCTCTCAAATGGGACTCCCACAACTGGGAGAGGCACTAAAGGTGCCACATTCTTGCAACCAACCTTACCAGAAGTCTGGCAGGTATGGCAGCTCTTACAATATCTATCTACTTCAGCCCCCATTTTTGGCCAATAAAAGTAGAGAGAGAGCCTTTCCTTGGTCTTCTTGAAACTCAAGTGACCAGCCAAAGGTATCTCATGGGCTAGTTGTAAGAACTGTTGTCTGTTCTCTTGGGGGACTACAAGGCGCTTGTAGTCTCCAGGTTCAGACTCAGTTGGTTCACTGTAGAAGAGGCCATCTTCCCAGTGTAACCTATACTTCCCAGGCTCTTGCCCATCAGCCTGAGAAGCTGCCTGGTGGCGGAGACCTTCCAGAGTTGGACATTCTCTTTGCCCCTTACGAAAAGCTGCCCTGCTAGGTCCACCTTCTGCCAGTACAGACTGCAGCTCAGGATGGTCCTCAGGGTCCAAATCTCCAATAAGGTTTGGGCCTCCTTCTAGCTCTTCCTCAGAGTCTAGCTCAACCACACAGGGTTGTACCTCCCTCTCAGCCTCAGCTGGAGGTGGAGTTACAGGTGTAACTTTGGACAACCTAGGGGAAGTCCTTGTTGGAAGCACTGGAGTGCTTGCTGCTGGCTTTTTCCTAGGAGTCTTGGGTTGCCCCTTTGCTCCTGATCTGGTTGTTACTGCAGTAAGTTGCTCCAGTGGGAGAGGAGTGATTTCTGTCATCATCTTCTGAGATAACCCTCTCAGGGTTTTCTCTCTTGCAGGCTTTGTGAGCTCCTGTAACCTTTTGCTAGGTGGTCTGGGGGTATGGGACACAACTCCAAGAGCTTTGAGGTCATTACCCAACAGAACCCTACCTGGCACTTCACATTGTACACTGACAGGTATTTTCACAGCCATATCATTACATTGGATGAGAACTGGTAACTGGGGACACATCTGCACAGGCCCACCAGCTAACTTGGTGAGGCATTTGGGTGCCTTAGCAACATCCTCTGCCTTGAAAAATGATTCATCCACCACAGTTATGCTGGCTCCAGTGTCCCTAATGGCAGGAGTCTCCTGACCATTCACCTGGACACTGTCCTTATAATACTCTTTAGTATTATCTGGGATAGAGTTATAGACATCTAAGTTCTGTTGTTCCCACAACCCCAGAGAGACTAAAGAAACACTAGCTGAGACTCCAGTGGGTTCATCAGCCAGTAATAGAAATTTTCCACTTGCCATATGTACTTCCTCTTCTGGAGCGAAGGCTAAGGAGGCAAGCTGGACCCCTGAAGGTTTACCCTTACATCTGGGATCTCCTTTCACATGGTCAGTAGCCTTACAAACAAAGCATGAGCCAAAGGCTCGCTGGAATGGAGGCTTGTTCTGACCTCCTTCTGGTCTGGGACCAGAAGGTACACTAGCCTGATTTGGTTTCCCTTGTGGCTTACCCTTATAGTTTTGTTTGGGGCCCTCTTTGGAATTTGTAGTATTAGAATTCTCTTTGGAGTCCTTTTTAGGCTGTTTCTCCCCATCCTTTCTCTGAGTTACCCCAGAGTCCTTGTGAGTGGCCCGGTTGGCAACCCATAAGTCAGCAGCCCTAGCTAGTTTCCGGGGATCTAATTCCTTGGAATTAGCCAAGTGTTGTCTGAGCTCAGGAGAGCAGGCATCATAAATAGTCTCCAACATAAACAAATTCTTCATACCTTCATAAGTGTTCACCTTGTAACCCTTAATCCATCCCTCTAAGTTTTTCAACCCTTCACTCACCCAGGTAGCCCAACGGGTACCATCATGCTTTTTGAGGCTCCTAAACCTCTTAAGATACTGGGAAGGGGTCTTCCCAAACCTAGCTATCAAAGCTAGTTTCACACATTCATAGTCCTTCTTATCCTCCTCCCCCATCTCCATTACCACATCAGTTGCAACAGGGGGAAGCCTAGAGAACAACCAGGCGAGTAAGTCATTTCCTGTGATGTTCTGGAGCCCATGATTATATTCAAACAGAGACAACCAATCCAACACATCCAACTTAGGCTCATACATGCCAACCAATTCTTTAGGCATCCGGGGTCTTTTAGGACTGGAACCTCTAGAGGAGCCAGAGAGAGAAGCATTCTCAACAGACAATTTCTTCATTTCTAGCTCATGCTTGAGCTCCATTTCCCTTAGCCTTAGTTCCTTTTCAGTTTGAGCATTAAGTTTTTTATACTCCAATTCTAGTTTCATTTTCTCTAGTTCATAGTACTGAGGACTAAATGTGGGACCTGGTAAAGGCCCAGTAGGCACAGCATGTAGAGCAGGCAGAGGCCTAGGGGGGACAGTCACAACAGCCTCACCCTCCTCTTCTGACTCTTCCTCAAAATCATCAACATTTTGTTCTATGTCAATTTCAATACTGTCATCTACATTTGCTGGGGTGGTAGGTTCCTCTGAACCATCACCCAGACTTTGGTTAGCTAACAATCTTTCAATCAGCTCCATTTTCTTGATCTTAGTCATGAGATCCTTATGTTTACAGAGCACTCTTAAACAATCAGCAGTTTTGGCTGCAAGGGACTCTTGACTATAGCTTTCTATAACTGACATGTTAGAGGATTACTTTTACAGTGCTAAGCTTTGTGGTTAGTTGCACTAAGGTATCTAAAGCACACCAAAATGTATACTCAATACAAATCCCACCGCTGTACACCAGTGTTAGGCAGAAACCTGTGCAGTTCCCTTAGGGAACACTGCAAAAGATTTAAGACTACAGGTATAGCAGTAAACCCACTTGGTAGCAGTCTGCACCACCCAGATTTACCTGGTAGCTGTGGCTGAGCAGTCAGGCTTCCCTCAAGAAGAGTTAGGCAGTATGCAAAGTATACACAATAGGTACTCAAACACAATAGTACAAGCAAACACTGACCAGAGCTTGGTTTCAAAAGTATATAGTTATTTATTTTTAAGAACCCATAAGTTGAAAACACTCTAGCAATATATAGTAAAACACTTCAAACACAGTTATATGGAAAGCAGTCCCAACCCTTATTCCTAACTAGACAACTCTTGGTTAACACCACATAATTCAAACAGAGGTGAGTGCTTAACGTTAGATGACACTCTAGTGGTTCAAAGAAGGGAGGGAAAAAGAGCAGAATTAGGATAAACACACCACTCTAAGGTCAAGAACACTTTCAGTAGGCTCAAAGAAGCACAAAGTCACAGGTGAGCAAAAGTCACTAGGCAGGGCCCACTCTTAGAGCAGACAGAGCGAAAATGTGCCCAAGATCACACAGTTATTAGGGATTCAGAGTCTTGCAAAAGAGTTCAGAAAGAGTTTAGAGAGGCTTAGAAAGTTTAGCCAGGGTGTCCCAGGCACTCCCAGGTTCGAAAGCCGGGGGCTAAAACTACCCCGTACAGTCGGTGGCAAGGGAAGCCAGGCGGAACACGGTACCTTAAACGGGGAGGATCCTCCAACGGTGGCAGTTGTTCCAGGCAGTGGCAGCAAGGCTCGACGTCGGTCAGGGAAGAAGAAGTTCTCGCTGAAGAGCAGAAGAAGAAGGTCGTTGCACTGCCCGGGAAGAAACCAGCCGCGGAGTCCTCCGGTTAAAGGGTTGTACCGACTTTCGCGGTTGTGGTAAAAGTGTGGTATT